>NC_067140.1:5609576-6209576 GCF_903995435.1 Acomys russatus | reverse complement strand
AACAGAGCCAGCAGCCCATAGGCCTTGACTTAGTGAGACAGAACATGGCGGGGGAGGGCATGAGGATGTCTGCTGCCGTGCTAGGAGCCCTGGCTGAACGAAGCTGGGCTGGGGTCCTGGTTAGGAGGAGGGCCAGATGGAGGCCTCAGACCTCGTTCTCGAGTATCTGTGATGAGTGGGGCAGTTGTCAGGCTCAAGGGCCATGGGAGGAAGCCACACTTCCTTCCTCAACTTCTGCACATGCTGCCTTCTCCCAGACCCCTCTGTGACTATGGGGCTCTTAGGGCTCCTTCAGCTGTGGCCTTCAGATAGCCTCTCGGTCTTTCAGAATTGGATGGATCTGAAGGAAAAGGGAGCACCAGCCCAGCTGGGCATTCCGTGACTGAGGTCAGTTTATGCAATGTCCTTGTGTGACCTCTAGTGGCAAAGTGTGGTAACATGGTGTGTGTGTGTGTGTGTTTGTGTGTTTTAGGATTCATTTATTTTATGTAGATAAGTGATCTGTCTGCATGTACACCTGCAGGCCAGTAAAGGGCATCAGATCACACTATAGATGGTTGTGAACCACCATGTGGTTGCTGGGAATTGAAACTCAGGACCCCTGGAAGAGCAGGCAGTGCTCTTAACCGCTGAGCCATCTCTCCAGCCCCAATACAATTACATTTGATGCAAGTCCTAGATGGATATTCCTTCATGTTTGCTTTATTTATCTTTTGGTGAGAGTTCTCACTTTGTGGCCCCAACTGGTCAGGAACTGAAAAAAACATCTTGCCTCTGCGAGAGTGAAGGTATGCACCGTGTGGGCCCCGTGTGATGCTGTTCTTGCCGTCAGCTTGATATCCCTGGAACGAAAACACCTCAGCTGAGGAACTGGTTCCATCAGATTGGCCGTGGGCCAATGGGTCGTATATTCTCGCTTTTTGATTGACGTATGAGTTCTAGCCCAGTGTGGATGGCACCCTTCCTAGACAGGTGGCCCTGGTTGCATAAGAAAAGGAAGCTGAGGCAGGCATGGTGGTGCACTCAGCTCTAATCCCAGCACTCGGGAGGCAGAGGCAGGTGGATGGATCGCTGTGAGTTTGAGGGACAGCCAAGGCTAACACAGAGAGACGCTGTCTTGAAAAAACAAAAAACAAACGAAAGAAAGAAAGAAAAGAAAAGAAAACAGAAAATACAGAGATACACCTTCATACAAAGTAAGGAAGGTCACCCCAAGAGGATCTCACTGTGTAGCACAGACTGGCATCCATTGCCCAGCTTGTTTTCCTGTATCGAATGTAGCTTCAGTTGCCATCGAATCCTTTGTTTTTTATTACCCTGATGCCTTTTTTTTTTTTAAGTTCTTGGAATTCTTGCCCATTTTAAAGCTTGTAAATTCCTATTAGAATTGTCTGAATTGAATTAAGCAAACTATTTTCTCTTATAAAATTATGATCAACACTTTATAGTTTTTAGTTTTGTTGTGGGTTTTTTGTTTGTTTTGGTTCGTTTTTTGAGACAGGGTTTCTCTGTGTTATCTTGGCTGTCCTGAACTCACTTTGTAGGCCAGGCTGGCCTCGAACTTACAGTGATCCGCCTGCCTCTGCCTCCCAAGGTTTTGAGACAGGGTCTCATTATGTAGCCTTGGCAACTGGCTTTGAACTCAAAGAGATCCACCTGTCTCTGCTCCTGAGTGCTGGGGATAAATGTGTGTGCTACCACAGCCAGCTTCACTTAGTATTGATAACAACCATGGGAGGAACATGTTGATATCTTGGGTTTATAGATGAAAGCTGTGCCCCACAAAGGTTAACTAACTTGCCCAGGAGCAGTGGAGTGGCTCCAAGGTGGAGCCTTTACCCAGCATGCAGCAGGCCAGGGTGTTGATTAACCAGTTTCATTCTGTTAACTGGGCTCCTGGCTTCAAGGTTCCATTCCTCTGTCCCTGTGCCGTCAGCAGGCATCTCCTGTGTGTGAGAGCCAGTAAGGGCGGACCTTAGTTAAAGAAATCACCTGGCTTCTCTTTTTCCTTTTACTTCTTGTTGGCTTAGGGCAGGGGACCAGACAGGTGAGTGCTCTTCCTACTGCGGGGCTCCCCACTGCTCCCCACGCTGTCTCAGAACTCCCTACAGGCCAGTCATGCTTCCTGCATTGCAAGGCTGCTCCTCGGGCCATGTTGGTTTCATGTTCTCTTTCTTCTTCAAGTTCTGGTCATTTATTTATTCATGTTAAACTCTTATTTTTGACTGGACTCAGGCAGAGAAGTAGAAACTCTCAGCAAGGACAACCTATATCTCTTGGTAATCTGTGCCTGATATATTTTTCCTTAATTTTATTAAGGCCTGGTATGGTGGAGCACACTTCTTTAATCCTAGCACTTGGGAGGCAGAGGCAGGTGGAACTCTATGAGTTCAAGGCTAGCCTGGTCTACAGAGTGAGCCCAGGACAGCCAGGGCTTGTTACACAGAGAAACCCTGTCTCGAAAAACCAAAACAAACCAAAATTGTTAGATTTATTTACTTTATTTTTATGTGTAAATGTTTTGACTGTACATATGTACGGGTACCAAGTGTGTGCTTGGGGCCTGTGGAGGTCCAAAGAAGGTACCGGGTCCTCCTGAACTAGAATTACAGATGGATGGCCACGAACCACTGTGTAAGTGCTGGGAATCGAACCTGGGTCCTCTGCAAGAGCAGCTGGTGGTCTTCACTGCTGAGCGTGTCTGCAGTGCCCTGGCAGTTTTCTTTGGCTTCATTAATTTTCCTGGCCAAAAGTTTAGCATTTTCAACAGAGCAGTATGTCCACCACATTTGTGTCTCAGGACACATGGAGCGGCAAGATGCTGAGCCTTCTGTGCTTTGGTCCTGGGCTTCTGATTCTTCCTTAAGGCTTTCTGACAGCCTCGGCAGACACATCCCCAGCCTTGGAGGCCCCGCAGTGTCTGACAGTCTAGAAACTTCCCTCTCTCCTTCTTCGCAGCAACCAAGTTGAGAGCGCTCTGATTGGGGTGCACAGTGCATCCGCGAACAGACGCGCTCTTTCTCTCTCCCGTTCCCTTGGTCTATAACAACAACGCCCCTTACCCAAGAGCAGCATGTTCTACCGTGGGCAAAGACACCCTGCTTGGGGCAAAGCCTTGTTTGCTGCTCCCATCACTTTATCACTTTATTTAGTTGAGGCCTGCTCCTTTTGGGTAGCATAATTATAGATATTTTTATTTCGGGCCCACAGCCCCATCATCTCAGCTCATTGCGGATGTAAAAGAATTGCTGGGCTGGAGCGATGGCTCAGAGGTTGAGAGCACTGACTTGCTCTTCCAGAGGTCCTGAGTTCAATTCCCAGCTACCACATGGTGGCTCACAACCATCTATAATGTGGTCTGATGCCCCCTTCTGGACTGCAGTTGTACATGCAGGCAGAGCACTGTATACATAATAATAAATAAACAAATATTTAAAAAAAAAAAGAATTGCTATACAAGGTCAGGCTCGCCATAAACTATGTTTATGATCAACATAGACTATGGCTTCATTTTTTTGTTGTTGTTTATTTTTTCTTTTTTTTTTCTTGGTTTTTCAGATTGGGTTTCTCTGTTACACACAGCCCTGGCTGTCCTGGACTCTCTTTGTAGACCAGGATGGCCTCCGACTCACAGAAATCCGTCTGCTTCTACTTCCCAAGTGCTGGGACTAAAGGCGTGCGAGAACACGCCCAGCTAGGTTCTCTTCTTTTAGAGTATCTCATGTGTTCCAGGCTAGTTTTGTTTTTGGTTTTGTTGAGACAGGGTCTCTCTGTGTAGCCTTGGCTGTCCTAGACGCACTTTGTAGACCAGGCTGGCCTCGAACTCACAGCAATCCACTTGCCTCTGCCTCCCAGGTGCTGGGATTAAAGACGTCCATCTCTTCATCAGTATTGTCAGGAGCAGGAGATTCAGTTGCCTGTTTCAGCCTGAGGAGTCCAGGTAGGTAAGCCCCAGATGATGATGATGATGATGATTTTGGAAAAGGTCTCATGTAGCTCAGGTTGGTCTTAAATTCCTATAAAGCTGAGGAAGAGTTGACCTGTCTCTACCTCCCAAGTGCTGAGGAAGGGGGTGAGAATTAGTCAGAGAGCAAGTGTGTGTGTGTGTGTGTGTGTGTGTGTGTGTGTGTGTGTGTCTCTCAGGAGCAGGACCGCAGCCCAGGTACACGTGGGCTCGTCAGGAGTCATGCTGAAACGTCTCAGCAACAGCACATGCCTTTTCGGTGGCTTCTGAAGTTTAATTCTTGAAAAAGTTCCTAATGACCTTTTTTCTTGTGTTGAGTTATGTTCTAGGGTGGTTCCTGATGTGGTTTAGACAGGCATGTAGGGTGATGGGGTGAAAACCGTGGGTCAGAGAGGTTGAAGGCATCCTTCGACTGCAGACGGCCACGGTATCCCGTGAGAGTCTCAGAAAGTTACAGGGCTACACCTGGGGAAGCTTGGTTCTTCGCTGGTTTTAAGTTTTAACTTAATTTCATTGAGACAGGTGTTACTACGTAGCCAGCCCCTAGCTAGCCCAGAAGGTGTGAGCAATCCTCCTGCCTCTGTCTCTGTAGGCATTCCGTAGGTTCCAGCTCCCTGCTTCTGCTGTGCTTCCTCCTGCATGCGCCGGGATTGTGCTGGCACGCCCTGCATGCGCTGGGATTGTGCTGGCCCGTGCTAACTTGTGCACTCACACGCTTGGCTGCTGTCCAGCCCTTCTTCCTATCGCCCAGCGAGTGATGATTCCTTTCCTGCCCGTCTTTGCCAGAGTTTAGTATTGTCTCTTGCTTTAAGTGTTGGCTTATGTGATGGTATAAAGCAACCTGTTTCTATTTGCTTTTTCTCCCTCTGAATACCAGTCAGGTTGAACATATGTCAGCATACGGAGTTGGGGACCGTGTCACCAAAGATTTAACATAGAACTGGGTCACTTGGCCTTTCCCCCCATTGTTTTCTTCCCAGTTCAAAATGCCTGCCTTCTGCTTTTCCCTGCTTGCTTTTATTTTATTTTTTTTTAATTTATTTATTGTTATGTATACAGTGCATCAGATCACATTATGGATGGTTGTGAACCACCATGTGGTTGCTGGGAATTGAACTCACGACCTCTGGAAGAGCAGTCAGTGCTCTTAACCACTGAGCCATCTCTCCAGCCCCATGCTTGCTTTTAGTTTTGAGGGGTCTCCTGTAGTCCAGACTGGCTTCTGTGGTGTGACAGAACAGTTCCTGGGGACACACACCACACATCTACTCATCCCACATAGGGGTCCACCTTGGTGAACCAGTGAGTTTCACTGGGGCTGCTTACGTGAGGATGGGTGAGGGGTACTTACAGGAGCAGAAGTGACTCAAAGGTGACTGCATCCCCCCAGCATAGGTGACAGCTCACAGGAGCTGGGAGCCTGGAGCACGCTGCACAGCCTGCAGGCAGCTCAGAGTTGGAGAGTGTCCTTCGCAGGGGGCTCAGCTGGGCTAACCCTCTTTCTGCGGCTCAGCTGGTTTCTGTTTGTGGCAGGGAGCTGGTCTCTTTTTGCAGCTTGGTCAGTCTGAGAGCCTTCTCTGTGGCTTAGCTCCCCTTCCAAGGACTCTGAGCTGTTATTGCTGACTCCTGCATAGAGGGGCCTTAGTGAACACAGTCAGTTTCAGGGATTTCCTGAAGCTATTTTGAGTTGTTTTATCTTCCTGCTTAGGGCACTTCCTGCAGGATGTTTTACACAACTTCCAACTCTCTAGGTAGCCAGGAAGTCAATGCAGTGGGTAACTGCTAGTCTAAGGCCAAGTTTGATCCCTGGACCCCATGTTAACCCCACTGAGCAAGGGAAAGACCATTACCCAAATTATTTTTTTTGTTGTTTTTTTGTTTTGTTTTGTTTTTTGAGACAGGGTTTCTCTGTGTAACAGCTCTGGCTGTAGACCAGGCTGGCCTCGAACTCACGGAGATCCGCCTGCCTCTGCCTCTCAACTGCTGGGATTAAAGGCATGAGCCACCACTGCCCAGCTTACCCAAATTCTTTAAGTTGAATTAAGCAAGTTTTATTTTCTGTCAGACAGAAATATCTCCCAAAAGGGGTTTTGAGGAAACAGCATTGAAGATAGGAACAAGTGGGGCTTATATAGCCCAAAAAACTGCAGGCCTCGGGCAGGGGGCGGGGGTTCCAAGGTTTTTTTGGTTATGTAGGAACTTGGCAGAGCATCTCAAAATTATTTGGCAGAACATCTTATTGGGGTGGAGGGTTAGGGTAAAGAGTGTGGAACATGTCAAATTCCAGAAAATGGGTCAAGACCTGGTCAAATCCAACTTTTACGGAAAACAGGAATGAGTTTACTTTGGCCTTGTAACAAGATGGCTTTTAATCTTAAAATAGAGTCAGGCTGGTCCATCACCCATAGTAAAACAACAACAGAAATTGGGAGTGCATCTGTAATCCCTGAATTCCTGTGGCCGTGAAACCCTGGGGCCTGACTACAGAACAGACCCTGCTGCCTCAGCTAGGTGGAAGGTGAGCACCCACTCTGGAAAGTTGTCTTCTGTCTTCCACATGTGTGCCATAGTGTGTGACACATGTGCACATACATACGACGTCTTAAAAGCTGACAGGCTGAGGTTGGGCTGAGTATTGGTAGAGCTCTTGGCTGGCGTGCGTGAAACCCTGCGTTCCATCTCCAGCACTATAAGCCAGACTTTGCACTTGCCTGTTACCCCAGCACTTGGGAGACAAAGGCAGGAGGGTCAAGAGCTGAAGGTTATTCTTTTTTTTTTTTTTTTGGTTTTTCGAGACAGGGTCTCTCTGTGTAGCCTTGGCTGTCCTGGACCCGCTTTGTAGACCAGGCTGGCCTCGAACTCACAGCGATCCACCTGCCTCTGCCTCCCAAGTGCTGGGATTATAGGCATGAGCCACCACGCCCAGCTTCTGAAGGTCATTCTTAACCACACAGTGGGTTTGAGGCTAGCCTGAGCTCCATGAGACCCTATCTACCTACCACCCCCAACACACACAAAAGAAACAAACAACTGCTTGGTATATGCTTTCCTTCCTTCTTTCTTTCACACCCACTCCCCCTTTTTCTTTCTCTTTTCTTTCTTTCTTTCTTCCTTTCTTTCTTCTTTCCTGACACAAGGTTTCTCTGTGTTACCCGGGCTGTCCTAAAACTGGATTTGTAGACCAGGCTGGCCTCAAATTTACCAGAGATCTGCCTGCCTCTACCTCCAGGAGTTCTGGGATTGAAGGGGTGCACCACCATATCTGGCTAAGGTGTATGCTTTTTAATAAGATGGCAATTTGTTCTGAAGTAAGACATGATTATTCCAGATCTTAAAAGCATAGTGAAAGTTGGAAAATGTTTGTAGAAAATAGCACCCCTTCCTCTCTCTCTTTGCCTTGGTTTTAATACCTGCAAAAACTTTTGGGGTGTGGCGGGGGGAGTTAAAAAATGTGTCTAAATTTTGGCCACATTTATTTTGTGTCAGTAACCTTGTTTATTTTATTTTATTTTTTAATTTTTAAAAAAATATTTTATTTAAATTTGTGTGCGTTGGTGTGAGGATGTCAGATCTTGGGGTTACAGACAGTTGTGAGCTGCCATATGGGTGCTGGGAGTTGAACCTGGGTCCTTTGGAAGAACAGTCAGTGTTCTTAACCACCGAGCCATCTCTCTAGCCCAGTAACCTTGTTTATAAATAAGCTTGTGAATACAGCTAGCAGTCACCAGTGCAAAGCTAGACCACACTCCGCAGCCCTGTGAGAGCTGCAAACTCCTCCCCCTGTCACCTGCTTTTAACCAGCCAACTCTGCATTGAAGTCCACCCGGCTTCTCCTCCGTGCCTTCTGGGGTTTGCACAGGCCTTGGAAAGTTCTAGTTCTAAAAGGCTTCACTTCATCCCCAAGTGTTAGCTGAGATGATGAAGGCCACCGATGTGTATTTGTACACAAACAAGGTCTTCCTTTGTCGCTCAGGCTGGCCCTGAGTTTGCGGCAGTCTGCTTGTCTGTGAGCTCTTACTCCTGTCTCTCCTTAGCTGCTTGTGTCAGTTTATGGAAAGAGAGACCGCCTTCCTCCTGCTGCAGCTTGCTGCAGGCCTCGATCCTCGCCTGGGTTTCCCTGTGTTCCTTCCGCTGCGGACCACTGACTCCCCTCCCCCATTTTGGCATCCTCCCGCCCCTGTGACAGCCGGGAAACCATGAGCCTTCCTGCCTAGGGTGGACGTGGGATCCCACAGAAACGTCTTCCTGAGACAACCATGTTTCCCCACCCTCCTCCTTCCTGACAAAGGGCCTTACTTTGTAGCCCGGGCTGACTGGAACTTGTCATTTGTGGTGATCCTCTTGCCTTGGCCTGTGGCATTCAGGGACTATCGGTATGAACCTGCCTTCCTGACACTTGAAGACGCTAAAAGCAGGCCTTTGGTGCCTAGATGGTTTAGCAAGAGGGTGTGGTAGCCAGGAGCCCGGCCAAGGGCCACTCAGCGCTCTGGTTGGGGGCCCGGTTCAGACCTTACCATGCCTGGTCCCATCCAGAGTTGAGACCAAGCACTTGTGGGGTTCACTTTGGAACTAAGAGTGAGTGTATCTGGCTTCCTGCGACAGAGGATGTAGTAAGCCTCTCTGGTTGGCACCCCCTTACTGCCGTATGTACTGTGGGGTGCCGCTCAGGGATCACGCTGGATCCAGCACCTGTCCCTGACCTCTGCCAGGGTCAGGTGGGACACGTGATGCTCCCTCCTCTACCCATAGTCTACAAGGTGAGACCCCCAGTCCCCACCCTTCACACATGTGCTTGTATTGAGGTGCAGGGTGAACCAGGCTGTGGCCTACGGTCCTGTGGTTGCCTGGAACTGGCAGGATGAGGGAGGTCACTGGGCTGGTGACCAGTTACTTCCTGTGACACTGGACCTGTACTTTTTCATTGTTCTTAGAGTACTGCCTTAATTTGAAGCTTCCCCAGAACACTAAAGTGACCTTGAAATCAATTGTGTGTTAGGGCTGTGACCTTGACCTCTGACCCTGCCTAGATCAAAACCCATCTGTTGTATGGGGTTCGGTGAACCCCTGGGTCTCACCATTCTGCTCTCTCTTCCCAGAGGCCTTTTCCCTTTCTGCCCTTCTCTTGGACAGAGTGGGACGGTGCATGAGGGCAGCCACTGAGCCGGGAAGAAAGAAGGACATGATGTGTCGCTGTCGCTGGTCTCCCCCAGTCACAGACACACAGACCAGAGGCAGTGTTCAGCCTTGTATTAGAGACCGTGTCCCCCTTAGGCGGCTTCCCTCTGTGCATTCTGGGTGTGCTCTGAGACAACCAGACAGACATAAGTGTGGGTTGCCATCCACTGAAGGGACATGGTGAGTGTGTGTGTGTGTGTGTGTGTGTGCGCACACTTTTGTGGGGATGCTGGGGGTTAGTGTCCAACACCAGGATGTGGGTGCTTTCCTCCTCAGGGCAGGCAGGGCATGCCTGCGGGTTGCCATCTTCAGGGGCCTCTGCTTGGTGCCTGCTTTGTCCCACTCTCGGCTCACCTCCCCACTGAAGTCTTTCCACACAGGGCCAGAGATTTTTTTTTTAAGTGCCTGGGGCCTCACCCTGTGGGTCCTACGGCTCATGTCCTGCCCTGGGAGCTGCGACCCTGACTCCTCACAGGGAGGACACAGTGTGTGTGCTGGGAAGGTGACTGGGATGGGGTCTGGGCATCAGGACAGCAAAGAATAGCTTAGTCGTCTTTGTCCTTGGCTCCATGTTTGAGGATGCGGGTGAACTCCACATAGTTGAAGTTGCCCTTCTTATCAATGGGCGCCTCGCGGTACATCTCGTCCACCTCCTCATCCGTGAACCTGTCGCCCATGGTGGTGAGCAGCTCCCGCAGGTGGTCCTCATGGATGAACCCTGAGGCACGGCATGACGAGACCTGGTCAGTAAGAGCAGGCTCTGGCCTTGCCCACCCCTCCCTCTCCCCTCCCCTCCCCCTCCCCCTCCCTACCCCCCAGCCCTTGGAAACCTCAGCAAGCGGGAGAGAGGCTAAGACCCTACTCAGGTGTCCAGTCACTTGAGGGAAAAGGACATGGATGAGAGAGTTGCAGAGGAGTCCGGAAGGAAGAGTTTACAGAGGAATTGTCTACGGCGTCTGGGGGTGGGGAGGGGGGACTGTGGCACTGTGCGGGGGTGGGGGTGGGGGTGGGGATTGGCTGTGGCAGAAGCTGGGGGTAAAAATGATGATGCATGGTTTGATTTCTGGAAGCTTTAAAGCCGCGTGTCCTGGGCTGACGGGTGTTAGTCAGAGGTGGGAAGCCTGGGTAAACAGGTGCCACCGGGAACCCGGGGACAGTGGCCTCTAACCCCTTCCCCTGTAGCACTGAGCACCCTTGCGGCCCTGCCCAGCCCAGGCCTCCAGTGTGCACTGACCCGAGGCCTCCTCGTCAAAGCAGGCAAAGGCGTTGCGGATCACATCCTCCGGGTCCGTGCCATTCAACTTCTCCCCGAACATGGTGAGGAACATGGTGAAGTTGATGGGGCCTGGCGCCTCGCTCATCATGCCCTCCAGGTACTCATCCGTAGGGTTTTTCCCTGTGGTGAGTGGACACGTGGCTGCCACCCCCAGCTCTCTGCCCCCAGCCTGGGTGACGCATTCCCAGCAACCTCCCCTCTGTGAGCTCTGTAGACTGGGAAGTAGCAGTTGGGTGGCAGATTTGCTGCCTTCTCCTGGCGTCCACCTCCTGTCCTTTGAGGTCTGAGGGCCATGCCACAAGTCCCTGGCTCCTCCACCACTGCAGCATAAGAGCTGCTGCCCCCGGCGCACTTGCTATTCCCTTATACGCCCTACTTTCACTTCTGTGCCAGAGCATTGTCACTCTTTTTTTTTTTTTTTACAAGCCAGGAACTGAGGCACAGAGAGGTAGGGAAGCCTCTCCAAGGTCACACAGCAGCTGAGGAGCAGGGGTCAGCAACCAAACCTAGCCAGTCTGTCCCCAAATTCCCAGAAACGGTTTGGAAGCGCCCATGTCAGTGAGCTTTGGTGTCACGCAGGCTTGGCTTGAAATCCTGGCTCAGTGCCTCAGCTCCCTGCGTCTTCAGGTCTCCTGGTGGTCGTTGCCACAGTTCTGGGAAGCTGCAGTCTCTGCTGGGCTCAGAATCCAGCTGTGCACAGGGCTGCTGTGCCACTCTGGGCAGATCGCTTGTTCTTTCTGAGTCCTCGCCTGCCACCCCCAGCAGGACTGCATGGGGAATTAGGGCGACATCTGCAGAGCTCACTGTTGTCTTTGTTTGCTTGTCTTATGCCTCTCATACAACGCGTCCTGACCACAGTTACCCCTCCCCCTTCCTCCAGTTCTATCCCTCAACCTCCCCTCTCCCCCAGATTCACCTCTCCTCCATTTTCCCTTCAGGAAAACAAACAAACAAACAAACAAACAAACAGACCTTCCAGGGTAACAACTGAACACAGCTAACAAGATACAATAAGACCAGGGACAACACTCAGGAAGCAGAGGCAGGTGGATCTCTGTGAGTTTGAGGCCAGCCTGGTCTACAAAGTGAGTCCAGGACAGCCAAGACTACACAGAGAGAGCTTGTCTCGGGAAAAAAAAAGAAAGAAAGAAAGAAAGAAAGAAAGAAAGAAAGAAAGAAAGAAAGAAAGACCAGGCACAAAGCCTCACATCAAGGGCTGGAGAGAAGGCTCAGAGGTTAAGAGCACTGTCTGTTCTTTCAGAGGTCCTGAGTTCAATTCCCAACAACCACATGATGGCTCACAACCATCTATAATGTGATATGATGCCCTCCTCTGGTCTGCAGATGTACATGCAGGCAGAGCACTGTATATGTAATAAATAAATAAATCTTAAAAAAAAAAAAAAGCCTCACATCAAGGCTGGACCAGGGAACCCAGTAGGAGGAAGAAGGTCCCAAGAGCAGGCAAAAGAGTCAGAGACACCCCTACTCCCACTGTTAAGAGACCCATAAAAACACCAAGCTAACAGCTGTGACATATTTGCAGAGGACCTGCTGCAGATCCAAGCAGGTGCCAATATTTGCTGTGTCAGTCTCTTTGAGCCCCCATGAGCCTCAGTTAGTTGAGTCTGTGGGCCAGTGTGTTCTCTAACCCGAAGACCATGTCTGATCCATGGACCCACCATACACACACACACACACACACACACACACACACACACACACACACACACACACACACATGTTTTTCTGGGCTAGCTATTTAGGACCATCCAATGTCAGGAATGTGACGCCCTAAGTTCAGGGTGTGGCCTGACCAATGACCCCGTCCCTTCTGAGCCTTACATCCCTTGTCTGGTTTTTATAAGATGCCCAGAGGAGTCCGTAGCCAATATGAGCAACAGCCCTTCCTCCCCTGGATACCCCTTCTAGGATGCTGAGAAGATCCAGATTAGAGTGTGAGGCTTTCTTCCTGGGATGGGGGTGGGGGTGTGTCCCAGAAGGCCTGGCCTGTAGCTGGAAGGATGGGCACCCCTTTCTTATTCTGGACTGCTGTCTCCCACCCGACCTGTGCACTGCACATGAGGACACTATGTCTTTTACACAGGCGAGCCAGTAGGCACAGACAGTGCCAGGGACTGACTGAGAGTGTCAAACCCAATGGCATGGCGGCTGTCGCAGTCTGTCGTCTAGTCCTGACCGTCTCGCCCATTGAAGGCTGTGCCAAGACCTAGAGCAAAGAGGAGCTGGCTGTGGTGAGCACACAGGAAGAGGTACACGCTGGAGGTCTTCCCTCTGGCCCTCAGTTTCCCCATCTGAGCACTGGCAACTGGGACCTGACTCTTGAGCCCTTTTGGCCCTAAGACCCTGATCTTGGAAGCATCATTGTGGGTATAAGAGGGGTGCTCTGGCCTCCCTTCTAAGCCTCAGTTTCCCCATCGGTACAAATTTTCATGTAGCTTCTGGTGCTTTTCTTTAAGTGAGATTTACCACACAGCCCAATGCACAGCTCTGACTTTCCCCAGGGAGTCAGCCTGTCTAGGTTCAAACCCTGTGCGCATGTGTACTCCATGCCTTGGTCTCCCTCTCTGTTAAGTGCGCAGAGTCAGAGCAACGTTACCTGTAGGATAGCACTAAAGCCTCATTTTACAGAAAGTGCCCTGTAAGTGCTGTGCAGCCCCTCTCCTTGTCCACCTGTCCTACTCACCCAGAGAAGCCAACATGTCGTGTAGGTCCTCCTTGTCAATGAAGCCATCACGGTTCTGGTCAATCATGTTGAAGGCCTCCTTAAACTCCTGGATCTGGGACTGGTCAAACATGGCAAAGACATTGGACGTAGCCCTCTGGGGCCGCTTCTTGGTAGTCTTGGCCTTGGCCCGCTTGCTGGACATCTTGGCTTTGGGTGTTGGGGCTTCCCTGCGGGAAGGGGTGTGGGATGATGATGATGGTTATGAAATCTTCCTGCCTCCCCCCTGATGGCTTTTAGATCTAAGCTTGGCATTCAAGGCCTCCCACAGGCTTGGGCCTCCAGCCACCCAGTCCTTTCTGAGAGCAGCCTGTGGGCTATGATCCTGAACGTTCCCACATCTCTTCGCATCTGGGAATGGGGGCAACAGGGCATCCTGCAACAGGAATTAGCGAATCTAGTGTCTAGAGGGGCCTGGAGTGGTATGGGGTACAGAAGGAGCTGGGTAAAACACGATTGGCTTGGGGCCAGCCATTAAGGTGTTTTGTCTACTTTATCTCTTGATAGCATGTGCCCATCTCAGTGACAGGGAGGTAGTGCCCTGTTAGGAGGGGCTGACCAGGGCACCATATCCTTACATTACCATTCCCCAGTCCTCCCCATCCCTCCCCACCAGCCAGCCCTCTCCATCGTCTGTACTGTCTGTCTGTGGGACCAACTCAGCTGTTCTCCTCAGGGACCCTGATTGGTCTCTAGTGGATGGCAGTTTCATCCTGGGGTGGGGGGGCCCTCCATCACTTCCTGTACATTGAAGCTCCCTCAAGCTGAAAGTACAGGTCCGTTTAGACCTGGCCCTTTGCTTGGGCCGGTCTCTCTCATCCCGTTCAAACCCAGACCTTCGCTTGCTTCCTTAAAAACCCTTAAAGGGTCATGCTGCTCCCCTCCACACCCCAAGAGAGTAAATCTCCATCCCCCCAGCCTCTGACTGATCCTGGCCCACAACACTGTTGTTCCCAGAGGTCAGGATGATGACCTCTAGCATTCCACAGGCATTCCCAGGCCTTCTTCCCCTCAGAACCTCCTCCCATAGCCGCCCTCCAGCTGAGCTCGGAGGTCCCTGGGGTGCTGCTCTCAACCCTTATCTTGAGGACAACCAACCCTTGCAGACCCCCTCATCCTTAAGCGCTCGGGCAGCCCACAGCGGCAGGCTAGTAGATAGCTCTTTAGTGAAAGGTTATGTGAGCTCTACTGTACAGATAGGACACTGAGGCCAGGAAATGGACTCAACCTGACCCAGTCATAGCTTTTGGGGAGAATATATCTCAAGACTTAGTGTGTGCTTCCACTCAGCTAGCCAAGGCCCCAGTGTGTCTGCCCCTCTGTCCTGTGCCCAGTACCCCTCTGTCCTGTGCGCTAACTCCTCTGCCCGTACCTGCTGTACCCCCCCTAGTCAGTTCCAGCAGGTCCGATGGCTACATCTGCCTATAGTCTGGAGACCCTCACTTGTGGAAGGCCCAGAGGGCCCCACAGCATACACAAGGCGTCTGTGTTCCTTTGCGTGGTGCTGGTTGGGAGTTGGTAGGAACTGAGGGCAGGAATGTTGTCCCTGGAAGCTGTGCCCCCACCCCACCTCCTGTGGCCCAGGCTGAGATGTCACCAACATCTCAAGTCATGCCGCCTGCCGACAGGCGGGGCTCCAGGGCAGGCCCAGCCAGGCTCCTAGTTTGTGGTCACAGACACCTGAATCCCTGCTCTCTTCATCCTTAACCCTGAAGTTATTGTCCTGGACACCAAGGGTCAGACAGATGGACCTTGGCTCAGTCAAGACTAGATTATTCTTTCCTACCTTTTAACTGCTAATAACAGCTGACACGGAGGCAGAAACCAACTGGAGCCCCTTCCTCATGATTATCACTAGTCCCCCATAGCTTGGCCACGCTAAGCTCTCCCCTCAGTTCATCACTCTGTGTCCCCGGAAGCAACCAGAGCGGCTGGGGGGGGGGGGCGCTGTGATGGAGCAAGGACCATGACCGCCCCATCTCACTGTTCTCTGGTGCACACGGCAGTGGGGGTGCGGGGGGGGGGCGAGAGGGTGCTTATCACCCCTCTCTCCTGCCCAGGGTGTGCCAAATTGGGGTGGAAGGGACAGGAAACCTGTGCTTCCGTAGGGTTCAGTTTCCTCTGACACAACATGGTTTCTTGGGCAGGGACACCCGCAACCCCTTCACTGGTGTTTCTACAGTCAGGTAGCATGGAGCTCTGGCCTTGGTGTGTATGTCTCTTTAGCAAAAGGACACCCTGGACACTCTTTTCCTTGTCCAAAGATGGTTGCAAGACCATCAATTGTCCAGTCCGGGGCCAGAGTCCCCTGTAGGACCCGAGCAAGGCAGCAGCCCCAGCCCACATCACTAAGCATGCCACAGCCTTCCGATGCCCCGGGTTAAGTTTGGCCTGACCACCTACTGTAGCTGCCCAGACGCTGCGCGGGCTCCCACCTGCTGCAGAGAAGAAAAGTCCCTGGTGGTGCTGCGGTGAGGCGCTTCTTCGAGAGCTGGCTGACGGCAGTTCGGGCGGCTGTTTGCTGTTGGGAGCTCTAGGGGCTGGTGGGACTGCCAGCAGCCCGGCCATACAAGGGAGAAGAATGCGCGGGGGGTGGAGTGGGGGCGGGGCCGGGGCCGCGGCAGCCAGGCGGCCTTATTAGGTTTCGGCTTGCAGGCTGAAAGGCTGGGGTGCTCCTGGAATAGCCGCCCTCATCACTGCCTGTCCCTAGGTCGGCCCAGGCCCGACTGAAGTGTCCCGACTGGCAAGAGGGGCGGAGCCTCAGGGTTTCCCAGCTCTCTGATCCCCTCTTGTCTGGGAGGACCCTGCCAAGTATGGTCTGTTTTCAGTGTGAGCCCTCAGCAACATAGTCCTCGCATCAACAGCCTTCACAGGTTCCCTAGGGAGTTTTTCAGCATTTAGTCACTTTGTAAATAGCTGCCTGGCCTCAGCTGATGGATCTGCCCAGGGAGCCCCGGGAGGGTGGCATGAAACTGTCAAAGACCTGGGACAGTTCTGAGCAGGAAGGGTTCAGTGACCTGGGTTGAAGTAAAGTAAGGGCGCTGTCCTCAGCGAGCAACTGTTGAGAGGAGACGGGGCAATCTATAGTGGTTCACACTACTAGTGCTGGCATTTGAGAAACTGAGGCAGCAGATTGCCAACATAGGGTGTAGCAGAGGTTTCAGGTCAGTCTGAGCTATGGAGTAACAGCTTTTATCTTTCCTGGACGACAGTAGAGGTGACAGATGAAACAACCCCCAGAACCAGAAGCCACAAAGGACAGAACTGATGGGTTTCAATGCAGGAGATTTAGAGAGCATCAGCACGGGAGAGGTGACCACAACGGCTGGGCCGTGGGGCAGCAGGAAGTTAGGCGGAGTGCTGGAAACATTTCAAGGCTTCAGCCAGTAGGACTGGAACGAGGGGGGAAAGTTGGCTCCAATAATTAATTTTTTAAAAATTGTATTTATTTGTGGAGGGAGTTGGTGTGGAGGTTAGTGGGCAACTGGCTGGGGTTCTCTCCTCCCTCCATATATGATCAGGCTTGACAGCAAGCGCCTCCTCTCTCAGGGGAGCAGGCTGGAGAGAGCTGTCCTTTGTTAGATGGGCAGGGTGGGTGCAGGTGGGACAAATTAGGGAGAGACCCACTTTGCCTTGGGTGTATTAATTTTGGAAGCCTTTTCAGATCATTTCAATCATACAGTTAGTTGTAAGAGTGGTATAGAGAACGGACTTCATTGGGATTCCCCAGCTGACACCTGGCTCTTCGCTCTTCTCCTGTGGGCCCAGCACCTGACAGTGAGCTGCACATTGTACCGTACCGTGCCTTTTATTGCTACATACAGTGTTTTAGTATGTCCTAAAAGGAAGGCTCTCTCACATATTGATAGCATAATTATCAATATCATAAGATGGAACATGGATTTAGGTGTCTAATTTACAGCCTGTATTCCAGTTATGCCAGGTATCCCAGTAATATCCTGTATGGAAATTTGTTCTGGTCCAGGTGCGTGTGATGGGGTGAGGAGGTGCAGGTGCCGAGGGCATCCTGTGGAGGTTGGAAGAGGGGCATATGGAGCTGGTCCTCTTTCCATCTCTACATGAGCTTTGTCAATAGAACTCCTCACCAGGCCTTTGGTGCTGCTGACTTTCCAAGTTTTTTTAGTGTTAGTTTTATTTAGTTTTGTGTATGTGGGGGATGATGATACATATTATACACACACATATACACACGCATACATATGTTTTTTTGAGATGGTCTCATATAGCACAGGCTCGTCTCAAATTCTGAGCCTGCAAGGGTGCCCTTGAATTCCTGAGCCTCTCATTTTCCAAGTGCTAAGATGGCAGGACTGCTGTGATCTTGGGGAGTCAAACCCAAGGCCTCCTGCATGCCAGGCAATCACTCTTAGCAAGTGAGCTACACCTACCCTTAATTCTACAGACAGAAGCCAGGCGTGGTGGCGCACGCCTTTAATCTCAGCACTCTGGAGGGAGAGGCAGGTGGACCGCTGTGAGTTCAAGGCCAGCCTGGTCTACAAAAGCAAATCCAGGACAGCCAAGGCTACACAGAGAAACCCTGTCTCCAAAAACCAACCAACTAAACAAACAAAAACCAAAAAACTCTACAGACAGGTGGGCACGCACACATGCATGCTTTGAATTGGACCCAGAAACTAACAAAGGTCCATAAAACAAGCATTGAGCTGAGTGTGGTGGTGTATATTTTCTAATCCCAGCACTCAGGAGGCAGAGGGAGGAGGATCTGTGTGATTTCAAGGGCAGCCTAGTCCACAGAGTGAGTTCTAAAGTTAGCAAGGCCTACAGAATAAGATCCTGTCTGACAGAAAAGGCAAGAGCTAGCACCCATTTCCTGACCTTTTCGGGGTGAAATCTGCTCCATTGACTGAATATTGCCATATTTTGCTTGCCTACCTTTGGATTGTCTTCCTGTCTTGATGGCCATGCATCTCGCTCAGGCTAGGGCATAGTTCAGGGATAGAGCACCTGCTTAGCGTGTGTGAGGCCGTGCAAAAGAGAAGAAGGAATTAATGAAAAATGCTGCTTTAAAATGTGTTAAATTTGCCAGGTATGGTGAGACACCCCCTCCCCCCTTTTTTGTTTTTTGTTTTCTTGTTTTTCAAGACAGGGTTTCTCTTTGTATACTTGGCTGTCCTGGACTCGAATTGTTGACCAGGCTGGCCTCTGCCTCCCAAGTGCTGGGATTAAAGGCCGCCACCACCACCCAGCTGAGACACACCTTTAATCCCAGCACTCGGGAGACAGAGGCAGGCAGATTGCTGTGAGTTTGAGGCCAGCCTGGTCTACAAAGTGAGAGTCCAAGACAGCCAAGGCTACACAGAGAAACTCTGTCTCGAAACAGCAACAACAAAACCCCGCAAAAATTTTTGTTTAAATTTATTTTATGCATATGGGTATTTCATCTGCATGTGTGTCTGTGCATCACTGGAGTGCCCAGGCCAGAAGAGGCTTTCGAGTCCCCCGGGGCCGGAGTTACAGAGGACTGTGAGCTGCCATGTAAGGTCCTCTAGAAGAACAGCAAGTGCTCCTCCCTCCACTTTTTTTTGTTTGTTTGTTTTTGTTTTTTGACAAGGTCTCATGCAGGTAAAGGTGTACTTGAATGTGATGTGCAGCTGAGGATAATCTTTAATTTCTAATCGTCCTGCTTGTAGGTTTGAGTGCCATGAGGGCAGGTGTGCGCCACCAATCCTGGCTTTAGGGTGTGCTTGGGACTGAGCCCAGAGCCTCATGCGTGTGAGGCAGGCTCTGTGGCAGCGCTGCGTCTTCTCTAGTCCTGGTGCTGCTGTTTTCTGTTTCTTATTTTATTTATTCATTTGTTATATATATATATATATATATATATATATATATATATATATATATATATATATATTGTTTTTTGTTTTGTTTTGTTTTTGAGACAGGGTTTCTCTGTGTAGCCTTGGTAGACCAGGCTGGCCTTGAACTCACAGAGATCCACCTCCCTCAGCCTCCCAAGCACTGGGATTAAAGGCGTGTGCCACCACCACTGCCCGGCTTTGCTTTTTATTTATTTAATTTAATTTAATTTAGTTAATTTATTTATTTTGTTTTTTTGAGACAGGGTTTCTCTGTGTAGCCTTGGCCATCCTGGACTCACTTTGTAGACCAGGCTGGCTTTGAACTCACAGCGATCCACCTGCCTCTGCCTCCCGAGTGCTGGGATTAAAGGCGGGTGCCACCACGCCCGGCTTGCTTTTTATTTTTGAGACAGTGTTTCACTACGTAGTTCGAGGCTGATCAGGAATTCACTGTGTAGACGAGGCTGGCCCTCAAACTTAAAGAGATTTGCCAGCCTCTTCTCAAGTGCTGAGACTAGAGTTGTGCTTTGCCACTCCCAGCTGGCTGTTTTGTTTTTGAGACAGGGTCTTACTATGCCCCTAGGGCTGGCAGTGAACCCACCAGCCTTCAGAGTGCTGGGATTACAGGCGGTCTGACAACAATGCTATTTAAAATATGCCTGTGGAGACAATCTCAAGTCCTGCTTTCAGGTATTTGGAGTGCATGCCCAGATGTGGGACTGTTGGATCATCTTGTGGTTTTTTTTTTCCTCACACAATATATCCTGAGGATGGTTTCCCCTCCCTCTACCCTTCCCAAGTCCTCCTCCTCTCCTCTCCCCTCCCCTCCCATCTGGACCACTTCCTTTCTGCCTCTCTTTAGCAAACAAATAGAAGTAGTGGATCTAGGGGTGTGGGGGGGTAGGGAGGGGAAACTGTGTAACCTATGAGAGAAAAATAAATGAAACATAATTTAAAAAAAATACCAGCTAGGATTCTGAGGGATAATAATAAGATAACACAAAATAAAATATAATAAAACAAAAACCAACATATCAGAGTAGGACAAGACAAACAGAAGGAAAAGAGGCCCAAGAGGAGGCACAAGAATTAGAGACCCGGGGCTGGAGAGATGGCTCAGAGGTTAAGAGCACCGACTGCTCTTCCAAAGGCCATGAGTTTAATTCCCAGCAACCACATGGTGGCTCACAACCATCTATAATGAAATCTGGTGTACTCTTCTGTCTTGTAGGCAGGATATTGTATACATAATAAATAAAGAAATCTTTAAACAAACAAACAAAAGAATTAGAGACCCCTCATTCACACACTCAGGAATCCCAGAAACACTTCGCACTGGAAGCTACAATAGACGCGGCCCTGTGCTTGCTGTCTCAGTCGCTGTGAGCTCACACGAGCTTTGATTCTGCTGGTTTAGAGGGCTCTGTTTCCTTGGCCTCCCTCATCCCCTCTGGCCTTTGTACCCTTTCAGCCTTCTCTTCCAAGGGGTTTCCTGAGCTCCGAGGGAGGCGTTGGAGGGAGACTTCCTGTGTAGGGCTGAGTGTTGCCAGGTCTCTCGCTCCATGCTCCATACTTAAGGGTCTGCCTGTGTGCGTCTCTGTGCCTGTTCCCACCTGCGGCGGGAGGAAACCTCTCTGATGCTGGCTGAGCAAGAAATCATTCTGTTGCTCCACGCCTTTTTGTTTTTGCTATTGTTTGTTGTTCAGAGAACAATGGAGTTACTCTACTTCCCTGCCTATATCTAGTCTTGGGGTTCCTTCTCCTGGAGTGGAGTCAAATCAGATATTGTTGGTGACTCCCGTAAACTTTGCCCTAGCATATCTTGCAGGCAAGGTACCATTGTAGATCAAAGGGGTTGTGGCCGGCCTGGGGTTTATGTTTCTCGTTTGGTAGTGTGCAGGACCTTCCTGTACCTACCAAAGACTTAGAGTATAGGGCTTGAGGGCTTTATGTAGCCACCAGCTTGGCTTCTTGGTGTTCAGTGAGCTGTGTAGGCGTTGTCTCCAGCAATGGAGTTTTTTGTTGTTGTTGTTTTGCTTTTTTCCTGTCAGTTTGTGGAAAACAACCTATAGTCTTGGCGGCAGCCTGGGTGGTTTGGGGACTCCCGTGAGACTCCCTGTGGCCAACAAATCAATTATATGTACTCAATCCTGGCACTGGAAGCTTCATTTGGTAAAGGGCCAGTTGGGGCTCTGAACCCTGATTATTTGGCAGTTTTTTGTCAGGAAGCATCTACTGTTTGCATACTACCTCTCAGACAGCCCTTAATTTTAGCCGCCTCTCGCTGTATTCATGTCCTCCTCTCCCTCCTCACTTGATCCTCCCATTCCAGCCCTCCCCCTGCCCCCCCAAACCCAACCTATGCAGAACTCACTTTTCCTTTTGTAATGAGATCTCTCTGTACTCTCTAGTGCTCTACCTTATACCTAACCTCTGTGGGTCCATGGCTTGTGGCTTGGGTAGCATTGACTTAGCAGCTAATATCCACATATAAGCGAATGCGAACTTTGTCTTTCTGGGTTTGTAACTCACTCAGAGTGATGTTTTCTTTGCTCTATACATTTACCTGCAAATTTCATTGTGTCATTCTTTTTGACGGTTGACTAATAATCTACTGTATTCTGTCAAGGGACATCTAGATTGTTTCCAATTTCTGGCTGTTATGAATAGAGCAGCAGTGGACATGGTGAAGCAAGTGTCTTTGTGGTAGGATGAAGCATTTTTGGGGATATGCCCAAGAGTGGTACAGATGGATCCTAAAGCATGATTGCCATCTTCCTGAGGGGACTGTCACACTCATTCCCATGGTGGCTGTACAGGCTTGTGCACTCCCACCAGCAATGGAGGAGTGTTCCTCTCACTCCACACCCTTGCTAAGAGCATGAGCTCTCATGTGTTTTGTGGATCTTAGCCATTCCGACAGGTGTAAGATGGAATCTCAAAGTAGTTTTGATTTGCATTTCCTGATGGCTAAGGCTGTTGAATAATACCATCCTGTGCTTATTACTATGGCTTTGTAGTACAACTTGCAATTGGGGGTAGGGATAACTCCCACCGTTCTCTTATTACTCAGTATTGTTTTAGCTATCCTGGGCGTTCTGTGTTTCCATATGAAGCTGAAAGTTGTCCTTTCAAGATCTGTAAAGAATTGCATTGGAATTTTGATGAGGATTGCATTGAATTTGTAGATTGCTTTTGGCAAGATGACCATTTTTACTATGTTAATCCTATCAACCATGGACATGGGAGATCACTCCATCTTCTGATATCTTCTTCAACTTCTTCTTTCAGTGTCTGGAAAGTTTTTATCATATAGATCTTTCTTTCTTTTTTTTTTTTTTTTTTTTTTTTTTTTTTTTTGAGACAGGGTTTCTCTGTGTAGCCTTGGCCATCCTGGACTCACTTTGTAGACCAGGCTGGCCTTGAACTCACAGCGATCCGACTGCCTCTGCCTCCTGAGTGCTGGGATTAAAAGTGTGCGCCACCATGCCCGCCTCATATAGATCTTTCACTTGCTTGGTTAGAGTTACCTCAAGATATTTGATATTATTTGCGGCTGTGGTTTCCCTGATTTCTTTTTCATTCTGTTTGTCGTTTGTATATAGGAGGGCTGCTGGATTTTTGGTTTGTTTTGTTTTGCCCCCCCCCCCCCTTTTTAAAGATTTATTTATTATACATACAATGTCCTGCCTCCATGTATACCTGCATGCCAGAAGAGGGCACCAGATCTCATTATAGATGATTGTGAGCCACCATGTGGTTGCTGGGAATTGGAAGAGCAACCAGTGCTCTTAACCTCTGAGCCATCTCTCCATTCCCTTGTTTTTCTTTTTCTCTTTCTTCCTTCCTTCTTTTTTTTTTTTTTCTGTTTTGGTTTTTTGAGGCAGGGTTTCTTGGCTGTCCTGGCCTCACGTTGTCGGTCAGGCTGTCCTTGAACTCACATTGATCCATTGGCTTCTGCCTCCCAAGTGCTGGGATTAAAGGTGTGTGGTATTGTCACCACCACCTGGTAGGGCTGCTGATTCTTGTGAGTTAATTTTGTATGCAACTATTTTGCTGAATTTCCCAGTGGAATATTTATTTATTTATTTATTTATTTATTTATTTATTTATGTTTTTTGAGATAAGGTTCCTCTGTGTAGCCTTGGCTGTCTTGGACTCACTTTGTAGACCAGGCTGGCCTTGAACTCATGGTGATCCTCCCACCTCTGCCCCGCCCCTACCCCACCCCCCAGTGCTGACATTAAAGGAGTGTGACACTACGCCTAGCTTTCCCAGTGGAATTTTTATTTTTTTTCTCTCTCACATACTTTATTTGTATCATCTACAAATAATGCTACTTTGACTTGGTCTTTTCCAATTTGTATGCCTTTGATCTCCTTCAGCTGTCATATTGCTCTAGCCAAAACTTCAAGTACTATACTGAATGGATTTGGAGACTGTGGACAAACTTGTCCCTGATTTTTGTGGAGTTGCTTTCGGTTTCTCTCAATTTAGGTTGATGTTGGCTGTAGGTTTGCTGTATATTGTCTGCAGATTGCCTTATATCCCTAATCTCTTCAGGACTTTTTATCATAAAAAAGAGTTGGATTTTGTCAAAGCCTTTCCTGCATCTAAGGAGATGATCCTGTGGTTTTTGCCTTTCAGCCTGTTTATATGATGGATTACACTGACTGATTTTCCTGTTACACCATCCCTGCATCTCTGGGATGAAGCCTACTTGATCATGGTGGATGATCTTTTTTGTTGTATTGTTTTTCAAGACAGGGTTTCTCTGTGTTAGACTTGGCTGTCCTAGACTCACTTTGCAGACCCTGGCCTTTTTTTTCCCATTAGGAGGCGGCTTCTATTTCACTAGGGGTTACAGGTCTGTTTAAATTGCCTATCTGAAGTTGATATGTTTCATTTTTCCTATTTGGTGGGTTACGAGTACTTCTTTGTTGTTTTGGGGAGTTTTGTTTGTTTCAAGACAGGGTTTCTCTGTCCTGAAACTTGATCTGTAGACCAGGCTGGCTTCAGTCACAGAGATCCACCTCCCTCTGCCTCTGCATGCTGGGATTAAAGGTGTGCGCCCGCTTTTGGCCTGCAAGTGTACAAGCAGGCAGGTACTGTATACATAATAAACAAATAAACCTTTAAAAAAAAGTAACTTTAAAAAATAAAAGATTTATTTATTTATTTGTGTATATAAGCATTCTATTTGCAGGTATGACCACATGCCAGAAGAGGGCACCACATCTCATTACAGATGGTTGTGAGCCACCATGTGGTTGCTGGGAATTGAACTCAGGACCTCTGGAAGGGCAGTCAGTGCTCTTAACCACTGAGCCATCTCTCCAGACCTGTGTGATACTTCTTATACAGATAACTGGTCTTTTCTTCATGACAGCCAATTCTCTGACTTTCTTGACAGCAGGTGAGATGCCACAGGTTTAGGTCCTTACACCTGCAAGTCTGCCCGAGTGCCAATTTACCAGAAAATTTGCCAGTTGTAAATACTTGGTTCTGGGTTATCCTCACATCTTTCCAACCTAGTTATGAGTCATAGATTCCTAAAATCATTTCTCTAGATTATTAATTTGCTAGAGTGCCTTGCAGAACTCAGGGAAATTACCCATACACTTACGGGCACGTTCTAGAGGCTGTAGCTGGGGCAGCCCAGCAGACACACTGGTGCAAGGTACAGGGGTGAGGGTGTGTGGGGCTGCCCTGCCCTCTCCAGGTACCAGTCCTCTTAGCACTGCTTGTCAGTGTGGAAGCTCGCCAGCCTCTAATGTGGGGTTCCTTATGGGGGCTGTGACCAAACCCTTGGCCACTGGTGCTTCACCTAACCTGCCACCAGTTTCACTCCCAGAGGCTACAGTAGTGGAACTGGAGGCACAAACTCACTAACTTCCTGGTGACTGACTTCCTGTGCTCAGCCTC
The DNA here is from genome assembly GCF_903995435.1 of Acomys russatus. Classification (NCBI taxonomy): domain Eukaryota; kingdom Metazoa; phylum Chordata; class Mammalia; order Rodentia; family Muridae; genus Acomys; species Acomys russatus. Next base: position 6,184,650 of record NC_067140.1, on the reverse strand, counting down.
CAACCATCCCTTGACCAAAAGAGCCACTTTTACCATGCAGCAAAGCCTGGAAGCATTGCAGACTCGGTGCCAGGAAGCAGCGACATGTAGAGACGGTTTGGTGGACCCCCTGTCTGCTTCCTCAGCGCTGGGATCAAAGGCACGTCCGTCCCCACACCCAGCTAAGTAGAGAACTTCTCTATATGGATGTTGTCCTGGTAACGTCATGAAGTCACTTCTTTAATAGTTCTTTTATAGATAAGCTCAGGATTTTTTATGTCAAATCATATTATCTAGAAATGAAGTAGTTTTGATAGTTTTATTTTTTCCAGTCTAGAGGCTGTTCATTTACATTAATAATTAAAACCCATCCCCTGGCCCAGTTGCCCTGCCAGAACCTCCAGATCAGTTTTAAATAGAAGGAAGACACCCTCTCATCTTATTCCTGAGTTTTTGAGGGTCTCATGTAGCCGAGGCTGGCCACCAACTAGCTACGTAGCTGAGGCTGTCCTTGTACTGCTCACCTTTCTGCCTTCAAAGAGCTAGGTTACTGGCATGTGCCACCATGTCCTGCTTTTATGTCAGTCGCTCGCTGGGCAGGCCTCAGTCTCTGTCAGCACATGAGACAGTGTCTCCGGTTTCTTGCGGGGCTCTTTCTAGCTCAGGGGTCTTTTCTGTTTCTAGTTTGCTGAGAGCTTGCGCTTGCACAGGGTGGTGGGTTTTTATCAAATATTTTGTTTCTGTTTGGCTACATTTAACCTCTTGATGCAAAAAAATGCTTTTGTTTTGTTCAGCTGACATTTCTGGAGAGCCCAGACTGGTTACTGTTCTGTCCCCAGTAGCACCTGGTAATATATCATTTATTATTAAAATCACTATGTAGACTAAACTGGCCTGCCTCTGCCAAGTGCTCGGATTCAAGGTGTGTGTCACCATGCCTGGCCCTACTCTATTAGAAAAAAAATTTTAAAAATTCACTATGTGTGTATCGTGTGTGTGTGTGTGTGTGTGTGTGTGTGTGTGTGTGTGTGTGTGTGTATACACACACACATATGTGGAGATCAGAGCACAATTCTCAGAAGCTGTTTCTTTCCATGGATCAAACTCAGCCAGTAAGATTTGTGTCAAATGCTTTCCCCTGCTGACATGTCTTGCTGGCCAGCACTGCCACAGCAGAGTGTTGTACCTCTCAGTGCATCCAGTTGGAAATGCCAAATAGATGTCTCTATGCCTGGCAGTGCACACTGTGCCCACCTAGTTAAGGCGATGCCTGCCCCAAGTGTGGTGTTCAGGGAAAGGCCCGGGCTGTAGATTTAGACGTATAGGCTGCAGAAGGCACATGGGGGTCCAAATTCCCTACTGCGTCTTTAGTCTCTGCTGACACATTTTAGAGACAACTCCAGTGTTGGCTGGAACCAGAGAGGCTAAAGCCAGGGGCCAGGGTTCTGTGTGAGAATGCCTCTGCTCTGTCCAGAGCAGGTCCTGCTGGCAGCCGAGCTCCTTAGCTGGCCCTCAAGGTCTGCCCAGTTCAGCATGTCTGAGCAGCAGCATGGGCCTTTGCCTCTGTTCGCTGAGCCCTTCCCAGCTCTAGAGCCTCCTGCTTGTCTTCCAAAGCTTAGTACCTGCCTCTTCTCCCCCAGGTCTGTCATTTAGGAAGAAGTTCTTTGGGGTAGGGACTTGAACCCAGGACCTTGTGTGTAGGAGGCAAACACTCCACCATTGAACTATATTCTCTGACTTGTTTTCCTTTTTGAGACAGGTCTCACTGCTGCCTGGGCTGCCTTCAAACTCCTGACCTCAGGCAGCCCATCTTTTGTAGCTCGCAAGCCAACGGGAGCTGTAGCAGCCTTCCACTGTGCTTAGCACTCTCCACCCTCGGCCTGCAGCTCTGAAGATGACACTTAGCAACTGAGCCCTTCGGTTCTTGGGGCTCTGCACCATGCTGGCTGGTGAGTGATTGGGAAGAGCCTGACTCGCTCCCTCCGGACCACCCCCCCCATCTCCTGGGGAGAGGCAGGCAGGCAGGCACATCTCATGACATGCAAATCATCACAGCACTGACAGCAGCGGAAAGCAAGCCTCAGTGCACACGCATGGAGCACAGGTTAGCACCAGTGCAACCTGTACTAAGTATAGAGGAAGGCCTCACCATTCAACTTGAGAGCAGGAGGGAGAGAGAGATGCAGGGTACAGTGTGGGAGAGCACCATGCCCTGTGCAAGGGCCGGGGTAGGTGCAGGGCAGGATCCAGGGACTCTCATTGGTGATACAGCTGAAAGGGGACTGTCACCTGTCAGTAAGAAATCATGGAAATCATGATTTCTCCTGTAGGCAGCTGGTTTTGTAGCAGGTTCAGCGGGGCTGGAGACACCCTAGAATCCTACTCCACCACTATAGCAAGAAGCTGTCCTGTTGTTAGTCTGTCTTCTGCTGGACTTTGCCATGTGTTCTCTACATGGCATTCTCCCCTCCTGTCCTGGGGTCCCCTGTGCTGCTCTTGGCAGCCTCTGTCCTTTGCTCTTAAGTCATTCACTGAGGGCACTGCAAGTTCTGAGGATGTAAAGCCCTTGGGAGGCTTGAGGTTCTAGGAGGGGAATGTGGGGGCCCTCCTCTCAGCTCTGCAGCCTTATAGGGGTTCTGAGGACTGGGGTGCTTACTCTGTTCTCCTGGGCAGGTCTTGGCTGTCTGTGAAGCAGAGAAGCCCAGACTCATCCCCAGCTTCTTCAGGAAGCTGCTGTCAGCCTTTCAGAAGTGTCAAATCCCTTCTGACAGAATAGGCTCAAAGGAGGCGGGGCATCAGAGACTGTTGGCTTTGAATCCAGTCAGGAAAGAGGAGTGCGGTGTGAAAGCACATGCTTGCCGGCCCAGCACTCAGGAGGCAGACAACATCACAGGTTCAGGCTTAGCTACATAGGGAGACCTTGTCTCCAAATACAAAGCCACCGAGACATTCTGTAAGCTGCGTGCGCACTTTGACAAAAGATTATGCAGAGGAGGAAGGACAGCAGCTGTAGAGTCTTCAGACTAGAAATTTGGTAACTAAAAGCAACAAGTGTCTGCAATGGACCAGGGGGAAGTCTTGAGGAAAAATGATTGGGCTACCTGCAGGACATTGGGTATTTCAGGCTCCAAATATCTGGGTGAGGGAGTGCCACCTGGAACATTTGTTTATTTGAGGGTGTAGTGGCCAGGCGGTGCAGGTTAGATCTGGGTAGGGTCCCTTTAGCATTGTACTAGGCATTCCACTCAGACACCCACCCTTTTTACTTGTGATTCCAAGAGCCTTCCCCAGGCCAGATCTGTTAAGACTCTCTCAATGTTGTAGTCACACCCAGATGTGCTAAGGCCCTCCACTCCCAGGTCCCTGAGGCCCATGGAGTAGTCACGCTGCCATGGGACTCTCTGTCCCTCAGATCTAGCCTGCCCTCTCCAAGCATTCCCTTACACCTTGGAGTGGCTGGCTAAGTGCTGGATACAGAAACAATCTTAGTCTGACACAGCAGGAGGCCACTTGCCCTTCAAAGTCAGCCTTGGCTACAGCGGGTGAAGTGCTGCTGCTATACAGGCCCAGCATGGCTGCTTTGTTGAGCCACCCTAACAAAGGCATGCTGGGATCCAGGGCGGAGGGCAAGCTGCTTTAGGCATAGGGGGTCTGTTTACAGCTGGGGTCAAACTCCTGGAAAGGTGGGAACGAATCTGTGTCCCTGGCTGGTATTGGGCCAGGGGAGGAGTAAACATGTAATTCTAGTGCCTGGCCCACAATCCTTTTAAATATTATGTTCTGGCTCCCCCGGGGAAGGCATCTCCCTTACCTCCTGTGTGGCCAGTCAGTGCCCAGGCGTCCTTCCACCTGGGTTGGACCATTCCATGCAGCCCCTTTCTTCCACGCGCTTCCTGCCGTGCCTTAGACTGCTCCACGCCACACTGGCTTCCTGGTGAGCTCTGGGGCAGCCTATGCAGCTCTCCTCTGGCATAGCAAAGCACACTCCCTAGTATCCTAGGCTGTTGAGGGGGCAGCCACTGGGGTCACGGGAACCCGTTATAGATGATGTGCAGAGGCCAGGCCTTTGACTTGTCCCTAGGAAGGAAGTGTGTTGCTCTGATGCCTGGTGGGCTAAACGCTGCATAGGTGCTTTCTTGAATTTACTGCCCAGGCTATAGGGCAGCGATGCCTTCCAGACAGCTAGTGTTCTAAGAGCTGCCTTTTGGGAGAGGGGGCCTAGCTGGGTTTCCTGGGATCACTTGCTGCCATCCTCCTTAGCCCAGCCCAAACCAGCCCAGCCCAGCCCAGCGCAATGATACCATGAGCCCTTGGTACACGTTACCTCATTTATTCTCACAACATGCCTGTGAGGTAGGGAGGGGCAGGGACTGTCCCCATTTTACAGAGGAGGAAGTTGAGGCACACAGAGGTCAAGTGACTTGCCCAAGGTCACAGAGGGGGCGGCCAAGCTGGAACAAGCCCCCAGAGCAGGCCTTTGCTTCACCCAAGGGACCCCTGCAGCATGCGCCAGACAAGAGGATGTCCCAATGCCCTTGAGTCATACACTTAGTTAGAGCAGCCCATGGTGTACCAAACTGTCTGCGGGGTCTGGCCCCCTCCAGGCGGCCCGACCCAGCCTTGCCCTCCCTACCCTGCTCTGTGGGCCCAGGCCTTTGCAGCTCAGGGCTCAGAACAACTTGGGAATAGGAGTGGGGACAGGAGAGGAGGATTGGGATGAAAATTACAACAGAATGAAAAACTCAAGAGCCTGGGCTGATGTAAGGTTAGATGGACAACCAAAAAGGGGGGGGCTGCTTACACACAAGGTATATTTTTACACACACTTGTACACACACCTAGATATAGTACATGTAAAAATATATGCTATTCACACACCCGCCTCCTGCAGGTACCCCAAGAGCCGGTGGCGGTGGCGCTGGTGGGCTTGGGTGAGCAGATGGGCGTTTATTAAATATACACTCTAAGGTCTATGTGCATATGTACACATACGTACAGACACCGCCACCTGTCCCTGGGGGCTGGACAAAGGTGCGGCCAAGGACAGACTACCCCCTGGAAGCCACTTGGGAGTCCTAATTTTTCTTTTGCTGAAAAAAAGTGCTGGAGCACGGTAACTGGTTTCCCCACATGCCCCAAGGACCAGTACGTTCCTATCTGCTCAGAGGCCGGTCCAGCCTGACACTGCCTAGGCCGGTGACAGCAGTGGAGGCAGGGCACCTCATCTCTGCGTGGGACAACTGTGTGTGAGCACTTAGCGGGGAGGGTGGGATAGGAAAGAATGCTGCCCATCTCTCTGTCCTCTGGGCCCTTGGCCCCGAAGGGTGTGAACCAGAAAGCCACTGGTCACAATGGTGACCCCTGTGTGAGCTCTGAAGGGAAAAAGAAAAGCCGTGGGATGTTGGGAAGGGAAGGACGTGGCAGGGGCCCAAGGCCACCTTGGACTGTCGTCATCTTGTAAACAAGCTAGTTCTCAGCAGACAGAGCAAGTAAAAAGACCGCAATCTGGAGGCCGGGTGATGGCTGCCCAAGTTGTCATCTGGTCCGCCATGGGGGCCCAAGGGGGAAGGTTCTAGATTGTGGTTCTGATTTTTTTTGAGTCAAGTCTTCATAAACTAAAGCTTGGAGGGACCCAGAAAAGCCACATTGTGAGCCCTTGTGTGTGTCAACTGGAAAGCTGGCTCAGGGTCTCTAGAGACAGCAACCGTACTAAAGGGTGAGAAAACGCTGCTCCATTTGCATTGAGTTTTTTTAATGATTTAAAATTGAGTGCTTTCTCCTTCATGGCCTTAGAGCCTGGTCTGGGCCTCAGGGACATAAATCTCGATGCTGTCCGCACTCTCTGTGGCTGAGTTCTGCCGCACAGACGCTGCTCGTTTGGCGGCCAGGAGTCTCTTTCTGGCCTCCTGACGCTGCTTGTCCCCCACGTCTGAGGCCTTGTCACGGCTCATGGCCGCCTTAGATTTGGCTGGCTTCTTCGGGACTGGAGGGGGTGGTTTCTTCTCTTCCTTTAGTGAGACAGTGAGGAGGGAAGAAAAATAAAATAAAGGCGCCACGTTCTGTGTGCCACGTTCTGTGTGGCACTGCCCCTTATTCTACGCAGGCAGCTGGCACTGCCCTACCCCGCGTTTCCACGGCACACTGGCACAAGCAACACACACTAGAATCTGAAAGCCACAGAAGCAATGATAGTGGGAGTAGCGCAGGACATAGGAGCAAAAAGCAAGCTTAGGCTTAGAGTGTAATAAGAGCAGAAGAGGATGGACGGTCCCCTCTGTCCCCACCCTTGCTTTGAGCCAATAGGACCTGAGATGCAGATAGGAACTTGCCCAGGTCTCACAGCCAGAGCAGTGACGTCCACTGATGGCTTTTACGCCATCGTTGTCACATGCTGTCCTTGCACGAGAGAACTCAGCAGGGCGACAGGCCCCTGGGCTCCACTGCTTTAGAGGAGGCCACCATAGCCTCACACAAGCACAGTCACCACAAGGAGGCGGAACTAGGGCCAGACCCCAGTGCCTCTGACAGCAGGGCCCCAGAAGCTATGGTGCTTCTTCCACTAGTACTTGTGACCCCTTTCACTAGGCATGCAGAGCACAAGGGCATGCTTCACTGACAGCCTCCACTACACAGCGAGCAGCATGCTGGACAGATGCCAGGCATGGACCCCGCAAGGTGATGGACGTGAGCCCCAGCTCAAGACGACACATGGAGAAGGGAGCCAAGCAGCACTGACCGATGTGGGCAGCGTTATTGCCGACCAGGAATTTGTCCCTGGACTTGCCCTCCGCACTGCTCCATGCTCACCTTCCTCTTCTCGGGGGTCTCCACCAGCTGCCAGCCGTTGGCCCTGAGGTGGTAGAGCTCGTCGAACTTCATGCTGATGTCCTCAATGGACAGCTGCAGCAGGTCCCAGAACCCTGCCAGGTCCTGGGCTGTCGGACGGGGGTTGGCATCAGGGTTCTGTGGGGCAGACGGCAGTCAGTGGGACAGCAAGGCCAGAGCCCATCCTATCTCCCCCACCACACACATGGGCCTCTGGCCCAGGCACTCAGTAGGACTCTGGGCAGGGCCTAGCTCCCCTGTTCTGTGGCTAGGCCAGGATCTGTGAGTGAGAAGCCGGCTTTAGTTGTGGTCAGTGCCAGGCATCCCCGGGAGCAGTTCTCATCCTGAGTAGGCCCTGCACACAGGCTGCTGTCACAGGACTGTGGGAAGGAAGGTCTCCCGGGCTAGGCAGGCCCCAGTCCTCACTTTACAGGAAGAGACCCATTCTTGACCAGTGTGTCCCAGTGAGGTAGGAAAAGGCAAATCACAGAATCTCTGCTGTTTTCTTCCCATGAGCCCTGGCGACTCACTTTCCTGTTGGAGAGGGCTCTTCTCCCAGGACATGCTGTCCAAGGACTCTACGTCTGGTCCTGGGGCAGGCAGGCCCCATGGGCAAGGGAGGAGACCCATCTGGCACAGAGGTAGCATTTCCTCAGGTCTCGCCTTCAGCAGCCTCTTGGATATATGTCGGGGCAGCTGACTTAATTCTCACGTGGTTGCTTTACACCAGGTTCAATGCTCTATTTCTGGAGGGCTGCCCTAGCCCTTCCTGTATTGAGCATGGTGTGCAGTCACCATCTCTATAGAGCCATGAGGAGGCAGCACCTTTTTTGTGTGGAGGTCACAGGCAAGGGGCTACAAGGGGGTCCCTGAACTCTGGTGGGCAGCCAAGGGGCTGCTGGGAGCCCTGTGGAGAAGAAAGAGTCACTCACCAAGTTCTGCTCACAGAGGCCCCGGAACTGCTGGAATTTCTGGGACATCAGGAGCTGGGCACTGCCCACAGCACTGAGGACTTTTCCTAAGACTGAGAGAGAGAGAGAGAGAGAGAGAGAGAGAGAGAGAGAGAGAAGCAGCTCAGCACACAGGGCTGGACAGGTGCCAGCAAGGACTTGTGGAGGTTAGGGCTAGGGTCATATGCATACACGTGTATGAATTTACTGTTAATAGAATGTGGGCTATGCTGGGGTGGAGATGGAATTGGGGGCCAGATATACATGTATGTGTGTGTATATAGACATATAAAGCTAATTAACCCATTCTTATTAAGGAGAACGTAAACCTTTGAGGGTAGTGCTGGTCATTCTGGCGCTCAGGAAGTAGAGGCATGGGATCAAGACTTTGAGGCCATCCTGGGCTGTGTGAGACCTTGTCCTCTAAAAAGCCAGAAGAAAGGGGGGCATGGTGGCTTACCCAGTTAATCCCAGCACTTGGGAGGCAGAGCCAGGCAGTCACAATATCAGCTGCAACCTTATCCCGATTTCTAATTATGTTAATGGCAATAAGTCAGAAGCAGCTTAAATGGGTAAGTGTTTTCAAAGAAATGTTAATTATCATGGAACTCTAACGAGAGAGGGGCTGCTGAGACAGAAGAGTGAGTCAACACTGTCCCATACAAGCCTAACGAGGTGCATCTCTGGAGCCTCTGTAAAGGCAGAAGGGAGCAGACTCCACCAAGTGGCCTCCCCATCTCACACACACACTTAAAACTTCTTAGGAAGCAAGAGGTAGAGGGTGCTATCTCAGCTCTTTGGGATGGAGAGGCAAACTCTAGCCCGGGGTGGGGGGTGGGTATACAGCAGCAGTGTTTACAACAAAAGAATGAAGCAAAAAGTCTCCCCAGCCAGAGCCGGGCGTGGTGGAGCACGCCTTTAATCCCAGCACTCGGGAGGCAGAGGCAAGCAGGTTTCTGTGAGTTCGAGGCCAGCCTGGTCTGCAACGCAAGTCCAGGACAGCCAAGGCTGCACAGAGAAACCCAGTCTCAGAAAACAAAACAAAAACCCAAACCAAACCAAAAAACCAAAACCAGTAAGGCTTCCCCCAGCAAAGGAACCTTACTGGTTGTGTGTGGGCAGTCCTTAGAGAAGAGCCTGCCAGCTCACTCAGTGGGGTTCTCACCCTTTAAGGAGCAGACTGAGCTTGTCCTCAATTTTCAGGCTGCTCAGGAGATTAAACAGATACGGTTTATTTCCACAGCCTTTCAGGCAGACTCACATCACTAAACTACAAACAGGAAGCTTTAGTAACATGAATATGAAAATCTTCAATAAAATGTAAACAGAACCAAATAGGAAAGCTTCAAAACAAATCCTTTAACCATGAAGCATCTGGTCCAGGAGTGTGAGAGTAGATAGACTCATTGCGTGTGAAAGTTCACAGCAGAAATCAATGAAAAGCAACAGAAATCAGGAAGTGAAAACTGACGCTAGACAAGGCAAGCTTGAAGCCAGTTGTGTGGTAGCTCACACCTAGAAGGCCAGCCTGGGCTACATATTGAGTTCCAAGGGTAACAGAATACAATGAATCCAGCTGGGGCTACTGTACAAGACAACGAAAAATGGCCAAACACACCACAGAAACCCCATGACTTGATGTAAGAAGGCCACTGGGGGCTGGAGAGATGGCTCAGAGGGTAAGAGCACTGACTGCTCTTCCAAAGGCCCTGAGTTCAATTCCCAGCAACCACATGGTGGCTCACAACCATCTATAATAAGATCTGCTACCCTCTTCTGGAGTGCAGATGTACATGCAGGCAGAGCACTGTATACATAATAAATAAATAAATCTTAAAAAAAAAAAAAAAAGGCTACTGGGCAGTGACAGACGTTATAGACCCCAAATGAAGGTGGCAGGTTTGAGTTTCCCGAAGTAGTGCAATTTGTTGTATGTGCCTTTTATTTCAGATTAGAAAGGCCTGTGGACTGAGCACCAGGTAAAGATGTGGGGATGCTCGACTGTGTTACATGCTGAAATGGCTGCCAGTGCCCTTCTGTTACCAAATACACGCATACTTCTCCCTGGCCTCTCTCCTCTACAGAACGAATAGTGTGTCTTGCTGAGAAGCATGAAGAGGAACCAGTGCAGGAGCTGTAGCCGAGACAACCAGAGTCAAGGGGGTTGGGGGTGTGGCCAGCGGGGCTGGGGGTGTGGCCAATGGTACAGAGCTGGTCCAGCACAGGAGAAAGACAGCTGCTGCATAGTGGCTGGGTATGGTGGTAGCGCTGAGAATCCCAGCATGTGGGAGCCAGAAGGTCAGGAGTTCTGAGACATCTTTGGCTATAAGATCCTATCTCAAAGCAACAATAAAAAGCCACACGGTGAGTACTAGAAATTGATCCCAGGGCCTCTGGTGGGGCAGTCGGTGCTCTTAACCGTCGAGTATCTCTCTAGGATATAGTTGTGATGTTTACTTGGGAGGCTAAGGCAGGATCACAACTTCAAGGCTTGTGTGAACTATTGATGTTTTTTGTTGTTGTTTTTTTGTTTTTTGAAACAGGATTTCTCTGTGTAGCGTTGGCTGTCCTGGACTCGCTTTGTAGAACCAGGCTGGCCTCAAACTCACAGCGATCCGCCTGCCTCTGCCTCCTGAGTGTTGGGATTAAAGGCCTGTGCCACCAAGCCTTTACTAGTTAGTTCACCATGTGAACTATTGAGTAAGAAAGACCTTGTCACAAAAGCAGGCAGAGGTTTCTTTTTGGGGGTGATTGAAATATTGAATATTACATAGTAATGACAGCCTTGTGAATAGCTAAGGCTCCATGAGAGTTCACCATACAGGGGTGAACTCTGTAGTGTGTAAAATATATCTCAGGGTTGCAAATATGGCCCAGTGGTGCTGTGTGCTTAGCCAGCACAAGACCCTGGGCTCAATTATCAGCAACCCCTCCACCCCCACAGCTGTATCTTAATCACGTTGTTATAAACAACACTCAAAGCAGAAATCTAGGAGAAAAACCCCTGCTTACCAGTGGTGCAGAGAAAGAAGGAAGCACACAGTTGCTCATCAGTTCAGATCAATAAAATGAACCAACTACAAGTTCAGGGGTTGACATAGCTGAGTCTCAAGAATGGTTTTTCTTGTTGTGTTTGTTTGTTTGTTTCTGTTTTCTGAGACAAGGTTTTATGTATCCCAGGCTGCTCTTAAGTTCCTCCTACCTCTACCTCCAAAATTTTGGGATCACGGGTATGTATTCCTCCCTCTCTCAGGGCCAGTGAGACACTTGGTGGGTAAAGATACCTGCTCCCCAAACCAGATGGCCCAAGTCCCATCCTTAGCACCAACTCTGACTTACACACTTACCAATGGCACACATGTGCCGACACACACACTTCTTGAAGATATGAAAAACAAATCCATGTTTAAAAAAGAAGTGTAGTGGTACACACCTGTAATCCCAGCACTTGGGAGGCTGTAAAAATCCGGTGTCATAAAACAAGACACAACCCCCACACATTATGCTTCTAATTTTCACAATCAGACCAAATGAAGTGACATGCATATTCCTTAGGGATACGTGTCATGTGTATGTAGCAGGTATACACAAAGGCAATGGTACAAACACAAGTCTAACAGTGCCCGCTGCTGTGGCAGCAAGTGTCCTCAAACATCCTGAAAGGACTACCCTGGTGTAGGTCAATCCAGTCACAGTATGTGTGGACTAAAAAGATGATCGCATCAGCGGTGTAGGATGGTAAGACAGCACGCAGACATGAAGACACTGAAATCAGAGTGCAATACTCCAAATAAACAGCCTGACAAACCAGATCCCATCTTCAAGACAGAGCAAAGCCAGGCCCAAGGCAGACCTGCCACCCAAGCTACAGAAGCTGAGGCAGGGTCACAAGTTCAAGGTCTGCCTGGGGCACTCAGACCGGGTCTCCAGACTTTAAACAAAAGGCCAAGCATCGTGGCACATGCCTTTAATCCTAGCACTTGACACAGAGGCAGGAGGATCTTTGTGAGTTTCTGTCTGAAAAACTAAAAAGGTAGGGTTTGCAGCTCCATGGTAAGTTTTTTGTTTTTTTCTTCAGACATTCACAAGGCCTGATTTAAAGGCCTGAAATGTAAAGTGTCTGAACCTCATGGCAGAGCTGTTCCCACTGAGCTGTTGGCCACCTTACTGTTATTTTTTTTTATCAATATAATATGTATTTCCCCCACCACCACCACAGAGTTTCTCTGTAGCCTGGGCTGTCCTGGACTTGCTTTGTAGACTAGGCTGGCTTTGAACTCACAGAGAGTGCCCTGCCTTTGCTTTCCCAAATGCTGGGATTACAGGAGTGTGCACCATGTCCGGCTATACCCATGATTTTTAAAATGTGGAAGCCCACACAAAATAATATGTAAACTAGGCTTTATCAAAATTAAAATTGCTGCTCATAGAAGAATACAGTAAAGAAAATGATAACCTATGGAAGGGGTGAAAGTAGCTGCAAATCACAAATACGACAAGGTCTAGTATCCAGGACTTAAAACTTCTCTTCCTCTCCTTCTCCCAGCTTGACACAAGTTAAGAGTTACCTGAGAAGAGGGAACCATGATTGAAAAAATATACCCATAAGACTGGCCCTTAGGCAAGCCTGAGGCATTTTCTTGATTTAATTATTGATGTGGGGGGGGGGGTGCAGCCCTTTGTGGGTGGTGCCAGCCATGGGCGAATAGTCCTGGGATATATGAGAAAGCCTGCTGTGGAAGCTAGTAAGCAGTAGTCCTCAGTGGCCTTACCTCCACCTCTGTACCCTGAGGTCCTGCCCTGACCTCCTCAGTGATGGAGTGTGACCTGAGTGCTGTACCCTGAAATAAATCCCTTCCTTCCCAAGTTGCTTTTGGTCATCAAGTTTTATCACAGCAGCAGAAATTTTAAGTAAGACACAACTAAGGGTCGCTGTAAAAATGGGCAAAGGATTCAGGTTTGGGCCTTTAACCACAACACTCAAGATGGGAACACAGCATCAGTCGGGGCTATTATCAGGCCCTGTCTCAAATGGAGTTAGGGGAGATGGTGCAGCTGTGCTTTCCTTCCTAAGGACCTGAGTTCAATCCCCAGGACTGTGAGGTGGGAGGTGAACCCACTCCTTAAACGTGTGTTTTGGCACATTCATTCTCCTCTCCATGCATGAAGTAATGGAGGGGGCCATCCAATATTGACCTCTGACCTCCATGTGTGTGCATCTGCAGCGCACCCCCCCAACACACACACGCGTGCGAGTTTTATATTACACATTTTACCACAATAAGATTATGAGAAAAGGCTAAATAGAGAAAAGAGCCAGAAGTTCTACTCCTAGGGATATGCTAAAAATAAATATTCAAAAAAAATCTTGAATATGACTATTAATGGCAACATTATTCAACACAGGTGTCATTATATTATCCTAGAAGGACCTGGTGCTTGTAATTACTTCTTCATGTTTGATATTACCAACATGTCTGTTACACCAATGTGACCTTTGTTATTTTTGTTGGTCTGTTACTTTCCCTCATGCAATGTGCTTCTACAAACTCTAAAAGGTAGGTTTCCCCCCTTTTTCTTTTCTTTCTGTCTTGTGTGTATGCTGGGGGTTTTGAGGATCAAGGCTTCCTACTACTGAGCTATCATCTCCAGCCCATTTTTCCTTTTCTTTAAATTTCTTGATGGAATTAAACACTGCTACTACTAGGCCAACAATTACAGTATTCTCGTGCTCTCAACATCAAGGAGTCACCCCGCCCTCTCCAGAGACGGGGTTTCTCTGTGTAGCCTTGGCTGTCCTGGACTCACTTTGTAGACCAGGCTGGCCTTGAACTCACAGTGGTCCACCTGCCTCTGCCTCCCGAGTGCTGGGATAACAGGCGTGAGCCACCACCTGGCTCAAGGTGTCACTTATAAGTAGAAATAAGTAACCAGACTAAAGCTCCTGGACACTCCAGGGAAGCCTCCAATCCTAAAGAGAACTAGGCAAAGAAACCGAAGGAAACAAAGGCAACAGGGACAGACTGAAAAGGTTCCTGACACACCAAGATGGCAGTAGCTCTAACAGGTAACCCAGGGATCCTGAAGCAAGTATTTCCAGTCCAAAATGGAGCTGCCTTGTGTTTCCACAATGGCTGCCCATCTTCTCTTCCTATGGGACGTAACTGCAGAGCAGCACTCGCTCTGTAAGATGACAGTACGTCAGCGCCCTGTGGACACAGGAGCACACAAAGCCTATACTTGGTCAGATTCTGTGCATAACCGAGAGAAGCAGATGAGAAGAACAAGACTCCATGACAGAAGAGCAAGGTCCCACTGCACACACAACGCCTCTGTAAACTGTTTCTCACAACCGATGGCCCAGCTGTTCAGAAGCCAGGAAAAATGTTATCTCATGTCTCCTTGCTACTTGAGAAAATACAATGTGGTGTATTCACTAATACATTAATAGTAATAAACAATAAAATTGTCTTTCCATTAAAATAAAAGAAGTGCTCAAGCCAGGTGTGGTGGCACACACCTTTAATGACAGCACTGGGAGGCAAAGACCGGCAGATCTACACACTAAGTTCAAGTATTGGAGAGGCAGAGCAAAGGGGAGGGCCACAAGTTCCAGCCTGAATACAGAGTAAGAATCTATCTAAATAAGTAATTTAGAAAGGAACTGGAAAATGAGAGGGCCCATGTACAGCTGCCTTGGAAAGAGGTTTAGCCAATTCTCAAAAAGTTGAGCAAGTCCACTCCTAGGTACATACACAAAGCATGAGCAGAGACCCACCCGTCACTGTAGATGGACGCTCACTGTAGCACTAGTCATAGCAGCTCTCACACACAAACGGTCTGAGCGCTTGTCAACAGATGAACTGTGTAAGAAGGACGCGGCACACCCAGGAATATGGAACATCATTTAGCCGCACAAAGGAAGGAGTCACGGTATGGAGTGAACCTCAGTGCTGGCCTGAGACTGGACAGACGCTGCTTGCAAGTCTGGATTACTACTTCAAAAGGATTGATTTTATAGCATTTGAGTTACACCTCAGTAAGGCTCAGAGCCTGGGCTGGCTCGGCAGGTTATACTAAGTAACTAACTAAAGCAGCTGAGAAATCAGATGGAGAAAACTGAAAAACATGGAAAAAGAAAAGACAGTGCAGAAGAGAGGAAGATGAAGCGTGACGGTGTCTTCCTGTAGTCCCTACTTAGGCTAAAAGAGGAGGGCTTCAAGCTTAAGGCCAGCCTTGGCTACATAGTAAGTTCAAAGCTAGCTGGGCTACAAAGTAAGACCCTAGGGAGAGGAAGTAAAAATGAGAGGACCAACCCACTATGTCTGACAACAGACAGGAATTTCAAAGAGGAAAAACAGAAGAAATACAAGCGAGGAGTTAGCAGCAGCAGCTTGCTTTTTCCAAGGCACAGTCTCACTCTAACCCAGGCTAGCCTGCACTGTTTGGTGATAACCGGTGACTCTCCTGCCTCTGCCTCAAGTGCTAGAGTTATGGGCATGTGCCGCCACACTGCACATGTCTATTCTGTTGTTTGAGACAGGGTTTCTGTTCCTGATTGTGGGTGTGGAGAGGCCAGCCGCCTCGAGCTCCTGCCACCCTGACTTCCCTATCACCATGGACTGTGCTCTTTAACCGTGAGCCCGAATAAACCCTTCCTCCTTTAAGTTGTTTCTGTCAGGTCTGTTTGTTTGTTAAAATACATTTATTATTTATACAGCATTCTGCCTGCATGCCAGAAGACAGCACCAGATCTCATTATAGATGGTTGTGAGCCACCACCTGGTTGCTGGGATTGAACTCAGGACCTTTGTAAGAACAGCCAGTGTTCTTAACCTCTAAGCCATCTCTCCAGTTCCTGTTGTTTGTTTTGAGACAGTCTTACTATGTAGCTCTGGCTTTAAACACACACTCTCACTCTCTCTATATATATATATTATGTATATATATATATATTTATATTTATATTTATATTCATTTTGGGCCGGCCTCAAACTCAGAAATCCACTTGCCTCTGCTTCCCAAGTGCCGGGGTGTATGCCATCTAGCCAGGTTTAATTTGTTTTGCTTGCTTATTTACTTGTGTGTGAGTATGGCTGTGTACATGTGTGGCAATCAGAGGGCAACTTGTAGGAGTAAGCTCTTTCCTTCTACCAGGGGGCCCTGGTGACTGAACTCAGGTTAAGACTCAGTGGCAGGTGTGCCATCTTGTCAGCTCCTGTTGGAATATTTTATCATAGCCAACAGGAAAAGAAACTAAAACAGCAGCCCAGGCTGGCCTCAGGTGTCTGGTGAGCATTCTGTCCTGCCCATCCTGGGCAGTGCTGGGATTACTGTGTGTCACCATTCCTGGCTACACCTGTTTTTCTTTTAAATCAATATAAGACTAGTGTAACGAAGCTGGAGACCAAGTGTCCAAGTTAGGTATGTCCAATTAACTATTGGCAATAAAGACTCATCTTGCACATACTGCTAAGACATTTCACCAGATCGAGCAAAATCCTAAAAGTTTTCCAGAATAAAGTCCAAGGACAGAGAAACAGAACAGCTTCAAAGTTCATCACAAACAACGGAGACACCATACAACAGAGCCCTCAGGGTTCTGCGAGGAGACGCTCTTAGCCAGCACACCTCACCGCTGCGCTGTTGCTCACCCACACGTGCAGCTGCTTACCTGCATAAACGCTGTATGTGTTAGCTTCAGCTTCACACCTAAACTGTGAGGCCTGAAAGATGTGCCAGGTACCCAGAAAGTTCTCTCAGAATAACGTTCCGTCTACAAAAGTGAGATGAAGACCAAGCAGCCGGCAGGTGACCCGAAGAGCGAAGTGCCCCATGGGGGAAAGGCCAATGGCAGTGCCTGAACAAAGAAGCCCTATAGCTGGAAACAGAACTGGAGGACATGGCCAGGTCCAAGCAAGACAAGGGAACCAGGAAAAATAGGGACCCCCTCCTAAAGTGACTTTTCAGAACAAAGAGAAAGCAACCACACTGCAAAGAAACATGCAGGTGTATAAAGAACAGGCCACTGAGTGCTGGCTGGCTGGCTTCTGTCAGGTCAGACACTCGGCGCTTTCTCATCTCTGTCACTGGTTTGATTAAAAAAAAAAAAATCCTTATTAAATCTATTAGGTACACACCTCAAGAATTCCCTACCCCAAGGTGGGTGTGACATCAAAGCTGGGAAGATGCCCAGAGGGCAGTGAAACTGACTCTACCAGCTCCCTCTGAATCATCAAAGAGTCTTCAGAATGTATCATCAGGGCCACTGGGACAGTCTATCCTATCACACTCCGAGGGCCTGTGTCCCTCCTGAACCCTCAGCGGTAGACGGACCACTGGGAAGCTGAGCTCTGGCAGAACATTTCAGGGTGGTGGCCTGAAGGTTCCCAGAGGCTGCGTCCATCGGCACACTGTCAGTTCTTGGCCCACACTCCTTGTGTTTTGGTGGTGCTAGTGGATGAGCCCGGGCCTCCTGTGTGCCAGGCCAGTACCACCACAAGCAGTCCTTGCCAGAGGCCATTTCTAAGCTTTTTAAAAAAAGTATGCAGAAGCTGGGCGTGGTGGCACACGCCTTTAATCCCAGCACTCGGGAGGCAGAGGCAGGCGGATCGCTGTGAGTTCGAGGCCAGCCTGGTCTACAAAGTGAGTCCAGGATGGCCAAGGCTACACAGAGAAACCCTGTCTCGAAAAACCAAAAATAAAAAAAAAAGTATGCAGAGTACTGAGAGAAACCAGATGGAAAAGCAGAAACTTCTGTCTCGCATTTATAGTTTCCTCCTGCTGAGGCCAGGTCAGACGCCTGCTCACACGAAATAAAGAGCTGGGAAGGTGTGATTAGGGCGGCAGCTGTGTGCCCAGCACTTCATCAGAACCTTCCCACTAATTACACGTCAGTCCTCACAGGCACTTATGCAGCTAGAGGTGAAGGTCAGAAAGAAGTGAGCAAGCCCGCAGCCTGCACAAAGGCAGCTGCTATCATGGCGCTCATCTGGGAAGAGGGCGGGCGAGGCAGGTGGGAAGAATGAACGCCACAGCAAGCTCACAAAAACAGCCCAAGACCAGAGCCTGTGCTCCTCCTCCCTGCCAGGCTCCACGGCTGTTGCGACACCAGACACCCAGGGTATCACCCCATAACACCCACCTTCCTCAGAGAGGTTGTTCTCTTTGGTCTCCTTGTCCATCTGGCAGCACCAGCCTTCCAGCCTCTCCGTTTCTGCCTGAAGGAGCTTCAGGAACCAGTAGCCATCCCTGCGGCAGGCCCCTGGCTGCGCTGGCTCTGCTGGGGAGCTGGAGGAAGTCTCCAGCCAAGGGTCGGGTGGAGGCAATGAAGACGCCTCCAGGGCAGGGTCGCTGTTGTCTCCATAGGAGAGGTTGCGCTTGATCTGGGCAATCTTGGGGGCCTGTCGGGGGCCAGCATCAATGCTGATGGAATTGGGGTGTGGGGTACAGTCTGGGAGACTCCTCTCAGATGACTTACAGCTGGAGTCATTGGCATCCTGGGTATCAGAGTCAGTGTCCCGACGGGAGGACATGCTGTGAGAGGGGGCGCTGCTTCTGTTGGGGAAGGGTGGGGACAGGAAGGAGTGAGTCACCAAGAGGGCCAGAAACCAGCAGCTACCTGACCCGGACACAGGGGGAGACAGAGAAACGGATGCATCATCTGCTCACCATGCGCCTGAAGCGGGTCCCACAGCCTCGCTCATTCTCTGCTCAGCCCTTGCCCACCCTGCCCATGCCCACACGCACGCGCGCGCGCACACGCACACACACACAAGGACAAGGTCATAAGGTTGTCTGTTTACTGCAGTGGGGCCAGGAAGACCACCAACATCAGGGAGCTGGGGGGCTACAGCCCAGCCCAGCCTTGCTCCCCTTGGGGTGAGTGGTCTCAGAGCAAATGCTCATGTGTCCACCCGCCTGCCCTGCCCAGCCCCACACACCTGAGCCACCACCCACACCCACACCCAGCTTGGTTATTAGAAATCCAGCAAGGAGAAGTGGGTTAGGGAGAGCAGGAGAGGTGAGGGCGGAGGGAGGGAGAGGAGAGGGGAATAACAGCCGCCACACCTCTGTCCAACTTACCGCCAGTCGTCCTCTACCTGAACCCCGATGGACTGGAATTTGGTAGCGGGACTGGGCTCCTCTTTTGGCACTGGCTGAATGCAGTCAACCTTATTGAGGGACAACGACAGCAACGGCACGGAGACAAAGACAAGAATAAAAACAAACACCACACTTGCTGCTGAAATTCACATTAGTGGGACGACGCAAACAGACATGTGGACAGACGGACACGAGGCATGCAGACACTGCACGTGGGCCCACGTAGGGCCAGGTTAAGCCGGGCACTGCTCATTCGCGCGGAGGCGGGAGGGGATGGAGATGACTGGCTTTCCCTACTCTGAGGAGGGCGCCATCACATCGATCGCTTTGGGTCCGTTGTCCTCCGAGAGGTGGGAACCGCTCCTTCTAGTCCTCTCCTTTACACGATCAGAGAGAAAAAGGACGACGGGAGAGAACACACACAAAGCCACAGCCGTTATCTGGGGTAGTTGAAGCCGAGGGCTGTCTGGAGGCAAAGGTCATTCCCCTAACCCTGTAGCTGCAGCCCTGAGAGGGGGCCTGGTGGCACCTGCACTCAGTGCCGACCACAGACAGCAGTTCTCAAACCCAGAACCCAGAGCCAGCGATGCTATGGGATCCTGTACCCTGGACTTGTCACACTTGCCTTGTAAAGGGGAGGAGATACGGCAGTAGCCATTCCCTGGGCCCAACCATGGAACAGCCAGCGGCTGATTAACCCACCTGCTGTGGCTCTGATACAGGGGGGAGCTCACACTTGACCCAGGGCTTGAGGTGTCAGGGTGAGATCAAAGTGACCGCCTCAGGAGCAGAGGTCAGAGATGCTTTCTGGTACAGGGATAAAGTCACACTTCCTTTGGCAAGAGCCAGCTTGGGAAGCACAGCTGTCTCCAGAGTGGATGAGAGATGGACCGGGGTGAAGCCGGGTAAAGGGGTGCTCTGAAAGCAGTAAGAGCCAGAGTCCTTTCCCCAGCGTCAGCTCTGCTCTGCATACAGGAATCAAAGCAGGTCCTGACCGATTCTCAGGCCTTCTAGGAAGGGAAGAGAATCTGGTTTGGCCAACAAGGAGGTGGCTTTCCCAAACAAAGACATGGTGGTCAGGACCAAGGATCAAACACTGGGCATCTTTCTATGTAAGAATCCCACTGCGAGAGGCTATAGGGCAAGTGCAGGACAGAGCCAGAGAATCTGTCAACTTCCTTCCTGTACATGGGGAACCAAAGGCCAGAGCTATGTCTTGGGAACCCAGCCAAAGACGAGGAATGTTCTGTTCTGTTTAGCCTCCCCTTTCATCCCTGCCCCTCCTCTACACTCGAGCGTTCCGTCATCATCCTCATCCCATTCACTCTCGTGCTGCCGAGATGAGATGGAGGCTCCTGAACACTCCCACCTTTTTCTCCTCGACCCTCCCACTGGTTTGGAAGTGCTCCACTCCCCGCACCCCTGCCCTCACCTTAACCCACTACAGCTGGCCTTGCCTCACTCACTGCCTTCTACTCTGGAGGTCCAGGTGCCTAGCAGAGGGCTTTCTTGAAAACTACGAGGCGGCTCCCAAGCTTGCCTCACTCAGCTAACAGAAGACAGACTCCTGATGCTGGGAGCTGGGAGGCACTGGAGGGGAAGCTGGGGCCCAGGGCTATAAATCTGCAATAGGTTTGCCTTCTAGATGGGGCTTGGGGCACCGGGTCTGACCTATTTGGACCCTTTTCTATGAAGGGAGGCTTACAGGGTGCCATCACACTCTCAGCCGTGGGTCTGGTGCTTCAAGCGACCTACCTGTCCCCAAGGCCTGAATGGGCTCTGGGTCAAGTTCCCCTTGAACAACCCCCACGGCTGAAGAGCCCTGGTCCCAGGCTTCTAGCCCATCAGCGTCTATGCTCCACGATGCTCCCGCTGCCAAGCGGGGCCATGGCTTCCGTACCGAGCTGACCTTGGATTAGAGAACCGTTAAGCCAGCCCCACCTCCCATGAGTTGTCTGGCAGGGCAAAGGATGGAGTGGACAGACAGACAGTGGACAGCAAACAGTGTACAGGAGCTTGCTGGCTGAGTGTAACTACATTCACTGGGACAACCCACTGGAGGATTAGAAACGCATCCACAGCTATGGACCTACAGCACGGGCAGCTGGACACGTGAGTGTGGCTACTGGCCAATTTGCTTCAGGCACTTGAGGCAGATGCCCCAGAATAGACAGACAAAAGCACCTCTTCCCAGGAGACCTAGTGGGCCTCCGCTAGATGTAATTACACGCAGGCCGGTGCACAGAGTGGACAGAAGACAGTGCAAAAGGGACCCCTACTTGTATTCCTATTGATGACAGTTTCCTTTTGGGGATGGCCTCAGAATGGGACTCAGAGCTCGTCAGTGTCCCTTGTTCACTCTTCAGAGCTGCATGCTTAGGGGGTGGCTCCGGAGCTTCAGGGCCTGGGGTAATCGCACCCCGAGTCACACTGGGTGGCCGGGTACTGCTGTCCAGGCTGTCTGACGAGTTGCTCAAGCCCGACTGGCTCGTCACTTCACTCTTGTGGTCTTGACTGTCCAGGTAGGTGTCCTGAGCGGACTCAGTACTGCTCTGGACGGTGACTGAGATGAACGGCTTTGATGTAGTACGCGGAGGGACCGGTGGTGGGGTCTTCTTATATGCCACTAGGCATGATGAACCTGTAGAGCAGAGAGAGGGCAAAGTGAAGGCGAAGCCTCTGGCCCTGAAAGGTCCTTCCTGGACTGACTAAGGCGCTGCCTGATTTGGCCAAGCTCTGCCCTCAGCCAGAGGACCGTGAAGCAGGAGAGTGAGAGTTACACACAGCAGTGACCAATACAGACACATAGGTCCTGTCTACCCTCCTGCAAGGCCCAGTCTGGTGGGGAATCCAAATTAAAGATGCTCTCCACAAGGCTGTGGCAAAGCCTGACCACCTTCAGGAGGAGGAGGCTGTAGCAGCAGAACTTATCTTGCCTTCTCCAGGGTCAGTTACTCTGTGACCCCTGGGTCCTGCAGTTTCTTAGCCTTTTTTCTATTTTTCCCTCCCCGCTCCCTCTGGGTAGACATTCTGCCCCATCTGGCCAAATCAACACATCCACTTAGGCATTCTCACCCCTGGGGTGGGGTCCTATGAAGACCCCACACACCAGCTGCTGCTCCCAAGGCTCCACCACGCCTGACCCTTCTCTCCGCTCCTGCTAAGATTCGGGGAAACAAGCACTGCCACAGGTCTGCGTCACCTGGGGCTGGCACGCAGCAGGACATATGGCAGCACAGGCTAGTGTTTGCTTCCCGGGTTAGTCCCCAGCAGTGCTGCTTCTCAACAGGGGCCTTTCCCAGACCTGTCCCTAAGTGCCCTCCGTCTCCTACAGGGGCCCAAGAGCAGGAGCTACTTGTCACAGATGGTACCCACTGAACCACAGTCCACAAAACAAGGCCCAGTGCCACAGAGGCTGGTCAAGAGACAGAAAGTTCTCTAGAATGAATGGCTGTGAGAAAATAATGCAATCAAACCCTAAGGCTGTAGCAAAATCGAGTGACCTTGGAAAAGGTATTGGCATCTTCTTATAAAACTAAACATGCACTTATCACACAAATCAGCAAGAGAGATCAGGCAAGTAGCAAACAGAAATAAGCATGCACGTTCAGGCAACTCTATTTGTAAAACCCAGAAACTGAAAACAAGTGGCGAAGTGGTTCAGTGGCAGCACATCTATGCTTTGGAGTGCCAGCAGGGGGTGAGAAGACAAGAAGTGGGCTAGAATGAATCTCAGGTCGCTTGTGCCTAGTGGGTAAAGCAGTTCCCCAAAGTTCCACAGTGAAAAGCCCTATTTTTATAACATTCTTGAAATGACCAGATTTTTCAAAATGAAAACAGATTAGCAACTGCCAGGGCTTAGGATATAATTGGGGAAGACAGAAGGAAGTCAGTACAATGTAAGAGACCTAGTCCTGCAGGGACTGACTGCTCGGTGCCTTTGTGACCATGGCAACATTAGAGGAATTTGCATGTAGGGAAACTCATTCGCCGAACACATACGGACAATCTAAGTAAGACGTGTGTGTGCCTCTGTCTGCATCCTGGTGCGATGCTGTTCGTCAGTTTATAAGACTCCTGGAAGCCGGCTGCAGAGCATACAGATTACCTCCTGTACAATGTGTTGTATATGACCTGCAGCCAAGGAAGTTAAAACTGAAGGTGAGCGGTGCTAAGGTAGGAAAGCCTACAGCAGAACCAGCCAGGAGGCTGGCGGCCAGCCTGCACAGAGGGTGGGTGACGCCGCTGCACCCGGGTGTTTCCAGCCAGGAGTTCTCACGTCCCAGTTCTGCTCAGGCCTGTGGAGGAACTAGGGCTACCTCACATGCACCCCACCTGCAGTCTCTGTCACTAAATTAGGGGAGAGCACTGAGGATGTGGGAGACAGCCACATCTCTGGGCTAGAAGAAAGATTATAGGAGAGGGTGGGAGGAGGGCTCAAGTCATTTAAAACAAAAACAAAAAAACCAGACCATCCAATCACCTCTGCTCTCCCCAGGGCATGAGAACGGGCTGTTCACAGGCTGACAGATTAGAGCGGGGTCATTCATGTAACTGTGCTTAGCAGCTTTGGGGCTAGTGAGGAGGGGGCATCAATTGTGCCCAAACCCAGAAAGGCTAGAGAACGTGCCCAGAGTTACCAGTGCTCAGCGGCAGCCACATCTGCTGGACTGCACAGCACACTTCCCTGCTTCCTGGGCCTTGGGAGCCTCCCAGCTGGGCACAGCTGCAGGTACTTGAGGCCCCACTGCTGGCATCTGAGCCAGAGGCAGGTGTACAGCCAAGTCCACACCCTCCTGCTCAGGTAGGGTGCATCTAGACTGAAGGTGGAGACCAGGTTTCAGGGGCAGGAGTCGGCTTCCCGTGTTTTCCGGTGCCCTCCTCTACTCTGTGCTCCATCTGTCAACAGCACACCACATTCACACAGCCCTCGGCAAACCTAAGCTCCCGCCCACACTCTCACTCCGGGACAGATGGACCACTGTGCCTGCAGCCAAGATCCCTGCTTGTCTGAAGCTATACTTTCCTGGTAAGGGTCCTGAAACCAGGAGGCAGCATGAAGCAGACAATCCCACTCTGTACAGTCACCTCGCAGAGAAGGAGCGATGACATAGGCTACATCACAGAAGCTAGGCTCTGCATGGCCCAAGCATGGGATGGTCCTACTGGCATCTACAAAAGAGGGAAACTACACTAGATCTCCAAGTCCCCAGCTGCTCAGTCTGTGATTCCATAACAAGACAAGCACGCAGGGCAATTACTAAAGCCAGTCCTACCAAAGCCCAGCACATACAGAGCTGACGTCCAGGGCTTCAGGATGGGAATGCTTGGCCTAAAAGTCCCAAGGAAGTAGCTTCAGTGGGGGTAGGGGTGGGGTTTCTGCCCGAGATCAGCACAACGAAGGTAGCTCTAATTTGTGCAAAATGATCAAGAATGCACCTCTTAAGGGATGGGAGCGACTCAGAACTAGACAAAGTACTTGCCCTCATCTGTGTGGCGGGGCAGATACTGGCTGAGTCCGTATAGCAGTTGCAAAGACACGGTTTCTCCCAAGAGACAAGGGGGCTACCATCGCCAGGGGTCTAGAGAGCGGACATTCTACCTCCCTCTCAGGACGGCAAAGGGCCAGGGTTTGGCTGCAAAGGGCCAGGGTTTGGCTGAGGCCCACGGAAGCCTGAACCTTGGATTAGAGGGAAAGCGAATGTGTGAGAGGCCAAAAGCTGGCTGCTGCCAGCACCTTATTCTGGTCACCTCTCCCACCTCATCTTCAAGTGTCATTCCCTCTTCTCTTGTCACCTAGGAACCTGAATCAAAGTACCTTTCCCACTGTTAAGGATTCACTTGCCCGTTGCGACAGGCCAGAGGCAGAAGTGGGGACTCCGTCCTGGCCCAGGCTCAGGATAATGACTCAAGCACTGAAGGGTGTCAACAAACAACTGTTGAATGAGAAAACGAGCCTTGTTATTGTCACCCAAACCCTTGTACTGCTAAACCTCAACACTATTTGTTCAGGTGCAGTGTATGTGTCCGCAATCCCCAGAGCTGTTTGAGTTGAGGGACGCCACACGTTTTATAGCAGCCTGGCCGACACACTGAGTTCCAGGCCAGTTGGACTCAGTAACACCCTCCCTCTGTGGGTAAGAGTACTTGCTGTGTAAGCACGAAGTCCTAAATTCAGATCCACAGCACCCCCACAGAAACTGGGTATGGCTGTATATTCCTGTAACGTCAGTGCTGGGGGGGGGGGGGTGCGGAATATAAAGGGTCTCCCTGGCCTCCACCCTATCCAGATTGGCAGTGTGGCTCAGTGGTTAAGGTGCTAACAGCAAGGCTAACCCCAGAGCTCAATCCCAGGGATCCACATGGTAGTAGAGAGTGAACTCCCACAAGCTACCCTCTGACTTCCACATGCACACTGTAGTAGATGTGCACAGACACTAATAAATACAATAAAAATTAAAAACCAAGGGCACTTAGCCCAGCGAGAAACCCATTTTCATGGACATAAGGAGAAAGATAGAAGATGACACCTGATGTCTTCCTCTGGTCTCTACCCCTGCTTGCACGCGCGCACACACGCACACACACAAACACACGTACCACATCATGCCACCACTGACTTGGTTCAATACATTAGTATCCAAAGTTCTAAGCACTTCCCTGGTCCAGGGCCCTTTCTGGTCCCCACTACCCTTTCCAGCTGGCTTCCACCCCTCCACTCCTCCCACTGTGTCAGCATGCCTCCTCCACACATACCACATGTTCGTGCCTTCACAACTGTCCCTACTCTAGACGGAGCCTTTCCCTGCCCTTGTACTTCCTGTCCTATCAGCTCCTCCTCCCCGTATCCTCCCTCTTCCATCAGCTGGGGCACTCAGGGCTGGCTGAGTTCCTGATTTACCATGGTGCTGTGCGTTGGTGATCCACTGCCTAGCCGAGAGGCCGAAGGCACCATCTGTCAAGTCAACGTCAGAGGGAGGTGAACGGTCTAGAGTCCCAAGGTGCTGGAACTGAGCAGCACAGTTCTGCTTTCTTGGGACTGACTGCTGCCTCCTGCCCTTGGAGATGCTCTAGGTGCCGTGGGTTACATCACAGTTTAAGAGTCTAACAACTGGGCTGGAGAGATGGCTCAGCAGTTAAGGGCTGTTCTTCCAGAGGTCCTGAGTTCAATTCCCAGCAACCACATGGTGGCTCACAACCATCTATAATGTAATCTGCTACCCTCTTCTGACCTGCAGGTGTGCATGCAGGCAGAGCACTGTATACGCAATAATAATACTAAATAACTTAAAAAAGTGTCTAACAATCATCTCAGGGTCCACTTCTGCAGAGTCCTGGCTTTTCTTGAGGAGGCTGGGTGTGAGCACTCTTTCAGTGTAACTGTCTGCTCCATGAATCTTGTACTTAACTTCAAAGACCTTGAGTGAAGAGTCTGCTAAGTTACCACAGAATGATGCGGGTATATCCCAATTACATGCCTGCCACCCACCATAGCCACACAGGCCCCACATGCCAAGGCAGAAGCCAGTTTGCAGCACAGTCTCAATGCAGCCAGCATTGTCGATGCCCAGCACACAAGTCTTCATCTCTTTCAAGTAGGTGACCAGCATACTTCATTTCTGCCTTATGCTTCAAGATTCTGTCCATCAGGCAAAGCTTGGCAGTGCTTGCCCATGATTTACCACATGGGAGGTAGAGCCAAGAGGATCAGGAGTTCAAAGCTAGCCTCCACTACATAGCGAGTTCAAGATCAGCTGAGGTTGCAATGAGACTCTCTCAACAAACAAACAAACAAACAAACCAGAAAAAGACCTTATCCACTATCAGGTCAGACGAATGTTTCTAGGCTCTGCTTTTTAAAGCCAAAGTGTCTGCATTAGCCAGAGACTCAGACACTCAGGGGTGGCTGGGACTCATCTCCTAAGGATCTGAAAGCCACAGTGGCCCCCAAGAAGCTAGCTTCAACAAGTGTTTCTGCTTGGAAGCTGGGCTGGGTGATCCCACTGCTCTCCTCAGGCTGCTGGCTCTTAGGACATGGTGGGGATAAAGGAGAAAGGGCCTAGACACCTCAAAGAATGTAGCCCTGGAGCCACAGACAGGAAGGAAACCTTACAGAGATGTAGGACACCCCCCACTCTCAAGCCCCCCTGCTCCAGGCTCCACGTGAGCTGCAGGGATGGCCTCAGACAGAAGTACCCTGACCCTCCTCAGGTGCTGCCAGGCCTGATGACTCAGTGCAAACCTAAGCTAGGACGGGACAGTCCTTTATGTGCTATGGCAGAGACCACTCAATCCCAGGTTTCTCTCTCCTTCCTGTCTCCACGCCAGCAGTGGGTAAGCTAGGGGAGAAGTCTGTGCAGCAAAGCCAGGATCAGGAGTCTCAGAGGCAGAGCTAGCCTGCGGACAGCTGCTGTGTGACAGCACCATCTCCCTTAAGGTGCCTCGGGTCAACAACACTCTCCCAAGTCCCAAGGTGATACCCACAATGCATTAGGAAGGAGCCAAGGCACTGCATGAGATGCTTTTCAATCCTAGGGTGCCCCAAAGGGCCGCTCCACAGTGCTCCCAACTGCTTTCCCCGCCTTCTCTCCGTCTACAGCTGCCCTCTCCTGCATTGCCCACACCGCTGCTCCTTGGGACTTTTGCCTCCTGTTCTGCATTTCCTGTTCCCCGCCTATCCTGGCCCCTGAAAGAATCCAACTCACAGCACATTATGAGATCTTCCAATCTCAAAGGTCCAACCCACCCAGGGACTCCAGTATCTGCACCTGCTTTGGGCCCCAGTGTCCGCAGAAGCCAATAGGTTTATAAAGGAGTCACACAGGTGAAAGCTAAAGCTCAAGAAGCTGACCCTCCTCGGCCGTGAGGGTCACTGAGTCCATGCCTTAGCATGAGCTGAGGTGGTCAGCTGACCCTCTGGTCTCGGCTTCTCTATCAACTCTTAGTCGGCTGTAGCCACAAGCCTGGGGGCTTTCATGGCCATTCTGAAGCACACGCGCTCAACAGAGAGGTGACCCTGCCTTCCTTCTCACGCTGGTTCTCATCCTGTCACAGCGCCCTTTTCGTGCTGCTCACTGCTATGCTTTCCCAATTTCTTGGGTGTTTCTTGGAGGCATGTTTAATGGCTCCTACGTGTACTGTGAAGGGCTGCCCAACGTCCACGGGAAAACATGTGTTAGATATGCTTCATAGTCATGCTGCTCTTGGCCATGAGTTCAAAATTAATAAACTAATTTTATGTTGAATGATCAGTTTTTGTAGAAACACACATGAAGTAAGATTATGTATTGACTGTCTGAAAGAAATCATGACCAGAGGTTTAGAGGGGCCCTGCATTTTCCACAGTAGTCAGGGTTTGGTATTCAATGATCCTGGAAACACAATTACCACGAGCAATAAGAACTGGCAGAGGCAGGTGGATCGCTGTGAGTTCGAGGCCAACCTGGTCTACAAAGTGAGTCTAAGACAGCCAAGGCTACAGAGAACCCCTGTCTCAAAAAACCAAACCAACCAAAACAGAAAAAAAGAAAAAAACTGGCTTCTGCTATATGGTAGCTGACTGAATACTCAAACTAAGGCACGTGGCCGGTTCTGTTTGCTACTGCCCCATTTCACAGAGGGGCATACACAGGAAGTACAGAACCAGGAGTGCCATTCCTGCTGTTCCGCGCCAGTCGATGAGAGCCATAAAGAGGCAGAGCTCTGACTATACAAAAGGGATATGACACGCAGCGCTCTGGGGAGGAGCCAAGATAATGACACTGGAGCCTTCCACCACTCCCAGGGTAACCACCACTCCTGGGGTAAACCTCCACCACTCCCGGAACCATGCTTTCTGAACAAAGCAGTGTGTCTACCTCCTGGGAGACAGACCAGGTCCCCTCTGAAAGACACCAAGTTTGGATGGATAGCTTGACCCACTGGCAAGGAGCAAAGCAGGACAGGCCAAGGTACAGTGGGACAGATCCTGCACAGGGTGGAGGAGAGGAGCTGGGAGAGAGGCCAAGAGAGAAAAAGAGGGTGTCCTCTTCTCAGCAGGATCCTCAACTTCCTGGGGATACGTGCACAGTTGGAACCTCCTTGCTGTGCACAGTCCCTCATGAAGTCCCTCAGAGCTGCGCCATGACAGAGTGAGCTTTACATCAGACTGTAGCTCCACAGGAAAGCCCAAGGCCATCTCAAGTGCAGCAAGTTCATCAGGAATCCGAACCCTCTCCTCCCTCACATTAGCCTTGCTCTCCCAGAGAAGAGCTCCTACCACCTCCAGACACCTGGGGATTTCCCTTCCCCCACCAGCAAAACCTTGTCCTTCTAGGACAAGCTTACCCATCACCCAAGCCTCCCGTCTCTTGCTCTGTCCTCGGCCTGTTCATCTTCACTCCTAGTCACTGACCAGGGACCCCCACCACACACACAGTGAGTTGTTTTCCTAAATTCATTTCCACCACCACATTCAGTAAGCAGCCTGAAGGGGCAACGTTCACCTGCGTGTGTCCTCTGGCTCCCCTCAGAGACCTCCCACAGAGCACGCTCTACATACCAGAGCCGGTTATCACTACCACCTCCAGCAGTCCTAAAGAGGTCCAGTTTCCAAACTGGGGGATTAACCATAAAATTGCTAGGGGGCACAAAGCTGTAACCATGAGATGCAGATGCCAATGAGAAGACAGTTACAAGATGCCAGCATTTGAGCCCAGTGCCAACCTTGGACATGCCCAGCCTGGCCAGCCTGGTAAATGGGACTTGGGGGGATGCAGAAAACAAGCCCTGGCTTTTCAAATATTGGCTTATAGCACATCAGCCTTGTTGCTAGTTTACCCAGAGCCCTGCCTACAATGTACTATTGAAAAGAGTCTCGAAAAACTACCTCACATGTGGAGTACTGATGTCAAACCTTGGTGACAGGTCACAAAACCCAGGCTTTTCATAAACTGTCATAGTCTCTGAATCCAGTGTGCAAAGGCAGACACTGCCAGGCCCTGCACATCCCGATTGCTGGGCTCTCATCATTCTGAATGACCAAGAGCATCCCAGAATAGAAAGGTGGTGTTAATAGGCTCATTCACTGAGCCTAGAACGACAGGTGGTGTATTGGGTAACAGAAACAGGAGCCAGGAACCCTGGGCAGCTGAGAGAGGAAGAAAGGAATGCAGGGCTGAAGAGGGAACACCACAAGTTCAGGTCAGGTCAGCAGACACAACACAACCCTCAGCCAGAGTTGGAGACGTGGGCACAGGAAGGAGAGGGCCTCCTCAGAGGGTGCACTGTGATCCTGGGTTTGGAATCCCAAGGGACACACAAGAAAAGAGCCTGTGTAAAAAATACTGCTGTGACTCTGCTGACCATACATATGTTTCAGGCTTCACCGCCTAGACCAGGCCGAGCTGCCTCCCTCAACCTGAGGCAACAGATGATTTAGGCATTTCTTGAGCAAGGACATGGTCACAATGGAGCCTAACAAAAGGCAATCCACATAGGAAGAAGTCTGAATTCATCCCATTCCAGGAAGTGCTTGTGAAGGGACCTTGTGGGGCAGCACCAGGGAACAGGAAACAGAGCTCTAGTTCTTAGGAGGTCACAGGTGAGCAGGCAGAGGTGCTTACTTCCACACCTGATAACCTGAGGCCGAACCTCAGATCCAGATTGTAGCTGAGAACTGACCCCTGGAAGTTATTTGCATTAGCATGCATGCGCACACACACACACACACACACACACACACACACACACACACACACGCACACACACACTCACACTCTCTCTCTCTCTCTCTCTCTCTCTCTCTCTCTCATAGTATCTGGGTGCTCACACTTGTAATCTCAACATTAGAGAGCACTGATGACACTTAGAAAGGACTCCATTTCTGATGTGGCCCTGTAGGCCCTGGGACACAGGGAACAAAATCTGAGAGAGGTGCTGTGGAGGACAGGAGACAGGTGAAGCAGCAGGCGCTGCTTACATGTCTGTCTCTGGTGCTCGAAGGTCACAGTGTAAGGTCCTTAAAGCTCCCAGCACAGGAGCCTGTCAGAGATGGCAGGCCCCCAACTCCAGTGAGATATTTATTATTCTACCGTATAGGGTCATAAATTGAAGAAATTACCTGGAGGTCAGGTATCCCTGGAGGATAAATGGCAACTGAGGAACTGTCACTATAATGGCTCCAGGGGGCAACACAGCTGCCTCTCAATCCCAGGCTTTCTAGAAACTCTGCTGGCCAGAGGTCAGAATATTGGGCCTGGGGCAGAGGTGAAGGGTCACATCCTCTGAGGGGCCAGGCTGAGGGTTCAGCCCGTCCATGTGCCCACAGCCACCCGAAGCCCACACACTGCATTACTGGGCCTGCCCTCTGCACCCTTCCACCTTCCTCCAGCATACTCTCTGCCAAGTCACAACAGTCACACATCCAGGCCCTGGGCACTGGCCCTGCCTGCAACACCCTTCTCCAGTGAGGAGTGCTCCTGCAGCAGTTCTCCTGGAGTCTCCCCAGGTCTCACCCAGGCTCCACTCTGGGCCAGCACCCCTGTTCAGGTGAACACAGGCCTTTGCTGCCATTCTGGTTTATTTATTACGTTGCGCCTTCACAATCTGGCCCCTCAAGATATTTCTACCTGCTTCCCTTAAGCTGCTAAAGAAACCAAGGCCCAGAGAGGTTGAGGAATTTGCTCAGCATTACACAGCAAGTCATGTTCTATCAGCTACGTCAAAGACCCAGGGTGTTTGTCCTCCAAGACCCAACTTCACGGCATCCAGTCTCAAAAAATAGTAAACACAGACGTTCCTGTCAGCAAGCCTGACACATCTCAGAGTCTACTGCAAATGAGTTTCTCCTCCCCTCCAATGGTGGGGTGTCCACACAGTGCTTTCGCAACCCAAGCCACACCCCAGGGCACCTTGAAAAGGCAGGTGGTACCTGGACAGCTTCTATTCCTCTGGAGGTGCTCTGCCAACACTGTCCCTGTGATTTTGGCTGTCCTGCTAGACTCTTCTACTCTCACAAAGAGACCTGTGACATCACTTGCCTCTTGAACAGTCCCTTCCCCTCCTAGGACTGCCACCTATGTGGAAAAACAGGAGAATACCCAAGTTGGGGATGGCACAGGTCCCACTGGATATGTACATCTGGGGGCCTGGTGTCTTCACGTGTGGAGAAGGTCCCTAAAGCTGTGTCCCTGCAAAGTGGGAAGAGCATGGCTGATTAATGCTGCCTATCTTGGGTCCAATATGAAGACGACCTGCCAAGCATAAGGCTCTGACATCTCTGGGAAGACGATCACTGTGGAAGTAATTTAGGATACCACTCTATGCCACAGCATTGTTGCAGGACCAACCTGGGAGCTTCCAAGGCAAAGTCTCACAGGCAAGGAGGTGGAAAAAGCAGCCCCTTGCTCCCTAGTCCAGGTTTTCAAAAGACAGGGGAATAAAAAAATACTGGAGAGCTGAGCGCGGTGACGTATACCTGTAATCCCAGCACTCTGGAAAGCAAAGGCAGGTGAATCTCTGTGAGTTCGAGGCCAGCCTGGTCTACAGAGTGAGTACAAGACAGCCAAGGCTACACAGAGAAACTCTGTCTCAAAAAACAAACACAAAAATATTGGAGACAATTCACAGAGCAAGCATAGCCGAGTTTCAGCCACGTTTGGAGTTTACATGGTCTAAGACCTGGGCAAGCCACCACTTCCATGAAGTAGCTCTGATTACTTTGCATGTAACATGTCTGCTAGACACTGAAGAAGGAAAAGGGAAACCTACTATCTTGCCTTCCTAATTCTGGGAAGTACTGTCCCTTCCCGAAGGAAGCCTCGACTGCGACAGAGACAGACATAGCTCAGATCCTACTGCAGGTGACTAAGTAGAAAGTCCCCAACCCATGCTTCTGCTTCTACATGGGGTGGGGTTTGCCAGGCTTCCCGTGGACTTTAGGGAGGGCACACTCCCAGGAGGGCAGCAGTCCTTCACCAGGCCTGCTGGAGCCCAGCCACACACAAACAGCCCTGCAGGGTCACATCGTGGGAGCTAATCATTCACAGGCTCCCCTGAACCCCCACTTTTGAAATATCCTCATCTTAAAATAGGCTCCTGAATGAGGCACCCAGACTGTTCAAATCAGCCACAGATGGCAGTGTGGTGGGCTGGGCCATCAGGGAGTGGTCCATGTGCAATTTCACCTTGAGAGGTGCAGGGAGGAGCAATCACGTGATGCCACTGGGCAGTTAACTGGGGCATGTACTAACGTGCAGCACACTGGGGAGGGGGGGAGTTCTCACTGCGAGCCCCACTCAGCAGTTACCAAATGGCTTTGGTTCTTCTCACCTCACTTCCAAAAGTCACAACAATATATTTACAACTCTAGGCCTGACTCCCTAATTCACCTTGTTTTCCTTTTTCTTCATCTGTCTGTTGACTTATGAGACTGAGGTTTTACTCTGGTACCCAGGCCCAGTGCCACGTGCTAGGCTGATAGGTGAGTGCCCTCACATCCATCTCTGGCCCAAGTGAAGAGTGTTTATGAACAGGGGCTGGTTTGTAATATGCCTTTCTTTCCCAAAATTTAGGAAACAGAAAATGAGTTTATTAGAAGACAAAGCTTGGAGGCGTCTATTAGTCTCATAGGATTCTCGGAAGCAGCTGGACAACAACATGGATGGAGATTAAAAACAACTTCACAAACAACACAATATACTACTGATCTACTTATACATGAAACAGAAGAAAATTATTCTGATCTCATTCCTGTAACATAGTTGCTTTTTAAAAAGCATTTATTCGGGGCAGAGGAGGGGGCAGCTGCAGAGACTGACTGCATTAACCAAGGACCATGCATGGTAGGGACCTAGGCCCTCTGCTCAGATGCAGTAGATAGGCAGCAGAGTCTCCTTGTGGGTCCCACAATATGGGGAGTAGGGGCTACTTCTGACATGGACTCTGGTGCCCACACGTTGATCACTTCCCCCTGGCGGGGCAGCCTTGCCAGGGCACAGAGGAAAAGGACACAGACAGTCCAGGTGAGACTTCATAGGCTGAGGTCAGATGATAGGGGAGGAAGGCTCCCCTTTCTGAAGACTCAGGGAGGAGGGCATGAGAGTTGGAGGGTAGGACTGGGAGGTGATGAGGGAGGTGGCTACAATTGGGATATAAAGTGAACAAATTAAAAATAAAAATAAATAATAAAAACGCACTTATTTGTGTGGGGGAATGGCAGGGGAGGCCAGGAACCAACGCTGTGGAGTTGGCCCTCCCTCCTCTTGTATGTGGGTCCTAAGAATCAAACTTATTTGTCAGGCTTGATAGTACCTTTATCCACTGAGTCCTCTTGCCAGCCCCCATAATTGCACTCTTATCTAAACTTTTAAAATGTTCACTTGGGGATGGCAATTTTGCCAGAAAATAAACAAATAAGCCATTCTGTTTTGGCTTTTCTAAACAAAGGCAGTGTGGACAGAGAGAAAGCATGGTGAACCAGGACTTCAACTTTTGACTGAGCTGTGTGATTTTGGGCAAGTCACTTTACCTCTCTGTTCTCTCAGCAACCGGGCACAATCAAGTGTGAAGTGCAGTAAAGAAAATTAGCAATAATTGGGACTACTGAAGAAATGTTAGTGACTTATGAAAAACTGAAGGTGAAGTTTTTGTTTTTTGTTTTTAAAGGCAGGGTCTCGCCAGGTGTAGTGGTGCACGCCTTTAATCCCAGCCCTCGGGAGGCAGAGGCAGGTGGATCACTGTGAGTCCGAGGCCAGCCTGGTCTACAAAGTAAGTCCAGGATGGCCAAGGCTACACAGAGAAACCCTGTCTCGAAACAAAAAATAAAAGCAGGGTCTCAGTTTATAACTGTGACTCGCCTAGGACTTGCTATGTAAACCAGGTTGGCCTTGAACTTGAAAGCTTCTAGCCCCGACTCCTCTGGAGTGCTGGGATCATAGGCATGTACCTCCATTACTGGTCTGGAAGTTCTGACACTCATCCAAAAATAAGATGATCTGTCCTCTCATTGTCACACCAGTAACACTTTAGAGCCCTTGGCTCTCACAGGGAGCCAAAAAAAAAAAAAAAAAAAAAAGCTGCTCACCTCAGAGTTTTCAGATGGGCCCTTCAGGAAATGAGCAGGCATCCCCCAGGATCTTGATGGGGCTGCTTCCTATCCTCACTGCTCACAATCATGACCTCCAAGCTACCCAAGTAGGTCCTCTGCACCTGCCCGTCTCCCTCAGCCTTTTAAAACAATGACATGGTATCTTGTCTATCTGTTAGCTGCTTGGACAGTCTCCAAGCTGGATGGAAGTCAGTGTTCTCTGTGTTCTCCCTCACTCTTTGCTCAGCCTCTGACACTCAGCACATAACTGTCTGGAAAGCGAAGTGGAGGCAAAGTTAAGGAGTGGGGAGCAGCAGGCTCAGTAGCCAGCCCTAGTCTCCTGGGCTGCTCCCACTCTATCACGAGTGCCGCACCCTCTGAGGCAGCTGTTGGGTAAGTTGCAGTTGAGTCCTGCTTCTACTGGTGCCGTCAGGCAAGCCCCTCCCCTTGTTCCTCCTGCCTTGGCACAGGTAGTAGACACCTCCTGACTGTGACCACACCCCTGTGCAGAGCAACAGCCACGTCATGAAGCGTGGGAAGCTTGGGAAGGCAGAAGGTTCCAGGAGAGTCTGGAATATTCAATCTGCTTCCAATACATGCATAACAGGCTCTCAGCCTCGGCTCACAGAAAACCGCCCAGATGAGCATTCAGCAGAGACTAGGCCCAGCTCTCCGAGCCGGGGCAGATCTCTCCAGCTGAATGCCAATCCTGACCTCTGGAAAGCCTATCCTTGCTTCCCTCAAATTCTGTTTACTTGAGCCTAGCAGTGGGGGAGGATTAAAGTCCTCCTCCCTGAGTCCTTCAGATCCCCAGAGTCCTGTACTACCAAGCAGGCAGCTGATGGCTACTCACCACCTACCCTGCTCCAGGGTGGGCGGAGTCTAGGTATTTTAAGTCTTTCCTCCCAGGTATCTGCACCAAGCCTTCTCCTTATACGCCTCTCGCCTCTCGTCTCTAGCGCAAGACTAACCGGGTGACAGGAGCCACTGTATTTGTAAGTGAAGAGCCTGAGAGCTCTCGGTGACAGGGTCTCAGAAGTTTCATCTCAAGTTATGCTCTCAACTACAGCGCTGCCTGAACCCAGGGGTGGGCTCATCAGTGCACCACCTTTCTGTGCCCACGCCCCCGCAGGGGTGTAGCCCTCAGTAGAGGGCTTCCTGACACCAATGCTCGGCAGGTATCCCGGAATACTGAGGTGGCAGATACTCTTGCCAGCAACCCGGAACCCAAAGCCATGTCACTGAAGAGCAGAGCTAGGAGGACCCACCCCTGCAGAGAAACAAACAGGACCTGGGTGCTTCTGAGCCAGGAAGATCTAGCCTGAAGACACCGATCAACACGAGACTTAAAGAGGTGAGAAGCCATCCGGAGATGACTGAACAGAGCAAAAGGGCTTCCAGGCAAGCTGGACACTCAGAAGAAACTGCTTCAAGGCAGAGGCCGGTGCTTGCTCTTACCTTAAGGGAGGTGAAAAGTTCTGTGAAAGCTGAATTCCAAGGCCCTGGTTTCTTTCCCAGGCCCAGTTCTGGTCAGCCCTGCCCCGGAAGGACGGGGTGTTTAAAAGGCTTTCCACCTGGGGGGCCAGATGCTGGGACCACACCCGGGTGAACTGACTTCACCAGGGAACCCGTCCTACTGGCCCACTCCCAGACTGCCTAGCCAGGGCGCCACCACTGTCTATAGCCTGGCGCCTCACCCCACTGGGCCCCACCCACAAGCTAGACCTCCGGAAAATGTTAGGGAACCATTCTAGTGAGGGCTGCTCTGCACGGGTCCCTCAGATACCCTCCCAGCCAAGGCAGAATTTGAAGCTGCAGCTTCCTGCTTTGATGTTTGGTTTTTAAACCCAAAGCGAAACTAAAAAGAATATGGGAAAGACTAAGGTCTAGGGGAGAGATGAACCCCTCAGCTTCTGTCCCTTAAGGGTGGGAGCTTCTCCAGGTCTGTCTTCCTACCAATCAGATGTGGGGGGAGCTTCTCCTTCCTCCTCCCTGCGGCCACTGGGGGTTGAAAAGGAGCTGCAGGACCTATCCGGGGGCCCACCTCAGAGGTGGCACAAAGACAGCCTTGTGGTCTCCCTGACTACCTCTCCCGCATCTGTCATCTGAGCTCCTTTGTTCCACATGAACTGTGGAGATCCCAGCAACATGGGGCAGGACAAGCTCAGGAAGCTCAGCACAATCTGACCCTGTAGTGTGGAATAAGGCACCACCAAGGGGTGCCCTGAAGCTGCAGGACTGCAGGCTGACCAGCCGCTTGCTGCATCTGACAGTCACCTACCCAGGCCTGGCCCCAACTTCAGACCCTAGGAGGTCTCCAGTGGCAAGGACTGGTTCACTCTCAGCCATTTTACTGTATTCCCGACTGGCTGCTCTCCCAGTAGCCCAGGGAGCTTGAGAAAAGCAACTACAAGCCTCTCCACTATTAAGATGAGGAAAACAGACGCTCAGAGGGGGTCGGGGCAGAGGTACAGTGGCCAAGCCTGTAAGGGAACTATCTGAAAGAGCTTAGCTACCCTGCTGTTGCCAAGCAAGTACAACACACAGAGAGACTCTCAAGATTTTGGAGGGGGGGTGTTCTTCCTGGGGCCCACATGACAATTCCCAAGGTACCCATAACAGAGGTCTCTCACCCCATCTTGGCTCTACTCCTATGTTGCCCCACCCTCTGTATTTCCTTCGTAGTTTACTTCCTTCCACCTGATCTAGTGAAAGGCAGCTTCTTGGCTGAGGACAGCTGAGTGACCCTCTTCCCCTCTGGGCCTTGCTCCACTGTAAACTGTGCAGGACTACAAGAGTGGAGGTTAGGTTTTTGTTTTGTTTTGTGATGGGGTCTCAGTAAGCCCTAGCTGGCTTGGAACTCACTATGTAGACCAGGTTGGCCTCCAGAGACCCACTTGAGTGCTGAGATTAAAGGCGTGTACTACCAGAGCAAGAATGATTTCTTTTCCTTCCTTTCTTTTCTTCGTTTTCTTTTTTTTGGGGGGTGGGGTGGGGGTTGAAACAAGGTTTCTCTGTATAGCCTTGGCTGTCCTGGAACTTGCTCTGTAGACCAAGTGGGCTTCAAACTCACAGAGATCCACCTGCCTCTGCCTCCAGAGTGCTGGGATTAAAGGCATGCGCCACCACTGCCTGGCAAGAATGATTTCTTAACTAAGAAAATGAATGTGAATCTAAGTGGAGTACTTTAAAAGTTTGAGTATTTCTAGCCAGGTGTGGTGGTGCATGCTTGTAATCTGAGTGCTTGAGAGGCTAAAATGGAAGGATTAGGAGTTCAAGGGCTAGCATGAGTTGCAAGTAGCAAGATTTTATCTCCCCCCACCAAAGCAAAAATGTATGTTTATAATCCGCAGACTCAGACACGCTGAACATCCCTGAGCAGATGACCTGAAGAACAAGTGGTGGTCTTCCATAGACCATGAGAAAAAGGCCATGGATCTGTGTGTGCCAGACAGAGCTGGGTGGAAAAGACAGTACAGGGCAACAAGCAGGGATGACGTAATATAAGGGCATGATCGTGCCCCAGCTGGTGGTGTGGTAGTGACTGAGTGTATGCATGTGTGAGGAGGATTTCCGGAGGGAAGCAGCAGGCCAGGCACAGTGACTATGCATCTAGGCTAGAGAGGCACTGCTGTTTTCACTGAGTACACATGCATGGAAAGTTTGAATTTCAAAGCCATGCATATATAAGTGTACATGTGTATGCACACCATATTTACCAAATATGCAGACACATATATGTACAAAATTAAGTCCATAAAGATTTGTAGAGGCACCTCCCAGCAGATCTTCACTGTCACGCTCCCAAACAGCAAGATCAGGCTGGGCGTGGTGGTGCATGTCTGTAATCCCAGC
Source organism: Acomys russatus (assembly GCF_903995435.1). Classification (NCBI taxonomy): domain Eukaryota; kingdom Metazoa; phylum Chordata; class Mammalia; order Rodentia; family Muridae; genus Acomys; species Acomys russatus. The sequence goes on along the minus strand of NC_067140.1, from coordinate 6,145,869 downwards.
ACTCAGGGAGGCAGAGACAGGTGGATCACTGTGAGTTCAAGGTCAGCCTGGTCTACAAAGTGAGTCCAGAACAGCCAAGGCTACACAAAGAAACCTTGTCTCAAAAACAAACAAACAAACAGCAGGATCAGGAACCTCGGGCTTTCCTTGTTTGTAAGATTTTTGCTCTCTGTATGAGAGAGAGAAGAGGAAAGGAGAAGAGAGGAGAGGGAGGAAGGAGGAGGGAGCGAGCGCCTGCAGAAGCCTGGAGAATGTCCAATCCCCTGGAACTGATGTCAGAGGCAGTAATGAGCTGTCTGTGGCTGCTGGGAACCTAACTGGAATCCTCTGGAAGCAGGAAGCACTCTTACCCTTTCTCCAGCCCTTAGGCAGCTAGATCTTAAAGTTATCTCTGAGTATACACTGAGGCAGCCTAGATGTTACAGGGCTCAGCCATGTGGTGGAGTGGTGGTGAGAGTGTGTGGATCAAGGCAGACTTCAAGAACAAACTTGGCCTTGAGGCACAGGAAGGCTCTGAATGCTGAACATGTGGAGCCAGAAGAGGAGGGAGTCAGGCTTGCTGGAGAAGGCATGGGTTGTAAGTAACAAGTCTCTTTCCTCCCAGGTTTGGATTTTACTCATGGGAATTGGGGGGTGGGGTGGACCACAGTGCTTCCTGGACAGGGTACCCTAGGAACCAGCCTTTATCTCATCTCATTTAATATTAAAGGAGGCAGGGAGGGTCCCGAGCTCTGCACATGGCCACAGGGCTCCACACCTGTCCATACTGTAATCAAATATATGGAAGTTGAAGAAAAGTCAGACCAGGAACTTAGGGAGAGCAGGCAGTCCTCGGACACCAGCAGATGGCCTTCTGGGAGACACCCTTCCTCAATGTCCCATTAATAATTTAGAAAACTTTTTATCTTTTTTTTTTTTTTTTTTTAAAGATCAGTTTGCAGAAGCTTGCACCTTGACTAGTTTTACCTTAACTTTCCAAGCTCAGGGGCCCCAGGCTGCAACTCTGGATCCCTGGGTCCAAGTCAGAGGGTCTGCAGTGACAGAGGCTAGGGCAGCAGTTCGACTACGGTCTGATGCTGATGCTGCACTTGAGAATTTAAGCCTCCCAGGGAGCTCTGCCTGCCAGTGTATCCCAGGGGCTGGCTCACGGCCACACACACTAACACTTGATAAACACTTGTTGAATAAATGAGCAGTCCCCACAGTCACTTTGGTCAAGTCACTTTCTATGACCGAGCCTCAGTTTCCTCTTCTGGAATAAAGATACAACTGCAAAGGCTTTGTAGGGTCATATAAGGTGACAATGGATAAAAGTTTTCCATAGACAGAGCGTGGTGGCACACACCTTTAATCCCAGCACTCGGGAGGCTGAGGTAGGCAGATCGCTGTGAGTTCGAGGCCAGCCTGGTCTACAGAGCGAGTCTAGGACAGCTAGGACTACACAGAGAAACCCTGTCTCAAAGGGGGAAAAAAAGTTTTCCAAAGCAAAACAGGCTAGACAAACATTAAAGATCCAGATCCAATGTGCTGCAAAGAACGCAGAATGAATACACAGGGGACTCTGAAAGTTTCTGGGACAGCACCTGACAAATGGCAACCTACTGAACTTATCACAACTCAAAGTGACAACACATGTCACTCTAGCCCACAGCCACAGTGACATTTCCCAGGCTGTCTCTGTTCCAGAGAAGCATGAAAACGTCTTTAAACAATCTCTGTGAAGATTTTAGAATGAGGCAGTTGAGGTGGTGCACGCCTTTGATCCCAGCACCCGGGAGGCAGAGGCAGGAGAATCTCTGTGAATCCGAGGTCAGCCTGGTCTATAGAGTGAGTCCAGGACAGCCAAGGCTGTTAGTTACATAGAGAAACCTCATCTCAAAAAACCAAAAAGATTTTGGTATGAAAAGTGTGGTTGCAGTCATGCCTAGCATACAGTTGGAATATTTGCCTAATGAGAGTGGCATGTAGATGCTGAGGTGTTCACGGGTGACAAAGGAAGGACTGGAAGGGTGGGGTTGCATGGTGGTTCATTCGCCTCATGGCCAGCATCAATGCCGAGAGGTAGGCGGGGTGGGGGGTGATGACAGCAAGAGAGCCGCTAGCCGGGAGAGCCTGGCCAGGTCATCCCTTTCTGGCTGCATACCAGGAATCAGCTGCTTCCTACAGTGGCCATTTGGTAAGTACCAATCTCCCTCCTGCCTCCCTGACCCAAAGGCTAGGAATTTGGACCAGGGTTCTAACATCTTGCTCTTTTGTGTTAAGTGCCTCGTGACAAGTCTCTTCCTAACTTCTGAGTTACTGAGTCTTCTGGCTGGGACTTCCAAAGGGTCTACATGTAGCACAGCTCTGAGGGCTTCTAAAGGATGTAAGGGTCCCCAGTGCCCTTGTTCCTCTTAACCTTAAAGAGTTTCTATGCCAGCACCTAACCTGACATTATGGATCTTCAGACAAAGCAGCTTTGTGAATTTTTGTTAAACACAGGGTTTCATTCTGGCTGGCCTGGATCTTGCTATGTAGAACAAGCTGGTCTCTCACAAAACTGAGCTCTGTGAAATTTAAATCATCTGTCTACAAGCCTCTTGTTCAAGGGGCTAGAGCTCGGGTCCCTCGGCCCCCGACAGCAGAGACTTCCTTTCTAAGCAGCAGGGCTGAACTGTGGGAAGACCAAGGCTTGAAGCCTGCCAGCCTTGAGTTGGAGCTACATTTCCCTTATCTGTAAAACAGGATTTGATAAGTCTACCAGCCTCTGGCTCGCTGTACAGATTTCATGTGGCTGCCTATGGAGGCCCTGGCTCAGAGCCTGCCCCAAGCAGGTGTACAAGGAGTACGGTCAGTGTGCCACTTCCTTCTCCAGGCCTTCCCCAGGAGCTGGAGAACCCCTGCTGGGCTCTCCTCAGGGACCACTGCCTCTGTTATCCTACATGCTCTTCCCGTGGCCCCACCCTAACCTCACCCTCTGGTCTCCTCTGGGTGCTGCAGAGCCTCCTCCCTGACATCATTTTTATTCATTCCTTTATTCACCCAGCCCGAACCAACACCCTGAAAGGGTCCTCCAATTGTGCTACCCCAGGATCCTGCTCTACACCTTCCAGGCCTCCCCAAAGCCTCTGCTACTCTACTGATTGTCAGCGCTGCCTACAACTCCCTGGTCCCTCTAAGACTTTCCAGCCAGAGCCCCGAGGCATCAGCAAAGCCAGCCAGCACACTCAGCTCTCCACGCACACACTTAACTTCCAGCCCCACCCCTCTGCCCTGAGCAAGTCATTCTCTAGGATGCCAGCCCCACCCTCTGCCTCTGCCAATTCAGCCCCCTCAAAGGGCTCTTATTCCTCTGGCTCACACCCGCTTCTTCCTTCTCAGACAATGCCTTTCCTCAGCAGCCACTTAATTACAGACTGTCACACAGTCTCTTGTAATTGTAGGCCTTGTCTCATCAGACCCGCGTTCCCAGGAGCAGAGGACTATTCTGTCTGCGCTCCTCTCACTGAGCAAGCCAGCCTGGGCTGAGAGGACAGGCCCCTGGTAAGGGAGGGTTTCAACACCCAAGTCAGCTCCCAGCTCATCCCAGTCCATTTCCTTGGGAGCATGTCACTCATCTTCAAACTAGCCCAGCCACTGCAGGACTGGGGGAGGGTAAGCCATGGCTCTGACCTTGGTCTCAGTCAGCCTTGTTCTGGGATCCTAGTCCTTATTCCCCAAACTTGCTTCCTTACTATGTAACAAAAAACAACCGTCTTTTAGCTCTAGAATTCAGTTTTATTGCCTTTAAAGCAGCCTTGGCTTCCAGAAATGGACAGGGAGGAAAGCAGGCCAGGCTGAGTGAGGAAAGGCAGCCCCAGCCAGCACTGGGAAACCTTTGCACTGCACACTTCTCATCGACCTCACTAAACGGCTGCTGACTGGATTTCACTGTTGCTCAGGTGCTCCACTCCACAGCCATGAGCCTTGCCTGGCCTGCCCCAACAGTGCCTGCTGCCAAGAGGGCTCAGCTGGGAAGGGTGGCACGCTGCTATAAACAACCAGGCTTGCCCAAAATAAGGCTGATAGTAGTAACTATCCCTTCTCAATGGGTCACCCAACTAGGCGGGCACTTCCACCCTACTCTGGCAGGAAGAAAACCAAGGCACAGAAAATCGATAGGCCCGGGGTCAGACAACAGGAGTAAGCAGCCTATCACTAAGTGAGGGCTACTCCCAGTTCGGCTTTTCCCAGCATGCAGCCAACAGGCTCTCAGCTTCAGACTCCTTCATAGGAGGCACTCCTGCCCCAGACCTGACAAAGAAGTATCTCTGGGGACAGAGCTCAGGAAACTGAAATCCATACAGATGAACAATCAGATTTGTATATATGAGGAGGCTGAAGCACAGAAGATGAAGTGAGCTGCTAAAGTCACACTTTAGGCAAACATATGAACCTAGAACTGAGCTTACTGTTGGGGCTGGGACTTCAGGGATCAGTGGCACTTGACAGTGTAGACAACCTTGGGGAACAGCAGTCTGTACCACAGAGGCCACAGGAAGGCACAGGTAAAGGCTTAGCCAGGCGGGAGCTTCTTGGCCTGGACCCTACATTCAGAGCCGCCACTACAGCCTTCTGCCCAGAGCCAGGAGATACTTTCCCAAGTCCACCCATGCTTCTGGGAGGAAAACCTGCGGGCATCTGGCATCCACATCAGGCAGTGGCCCTCAGGGAGTGTCTGGTTGCTGCTCAGGATGAAAAGCCAGGGAAGGTGATGACTCAAGTCCCTGCCCCACCTCAAGCCTTTAAATATGAGATGAGCTCAGAGGCTGGGGAAATGTCAAACAGATCCAAGCGAACAGGTGGCAGAACAGGCAGTGGAGAGACAGGCTACCAGGCAGAAGCAGCAAAGCCTGAAGTGATGATGCAGGCAAAGGAAGCCAGAAGCTCCGAGACATTGCCATGGTGCAAGATCCAGAGTGGGGGCCACATCCCCCTGTTAGGAAGGAGATAGTGGATAACACAGTGCCCCTCAAGGCCCTGGAGGTATCACTCCTATTACTGCTGCTGACTGATCGAGGCACATTCCGTGTTACCTGAACCCCAACCACAAGGGCAAAGGAAGAGGCTGGGGATGGCTTGTTCCCACAAAGAAAAATCTGACCCAGACATTATAAGGAGGGAAAAGCTCACATTTATTGAGGGCCTACTGTGCACAGGTTTTTATTTTTATACACATATAATCTCATTTAATTGCCATAGCAATCCTACGGTATAAATGATTATTCAGAGCCCAGATGAGGAAACTACAGATCAAAGATAGTAACTTGGCCAGGACAGACAGCACAGGCGTTCACTGATGAGACTGATTAGAACCAGGTGTGAACGGCTTTAAAACCCACATTATTTCCACTCTGTACCACCTGTGTAAGAGGCCGACTGGGTCTGGAATGCTGACTCAGCTCAAATGCTGCCTCTTCCTTTCCATCCCACAGGGCCTCGCCCACCAGAGGCCACAGCTGTCACTAGTGTGCAGCTGGCAGTACAGCTCTCCTTCCTTGCTCTGTGATCCGGCATAAAATGGTAAGGCACAGGGATGCACAGGTGGCCTCAGAGTCTCAAATGTCAGTTACAAAGACCCAGTTACAAAGATCGATACATCCAACTCCCCCATCACTCTTCCTAGGGAAAAGTGGAGATTCACCGGGAGACCAATTGCCTGAAGTCTCATGGCAGTTTAGCACCAGAACTGGTAACAAAACCTTGGCATTCTGCCTTGCAACTTAAAAAAAAAAAATCTATCTATTTATCTATAAACACACACATATATAGAATATATATATATTCTATCATTTTTTAAAGACCATTTTAAAGACCATTCTATCATTTTTAAAGACTTAGGACAAGACTTATTATTCCAATTTTGACTAGGAAGCTGACACTTAGGGGCCAGTCACAGCCTGCGATGTGAGGACTAAAACCCTGACTCTTCCACTTCTGGGCCAGGTATTACTTCACGAATGCAGGCACTGCATAGGCTGTGCCTACTACAAGGGGCACAGACAGAGATCTATGGGTGTCAGCGACTGTCATTTACATCAAGGGCAGGGAATACCACCAGTAAAGGAGCAACTTCAGGGAGGGCCACCAGACAGGACCCAGGAACTCAAGCCTCCATGGGTCCTTCTGGCTCTTCTTGACCTCACCTTATCTGTAAAACAAGGGGACTACAATACTGGGTCTCACTTCCTGTTCCAAAGTTCTAGAACATCCCAGGGCCCTTGACAGCAGTCCCCAGCTCTCACCGGAACCTTCCAAGCAGAACCTTTGTGTTCCACAAAGAGAAAAGCAGCTGTGGCTCACACACACACTGGCTGTCATTATCTAGCAGTGTCTAACCTTAAACAACAGATGGCACCCCGAAAATCCAAGTGTTCCTCAGCACAGGCACCTCTATGGGCACACCCACTTATCTTTACAGACTTCAGAAGGGCAACATGGCACAGGGAAATTCTGGAAAGGTGGCCACACTTCTGTGGGAGTGGATTAAGAGTCCTGGGCCTGGATCACTCTCCCTGCTCTGCAGGCACCAGCTGTGTACCCTCTCAGACAGACAGGGAGGCAAGCAAGCACTCTCTCTTTCTCTCAGGCTGTTTAAAGGCAGGCCGAAAAGTTTATAAATCATGTCTACAGATGCCCCATTTGATCTTCATGACAACCTTTGGTACCCCGCACCCCATTATCCCCTATTAACAGGTGGAACTGAGACTTAAGTTCAAGGGTCTCACCCAAAATCAAACCCTTTGGAGCTGGTGTAACCAAGGTTTCAGAGTCTAGGGCAGCCAAACACAATAATCAAGGGCGGTTGTAGTAAGGTCAATTCCTCTCCAATACATCCTGGTCTCAGCAAGACCAAGTTTCAGACCTCTGTGCACACTCAGGGTAGCCTAGAAAAGTTCTGACCACAACCCTATAAGCCCAGCTGTCTAAGAAGCCACACCCCCCTGCAAAATTTCATTACTCAAGTTGGCAAGAACGCAGCCCCCACCCCCAGCTGGGTCTAAATAAACGCCCATGTGATATCACATCCTGCTCTAGGCTCCAAAATAGCCCAGGCCTGCCCACAAGCAATCACAAAGTGCCAGGCCATGCAGGGCCAAGCCAGCAGGGATACCCAGCCCAGGGCGTCCTCCACACACTCAAGCAACTAAAGCAGAAGCCTCAGAGCAGGAAGGGCCCCCTTTCCTCCCTCGCCAGACAGCCTGGCCCCACCATCCTTGTCCCCCCTGGTCTAGAGGCCCCACAGCCTCATTGCCCCAGCGCCAGCCCCTGCCCCAGCGCCAACCCCAAGGAGCCTCTGCCGCGGCCAGCCTGCGGGAAGACTCCGCCCGGCCCGACCCGGACACCCCACCACTCACATTGCTTCAAGAGCTCCAGACACAAAGCCATGAGGGCCGGATGGGGGTCAGAGACCCAGAGAGCCGGCAGAGACAGAAAAGGGAGCGGGAGAGACAAGGAACAGAGAGAAGGGGCGACAGGGGTCGGGTAGAGAAGCAAGGGAGCAAGATCCCCGGGCAGAGGAGCAGGCTCAAAGGGAGGCCGCCCACGCCAGAGACAGCAGCGAGACCATCGACACAGATGCGTGGAAGAAGCAGGGAGAGCAAGGCGGGGGGGCCGGGTCCAGAGAAGTGGGGCGCTCAGAGAACAAGGAGAGACAGTGACAGCGACAGTGGACAAATCTAGGAAAGGCAGAGGCTCTTAAGTTAGGGAGCTGGGGAGATATCAGGGGGCTCAAAGGGTTCACTAAGGGACGTAAAAGGTTCTGGCAGATATTGGAGGCCCCGGAGAAGAGGGAAAACCCCGGGGAAATACGGACTAGGTCGAGGCAACCCCCAGGAACCAGGGGCACTGGGATCAAGAAGGACCCCCCCCCCCAGAGGATGTGTGGTAAGCTCAAGGGAGCCCTGGGGGAATGGAGTGTGTTCTGAAGGAGAGGCCCCAAAAGATCTAGGGGAGGGGGAGTCCCGAAGAATGGGGGTGCCAGAACCCGTGGCTGTAAGAGAGCAGAGGAGCGCTGAGAGGGGGGACCCGAGATCCCGGAGCGAGGGAGGGGCCGAGAGCGCGAGGGGCAGAGACAAAGAGACAGCGAGCTAGGGAGAGACAAAGCGAGCGCAGCGGGGACACGGGCCGGAGGGCCGGCGGCGCCGACAGAAGGACGGAAGCGCGGGTGGGCGGACGGACGGACAGACGGGAAGACGGGGCAGGGCAGGGCCGGGCGGGGGCGGCGCCCGTCTCCTCGCGGGGCCGCGGCTGCTCCGGGCGGCGCTGGGCGGGCCCCGGGCGTCCGGGCTGAGGAGGTGGCGGCGGCGGCGGCGGCGACGACGTGGGTCGGACAGACGGACGGAGTGACGGACGGACTGGCGGCAGAGGCGGCCAGCGGTGGGCACTCACCCTCCTCCCTCACGCGGCCCGGCCCGAGGCTCCGGTTTTGTACGCCCGAGAGGCGGGGCCTCCGGGTTAAAGCCCCGCGCCGGCCCCGCCCCTCGCGTCAGCCGCGCGCGCGTCGCCCGGGATTCCGGGGCCGCCAGGGGGCGCGCGGAGTCGGGGCCCCTGCGCAAGCGCGCACGCGTACCGGGCGGCGGCCCACGCCCTGGCCGGCCGGTCTTGAAAGGGAGTGCGCGCCCACGCCGGCTCGCGCATGCCCGAGCTGAGGGGCTCCGCCCTCTCGAGCCGCCCGGCCAAAACCGGTTCCAACAGGAACGCAAAGCACGGGCTGTGCGGGAGGCGGAGCGGCGGGGCGTCCGCGTGGGCTCACCCTGGCGGCAGGGCTTCGCTGTAGGGAGGGAAACTGAGGCCGAGGAGGGAGCCCACTGTGGGCTTTTCGCCCTGCACGCATGTCCTAGCCACTAAGCAGCCTAGCAGTTTTTAGTTGCTCCGCTTTCCCTAACGGTCCTAAGAATGGGTTCAGTATCACACCTGTGTGACCTTAGACGAGATGCTCAACCCTGTAAAATGTGACAACAGACACACCGACCCTGCCCCTAGCCCATTCCTGCTTCTTCCCTGAGTGAATCCCTTCCCTCTCGCAGACTGGCACTCTGCTTACAGCGGGTCTGCCAGGCACAGGTCCTTGCTGGGTGGCAGGCTGGTTGCCCGCTTTCAGCTTTTGGATCTGATAGAGGGTTGTGAGGATTGGAGAAGTAACACTGTTTCTAATAGACATCTTTCTCTTGCTTTAAGACCTAAGGACGACGGAGCAGCAAGCTCATTTGATGTCAGCATTGGGCACTTTAAAAGAAGTAACTGGCTACACATTGCTATTCTGTTTCGTTTGCTTTACTTAGGAAAAGGAAATTCTTGCTGCGGTTTGACACCCGAGTCAGCCCACCTCCATCTTCCCAACTCAGCAACGCACTCTATCTAACCTTGGGCAAGTCCCCCTTTCTCTTTAAGGTTCGCCAGTGCGGTGTGCCCCCTGGAGAGAAACTGGGTGGAAACAATTTTCATAACAAAGTCTGAACCCAGCTCACTTTCGAAAAGAAAAACTCATGAGCAGCTTCGATTTGGACTTGACCAAGCATGAGACCTTGGTGCTGGGGGAACGTCAGTCAGCACGCTTAGGGCGGTCATATTTTTTATGGTCCTGTATGGGGTCCCCTATGGGGAAGCTTCTGTGTGCTGACATGTCAGGCCTGAGGTGAGGGGGCTGGTAGACAGACCTCACTTCCTCCGGGATGAGCCTGGGCTTCTCCTGAGGGAGGGGGAAGGCTCCTTCCCAGGTAGTTACTGGCCGGTCCCAGCTGTCCAGAAATGGCAGCTGTGTTGGAGGCCTGTCTAGATCACCATTTCTCCGAATTGCTTAAAAATCTGACCAGTGATAATCTGTGTACTCAGTACATGGTAGGCACTCAGGTATCTAGGGACATCTGGGAACGGAAGGAGGAAGCCCGGCTTCTACCCAGTGCTCTCTCAGGAGAGGTGACTCTTCCACAGAGGGCCTCTTGAATCCTACCACCTCTGACCCTATGGCCCTGACAGGGCCACTGGCCTTGCCTGACCAGTGTGACAGCCTCTAACTGTCTTGCTCATCAAGCCCTTGGGTTGCTTCCTTCCTAACCCCCACAGGACTAGGGAGAACTCAAGGCTTTGAGAAACATCTCCTTGACCTATTTGCTGAGTGACCTTGACTGTGACACTTCCCGTAGGCTGCAGTGGCTTTCTGAACCATTCCACCCCCACTTCAAGTGTGTGTGTGTGTGTGTGTGTGTGTGTGTGTGTGTGTGTGTGTGTGTGTATAACTGGGTTAAGTCAGGACTGGGAGGTATATGTGACTCTGGCCATAGCAGACATCACTAATTGATGGTGGCGCACTTAATCTGCTTAACTCAGATTAAATCTCAGTCCTTAGCCCCAGGGATAAGAAATGGCAAACAAATTACAGGGTGTTTGCCCTGACACTCTGGGGGTTGGAAGGGCTGAGCTGACAGGAATCTGCCAGAGATTAGGGATGGACTAGGCTTGGGAGACAAGACCTCGGGTTTTTTTTCAGCCTCCCTTCCTATGTATGTGTGCAGGGGAAGGAAAAGGGATTGAAGAAACCAGAAAGAGCTCTAAGAGATGGGAGAAGGAACAAAAGGAAAGGGAAAGCAGCCTGTGACTTGGATGGTTACAGATAAGACCAGTCCTCAAAGCCAAGGTCCAGATAACCAGTATGAGGCCCCAGGAGGGACAGATGCCTTTTCAGAGTGACACAGCAGCATTGAAACAAGTACCCTGGGCCTCTGAGCAGGGAGCAGGAATGCTTTCTGAACTGGAACTTACCCAGCCCAGCCAGGAGCTTCCAGTATGGGCAGGGAATGATCCTAAGCCTATGTACCGTGTGTGTGTGTGTGTGTGTGTGTGTGTGTGTGTGTGTGTGTGTGTGTGTGTTTTCATACAAATGGACATATGACCATATTCACATTTAAAGATATAGAGAGTGTAATTGTCAGGATCAGGGTGCCACACAGTAGTCCTCCCACCCCCACGCCACTTGCTGAGGTTCCTGTGTGATATCTCAGCTTCTGAATCTGTGTGATGTGATTCAGAGGGAGTGGGAGAGACACAGAAGGGGGGGTGGGGAGAGCTAAAATTGAGAGGAAGAAAAAGGAGAGAAACAGAGGGCTGAGGGAGAAACAGAAGGCACAGATTGGGATGGGGGAGCTGAGGGAAGAGATGGGAAGGAGGCCTGTCACTGTTCTTGCTTCCTTTCAGAGGCATACTGAGAGGAGAGGCAGAATCAGAGACAGAGCAAAGGGTTAGCTCACGGCCCTCATGGCCCCTCCCAGGTGTCCTCTGGCTAGGGAAGAGGCCTGTACAAGTGGCAGCTGAGCTACCGCTGACCCGCCCGCCAGTCACCTGCCAGAGCTATTTCTGGAATGTGGAAACTGGGTCAGAAAGGGGGAGGGAGGGTGGCAGTGCTAGCAATAGAGCTGGGAAGCTGGCAGCAGGGAGGAGTGGTGGGCAGTCACACAGCCCGCCTAGGCCACTCTGCGAGGGGCCCACTGCCTCAGTATCCACCCTGCACCTGCATCGTCCCACCTGCCTACATCTGGTCTGTGAGCCCATGTGCTCAGAGTGTGGAAACAAAGGGCTACGTGCCTCTCGGCCAATCAGGCTCAGAACAAATGCAGGGCAGGGTAGTAAAGAGGGGCGCCTTCTGAGCAGTGGCTGCGTGTTGGTGTGTCTCTATGCAGAGCGGGGTGAGCACAGGCAGAACTGCCACGTATGGTTGTACAGGTTTTACACTGATTAAGGATGCCCCATATGTGCATGTGGGGTGCTATGCACAATGCAGACATAGTCAGATTATATAATTACTATGACTTTTTTTTTTTTTTCAGATGGAAGTAAAGGACCTTATTCTAATAGAAACAGCATCACGGTGACACATCAGCAGATGGTGGCAAAGTGTCATAAGCGGCAGTGCCCTTTCTTAACTACTGCATGGGCCAACTGCAGCTCTGGCCAGAGACCTGGAGGGCTGGTGGCTTTGGTGAGTTTACCTGCTGAGTATGAGAGGAGCAGAGGGCAAACAAGCAGGTGTGAGGCGGTCACTGTGGGAACTCACAGTGAAGGCGAATGGGGAAGCTTGAAGGGGCAGTCTGCTGAGGCATGCTTTCCTCACAGGTGTGTGGGTGTGGCTTTGATGGAGACACACAGGCGTACACTTTGTGTGCAGGGGTGTGTTGAATTAGGTATGCACATGTATGTATGTATGTCTGGGAGTATCAGTTATGCATGTCTAAACATCTTTCTTTGTGTGGCCGCATGCACATTTATGCATGCATGTTCACATACACACGTGGATGGGCGTGTACATGTTTGGTGTCATTTCCAGTCTTGCTGGAGGTTGGTCTGGTGCTGTGTGCTCTGATGCTAATTACTGGTTCACAAGATCTGGTTGCAGCCCTGAACCTTGCTTCCCTATTCGGCTGAATAAATACACCTGGGCAAGGCAGAGGGCAGGGCGGAGCGAAGTTCCAGGGCTTTGAGCAGAGAGAATCTTGGGAGAGAGAAGGAGACAGGACTGAGGAGGAGGAAGGAGGAGGAGGAGGATCGCCATGGGATAGGAGAGAGCCCTGTGGGCCCAGAGGAGGAACTCTGAAGTCCCACAGGAAGGAAATGGGCCAGATGAACAACCTTAGCAAGTATGTTGGGATTATGGATGGGAGGCAAATCAGATAGACATTATTAGCAGCAGACGGCATGGGGTGGAGGCTGGGATATAAATGAAAATAGTTTAGGAAGTACTATCTGCTTTGCCCCAGGTGAAAATAGGCTATTCTAAAATACATCAGGCGTCTGTGTCTTTATTGATTATAAAAGCGGGCTAGACAATATCACCATAATAACTATAGCCTAATGATAAACACTTAGTAGACCATATCATCCAATTAACAGCAACACAGTCTGTACCTTATTTTTGAGAAACTCACCAATTTGGCTAGACTGGCTGACCAATGCCTGCCTCCTCAGAGCTAGGATTACAGGCTGTGGTGGTTTGGATGAGAATGGTCCCCATAGATTTGCATATTTAGTCCCTAGCCAGTGGGCTGTTTGAGGAGGTTTAGAAGCATTAGGAGGCGTGGCCTTGTTGGAGGAAGTGTGTCACTGGGGGTGGACTTTGAGGTTTCGAAAGTGCATGTCAGGAGAGATGATGGCTCAGTAGTTAAGAGCACCATCTGCTCTTCCAGAGGTACTGAGTTCAATTCCCAGCAACCACATGGTGGCTCACAAACATCTATAATGTGATCTGGTGCCCTTTACTGGCCTGCAGGTATATGTGCAGCCAGAGTACTGTATACATAATAAAAATAAATAAATCTTTAAAACAAAAACAAAAGCGCACGTCAGACCCAGTGTCTGTCTGCCCCACATCCCCACACCTGCTGCCTGAGGATCATGATGTAAACTTCTCAGCTCCTTCTGCAGCACCATGCCTGCCTGCCATGTCATGCTTCCCACCATAACGATAACGGCTCTGAAACTGTAATAAAGCCCCCAACGAAATGCTTTCTCTTCTAACAGTTGCCTTGAGCCAGGCGGTGGTGGTGCACGCCTTGAGTCCCAGCACTTGGGAGGCAGAGGCAGGTGTATCTCTGTGAGTTTGAGGCCAGCCTGATCTACAGAGAGAGTTTCAAGATGGCCAGGGCTACACAGAGAAACCCTGTCTCAATCCCTCTCCACACTGCACCCCCCTTTCCACCCCCACCACAAAAGGAGTCACCTTCATCATGGTGTCTCTTCACAGCAATGGAACACCAAGACAGGTTTATTACCACACCTGGCTTCCCTCCCCCCAACCCCATCCTGCCATGATACTTGGGTCCTGATGCTTGCACAGCTGAGCCATCCTTCCAAACCCATTTCCATACTATATGCAGGTCTTGATGCGCTAGTCTTTCTGTATGTCTGCGCACATGTGACTGAGCAGGTATGAGATGTTGCTGCGCTTGTTCAAAAGCCCCCAAACAGAATAGCTGGAGCCCCACACCCTGACGGTTAATACCAAATGCTGGTTTGTCCAGGATGTGCAGTGTGCATGTTCATGTGAGTGTCTGTTCTGTGACTGGCTGAATTATCACATTAATCAAGTGGTTATTTGCAAATGTGAAACTGAGACACTTGAAATGTGTCACAAATGAGGTCGTCCTCCTATCCTTCAGCCACCTCCGTGGGAAAAGCATGGCCAAACTTTGGGCCCAGGATACAGCCGGTCTCAAACTCATGGTCCCCAGTGTTGGCTCTGTAGCAATATTGAGATGGCACACAGAGCGGTGTGTGGTGGCAACCAGGGTATATCACATTGGCCTCGGGACCAAGTGATGAGGAAACAGTGAGCAAACTCTTAGAGAAGCCTGGAAAAAGATACCTGGGTTCTGTGTGGGTCAGACCCCCTCAGTGAAATTCACCTACAGTGACCTGAGTGAGAAGATACAAGATCTGGCTTCTTCGCATAAGGACTTAGAAGAGAGAAGACCTCGCAAAAGAAAGAGCCAGGTTGTCAGGGATGCTCAGGGGGACAGAGAGAGCCTAGAGATGGCTGAGTTGGAAAACAAATCTGCCAATTTTCAGTCTCCAGCTAGATCATTCTCAAATTAAGACAGAGCCTGGGAGAGAGATCAAAACAAACTCACTGCCTGTTAAAGTCCTATGCAGGCTGGGTGCTGTGCCTTAGGCCTTTAATCTAGGCATTGGGGAGGCAGAGGCAGGCCGATCTCTGTGAGCCAGGGTCACATAGTGAGATTGGAGAGGGAGAGGGAGAGAGAGAGAGAGAGAGAGGGGGGGGGGGGGGGGGGAAAGCACTTGATATTCTTGCAAAGGATGGAGTTTGGCTCACAACTGCCTGAAAGTCCAGTTCCAAAGGATCTGGCACACTCTCTGGCCATTATGGTCACCTGCATTCATGTAGTGCAGACACAGAAAAGCAGGCACACACACATACACATAACTAAAAACTTCTCAGGTGGTCAGAGGAGCTGTCAGAAAGCTCAATGGTTGGTCCCTCAGAAGCCCAGCTTAGGAGTAACTAAGTAAAGGGAGGCCTGACTCAAAGTGGCTGTGGATATGACTGGCACGAAGGGTTACATGAAATTAAACTGAATTAATTAAATTAAATATAGTTGAGCTAGGCTAATCTGCTTCAACTAAAGAAGATGAATCCTTCTCCTGTTCCTATAGAGGAAGCAGGCAGAGGCCCAAAGTGCATTTCTCAGAATAGGAAATCTTCAGGAATATTCGCCTATCTCAAGTACGTGTCAGCAAGTCTACGAGTCTCTCATCTCCTTCCTGAGCAGCGTATGAATGGCAGCTGTCCTGTCCTTATTTTGCTAAGTCGAGTTTTCACTGGGAGAAGAGGGTGTTGGGCTACAGGAAAGGTGACATGGGTTTTTAGATCATAGGATGATGGCTCAAGAGGAACCGCAAACCAGATCTGGCACAAATCATGGATGGCAACGCAGTGGCTCTATGAAACTTTGGGGGATCCTGGGTAGGATAAGTGTTTTCTACATGTGAGAGACACGGCTGCCTGTGCGGGATACAGCAGGCTGAACTACTGCCACCAATTCTTCACCCCCCCGTGGTGTTCACACTCTTGTCATAGGGAGACAGTCTTCTTTACAAAAGTAAGAGGGCCCTCACCCTCCATGGAGCGCTCAGTTATACACCTTGCTTTAGCTGATGGGATGTTCGCTTATGTTGGGCTCCTACGGTTTGTTAGAACTTGCTCTCTCACCTTCTGCCTTCCTCGTAAGAAAAACTCATCCCAGCTAGACTACTGATCTCAGGAGGACCTCTGGTCCCAGGAGAAGAACGAGACTGACGAACTTAGGAATGCCCGCTGTTGTTGTGCAGCGTTACTGAAGCAAGTGCTAAGCCACAGAGGGGCCCACCTGGACCTGGGTTCTGGGGTGTGCAGCTGTCACGCATCTTTGGTCCATTCATTCACGAGTAATAAGGTTGAAGGAAACTTGCCAGTGAGGGTTTATTTGCAGTGAATTTCTGTGGATGCTGCGTGTCCTTCTCAGCCCATCTCATTAGCACTCGGGAGGCAGATCGCTGAGTTTGAGGCCAGCCTGGTCTACAGAGCAAGTTTCAGGACAGCCCAGGCTACACAGAGAAACCCTGTCTCAAAAAAACAAAAACAAGTGGTGGCGCACACCTTTAATCCTAGCACTGGGCTGGCAGAGACAGGTGGATTTCTGTGAGTTCAAGGCCAGCCTGGTCTACGAAGGGAGTCTAGGACAGCCAAGGCTGTTACACAGAGAAACCCTGTCTTGAAAACCCAGGAAAAACAAACAAAAACAAAACCACCCCTGCCCTGCAAAAAGAACATGTGAGGGCATGAGAATGCGGAGAACAGGATGTGTACCTGCAACTCCCATGGGGCTGCAGCGGAGTTCTAGCTCCCTGCATTTGGAAGCCACAGAATGGCGGCCTCCACCTCAGCTTGGCAACTTCTAAAGTGAAGTAGCTGGTCGGCCTACATGACAGCAGGTCTAGAAGCCAGGCACCACTGGAGCAGTCCCTACTCCACGTTCCACGCGCTGCTTTTCAGACACGTAAAATGGTCACGAGGTAGCGCTGCAATTGTCTTTAGAGGGCTCTGTCGTAGGACACACTGCCCAGCCAAAAGGCGGAGTGATGGAGAAGGAAGCAGCATTGCCCACGCCAGGAGCGAAGGACCAGGAAGGCCCTTCCCATCAGGACAGAAATCCAGACTGGCTTTGGCTGTTTCGAGACCCAGAACCAGTTGGACCAGAGACAACAGTGAACCAGACCCAGAGAAAACATCAACCACCGCGAGCTCCCCACTTCAGGGCTTTCCAGCCACGGCAGGCCCCAGGCGCTGCTGCGTGAGATTCGTGGCAGGCTAGTCTGAAGTCCTGAGATTAGACTAGACCAGACTCTTAATATGGAACAAAGCTATTCCTTCAGGTATCAAAGGGGCCAGAGTTTAGCGACTATCCCCACCTCAGGGGTGAGATGGGAGGGCTGCAGAAGGCGTGGGAGGTGCAGTGGGGCTAACGTTTCTGCTTCGTTCCCTGAAGAGACCAGTCCCTTTAGTCAGTGTTGGTTACCTGTGTACACGTGGGACTCAGGGAGACTCAGTGACATCAAATGCTAGCTGAGCACTTAAAGGCGCTGGCCATCTCTTCTAACACAATGCAACACCATTGCCCTTGACTGTCAGAGCTGTGAGAAGCAGTTATGGCGACGCTGGCTGCCTCCCACACCCCAGCAGATGGCGTTTACTTAGGGTCTGTCCGCGGGAAGAGTACTGCAGGGAAGCTTCCTGCACAGTCCAGCACCCTGGGACCCTGTAGGCTTGGAGATGTGGGAGGATGCAAGGCCGCCATCTCAACGAACACAGATTCCGAGCTGTGTTCTGCCTGCTCTGACTTCCCGTTTTTGCCTGGCCTGCACACATAGGATGGCTCCGGCCTCAGCTCACACAGGGGTCATCGTTAGAGACATCAGAACGGATGAAGGAAGTAGGGCCATCCCTGACTGTAAGTGTGAGACAAACCGATCCCACTGAGAAGGCAGGGAGCAGATTTAAGCCCTCATTGTCTTCTTCTCGCCTTCCCTGAAGGTCTATCTACCCAGTGGGTGGGTAAGGCCTGCCTACTAGCAGGAATCTGCTCTGAGCAGGAAGCAGCCAGGGACGTCTGGGCTCCCACCCTCTCCATCATCTGCCCCTGGGACATTTAGGCTTCAGTTTGCCAGTTGGTGGAAAGCCAAGCCTCAAGGCTACCTCTGGTTCTCCACCATCCTTTTTGTGGTAACGTATGGGTCTCTCTCCAGCATCTCTATCTCTCTAGGCTGCCGACCTGGCCACTTCTGGTGTTCTCCTAGTGGGCAGTACAAAATGGAACAGACCGCCAACCCTCCTGCATTACGGTACTCACTTGGAAGCGTGCGACTGTTGCTGAGGCTGCCAGTGCTGGGCGGTGGGGAGAGGGACTGCAGGGAGACACTGTCCTCCTCCTGCGAGCAGCCTGCCTGGATGGCTCTCAGGTAGCTGTGGCTGCGGGAGCGGAAGTAGCTGGGCAGTGGCAAGTCAAGTGCCTCAGCCGCTGTGGACTCAGCCTCACTGCAGGCCGACTCACAGGCTGCCTCATACTGGTCGCTCAGATCGGCCTCTCGGACCTGTCCAGACAGAGGCAGGCATCAGAGGCAGGCTTTGCCAGGCTTTGCTGGTCTACTCAGCCTATCTCTCCTCCTCCCCCCTCACTCAGGGCACAGGTGGGCTCTTAAGAAGTAAGCAGCCCCTTTCACCTCTGTGGGCCTTCAGTTTTTCTACCTACAATGAGAAGAAAGCTGGAATACTACAGGATGTTAACAAGATTAAATCTTGTTGTCTGTACTAATCTACTGAAAGAGTTGAAAATCTGGGCTGGAGAAATGGCTTAGAGGTTAAGAGCATTGGCTGTTCTTCCAAAGGTCCTGAGTTCAATTCCCACCAACCACATGGTGTCCCACAACCATCTGTAATGAGACCTGGTACCCTCTACTGGTTCACATGCAGGCAGAGCACTGTATAAATAAAATAAAATAAAATAAATCTTTAAAAAAAAAAAAAAAGAAAAGAAAAAAGAGAAAGAGTTTAAGGTCACACCTGAATTCATCATGAAAAAAGTCAGTGATCCATTGGTAATGCCTGTCCTGAATGTTGGAACGGGGTTTACCAGGTACAGTGGATGTTTACTACTGTGTGGTCTAATAAGGTCTGTAAGTCAAAACAAAACAAAACAAAACAAAACACCCAAACCAAACAAAAAGCAAACCCACAAGGGCCAATGAGAGGAAGATACTTGTCAAGGGTACCTAGTGAGGATGAACAGAACCAGCACTCCAAATATGTAAGGAAGAACAGCCCTGTGGGTGCCGTGGTACGGGGAGAGGGTCTGGGGGAGGGCAGAGGAAGAGGGGTCCTGTGGGTGCTGTGGTACGGGGAGAGGGTCTGGGGGAGGGCAGAGGAAGAGGGGTCCTGTGGGTGCTGTGGTACGGGGAGAGGGTCTGGGGGAGGGCAGAGGCTAGAGAGAAGCCGATGCATTAGCGTGGTGGGAGAAGGTGGCTTGGAATGAGGGCAGCGGCAGTGAGGACACCTGATGTCCACCAGGGCAATGTGGAGAGTGGTTGTGGGCATATTTGCTATCTCAAATCACATCCCTAAGCATCCCTCCAGAGGTGGCCACTCAGGATCCTGAAAATTAGAAGCTAGAGGGGTGACACAGACGGGCCCCAGCACACCTACACTGTCAGAAGATTCTGGTAGGGCTTACTGACTCCCAGGCTACATTGGTAGCTACAAGCCACGCAGGATAAGCTCGAGTCAGCTGGCCACAGATGGACACTAGGTGGAAGCCCGAGGAACCCACAGCTAGGGGAGAAGGCACAGCAGACTGAGCATCATGTGGAGCAAAGATGGATTGGGGCCAGCTCTAACCCAGCAGCATGTGCTCTCGTAAGTACGCCTTTCCTTGTCTGCGTGAAATGGAACAGCCTGGGCATTCTTTAGGTCACACAACTGGGAGGGTGTTAGGTCTGAACCTGTGCTGTCCAATATGGTAGCTAGGAGCTGTGTGACTATGCTATTTAGGTTTAAATTAATTAGAACTGCATCAACTGCCGGGCGTGGTGGCACACACTTTTAATCCCAGCACTGGGGAGGGAGAGGCAGGCGGATCACGGTGAGTTCGAGGCCATCCTGGTCTACAAAGTGAGTTTAGGTCAGCCAAAGCTACACAGAAAAACCCTGTCTCAAAAAACAAACAAAAAACCAAAACCAACCAAACGAACAAAAACAAAACAAAAACAAACCAACAAACAAAAATACTGCATAAAGTTTGCTCCTCATCCTAGCCACATTTCACTGGGTCAGAAGCAACATGGACAAACATTGTTGTCCGCCACTGTGTAAGTTCTAGTGGACAATCTGCTAAGTTAAAATCAGGCCACATGGCACACCCAAAATACACCTACAGAGGACATTAAAGCATCAGTGTTATCTTTCAAAGCTGCAAACTGAGGTATTTTGAGAGCCTCTGTGACTGCCCAGGGCAGCAAGGTCTTGCTTTGGAACTGCACCATTAACAGAGGAGCTCTGAGAACAGACTGACAAGGTTTCAGTGGCTGGCCCACCATTTTCCTCACAATATGAATGTGTGAGAATCACCTGCCTTGGTTTTCCATCTATAAAAATGGGGCTGAGGTCAGTCTTAATTTCAAAGTGTTGTCAAAACTGAGAGCTGGGTGTAGTGGTTCATGTCATCCTGGGATGTGGAGGCAGGAGGGGCCAGTATGTGAAGGCAAGGTGGGCTGCACAGGAAGATTAAGGCTAGCCTGAGACATGAGAGCCTGCCTCAAAATGACAAAACCAAGATGACACGAGGTAACTAGTCACCTGCTCAGAGTTCAGAGTGACCAGCAAAGAGTCCCTGGTCACATGCACCTGAAAATGCAGGTTGCTGTGTGGAATGAGCAAATGTTTATAAATGTTTGTTCCCAAAATGCAAGCAGGTGTCAAGTAGTTTGTGTGAGCCTCCTTGGGGGCTTCCTGCGTACAGGTACTGCCATGGGGCTGTGTGTGTTAACATCACATGCTCACCATAGGATGGAGAATTGCCTGGCCTACGGGGCACCCCTCACAGAGTAACGAGCTGTCCGTAACATGGGAAGGGGCACAGCACGTGCAGTGGCTGGAATCAGGAGTCTGGCAAGTACTAGCTCTGCCTCTATGTGGTATGTGCCCTGGGAGACATGCCAGCTCCTGATGAAGATGAAGGCTGAACTCTGAGTACATTTCCTGCACTGTTTTCTGGCCTTGAGCTGGGAGGGGAGGAACCACCTGTAGGGACCAGGGTCTATAGGAAGTATAGTTCAAACAGACACAGCCGTGCTGGTATCACATCTGCCAATCTGTATAAAGCTGAAAAGTTTCCACGCTTGTGTCAACACCCCCACGTCCTTAAAGGCTCTGCTGGGGCTCTGGAAAGGGGAAACCCAGGGGATCTGGAACCTGTCAGAGAATGCCTCTTAACCTCCAACCTGTCCAAACAAAAGTCTTCCTGGTCTCACCCAGGATATGGGAGAAAGGGGCAGGGGGAGGTCCTCAAGGAGAAAGTGTATCTCACTACCTACCAAACCAGCCTGGGAGTGTCTGACCAACCACTGTTCTGGAAGTTTTGGTTTCTTTAACAACTCAAGTTATGTTATATAAACATGTTTTTGTTTTAATTCCAGGTGTGGGATATGGGAGGTGCTCCAGTCTGTCCACAGCAGATAACAGCCTTGTGAAAGGATGCGTGATCTTTGACAACAACAAGCTGCCTTGTGCAGAGGTGTGGTCTTTGCCAGCTGGAAAACATCTTGTGTGGACTCTGAGAGGGTATAAATACAAGAGCCCAGAGAGAAAGAGGAAGGAGGGCTTCGAGAAGAACGCATGGAGGAGACAGTTAGAAGAGGAAGAGGAGTCTGTTGCTGCGTTTGCTGTTGCTGGCTAAATATCTTGATGATGGAGATTGGTGTTGCTCCAAAGAACGTGATGACCCTAAACAGCAGGAAGTAGCCAAAGAGAGCTATGTTCCTTCTCCCACTAACTTTCTTTCTCTCCTACCTGGTGTTGGGATGTTGAAAGGGATTGGGGTGGAGAAGGGAGAAAGAGATGTAAGAAACCAAAATAAAAATAGATTTAAAAAGCACGCCTGCAAACCAGTCTCCTTTTGCTGACCCAGGCTCCAGGG
This sequence comes from Acomys russatus, assembly GCF_903995435.1. Lineage (NCBI taxonomy): Eukaryota > Metazoa > Chordata > Mammalia > Rodentia > Muridae > Acomys > Acomys russatus. The sequence continues at coordinate 6,124,120 of NC_067140.1, read as the reverse complement.
GGAGGCAGGAGACATTAGGGGAGATGCTCCATTGCCCGTGGCGACTTCTTGTCCATCCTCGGAACCTAGCTCATGCTTCCCCAGTGTTAAGAACAATCTAAGACAGTGAAGTGATGGCACAGGGTGTGAGTGGCTGGGGACACGGATGATGTACACCTCGACTCCATCCTCACAAGGACTGCCTTTCTAACAGCAGCTCTGCTTGGACCCACCCAGGCTGGTTGCCTTGACCACTCAGCTGAAGGCCTAAGACCCAGCCCTGCACTCTGGTTTGGGGTGCAAAAGAACGGCAAATATACTGACCTGTTGATCGTGGCCAAACAACTGGGGGATCAGGGAAGCCTGTCCAAAAACCTGCAGGAGAGAGAGAGGGTGTGGGTCAGAGGAGGGCCAGGCCTGGGCTGGGCTACTCAGGACTCTCCAATACCCTGCCTGGCTTCCTCGGGCACGGGAGGCTCACTTCCAGGGCTGCCATTACTGAGAATACATTCTCTCTACTCTCCATGGGTGCTTTGCCTACCTCTTTTCACCTGGGCAGGCAGCCCAGCCAGAAGCATAGGTCAGAGATGGTACCCAGGACCGTCTTCTCTTGGGCTGTATGCAACCTGAGGGTCATCTATGCAGCTTAAAACATTCAGCCTCTTAGAGGTAAAGTTTTAGGGAAGGGGACAGTCAGAGGACCCTGGATTAGAAGAGAACTTGGGCTGGACAAGGTTCCTTTTGTGTGGGTGAAGTCTGTGGGGGCTCCCCCATTCCCCCACCCCACCCCCAGCATAGCAGATTCCAGATGCCGGTCTGTATAACTAAGGGCAAAGGTATTCTGGGTACCCGGGGCAGGTAGAGATGGAGAAAGAGTATGTGAGAAGCAGAACTATAGAGGTGGAGACATCCAGAAGACCTAGGGGAAATGTGGTGAATGAGAGGAAAAAAGGGCAGGCAGGGAGGGAGGGAGAGACAGAGACAGAGACAGAAAGAGACAGACAGACAAGAGGAGCAGACACAGGAAGACAGGAGAGAGCAAGTGAGATGGTCAGACAAGGCAATGACACGCCTACCAAAACACCTACTGAGCCTCTGCCTGGCTGGGTACTGGGCTAGGGGACAGGAAGCTACCGGGAACAATACAGTGTGTAAGGAGACCCCTAGTCTCAAGAGGCAGAATGCCATAGAGATCAGTAAACTAATATAACTCCAGGGAGTGACACATTAGGCAGGGTCTGGGAACATTGTGGAGAATTACTGTATGAAGGGTGACAAGGGAAGGCCTCTCTGAGGATGCAACAGTTCGAGCCAGGCCCGAGATACGGAGGCAGCAGCTGAGCGCAGAGCTCTACACGGAGGACACCAATGCATTGAGCCCCTGGACCTCCTAGTCACCCTTACCTGGCTGATACAGCTGGAGTCATTGAGGCTGTCACTGATGGGGTTATAATCCTCCTCCCAGCTGGGGCACTTGGAAGGTAGCAGCATGTCCACTGAGTCCAAGCGGTCTAGACTCCTGGGAGGGAGAGGGGAGACAGGGCTCAGCCCATCCATTGTAGCACGGGGAACTGAGGCCAGGAGGAAGAAGACTGACCAAGATTACTCAGTGGCAGAGGGAAAAAGGAAGCCCTGCCAGCCTGGGTGGTGGCTCCAAACAAAGGGAGAACTCCCACCTTTGGAAGACCCAATAAAATCTGTGGCAGGGGGTAGTGGCACATGTCTTCAATCCCAGCATTTGGGAGGCAGAAAGGCAGAGCCATGTGAATTTGAGGCCAGCCTGGTCTACAAGGTGAGTCTCAAACAGCCAAGGCTACACAGAGAATCCCAGTCAAAAAAAAAAAAAAAAAAAAAAAAAAAATAGTATGGCAAGCAACTCTTACTGGTCATGTCCACTGTGGCCTCAAGGTGGCAGCATGTGCTTGCATTTGCCTGTTTTAAACTGGAGGCCATGCAGCCTAGTCCAAGTCTACAAAATGAAAATCTGAGGCCATTCCAGAGACTAGGCAGACGTGGGTGGAGGCCCAAAGCCTTGGTATTTACCTAAAAATGCCCAAAGGGCCTTGGGGCCACTGTGATGTCCGGATAAGGGCTTGCAGCTTGCCTGGCAGACCCAGTGTGTCAGTCTTTCCCCTGAACGCCTACCCCCAGCGTTACTCTACATAGCACGTTGTGTTGGTCAGTTTAGGCTCCAGACATGGGGCTTGGACCAGCCTCCAGCTTTCTGCAGAGGGTGCCTGGCAAGTCGCCACCTCGTGCTCCCATCTCATGGTCCTCACTTAGGGAATGGGGAGGACACACTACTGGGCTGGGGGAAGGATTTCAGGATGCGGATGTAAGTGTCCCAAGGCAGTCACAGTAGCCAGCAGGGCCAAGGTCAACAGACAGCAACCATCACTGTAGCTGACCCCTCTCACCAAGGCTTGGCTCTAGCCATGAAGGGTAGAGTACCCCTGGGGCAACTTCCCTATGGGAGTGCAAATGGCTCCTATGGCAGAATTTTACCTGAGCCAGTCACCCCAGGACTCGCCATGGGCAGGGCTTAACTGTAGGTGGGTTGTTAGCAGGCAGGGCCAGGCTAAGCGTGAGGAAACCCTTACAAGAAGGTGTTCACCTGGGCCCGGCTGAGAAACAGGATCCATCTGCAGGGCCGGGTTCTCCCTAGGGTGGCCAAAGGGGAAGAAGGCCATGCTCCCAAGAGATCGGCTTCAAGTTCTGAGGCCTTCCTGAGGGAAACAATGCCAGGCTGGGGCTCCCATTATGTTAAGGTGATGGCTCTTGTAGGGTTCGCTTACGGACAATACTCCCAAGGGGCACGGGATGTACAAAGGGGCAGGGCTGGGGTTCTAGACCCCTGGAAGGGCTGCGGCTCACCTGCGGGGGTTGCTCTGCTCTCCTAGGGACTGCTGCGTGGCCCTCAGGTAGCTCTGTCGCCGTGCTGCAGTCTTGGGTGAAGGCTTGGGGCTACCGCCGCCAGACTCATCACTGTCTTCATCGCCCATGGCCTTGATGTAGCTGCCACTGCGCATGCGCCGGCATGGGATGGGCCCCTCCACGGCGCTGTCCACCTCTCGAGGAGACAGCAGCGCAGTGCTCCACTCTCCACCTCCGCCGGGCACCTGGGGTATCCAGAGACGAGCTCAGCTGGGATGTAGCAGTCAGCCTGGCTTCCAGACCATCGCTCAAGAGAAGGAGTTTTCACAGACCCATTTTCACTTTGGCAACCTGGGCCTCTCTGCTGCCTTTCCTGTCCTTGATTACCCAGCATCAGGAAGGCCTGGACCAGGAGGACTATCTGGGTTCTAGATGCTGCCACAGCTTTAGTCTATTTCAGCTCACATTTTGGGGATTTTGGAAATTTTTCTTAATTTACTTTTATGTTTTATGCATTGTTTTATTTATTTATTTGCCTTCATGTATCTGTGTCAGGGTGTCGGATCCCCTGGAACTGGAGTCACAGACAGTTATGAGCTGCCATGTGGGTGCTGGGAATTGAACCTGGGTCCTCTGGAAAAGCAGCCAGTGCTCTTAACTGCTGAGCCATCCCGCCACATTTCAGGACTTCAAGCCAGGTTTCTCCCAGCAAAGCTGCTCCCGCTTCTGTGATCACAACGGCCTCACTACAGCTTACTGGGCACTCCTTGTGTCCCATTTCTTCATCACTTATGACGCTCCAGGGGACGAACTATGAGCCCATGGCAAGAATGCCAGACCCAAAGGAAGTAAGTCACCCCCAGAGAGTGACCCCAAGATCTGAATCAAAAGCCTGGCTCTACAAAGGCCACTGGAGGTCCCTGGATGGGATCAGAGACCCCTACACATCAACATGAGTGTCAAGTCCCAGAGTCAATTAACATTCTTTGTTCTAGATGGGGAAACTGAGGAAGAGAGAACAGGGTGCTCGCCTGCTAGCCATATGCTAAACTGGAAAATGGCTTGGTTTCCGGTGAGCCTCAGACCAGGGCTGTGATAGAGGGAAGTGAGGTTCACAGCTTAGAGGCCATCTCTGGTCACCTTACCCTAAGTGGCTTTCAGGGGACTCCGCTGCCCTCCTGTGGCCGTCACTGTCGGCGGCTCTGGGGTAGGGCGAGCAGGACACACTCCACACTCTCGGATCCCTGGACTCACACTGTGGGGCACATCCTCAGGTCTACACGCTTCAGAAGCTGGAGCCTCGTCCTCTATCCACATCTCAACACACCCCGAACAGGCACCTGCCTGGCCTGGTCGCTTGTGTTCCTCAGCAGACACTCCCGGTATATCTCACACCTTTTCACACACCAGTGACCTCATAATAACCCCCACCCCCAGTGTGCAGACAGAGATGATTCACATCACACACTCAAACCGGCAGCCGCTGCACGTGGACACACACATTATGTCTTTTTTTATATAAGATTTATTTATTTTATTTATTGAATATGAGTGCTTTATCTGCAGAAGAGGGTATCAGATTACATTATAGATGGTTGTGAGCCATCATGTGGTTGCTGAGAATTGAACTCAGGACCTCTGGAAGAGCAGGAGGCGCTCTTAACCACTGAGCCATCTCTCCAGCCTGACACATTATGTCTTAAGACTGCACACACACACACACACACACACACACACACACACACACACACACACACACACACACACACACACCCCACATGGAAGCTGCTCTCCTCCCAGAGAATGCCAGGTCCACAGCTTTCTTCACACAGCAAGCCCTTCATCAAGGATTCAAGTGCACAGTCCCTGCTCTGCAGGACTGGATGGTACCACACCCTTCCTGTACCTTTGATATCAGCGGCTACCTCCTGCCGAGGACCCACTTCCCAAACTCAGCCTTCCTTCAAACCCCTGCCCACCTAGCCAGCTGGACACCTGTGAATTCTCCCTCCCCATCACCAGCTGGTCCATCCCCCATTCACACTATCCCCGGGAGGGGGGGATGGGGCCTTGAGCATTCCTGCTCAGAACTTGTGGCCAACCCACCTGCTCACTCTGTCATCCAGTAGGCAGCACAAGCCCCCAGGAACCGCCCCCCTCCGCAAAGCCCTCTCCTGGTGTCTCGGAAGCATTTCCTACATCAGATCCAAGCACAGCATGTGGAGAGGGTGCAGGTCTAAACTAAGGAAGCAGACTGACAGCCACCAAACCCCTAAATATATTTAAAAGGGTGCCTAGATTTCAATTTCCTGTCACTGCAAAAACACATCCCTCCCCCAGAGTCTCACTGTCTCTGGAGTTTTATATAGAATGACAAGAACTTGGGCCTTGTCACGCCTTGGAGTTCATCTTTTCATAATGCATTTGATGTGACTTCTTCATGCCAGCCAGGTCTGTGCTTGCACACCCTGGGGACAAAGTGCTCAATACTCATAAGAGCAGCCCTTTCCACATGTGAACTGTTGCTGTCGCTTCTGCCACTGGGTTCTGTCTACACTGGGTCGTGCAGAACCCTGCCCCATCTCACTGTGCAACAGCAATGTTGAAGCCAAACCTTCTGTGACTTCCTCAGTGCAAACCTCATGTGAAAAGAGAAAGGCTCCTCCTGGCCCTGCACGCCCCAATGTGTTAGGTCTGTAGGTTGGTGGCCCTAGGCTTCCTCTGCCCTCCCACATTGATGACCCCCCACCCCCATCTGTTCCTGGTCCTCAGGGAGTGTCAAACTTATTTCTAGCTGTGATGACTTCATTACCCATGTGTCCATCTACCCTTCCCGAGCACTTCCTCCCTGCCAGACCCTGTCCTGGGAGGTGGGGGACATATGGCTGCATCAGATGTGGCCTGTGTCCTTGAGAATCCAGTCTCATGGGAGTGGCAGGAAGCTGGCCATTAGAATGCCATGTGTTGATCCTGTGAGGGGGGAGGGATGGCATAGCTTCCAGACCTGTCATCTAAAGGGCAGGGACATATTTCAGTCTCTTTGGGGCTGGGCTCCCGGGGGCCTAATTAATACACCTGCTGAGAACATTGTGTGTACAGGGCTCCTCTCATTAACAGGTCCCCAACCTCCGGTTCCACAGTTGAGCAAAGCAACGCTTAGCATGAAGCAATGTGAACACAGTGAATCTGTGCTCCAACTGGGACTCCAGACCACAGCCACCCTGCCCCACCCTCACCCTACCTGCCCCACCCTCACCCTACCTGCCCCACCCTCACCCTACCTCCCCCACCTCACCCTACCTGCCCCACCTCACACTACCTGCCCCACCCTCACACTGCCTGCCCCACCCTCACACTGCCTGCCCCACCCTCACCCTGCCTGCCCCACCCCTCACCCTACCTGCCCCACCCCTCACACTACCTGCAGGTAATGGTAGGCTAGACCCTGGTGGCAGGATTTGGACTTCAGCAGGCTTTTATCCAGCGTGGCTGAGGTCTTCTGGCAGACCTCATGGGCATGGCTGAGGGTCAACGTGGACCAGGAGCCACGTTTGACATAGTTGGTGTCGGTGCCCACTCCAAGGCTGGGACAGGTGGCAGGGGGAGCAGGCGGGGGTGGCGGGGCAGTCAGCTCGGTGGTAGTGTTCTTGGTGGCTTTGAGCATGTGTCCACTGATGGTATTGTAAGCGTGCATGAAGTAGCGGGGCTGTGTGCGTTCTTGCTGTCGGCCCAGAGTCATGAGCCCCGAGGCAGGGCCACTGCGGAAGGCACCACCCTCACCGTCCAAGTTGTCGTCTGAACTCCACCAGCCTGAGATATTGGAGCGGCTTCGACGTTTGGGCTCCCCAGCCTTAGCCCGATCCTTGCTTTTGGCTCTCCGGCCTTTTCCGTCCTCCAGGCCGCCTTTCTTGCTGCCATTGCCACCCACCTTGCCGGTGGTGCCCTCCATCGAGGGTGCCTTAGTGAAGAAGAGGCGCTGGACAGAGTGGACCAGGTGGCGAATGCGGCCGGGACTCTCACCCCGGGCCTTGGCCTCACCCCGGGGGAACTGGAGGGTGCTGAAGCCATCACGGTGGATGGGCAGCTGTTTCTCAAACTGGTCCAGGAGGTTGGCAGGCAGCCGGTTGATCTTAGTGGCTTGGGCATGGCTAGGGAACGGGCTTTCCTCGGGCACCTCAAAGTGGGAGTTGTAGTGGATTCTGGGAAATGTGCTGCTCGGTGGGGGCAGCTGGTTGTTGAGTGGGAAGAGCCCCTCCCCCGGCAGCGTGTTCTGCCCAGGGAAGCGGGCTTCCCGGGCAAAGGCCTCTGTGGGCGACAGCAGGTAGGGGTTGCGGTCAGGTCCGGCAAAGAGGGGCTCATGAGGTGGGTCCAGGCTGTCGGAGAGGTGGCGGGGGCGGCTGTCGCCGAGGCCTTTCATGATCCCAGCCCGTGTGGGGCAGGGGCCTTTGCCCTAGTGGGGCGCCTGGGTCACCTGTCCCAGGCAGCAGCTGTCCTGGGGAGAAAAGACAAAGAGCGATCAGCTGGTTAACAGGCCTGGACTGGATAGAGCGGGGAGCAGGATGAGGCGGGCGGAGAATGGCTTAAGACAGGGAGTCTGAGATTCCATCTTACACCCATCAGAATGGCTAAAATCAGACATTCAAGCGACACCACATGCTGGCGAGGATGTGGAGAGAGAGGAACACTCCTTCATTGCTGGTGGGAATGCAAACTAGTACAGCCACTTTGGAAATCTATCTGGTGCTATCTCAGAAAAATGGGAATAGGGCTTCCTCAAGACCCAGCTATTCCACTCCTTGGAATATACCCAGAAGATGCTCCAGCACACAACAAGAAAATTTGCTCAACCATGTTCATAGCAGCCTTATTCATAATAGCCAGAACATGGAAACAGCCTAGGTGTCCCTCAGTAGAAGAATGGATAAAGAAACTGTGGTACATTTACACTATGGAATACTACTCAGCTATTAAAAACAAGGAATTCCTGAAATTTGTGGACAAATGGATTGAACTAGAAATGATCATAATGAGTGAGTTAACCCAGAAGCAGAGAGACTCAAATGGTATATATTCACTTATAACTGGACACTAACCCAAGAGGCAGGTCCCATGAAAGTCTTCACCTACCAGGAAAGTGGTATAGAGGTGAGAACATCCTATTGAGACTCTAGGTGAGAAAAATATAGGGGATAGGGAAGTAGGTGGATCCAGAGGGTCCTAGAAACCTACAAGAGGAGCATTATGATGGGTGGATCTGAGCCCAGGGGTTCTGCTTGATCAAAGGCACCAACCAAGGACAAAACGTGCAGTCATCATCAAACCCCTACCTAGATCTAGGCAAGGGACAGAACATTCTCCACAGTTAAGTGGAGACTGGGGACTGACTTTCACAGGATCTCTGGTGCCCCATATTTGGCCATGTCCCTTTGTTAGGGAGGCCCAATGGCACTCAGAGGAAGGATAGTGGACTACCAAGAAGAGACTTGATACCCTAGCACCATATTCAGGGGGAGGAGGTCCCCCTCAGTCACAGTCATAGGGAAGGGGGATTGGGGTGAAAGTGGGAGGGAGGGAGGAATGGGAGGATGCATGGGATGGGATAGAAAATGAGATGTAATATGAATTATTTTATTTTTCAATAAAAATGTGTTAAAAAAAAGAAAAAAAAGGAATTTGATGAATAAGATAAAAAAGTCTTTATTTCATTAATGTTCAGTTAAAGCTCACAAATTTGGAAGACACTCATTAGAATCAGATGTAGAATAAAAAACTAAAAAAAAAAAAAAAAAGACAGGGAGTCTGCCCACGGGGCCAAGGACGACAGCAGAAGTTAAAGTCTGTGCCCTCTGCTCACAGTCCTTTGCATGGCCTCTGGTGCGCATGCGCCAGCCCTGGACAGGGGTTGGACAGCAGGGCTGAGCTTCTCTGAGCACATGGTCAAAACTATGATGGTCCCCAGCCAAGCATTAAACAAAGGACACGCTCCTCTCATGGCTGAACTGACAGGTTCATGGAGACCTGGAAAGCCACATCCTGACCACGAGTTCTTGGGGTCCTCCTCCTTCCACAGTGGAATGCAGGCAGGGAGCCGCTTGCTTCTATGCTCTTCCTGTCCCGACTGTGCCACTGTGAGGTGCCACACATGCACACCCATCCAAAGCTCTGTCCACCCCACCCCCAACAGCCACTCCTCAGGGCCTACCAGTGGTTTCTAGGGAGTACTCCACAAGGCCTTGGAAGCATCTAGGCAGAAATCTCAGAGTCCCTGGTACCCAGGGTCCCGAGTATCCTCAGTGCTCTGGTAGACATGTCCGTCTTAGACCTTTTCCAGGGCCAGAGAGACTTCCAAAGAGCAGGGCTAGTCCGGGCCTACCTTACCTGTGGCCAAAGACAGTGCTGTCCAAATGTACTTTAGCAGAAGGGTCTTCATGCCCCTGTAAGTGACGATGACGTCTGTGCTGGGTGCTGGGGCCACTGACATTAGAGAGGCCAACAAGCCCACAGGCCCATCCTTGCCGTCTGGGATGACACAGTGGTAGCCAGGGGCAGAGTAATCAGGCTCAAGAGAGGCCCAGGCCTAGAATGAGGCGGGCAGGACCAAGCCTCACCAGAGAGTGGCCAATGGATGGAGTCACTATGACTCACTTTGCCCATCTGTAAAATGGGGCAGTTGGACTCGCAGATTCCCAGGACCATCATGAAAACGCCCGTCTGTGACTTAGGCACACCCTGTGCCATTTCTGGGCCTCTTCCTGGTTGTGTCATGGAGGGAGGTCAGGCAGGTTTCTAGGCCCCATGAGTCCTGCTCAGAGAAGCCTCCAGGCTTGATCTGGCCTGTACTTGGCAGTGCCTGAAGCCACGTATGGCAGGGTCCTGAGCACACCTGAGTCCTTTGCTGACACGTGAGGTTAGGGATCTGAGACGAAGAGAGGAACATGGCCCATCTGGGTGGCAGGCCCCGATCCCAAAGTTGTTGTCTGACAGTGACAACAGAGCCATCAGAGTCCGTGGGAACAGAGGTCACTGCGATGTCACGTTTTGAACCAGGGAGGGCAACCTTTAGAGGTCAGAATGCCAGACCGTAGCCCAGGCTGGCCTCAGACTCACTCTCCTCCCATCCCAGGCTCTTCAGGGCTCGGACTACAAGCGCCGCCCACCACCACGCCCGGCTCCTCACTGCGGCTCGGACTTGCATTTCCCTCATATCGAATGATGCTGAGCATCTTGCCATGGTGACTCTAGGCCATTCCTATTTTTTCTTTGGAGAAACGTCTACTGAAATCTTATACCCAGAAGAGGGTATAAGATTCCCTGGAACTGGAGCTACCAATGGTTGTGAGCCACTGGGCAGGTGCTAGGGATTGAACCCAGGTCCTCTTTTAGAGTAGACAGTGTTTTATTGCTGTTTTTGTTGTTATGTAAAACTGAGTTTCTCTGTGTAGCTCTGGCCTCAGACTCACAGAGACCCACCTGCTTCCACCTCCTAAGAGCGGGGATTAAAGGTGTGAGCCATCTGCCAGGCTGTAGCCAGTGCTCTTGACCACTGTGCTATCTCACCAGTTAATTCCCCTCCCCTGGGTTTTGATAGGGTTTCCCCCTTCCCAGTTGGCTATGCCCGGTTAGCACTGGTCTTCACCTATCAGCACTGTGTCTCAGAGGGCAGGCCAGGTTCTCCCCTCCCAAGCAGAGGAAAGAGAAGCCCTCTCATCCTGGGCTCCTGAGTGCTGGGACAACCAGCACACACACCACACCACGCCACACCTGGCTTTTCACTGGCCATGGTGTGTTGTGGTGGCCTCAGATCCTTTCACACTGAAGGCTCTGGCTCTAGCTGCCAAGAACACCAGCTGCTGACAGTTCACAGCCAAGTTCCCGCTACAAACTGCCCTAAGTCAGGCAGAAATCCTTGCAGGGCTCCACTCCGACCCCAAGGGCCGTCTGCATAGGACAACTGCTTGCCACTACCAAGCCCTTGTCCCTGTCTCAGACACCCAGGACCCCTACAGGGTCCTTGCTCACAGCTCCCTGTGGGATCAGCAGAACCACTGCTGACCATCCTACAGACACCCTAGAAAACCTCAGCACGCACACCCACACCACTGGGCCCAAGGCCCTGACATATGCTCAGTGTGTCTCTGAGGAGTGCCACCTCACTATGGGGCTCTGGGTGTGGACTAGATAGGCTCCCTGAGCCTGTTTCCACTTCAGTCATGTCAAAATGAAGCTTCCTTTGTGAGGTTATGACGAGGGCTAGCAGTGTTGTCTTCTCCGCCTCCCTTTACTGTGTTCATGGGGACAGGCCAAGCCCTGTAGGCTAGAATGCTGCCCACTACGGTAGAGTGTTAGTGTACAGCTGGAATTGGAGTCAAATCCTGTGTCTGCTTTCACTTGCCGTGACCTCAAACTAGTTTCCTGTCTAAGATAACAGGGGATTTGAGCAAGTACGGCCTGAGTGTCTGCGCTCAGTGAGCCTCTCAGGGTTCCGGGTTTGCTGTATGCCAGTCCCTCAGCAGCCCAGCACCCAGGGGTGGCCAAGCTTCACTGTACAGAGTTTTAAAATAGGCACTCAAGGCCTTGCAGGGGAGGCGGCGGGCTGCCGTGTATGTACTGCCTTTCTCAATGAGCTATACTTAGGCCCATCCTCTGCTCATAATTGCCTCTCATTAATATAAGCCTCATTGCCTTCACGGAAACTCAGAGGAGGGAGATGCTGGTGCCTTGGGGAGCCCTCTGGGCTCTGTGGTGCGTCTTGGCTTCAGCCACCACCCGCTGCCAGACGGGCCTTCCCTATACTGCCATACCTCACCTTGGAGCCCATGAGGATGGGAGAGCGAAGTAGGGAAGAGGCTGGGGACATAGTCCAGCCTGAGTCCTCAAGAAGAAAAGCTTAGCCGAGTAGATACATCATTGTCCTAGTCCACAGTGTTCTGTAGACCCCATCCTCTCTGCTCAGCCCAGACTTTCTTGTGACAAACCACACCCACACTGGCCTTGAACCTCCAAAACCTCTAAGCATCTTTAGCTATGCCCTACTCTGCCCTCCTGCCTTCTCTTCCCTCACCACTTTTTTGTTGTTGTTGTTGTTGTTTTGTGTTTTTGTTTTTTTGAGACAGGGTTTCTCTGTGTAGCCTTGGCTGTTCTGGATTCCCTTTGTAAACCAGGCTGGCCTGGAACTCAACAGTAATCCACCTGCCTCCGCCTCTCCAGTGCTGGGATTAAAGGGGTGTGCCACCATGCCCAGCTCACTCACCATCTCTTTTATAAAGGATGTATCTGCAATTCTTAGAAGAGCTGCCTCTAAGGTCGCACTAAAACAGAGAGAGGCTTAAGAAGGGGACGGATGATCCTACTCAGTGCCGAGCCCTGACGATAAGGCAGAGACAGAGCCGTCCAAAGGACAGTAGGCTGTGACTTGAGTGATCGAAGGCCAAACAGCCAAACACTGGACACATTCACAGTGGGCCACGGAGCACACAGTCCCTGGCTAGCTCTCCAAAGGGACAATGTGTTGAAGGGAAGATGGGTTCTTTAGGGCCACCAGGGCTTTGACGCTGTCGGAGTGGAGGGATCTCTGGATGCCATTCTTCCTTCTTTTCTGCTGCGTGCCCCGCCCACTCTGAGACCAGGAACTGGATGAATTTCACCTCTCTACACCGCATGCTCCGTCACTGCTGACACCCTAGTGCACACCTATACCTGGCATTTCGACACATCGGTCCTCTACCCAGTGTGCCCCTCAAAGTCCAGACTCACCTGACTGCTTCCTCAGTATCTTGCTCTGCTTGCCTGACAGACCCCCTTCTCCTTCATCTGCTCCTCCCACCAGCTCACGCCCCAAACCAGGATGTGCTGTTCTCCACTTGCTCCAGTGGGCTCAACAGCAAACGTTTCCTGAACAGCTGTGTCTTCACCATGTCCCCAGGTCCCGCCTCTCTACCTCCACAGCCCTGCCTGTGTCAGTTCCCACTGTTTCACACACAAGCAGACCACCACCAACAAAACCCACCACCAACAAAACCCACCACCAACAAAACAGCTAATTTTTATTGGTTATTTATTTTATGTGTCTGGGTGTTTTGCCTCATGTATGTCTGCACATCGTGTGCATGTGTGGTTCCTGTGGAGGCCAGACAAGGGCATAGGATTCCCTGGAACTAGAGTTACAGACACTTGTGAACTTCTATATGGGTGCCGGGAATTGAACCTGGGTCCTCTGGAAGAGCAGCCAGTGCTCTTAATTGCTGAGCCATATCTCCACTTTTTTTTTTTTTTTTTTTTTTAATGTGAATTGCTGTTTTGCCTTCATGTATGTCTCTGAGGGTGTCAGGTCTTGGAGTTACAGACAGTTGTGAGCTGCCATGTGGTTGCTGGGAATTGAACCTGGTTCCTCTGAAAGCGCAGTCAGTGCTCTTAACCGTTGAGCCACCTCTCCAGCCCCTCCACTTTTTTTTTTTTTTTAAAGCCAGGGTTTCCTCTATGCAGTCCAGGCTGACACTGTACTCATAGCCGTCTTATGTCAGCCACTTTAGTGCTGGACTGAGAGGCATGAGCTGCCCAGCCATGCTTCAGATTCCTTCTAAGACTCCCTTGGGACCCGGACAGGATGCCAATCTTTCTCTAACCTTTGGCCTCATTCCTGCCTTCACCAAGGGGTCTTCATTATGGTAATTTGATTTCCTCCCCCTTGCTCTGCCTGGCCCTGTCTGAAATGCTCTATCAGCTACAGAATCTTCTTCTTCTTCTTCTTCTTCTTTTTTTTTTAAGATTTATTTGTTTATTATTATGTATACAATGCTCTGACTGCCTGTACACCTGCAGGCCAGAGGAGGGTATCAGATCACATTATAGATGGTTGTGAGCCACCATGTGGTTGCTGGAAACTGAACTTATGACCTCTGGAAGAGCAGTCAGTGTTTTTAACCGCTGAGCCATCTCTCCAGCCCCCTCTTCTTCTTTTTTTAAAAAAGATTTATTTATTTATTTATTACATATACAGTGCTCTGCCTGCACATACACCCACAGGCCAGAAGAGGGCACCAGATCTCATTATAGATGGCTGTAAGCCACCATGTGGTTGCTGTGAATTGAACTCAGGACCTCTGGAAGAGCAGCCAGTGCTCTTAACCACTGAGCTATCTCTCCAGCCCCCTTTTTTTCTTTTTGGTTTGTTTTTTTGGTTTTTGAGACAGGGTTTCTCTGTGTAGCCTTGGCTGTCCTGGACTCACTTTGTAGACCAGGCTGGCCTCGAACTCACAGAGTTCTGCCTGCCTCTGCCTCCCGAGTGCTGGGATTAAAGGCGTGCGCCACCATGTCCGGCGAGGATCTTCTTGACTTCCTTTAGGCCCAGCTCATCAAGCTACTTCCACATCCACAGGCCACCTCTAGCCACAGCCCTGGAGCTCCTCTCCGCTGTGCTACCAGATACACTGTTCCTATCCTGCAACGCCAAGCATCACTGTCCTGTCTGAGCTACTAGCCCTCTGCCTAGAGCCTGGGGACAGCAGGTAAGAGGGTGTGGGGTGAAGGAGTGGCAGGAAGTCTTGGGAGACCATGAACTAGAACAGGAAGCCAGGCCAGGCCTGGGTGGAGAGCGCCTGCTGTCTACTGAACACTATGCAATGGGTGTTCCTCAGTCGCTGACACACCACTTTTCTGGTCAAACATACTGGTGTGACCCCCATGTCCTAATCACATTCTCCTGGGGGTCATCAGGATATTGTGGCAGTGGCTCCATCTGGCTTCTCAGACCAGAATGGGAAAGGCAGGGTGGCATCTGCTTCACCTTCTCCGGCAAGTCTGGCTAGCCGCTGTGAGCCCCGAGTCACTCAGGGAAGAAGTGAGATCTGCCAAGGTGACACGATGCAGCTCTCTGAGGGACCAAGGCAAGAGCTGGGCTGCAAGGCTGCTCCTGATCCCCAGAATATGGGGGCCAACTCTGAAGTGGCTTGCCACACACAGACACTTACATTTGAGAAAGGAACACAGCTCTAGTGGCTGAAGTCCCAAGCTGGGCGCATGACAGTCAAGTGTGGTTCTGTACCTGGATTTGCTATTGGGGCCCCCAAAAATGGGATTCCCAAGCTCCAACTCCCCTCTGACAGCTACGTGATCCCAACCAGTGCCAGGTCCCACTTGTTTCCTGCCGAGTTTGTGTCCGTAGCAACTGTCTGAAAAGCGTGACATTCAATCGGCCAGTTGTTTGGTGGTCAGGGCTGTGGGCTACTGGGATGTGTGGCTCACACTGTCTCCACACCAGGCCCTGGCCTCTCTGAGGCAGTCAGTCACAGAGGGACTTCCTGAATTTCCTGAATAGTAAGTTCTGAGCAATGGCCCAGGATGTGGATACTGGGTTCCTGGGGCAACAAGCTGGACACCAGCAGGACCCTGGGGGGACTGCATCCTATCCAACTTTGCCTGGCCTCAGGTGAGGTGTGAAAGGTCATGGGGACCCAGGTCCAGTCACCATCTCTTCATTGATGACTAAAAAAACCCCCACAGAAATAGCAGTGAGAATCATAAGGCCCTAAATACACCGAATGCAGGCACAGCAAGGCAAACACATCCTTGGACAACTCAAGATAGTGTTCCTTCCTGCTGTTCCTCTAAATCGGGTTCAGGCCTTTCCTCACTCTCTGAGATTCTTCCGGGTCGCTTTCATTTTTAGTGTCTCTCTCTCTCTCTCTCTCTCTCTCTCTCTCTCTCTCTCTCTCTCACGCTACGAAAGGGAAGGGAAGATGCTTGTGTCACTTTCCATGTTGTCTCTGGCACTGGGCACAAAGCGAGCCCAGGATGGGACAGGATAGAGCAAGAAGCTGCTGAAAGCAAGAGGAAGTGAGATGAGGACAGGCTTTGAGGGAGAGGCCTGGAGACAGCTGGGCGCTCACTGAAACCTGCCCTGGGTGGGTGTTCCCCTCATGCTTTTTGGAAGGGCTGGGGTTGCAGGGCAGCTCAGGGGTCACCATGGAGACTGCTCTTGGGCTGAGCAGGGCCTGTCATCCCCCTTTGCCATTGGGGCCTGGCTGGACCTGTCACCCCTCAGTCACCACAGTGAGGGAGTATCTGTTGAGCTTGTGGAGGCCGTAACACGGAAGATGGCTGACTTGCCAAGTGCTTACTGCAGGTCATATTCCCTATGCCACTTTTCTCAGTTTGACAGTGGAGGCGATGACCTAGCCAGGAGAGGCCTGTGTGGACCAATGGGATACAGCTAAAGCTAAAGGCGGGCAAGGAGAGGTTCAGGCACCGTCCTACTGAGGCATGAGTCTCACTCTGCCCCACCCCCCCAGCCACATACAAGCACCTCTCTGAGCCACAGTCTCCTCATCTATAAGCTATGGACTCTGGCTACATGGTGGAGCATTATTCTGCCATCAGAAGAGACAAAGTCCTGACACTTAGCCACAGTGGGCACAGAGCCTGAGAAAAGTCAGGCATGTGACACATAATTTCCAGAGCAGAGCAAGCTTAGAGAACAAAGGACAGCTTTGTGGTTGCTGGGGGCTGGAAGTGACACCTTAACAATGGGTAGGAGGTTGATGGGGGTTCAGGAGGAACCCTGGAATAGAGGTACTGACAATTGGTCTGCACTGGAAATATGCTCCATGCTTCCCTACTGCAGCTTTAAAATGGCTGGCCCAGCCTGGTGAGCGCGCAAGCTGGGATCGGAAGTCCGGTGTCTGCCTGGGCTGCAGCTAAGTTCAAAGGTAGCCTGAGCAACTTGGTGAGACCCTGTCTCAAAACGGAAAGTAAAAAGAAGATACAGATGGGGCTGGAGAGACAGATGGCTTGGTGGGTACAGGTTACCAGCATGGGCTGCATAGTCACGAGGACCCGAGTTCAGATCCCAGCACCCAAGGAACAAGCTGGGCCTTCTGGAAATGCATAAAGTCCCAACTCCCAAGAATTTAACAACCTCTTCTGGCCTCCTTAGGCACTCAGGAGCATACACACACAAACACAGAGACAGAGACAAACACAGAGACAGAGACGAGACAGCGAGAGAGCGAGGGGAGAGAAAGAGAAGCCGGAGGTGGGGGGGGGGAGCTTTGAGTGGTACAATTTTATGTGTATCCTAGCTCAGCTTAAAATATATCTCTCTGGGGCTGGAGAGATGGCCAGTTAAGAGCACTGGCTGCTCTTCCAGAGGACCTGGGTTCAATTCCCAACACCCATATAGAAGCTCACAAGTGTCTGTAACCCCAGTTCCAGGGGATCTGGCACCCTCACACACATACATGCAGGCAAGCATCAATGCACATAAAAAAAAACAAAACAAAACAAAAAATTTTATTTTAAAAAGTCCCTGGAAGGACATGAAAGCACAGTGCCCCATAAAGTATCTCCAGGTGCCCAGAGAGAGGAGCTGGTCCACACAGGAAGCCCAAAGTCTGGCGGGTCAGCACTTCTGAGGATTTGTCTCCCGCCTCCAGCCTCCAGCCCCCCCCCCCCCCACTTCCTCCATGCCCACAGAAGTTGGCGCACATAGTCGGGTTTTCCCAGCAGTCCTCTGAGTACAGGCCTTTGAGTTCTGTCTCCAGAGAGAGAGAGATGCTACAAGGTAACACAAAGCAGGGCTAAGATTTGAACCCAGGAACTTTGGCGCCATAGCCCATGTTCCTCATGCTGTCCCTCAGCTTTCAGGCAATGACATCAAATTTGCCACCATTTCTCAAAGCCTCTGGTTGGTGTCATGCTCAGGGGACTCTCTCTAACTGCCTGTTCTGCAAGACTTCACCAGGCTGGTCTGAGGGCTTTGGAGAGGAAGGTGGTACAGGGGGCATGCTAACCTAGCCTCTGACTAGGCAGACCCTACAGCCTTGTTTTACTATAGCCCCTGCTGAGGGACCATCCTGGAAGGTCAAGCTGGCAAACAGCGGAAGAAAATGGTCAGAATGCAGCCATTGCTGGCACATTTAATTCAATTCCTCCAGCTTTTATGGGGCCTGCTCTGACTCAACACAGTCCCAGCCCGCAAGCCTGTGGTCAAGTGCAGGAGGCAGAAATACACACAGCAATTAGATAGCGCATAAAAACACATCCCAGGAAGTGTCAAAGCTAGGGGCACAGCCTGGTGTGAGGAGAGGTTGGCACTCACTGGAACAATAGGAGGCTCCCTAGAGGAGGCATGGTGCAGCCAGATCTTTGAGAGTCAGTAAGATCCACCCCCTCAACGGTGTGTGTGTGTGTGTGTGTGTGTGTGTGTTACATATGTATCTTGAGACAGGGCCTCTCACTAACTTGGACCTCACCAAGCACACTAGGCTGGCTCAGCAGCAAGGCTCAGGGGTCTCTTTGCTCTCTGACTCTGTGGGGCTGCCGTTATAGTGGCCTCTGAGGACCAAGCCCAGGCCCTCGCCCTCACATTTACATAGCAAGCGCTTTACTGACAGGGTGATTGTCCCAGACCAACAAGTAAGATTTCCATAGAAACGGGTACATGGAAGATGCTTGCTCTATCTAGTGTTGTTTTGGGGGACAAGGTCTCTCTAGGCAGCCCAGGCTGGTCTGGAACTCATTGTCCCTCTTCTTCAGGGTCCTGAGTGCTGAGATTACAGCTGTGCACCACAAAAAGTGAAACGCACAGACACATTACAGCAAAGGAGCAAGGTGTTGGATATGTTGGGGTTGTCCCTGGGGTCAGATCACAGACGGCCTTGATCTCATCACACCCCGCACCCTCAACACTGCCTTCCAGAAGAACATTTAGACACTGCGAGGTCACTGCTGGTAAAGGGTTTGTCAGATCAAGGACCTGAGTTTGATCTCCAGAACCCACACTTAAAAAAAAAAGCTAGGTGTAGGCTGGATGGTGGTGGCGCACGCCTTTAATCCCAGCACTCGGGAGGCAGGGGCAGGCGGATCTCTGTGAGTTCGAGGCCAGCCTGGTCTACAGAGTGAGTCCAGGACAACCAAGGCTACACAGAGAGACCCTGTCTCGAAAAAACGAAGCGAGAAACAGAAAAACAAAACTTGGGTGTAGCAGCCCCACATCTTCCATCCTGATGCTGGGAAGGCAGACAGGAAAACTCCTGGGCCTCACTACACAACCTGGCCAAAATCAGGAGGCCCATGCCTCCCATCCCCCCAAAACACATTTAGAAAAAAGTGAACAAAGAGGCCTGGCTGCTCTTCCTGAGGACCCTGGTTCAATTCCTAACACCCACATAGCAGCTCACAACTGTTGGTAGGCCCAATTCCAGGGGATCTGGCACCTGCACAGACATGCATGCGGGCAAAACACCAAAGCAAGTAAAATACAAGTTAATAAATTAAAAAAAGAAAAAAGAGGAGCTGGAGACACAGCTCAGAGGCTAAGAGCACTGGTTGCTCTTCCAGAGGTCCTGAGTTCAATTCCCAGAAACCACATGGTGGCTCACAACCATTTATAATGAGATCTGGTGCCCTCTTGTGGCATGCAGGTGTACATGCAGGCAGAACACTGTGTACATGATAGATAAATAAATAAATAAATACACATACAGGTATTCTGGTACCCTGTCTGCCAGGATGCAACACCAAAGATTTCTGGACCTAGGAATGGTATCCCCTGCCCCCACTCAGGGGAATCCACAGCCTACTTCAGTGTTCCAGGGGACCCTGGGTGACCATGGACTTCCCTGCCTCTGCACCATGAAGCCCTGTAGATGACCTGACATGCTGATTCTGACCTCACCATTGACCTGCAGGGACCGAGAAAACACCAAATGCAACCCCTTGTACAGTGGGGAAACTGAGGCTTGGAAGGATTGCCTGGCATGGAGAGGTGCAGTTAAGTAAGGTTTCTCTCTCTTTTTAAAAAAGATTTATTTATTATGTATACAGTGCACAGATCACATTATAAATGGTCATGAGCCACCATGTAGTTGCTGGCAATTGAACTCAGGACCTTTGGAAGAGCAGTCAGTGCTCTTAACCGCTGAGCCATCTCTCCAGCCCTAAGTAAGGTTTCATTGTCCAACCTGTTTCCATGCTTGTCATAAAGACAGCGCAGGTGCCAAACCTTGCTCTGTTGGTCTCTTGCTCTGGGCGGGGGGGGGGGGGGGGGGGGGGGGGGGGGGGGGGGGGGGGGGGGGGGGGGGGGGGGGGGGGGGGGGGGGGGGGGGGGGGGAGAGAAGGCACCCACTCAGGCAGCTCTGTGACACTGCTGTCACCCTCCAAGTGAGCTTGGAAGCAGACCCTCCAGCCCCCACCCCTATCCCCAGTCTCCCCTTCAGGTAACCACAGCCTAACAGGAGGCACTGAGCCAGGACGGTCAGGCCAAACTGCCCTGGAATTCCAGAACCACAGAAGCTATGAGGTAACAAATGTTTACTGGATGGGGGTGGGGTGGGGGGAGGAGATACACAGCAATAGATAACCACCTTCTATTTCTGGAAAATGTTGATTTTTCATTTGCATACTCCAGAGGTGGGTGGCTCAGTACTTTCCAAACAGTTGGCTCCACCCCCAGGCAGCTCAGGCTCTCTGTGTTCTGAGGATCCCTCTGAAGGCCCAGCTTGGCCCTCTGGGGTCATAGAGGACACTGAGTTCCCTCTGTGCTGGGAGGGCCATAGCAGAATTGCATCCTGCTGTAGTTTGAATGTGTGTGCCTGCAGTGGCCGTTGTATTTTAATTTAATGCTATTGAAGTAGGACCTAAGGCTAGACCCCTTTTATGTGCACTCCCTTGCTAGCCCTTGCTCCCTTCCATCCCTTCACTTCAGTCACTCCTTCCACTCTCTTAGGACACACACTAAGCTCTCACCAGAGGTTGTCCCTTGACTCTGAACTTCCTATCTCTCTGCACTGCGAGTGGACACATTTCTACTCATTGGATTTTTGTTTTTGTTTTTGAAGACAGGGTTTTTCTGGGTAGCCTTGACTGTCCTGGACTCTCTTTGTAGACCAGGCTGGCCTTGAACTCACAGTGATCCACCTACCTCTGCCTCCTGAGTGCTGGGATTAAAAGCGTGTGCCACCACTGCCCGGTTACTCATTGGAAATTACCTAGACTGGATCTAGCAAAGTCCTTGCCTAGCACGAACAAAGCCCTGGGTTTGATCCGGGTGTGGTGGCACACACCCTTAATCCCAGCACTCAAGAGGCAGAAGCAGGTGGATCTCTGTGAGTTTAAGGCCGGCCTGTTCTACAAAGCTTACAAAGCAAGTTCAGGCAGTCAGTGCCCTGTTACACAGTGAAACCCTGTCTTGAAAAAAAAAAAAATGGGGTGTGGTTACTCATGCTCTTAAAGCGAAGGCGGGAGGACCTCAAACTCATGGCCAATATGGGCTACAGAGTAAGACCCTGTTTCAAGGGCTGGGATGTATCTCAGTGGTAGAGCACTTGCTAGGCATGTGGAAAAACCTTAGGTTTTATACCCAGCATGGACAAAGAAAACAATTACCCAGGAACACCTCTGGCTCCCTCTTGGAGCTACACAGCCCTGAGCAGAGCCAGATTCCCTGGTTCCTCCCCACCCTGTGCTCCCTCTTCAGGCTACCCCCAAGCCACTGCAGGATGTGACTCTCAGAAAGAGCCATGAGGATAACAGCACCTCCCTCCCTCACTGGTACACAGCCATGAGACGGGTTTTGCACAGGTCGGTCCCATTTTACAGAAGGGGAAACTGAGCCCCCAGAGGTGAAAGGGCTTGCCTTTGTATTCACTTGCAGCTGGGAATGGCTTCTCAGTCTGTGAGACTTTGATGTAGCAGGAACCCTCACCTGGGCCTCGACTCCAGCCATGCTACCTCAGGACATTTGTCCGTGCAGAGCCAACCCTCTTGGGCTACTTTTCCCTGTTTGTGGCTTGGTACAAGCATCACCGCCGGGGGGTGGGGGACACTTTCCTTGACCCTGTATCTGAGTGGGAGTCCCCTTCCCTTCCTCATGTACCTGTGTCCCTGCCTATTTCCACACCTCCTGGGTTATGAGCTCTGAAAGTACCTCTGGATTGTTCTGTTCAAAGCTGCGTCCTCAACACCACCTACCTCACTGACATCTGGGGCGGGGCGGTGACAGACATGAACACAAGCTTACACGCTCCGCCCTGGGTAGTGGGGTGGGGACAGGGGCAGGATGGGAACCGCAACCGCGACATCTGAGAGATTACCTGAGGTCACATTAGTTTAAGCGGCACAGGCCAGCACGCCCCCTCTTCTATGGGGACATGTGGCCCTGCCTGCTAGAAAGATGCTGCCTGCCGCTGCTCTGCTCTGGCTGCTGAGACAGAATGAAATATTCATCTGTGGCCGGAGGTTCGCAGAGCGTGTTTAAGATGGATCGCATTTTCATGTGCCTATGAAATCTAATTGGATTCATTGTAGGGCATTTGGTTTCTCGGAACAGACACCTCATTTTCTCAAGAGCGCCAGCCGCTGCCACCCAGGGCTGAGAGGGAGCTGGCTGTGCCTTGTGTGCATCACCTATCTGCCAGACCCTGTCACTTGTCTGCCAGACCAGGTGGGGCTGGTTCTCTGGCTGTTGATGGGGGCCAGTGAGAAGAGTCTGTCCTGCCTCTGTCTGTCCGGATGGTCTGATTTCCTGAGGGCTCCAGTTAAGGTAGCTGACTCGGATTCCCCAGGAAAGCCGCTCCCTTCTGTCCTACCCCCTATAGTCAGGCCCTTTTCATTCCCTCCCCACAGGTGCTACCCTCCCCTGCTCCCCCCCCTCCATAGCAAGACAGAGTAGTAGGTCACTGCAGTTATCAGTCCCCCCACCCCCCCCCCGCCAATGGTCTTTGTAGGAGACCCTCCACAATGTCCCCTTTACACTCCTGACACAAGCCTCACAGCATCACCTGTGCCATCAGAATGACAATGCCTGGTGGCAGCAGCTGTCACCTTCTTCTGGTGTTCAAGGCCAGCCCTGGCTACATATGGAGTTTTTTAGCTTGAGGCCAGCCTGATCTACATAGCAAACTCCAGGCCAGCCAAAGCCACACAGAGAGACCATAAATAAATAAAAAACAAAACCAATGAGGGGCTGGTAATATGACCCAGAAGTTAAGAGATCTTGCCAAGCCAAGTTGATGACCTGAGTTCAATCCCCAGAACCCACTGGGGGAGGAGAAAACTGACTCCCTAAAGTTGTCTTCTGACCTCAACATATGTGCTGTGGGTGCCTGCACTTACACACACACACACACACACACACACACACACACACACACACACATAAAAAAAAAAAAATAAAAAAAAAAAAAAAAAAAGGAAAACCAAAAGTAACTCACGGGTCAAGGAATAAGCCAAACAGGAAATGAAAAAAGCATTTAAGAATGAATGGGTAATAAAGGCATCAACATCTGCGGGATGCAGCTGAAGGCAAACCTGGAGACTCGGGAAGGAAGGCTAATACAAACGCCTAAGTGGTGAGGTAGGAGGTCCTGACCAACAGCCACACATCCCCTCAGTGTACTGGGGACACCACGACCCTATGGCTGGGCAGCCCAGGACCTGCTGGCGGGAATGCTGATGACAAGTTGCTGAAGGAAACTGCGCTTTCTTCCTAGTCTGCTTTCTCTGTCAATTTCTTGGTGGGGGGTGAGCAGTGGCTCAGACCACCCACATCAAGTCAACCGGACCACACATCTAAGCTGGGTGGAACCTTGGGCTACATTTTCTAACAAGCTCTTGAGTGGGTGGCTTCATGTGTGTGGACCGTGGAGACAGAGGCTGCCACAGGGCAAGGGACCCACCATCCTAGGACCTTCCTCTCCATTTCTGTTTTCGGAGCCTGTCCAAACTCTCTCAAGTCATGACCTAATCCAGGCCTCAGTTTACTTCCCTGTGGTGTGAGATGAAAGACGTCTATTCCTCTGTCGTCCCCCGCCCCCCACCCGCTCAGGTGTGATTTCTTGTCCCAACACTGGTCCCTGGAGCACAGGAGGCCAGCTTCCTGGCATAGGGTGGTAGTGCCCTCTTAGAAGTCACTGCTCACAGAAGCTCATTCTCTTTGGAGCCACCTGAGTGCACAGACCCAGGAGGGCAGGGCTGGCCAGGCTCCTGTTTGTCAGAGGAAAAGACCGAGGCTAGGGGAGATTGCTTTGGGGCAAGAGTTACTGGAAAAGAGCCTTACGCCTCCTCCCCTCCTTTGTGGGGTGTGGTGCACGGGGAGCTGGTGGCCTTGGGTGCACACTTCCTGGGAGTCTTGTAGTGCGCTGGTGTCACACCTGGAGGAGGTCTGGAGCTCGCTGAACATGTGCTGCCATTCCAGATGTTACTAGCTTAGCTAGTAAGCGGGTGACCTTGAAAGGGCCTTGGAGATCCTCCCCGCATACTCTACCCTGAGCCCCTTCCTTCTTTGGTGGGCAGCTGTCCCCAGGACAGCTTGGAAGATCACTATAAACACAGTTTGTAGGTGATGTCCCTGAGGTGGCAGTGGGGGCTGGGCCTGGAGGCTGACTTGCTCAGCTATAGAGACCCTGTGCCTCTGGAAGCTTTTGGTCCCCACTGCACCCATCTCACAGTGCAGACAGACTGACAGACCACAAGGGTCCACTCATGCTGTGCTTGTGAGGGAGAGTGGCTGTGACAAGCAAGAAGGCTGGTTAGTGCCCTCTGGGGCCAGCATCAGCTGGAGCTCTCCCCTCACTCAGCAGTTTATCTTCTAGGAAGTCACGGAGTAAGGACATCCTCTGGGCATGGAGCAGGTAAAAGGGAAGTGAGGAAAGGCTTTCTAGAAGTGTCTCTGGATAGGAGTGAGAGCACTCTCTCTCTCTCTCTCTCTGTGTGTGTGTGTGTGTGTGTGTGTGTATGTGTGTGTGTGTGTGAGAGACAGAGACAGAGACAGAGACAGCGGCGGACAGACACAGAGACAGAGACAGAGCAGGACAGCTGAGCAATGGAAGAGAGGGGACGACATAAGAGGATAGCCATCTCCTAAATGCTCTGAGGGCCACAATGGAGCTGCTGCTGCCCCAGGCGAGCCGTCATCACTGTCAGGATGAAGGAACCCTAATGATCCAGCCCCAGGAGCCGCCCACCAGCACCCTCTCTCTTTCTACATGGCCGCAGTAAGCATTTCTGGAACCTGGAACCAATTCTGAATGAGAGAGTGTGTCTGGGGAGAGGCCCCCCAACCCTGAGCTTGTAGAAGCCTGAGGCCTTGGGAATGTGGGAGTCAAGGCAGGTCGAATCTGGGTCATGGAGGAGCGGGTGGGGGAGCCTGAAGGGTGGCAGAGGCAGCCACCTGGGGCTGGGTGGGTGGGGGCGGCCTCTCCATGGAGACAGCGTTTGGAAGTACCACTGGAATTACTCACAGAGGCCCGTGCGCACACGTGCGTGTGCCCAGGGCCATGTGCACACACACACACAGAGCCCACGCAAGCCTGGAGCAACTCAGAAGCCACTTAAGGATTGACGTCATCTCTCGGCAGGGCTGAGGACAGGAAGTCCATCTCAGGAAGTAGGGGGCATGCGTCAGGAGCCCTGGCAGGCTACAACCTCAGAGCCTCACAGCCCACAAGGCAGAGGTCCATGATCTCAGGGGTACCCAGCTAGTTTCTTAAGGAAAAGATCATAAACATAGCCACACAGATGGATGAGAGTGGTGACAGGAGCCACAGCCCTGGAAAATGGTGGAGATTGGGAAGGCTGGAAGGTCACACAAAGTCAGCTGTAGAAACTTATATTTGAACTGCTGTCTGAGGGTGAGGGGGAATTGTCAGGACAGGATACGTGTGAAGGGGGAGTTCCAGGCAGACAGCACAGTACACGCAAAGGCCCTGAGGCTGGAAAAGGACTCATAGGTTCAGAGAATGAAAAAGAAATCAAGTGTGGCTCAGGGTTTTCTGAGATAGGGCTGGAACGTGGTCTCATTGTGTGACACTGGCTCTGTCACATTTCTCTGAACTTCTGTCCTCTATTGGACAACAGATAGCCCAATTCATTTAATGCCAGGACACTGTATATGAAATGCACATATGGTAACCACAAGACACACGGAGCCTCCTGCCTCGGTTTCTCACACTGACTATTTGCTGTTTGGAGGGGTTGTGATGCTGTCCTCAGGTCAGTCTTTGCAGCAACACGGTTACCCACTGTGGTTGTGTCCCAGTTGGCTCCCTGCCCTGTGGTCCCGAGGAGGGTCCGGCTCCCACTAAACAGAGCATCTCCTTTATTCTGTCCCCAACGAAAATATCCATTCCCTGACTTAACAGGCCATGAGGGGGACCAGCTCCAGACCACACAGAAAAGGAATGGAGTCAGGGTCTTCCGGCCTTCTCCGACTCTTGGTCAGATATCCACTCAGTCCTGACACACCTCATCTGCTCTAATTTAATCATTCATTCATTCATTCCCAATACCGCTCGTTTCTGCGGCCCCACTCCATCCTTACTTCTAAGTTCTAAACCAGAATTCACCGCCCCCGCCCCGCACAGCCCAGGCAGAGGCCACTGAGCCCTGGTCGCCCTCAATACCCTTGAGGGTTTTTTGCCCCTGGAGCCTTTGCACTGGCCGTTCCCCTACCAGGCATGCTGTGCCAGGGACCCTCACATGGCCTGCTTCATTCAGGGCTTATCCCAAATGCTGGCCTCTTCACAAAAGTCTCCCTGGTACCTTCCAGGTCCAGGCAGGTGCCCTCCTCCTAGTCAACCCTGCATCATTTTCTTTAGAGCGGTTGTTCATTTGTCTGACTTTATCTTCCACTAGACTGAGTCTTGTGATAGAAAGAATCCTGACAAAAAGAGACCGGATGACTGTTCCTCCCAGGGCGGACTTGCCCTGATGGCACGGCCACCCTGGTGGCTGCTAGGCTCCCAGGTTCCCTGTCAATACCATTGTTACAGTGGCTCTTTCTCTGGTCCATCAGCCCGGCTGGCCATTCCCAGTGTGACTCGCGGAATCTGGTCTGCTCCTTTGTTCCCACCCTTGCTGCCTCAGGGCCTCCACCTAGTGCTGTCATCCAGAGGCTGCCACCAGGTCTCCCATCCATCTCACCTAGCCCCACCTCCAAGCCCAGCCCTCCCAGTTGACCACAGGCTGTGATGCAGGAGTGAGGTGCCTAGCGACAAGACTCAGATTCCACAGAAGTCCCCAGTGCACAAGGGCACAGATTTCTGTCACTGTCACAGCCTGTGCGTCTTCGGCTTCAGGACCGACAGCGGTCCCTGCTGTGTGAGTGTCTACTTGGTGTCCGCCTGCCTGATCACCTGTTGGTGTAATATCCTTCCTCAAAGTATAACCGCCTGAGGCTAAGCTGTCCCCGTTCCCCAGGCAGGTGTCTCTTCCAGTCCTTGCCAACCTCAAACAGCACCCACGAACCAAAACACGGACATGGTTGTGATTTTGTGTCAGACTCATTCCTGACCCACACATGACCTCAGAGGCTCTGCATAGTGAGTGACCCATAGGACAGACAAGGATGAAGGATTGTCCAACTTGTCCCAGGTCACAGTCAATATGGCCTAGGGGAGCTCAGCAGGCATGGTGGTAACAGCCTTTAATCTCAGTGCTTGGGAG
The DNA here is from genome assembly GCF_903995435.1 of Acomys russatus. Taxonomy (NCBI): domain Eukaryota; kingdom Metazoa; phylum Chordata; class Mammalia; order Rodentia; family Muridae; genus Acomys; species Acomys russatus. The sequence continues at coordinate 6,096,829 of NC_067140.1, read as the reverse complement.
GCAGAGCAAGAGGCTGGTGGATCTCCGAGTTGGAAGCCAGCCTGGTGTACAACAGTTCCAGGAAAGCCAGAGCTACGTAGTGGGATCCTGGGGGGTAGGAGAGGGCGGGGCGGGGGTGGGGGGGGGAGAAAGAAAAGAAAAAGAAGGGATGAAAAATGGAAACTCAAGCCTTACTCCAAAGCCTAGGACCAATGTTCTGTGCTAGCAGGGCCTTAGGGGCTGTCCCTCCTCATCAGCAGAGCCTGGTACACAGAGCTCAGCAGCAAATGCTCCAAAGGGAAGCATTTGGTGTCAGGCAGAAAATACAGGGAGAGAGATGTTGGCATGATCAAAGAAAACCCCCAAAGACAAAGAGCTGCCATGACAGGGGGAACACGACCGTAATTAGAGACAGAGGAGGGTGCCTGCCGAACATGGGGCAAGCTCTGCCCTCCCTGTAGGATCGTTTTAATTCACAAGTCTTGATCACTCAAACACTGGAACCAGCAGTCCAGGGCTCTTCCTCAGATGACACTGGCTGTGCTGGGTCCATGAGCCACCAGAGCAGCCCTCCATCCCGCCCACTGCTTCCCACCCTGGTGCTGCAGATTGCGGGGGAGGGTTCTGCTCCACATGCAGGACGAGCAGCCAGCGCTCAGAGCCCACGGTGAGTCACCCTCGAGCTCCCAGGCTGCCCCTGCCACTTAGCCGGGGGGTGGGGGGTGGCGAGGGGGGGGAACTGGCTGCCTGAAACAGCTTTGTGAGTCTGAGAAGGCATCAGAGAGGGGGCGATGCCCATGTGCAGGAGCTGTGACTTCAATGGGTGACAGGTGTGCTGTGATCAGGGCCCTCGGTGGCAGACGTGGTTTGAAGTTCTTTGGGTTCAGAGGATGAAAACAGTGGCTCTGAACCTGGTCCCCATGGCTGGCTTTATCAAGAAAGACACAGATTTTATAAATATCACAGCCCTTGCTTCGATCACATGGCTCGGGGAATTAGACAGGAGGCCAATTAAGAGAAGTAGGGTTGGCCATGCTAGCAGCCAGTGGGGGATGGAGAGGAGTTCACGGTCAGGGCAGGTGGGCCAATGGCTGTCATCCATGGCCACTACTGATCCCAGGCCACTAAGGCCAAAGCTAGGACATGGGGTAGGTCTTTTATATAAAGACCCTAAGGCCCAACTGAAGGCAGGGACCAGTGGTTAGGAGTCAACCTAGAAAAAAAAAAAATCAGGGTAGACTAGGGACGATGACGAGATGGCTCAGTGGTTAAGAGCACTTGCTCTGGCAGAGGAGTCAGGTCCCAGGGCCCCCATGGTGGCTCACAACCATCTGCAACTCCAGTTCCAAAGGATCTGACACCTACTTCTGAGCTCAGTGGATGCCAGGCATGGAAGCAGCGCATATGCATACACACAGGCAAAATACACCCATACAAACCATACACATGAAATAAATAAGTAAACTAAAGGAATTAAAAAGAAGAAGAAGAAGGAGGAGGAGGAAGAAGAGGAGGAGGAGGAGGAGGAGGAGGAGGAGGAGAAGAAGAAGAAGAAGAAGAAGAAGAAGAAGAAGAAGAAGAAGAAGAAGAAGAAGAAGAAGGAAGAGAGAAAGAAAGACAAAGGGTCAGGGCTCAGGCTAGAGATAAGGTCAAGGTTCAATCTAGAGAAGGGACCAAGGTTCAGTCTGAAACCAAAGTCAGGGCTCAACTAAAAAAGGGAGTGGGTCTCAGTCTGGGCCATTGTTCAGGTCAGCCAAGGCGTGGCACATGGAGGCCGCTCTCGCTCCACACTGGTCTTCCTTAGGGATCGGCCAGGACTCCCTGTGATCCTGGCCTGTCCTCCTGGGGTGGGAGTTGGGAGCATGACTTTAGGGAGACTGGAGGGGAGAACAGAGAGAAAGGCTGCTATTCTGGGCCTCTGTAAATCACAGTGTGGGAGTTAAATATAGGGGGACACCACGTGGCAGGCCGTAGGTGGTTAATGACCCTGCGGGAAGCGAGTCAGAGCCCAGAGCAAGAGTGTGGCGGGGGGTGGGGGGCAGGAGGACGAGAGAGAGAAAGAGAAACAGAGAGAGAGAGAGAGAGAGAGAGAGAGAGAGAGAGAGAGAGAGAGAGAGAGAGACACAAGGAGACAGGAGGCTTGGCCTTGATCGTGAAGGCTTCTGCCTCTCTGTGGCTTCCGGTCGCTCTCTGTCTTCACTAAACCTCAATTGTCCCATCTCAGGATGCACGGCTGAGCGAGGCTCCCTAAGCTCCCTTCACGGGTGTGGACTGGCAGATGTACCTTCCCTAGGCTGGGCCCGATGGAGACCTCATGACCTGGCCTACCATCTTCAGGGCTCCAGAGTCACAGCTTCTCTAAGAGTCAGACTTTTGAGGACCGTGCTTGTGGCAGCCACACTGGAAGTGCAGTCACTATACAACGTCTTGGAGGACTCAGCCTAAATAACTAGCTGCCTGGTTTTCCTGTCAAGGGCACTGAGTGTCATGCCACATCTGCGTTTCCCCTTTCCTTGTGTAGGAACTAGGAAATTCAGAGCCATATTCACAGTTTACCTTTACAAAGTATAACCTTGGGTTATCACATTCCTATTATTATTTACTTTTCCCAATCTCTTGTTTATTTCTCTCTCTCTCTCTCTCTCTCTCTCTCTCTCTCTCTCTCTCTCTCTCTCATTTTTGTTTTTTCTGTGACAGGATTTCTCTGTGTAGCCCTGGCTGTCCTGGACTCTCTTTGTAGACCAGGCTGGCCTCGAACTCACAGAGATTCGCTTGCCTCTGCCTCCCAAGTGCTGGGATTAAAGGCGTGCGCCACCACCATCCGGCTTATTCTTCTGATTTAATAAGGGAGCTTTTTAGGAGAAAAGGAAGAAAAGGAACAACAGCAAAACAAACCCAAATCACTCATAGCCAAAATGATAACTGCTAGTTATGTGAATGCTTAATATGCAATAGGCCTTAGTTCATGCCTGGCGCCACTGTTTCCTATTTTTTTCTAGGTCTATGCACACCCAGGACCAACAGGCACAGAGAGGTTAACTGGCTTTTCCAGAGTCACACAGCTAATACGTAGGAACAAGAATTTGAAGCCAGTGTGTCCAACTCCAGCTCAGACATGCCATGTTGCCTGCCACTGCAGCCAAGCTTTGATGGACAACAGAGGAAGTTGGGGATACTGAGTTTGACGAGCAAAGACATGAGGAAACAGCAATGAGTGGCAGGTCAAGTATTCTGCGGGCTTCCGGATTCAGGAGGGAGTGGGTCACAAGAAGGCTGACCTCCATGTAGTGTAAGCCCACATTTCCTCCCACTGGAGTAGGCTGCCTGCATCAGAGGTGCTTGCCGGTACCATGCTGAGGACTCTAACTCTGCTGAGGGCAAACAGACAGAACATGGGGTGGGAGGACCAGGCAGGAAGGGGGGCTCAGCCTGGAGGACACTGGACTACAATGGTCCTCACTCAAGGTGGGCTATCCCCTTGGCATTCCTGGAATTGCTTGGGAGCGGTGCTATTAACAGTGCGGACAGGTTCAGGGAGGGTCAGGGACCCGAAATGAACCGGCAGAATGACTCTGCCCCAAATGCCAGCGTGTCCCTGTTGAAGAAGCAGTGAGATTTAGTGATTACACATCGGACTGGACCAGGTAACAAGCTGGTCATTAGAGACAGCAGCACTCCCACCAATCCATCCGTACATACGCCACACTGGAGTGTACAGCAGAGTTAATACTCCGCGTGAGCACAGGGGACCCAGTAGTCAATAAACACTGCCAGGACCACAGGCCAGCCTAAGGGACAGATGACAGAAGCTGGACGCAGGCCTAGAGATGCACCTCAGGCAGCACGGCCCCTGCCTAGCATGCGGGAGGCCCTGCGCTCAGTCTCCAGCACAGACTTGACCCGGTGTGCTGGTGCATGCCTGTGATCCTGGCCCTGGGAGGTGGAAGCAGGGGGTGAGGAAGTCCAAGGTCATTCTCCGCTACACAGACAATTGAGAAAAGCCCAAGTTGCGTGACACTCTCTTGCACAATACCACGATAAAACAAGACAAACCCCAAGCCATCGACGTGAAACACAAAAGGGAAACAGAAGCTCCATGTTATTAGAAAGAGACACAGAGTGACCTGGGGCGGGAAAGCCCTCTTAAACAAGGTGCAGAGAGGAAAAATCAGCCAAAGGGAGGGGCTCCATGTCACCACACCAGCACATCTCACTTCGGAATGAGGACAGCACCAAGTTCGATGACAAGTGACACTCAGTGTCTGGGGGGCTTGTGACAAATACCAAGACACCCATTTATCCAAATCGCTTTCCCAAATTAACTGGGGAAAGAGAAGTGACCCACTAAGAAACAACAACAACAAAATCACAAAACAACAAACCACACACACACACACACAAAACCAAAACAAAATAAAACACCGGAAACAACAACAAAAACAAACAGGCAAAGTGTATGAGCAGGCATTTTGCGGAAGTCGCCTGATGACCACTCAACACCTAATGAGGTGTTCAGCTTCTCTAATAGTTAGTGATGCTAATGAAAAGGAGATATTTTTTTTCTCCCAACAGATTGGCAAAATTAAGGAGTGTTAAATCAACTGCTGGCGAGGAGCTGAAGATGTGGGAACTCGGATATATCACTCACAGGAGTGCAAAGTGGTGTAATTACCTTGTGAGGCAACTTGGCAGTGTTTATGAACACAGAATTTCCTACACCCAAGGCACAGTGCTCACCCCAAGGATCATGGTGGAGTCAGACTGCCAACCAGAAAGGCGAGTGAGCGAGGAGTGTGACAGCCCAGGAATGCAACTCAGTGGGAAGAGGCATGACTTGAGCTGCCCCTCCCCTTGGGTAGACTGGAACAGCGTGAGTAACACTGAAGTGCAAAGATAACACACTGATTATGATCGATGCATCTAAGAGCTAGCCAGGCTTGGGCTCGGGAGAGCACCACACAGAATACCTGTGCGTCACACCTTCTCCCTCTCCTCTTCCTTTCCTTCTGCTGTCTATGCTGACGAGTCCTGGGAATGTACGTGAGGCCCCAGGCTCTATCCTCAACTTGGACAGCACTCCACCATGACCCTAGCCCCAAACTGAACTCCCCACGAGACCACAAGCCATGTACTCTGCCTGGCTGTCCTGCTGACCACACAGCACTGAATGCTCTCACAGGAGTATTGGATGAAGCAGTTTGGTCCCATAAGTGACCTCAGTCTCAGTGGGTGAGGCTGCCTGGTGTGCTAAGTCCCTGACACCCTTCTCTACCCCTCACCCATCCTCCCTGCTATTCCACCATCCTCTCCCCGCTTCCTCCCGTTGGTATAGTGCTAGGCCTTGGGGTGTTGGAGGAGGCGACAGCCATACCTTGGGGGTCCAGAAGCTAAGCCAGAGAGTCAGACCTTCTAAGCCATGGGTAAGAGCAGGCAGCTACTTCCATTCAAGACAACCAATGGCTGTCAAGGGCACCAGCCACGGTCATGTCCAGAGCCTCAGATGGCCACCACAGGCCCCTGGAGACAGGATAGCCAAGGACAGCCTAATTAGGTTTGACAGCAGCCCACAAGGCTTATTAAGCTTGGAGCCATTGGGGGAACTGAGGAGGCAGGGCAGCCAAAGCTGGCTCGGCCACTGGTCCCCACAGGGACACTTGGCTCCGATGCTCAGGTCAGCCTGCTCAAAGCAATGCCTGTTAGCGAAGGATGCCAAGTGCCTCCCAGGCCACAGCTACTAAACTGTCTGGGAAGAAGAAGTGGTGACTTGGGGCAGCTGTTTTGGGCCTCTATCTGCTTCTAAGTCTGACTAGGCCACCTTAGGAGGTGGTTCCTTCCTGCTAGCTCTTCCCCATCTACTGTCTCTTCAGCTCCTTAAACCATCCTGGAGGCCAGAGACAGCTAGGTTTCTGCTCTGCTGGAAATAAGGAAACAGGCCTAGAGAGGGCAAGTGGCTTGTCTGAGGTCACACAGTTGAAGTAGATCCAGGATTTGAACCATAGGCTCTTTGACACCTAGTTTGTGACAATACTAATTTCTTATCTCCCTAGAGCTTAGGCACTGTGAGGAGAGAGTGGCTGCCAAGGGAGAAAGGCTCCAGGAGGCTGAGATCAGCCAAGCCTGGCAGGTCACACCCTCCTTTGAACTGGACTCAGGGCCTTTTCTGGCCTTGATATTTAAGTTTGTGGCTTTCTGTCTTGAGGATGTCCTAACAGTTTCTAGCTAAGTAACGCGAGGAAGCCCTTCATCTCCGCTTCTACATCTGTGAAAGGGAGCCAGGCACTCTGCCTTAGGATGGATGTAAGGAAGAAGGTCCTGGGTGGCCAAATACCTGGCACAGGGCCCGGCACACAGAAGGTGACCCAACCCTTGCTCCTTCAGATTCTACCAACAATATCCCTAGTACACTCAGGGGAACCGTGACTAGAGACATGGTCCATGGGCTCCTTTGGTCTTGTAGACTTAGACCTCCCCTGCACGCTGATGTTTAGAATGAATAGCATATTATATAACGTACTCCTGCAGGGCTCATAAAGATGGAGACAAGAAATCATCCAATGTCAGGCGAGTGTCTCAAGTTTGTTCAGTGTCAGGGTCAAAAAGCTGACCTCACATCTGGGTCCTCAGAAAAGCCATATTCTGAAAGGGCCCTTTAAAAATTCCTGAAGACAGAACCACGGACAGCACCCCGACTCCAGGACAGGCGCAGTCCTCTCTTCAGGACCACGGACAACGCCTCATGCCGTCAGCACCAAGGACAAGGCAGCAGGCAGGAAACATGCCACAGAGCCCAGGGCGGAGGTCAAAATGTCAAAATCTAGTCACCCAAAGCTGCCTTACAATTCCACCCAGCTGGTTACGCACCCCACAGTTTGGGAGGATTTTCCAGATTCTTTTTCCAAATGCCTGTTTCCCAGTCTGTTTTTTGTTTGTTTGTTTTTGTTGTGCATTTTGTAGCCTAAAACTTGCTATATATCTGAGGCTGACATTGAACTCCATCCAATCCAGGGAGTTGGGATTGCAGGCATGTGCTAACATGCCCGGCTTCCAGATTGCCATCCTTTGAGTTTCCTGCCCTCTGAGGTAGCTCAGAAAGGCCTATGGGGTTGCTCGACTGGAGACCCCACATCCTTAGGCCAATGAGAGGTCCCTGGCATGCCCTCTTTTTACGTATCTGGCTTCACTGGGAATTTTGCTCTATTCCTTAAGGCACAAAGAAACTCACTCGCCTCCAGCCTCCCAGTCAGCACACCACTGAGGCCATCTTTAACTGGCTCCTCAACCCTTCTATCTTCAAACTTGCTACTGTCCTCCAATGGACACCCCAACCTTTGTATGACATGGTGGATGCGATGCTTACCTATGATTTCCTTACCTGTCTCACACAGACACACACACACACACACACACACACACACACACACACACACACACACACATTGTGAGCACCGTCCTGTCCATGAAAATGAAAGACAGAGCCCAAGCATGGCAGAGGCGTGGATCTTTGCTCACTTTAATTGCTGCCCTGGCCCTGGTCGGCCTGTCTAGATAATTCCTTTCACCCATCTCCTTCCCTCCCTTCTTCCTTCCATTCTTCTCTTGATTTCTGTAGATTTGGGGATCAAACCCAGGGCCTTAGCAAGACCAGGCAAGTGTTCTATTGCTGAGCCTTTGAGTTTGTTATCGCCGTTGTTTGGACCCAGCGTCTCCCTCTGTTAAGTGGCCTTGAACTTCCTACATACCCCAGGCTGGCCTCAAATTCACAACTGTTCAGCCTTCACCTCCAAAGTGCTGCTATTATGGTGTGTGCCACCACACCTAGCTCCACCTGGATTCTTGTTACAACCTCCTGGGTGTTTATACACATCCTGCTTGCTTTATTTTGTTACATGTAACCAGATACAATTTCCAAGGGGCTCAGTATTATTAGAACAGGCGACGCTCAGAGGTACACGATCTGTCCCAAAGTGACAAAGTAAGTGAAAAGATCCGTCACTACCCACTCAGCCTGTGACATCCGTGCTCAGGAGCTAGCTGCCTGCTGCTGCTACTGCCTGTGGTCCGAGCAGTGAAGACACTCCTCCTCACCACAGCCTCTCCTCTAACCCGTCCTGACCCTGCTTGAGTGCTGGCTGTAAGCTCCTCTGCTATCTCCTCTGCCTGCCTCACCCCTCCCTAACTACGTGCAGGGGGCAGCTCCTCGTTCCAAAGCTTCACTGCCCAGGTGCCAGGGCTCTGCCCCGACCCTGACCCTGACCAATGCATTGGCCGGCTCCCTCCTCTCTCTGGCCCACACAGTCCACTGCTGGCCACTGCAACAGTAAGCCAGCAGCTTCTCACCTCTCGCTGCAGACAACATCTTGGCTGACCATCAACTGCTACTGGAGTGACTTTCTGGCAGGCCTAGTACCCAAGGCCACCAGGGTCAGGCTCCTGTCCCTCTGTTATCTTTTACTCTTGAGACAACTCCTCTGTTTCGGCCTTTGGCCCCAACCCACTCTCCAGGCTACAGAGAGGCCCCTTGACAGCTTGCTTCAGATGGATGCGCACCACCAGGAGACCGTCCTTCATACCAAACCCTGGTTCCAGCCAGGCAGCTTAGAATAGCTTTATTTACTGAGGGATTACATGTGGAGCTTCTGTGGAGCTTCCTGAGGGCAGGAGGCCTGCCTATCCTCCCAGCAGTGTCTGGCATGAGGCCCAGCATGGAGCTCCACTGGGAGAGGCACTGAATGAAGCTCAGTAGTTCTGCCTACACCTTCCCACCACCCACTTTCTACTCCAGCCAGCCAAAACTCCTCACACTTCCTCAGAGCTTCCTCCTGTGGCTGCTACTTGGTCCTCCCCAGACTAGGCCTCCAGGTAAGGCCTGCCCTTCCTCCCGTTCCATTCCACCTGGCAGAACCAAGTGATAAGTGTCCCAGACTCCTCAACAGGGTGAAATAAGATGCTAGGCTGGGGAGGCGGTGCCTCTGCACGCATGCGTGGTGTGGGCACGTGGCACCTCCATCTGTTCCTATATGCCTGCATAGCTGCGGCTGGGTCCCCTATCTCAGTGTGAATCCCCTAGGCCTGCCCACGCAGCCACAGCTGTGGAGAGGAAGGGAAGTCAGTGGTCTCTCCTGAGTCACTGTCTGAAATGACGGTGACAACGAAGAGCCATATTTGTGGAGCACTCTGTGTGCGGCATGTGCCAAGCACCCCGCCTCCCCATGGCTTTTTCACCAGACAGACCTACCATTGCCCCACTTTACAGATGAATTGCAAGAGACGCAGAGAAGCGGTGCCACCTCTGGCAGATGACACAGATAGGAAGTGTCTAGAGCTCTGGTCTCTCTAATCCTGACTGCCATCTGCACAGGTGCGCTAAGCCACACCCAGGTAGCCTATGGTGTGTGAAAAAGGAGCCGCCTATTGCCTTCCTGCTGCCTCTGAGGAAAAGCTGGAAGCCAGCACACCTCCTGGCCCTCTAGGAGCTCTCCTGGGAGAAGGTTGGGCTGGGTGGACTTACCCTAATTTGAAGCCCCACAGAGGACGCGAGGCCCAAGAGGCTCAGAGTGAACAGAAGTCGGCAAGCCTGGCCTCCAGTTCCCCAGCAATGCTGAAGATCTTCCCAACAGCCTGGGCCAAATTTATCTGCCAATCCCCCAAAGAGCTGGTTCCAGCGTCTGTCTGGAAATGTCAGCCCGTGTGGTTGGAGGAATGTGAGGAGAGTTTCCCCCTAAATAGCAGGAAGCATATGGGAGGCGGATGGCGCCCGACGCCCCAACCTGCCAACTCTTGCTCAAGTAGAGCTAAAAGGGGCCCAGAAGGGTCTGGAATTCCTACCACCTCCCAGGGAGGGAGAGCTGGAGCTGGAGACAGCAGCACCACCCAGGGCAGAAAGTGGGTCCTGAGCAGCAGTGCCTGACAGTGACCCTAAGGCTCCTTCTATCAGCCACAACAAGAAGTCACTGTTGATGGAGGACTGGCCACATGCGTAGGACTGACGCCAGTCTCATATCAACTTTGCAAACAACTCTGAGATGGGATCCTGTTATGCTCATTTCACAGGTAAGGAAACTGAGGTGCAGGCAAGCTGAGAAGGACCTCCCACATCCTTAGCAGAGTCACAATGCTCTACAAACTCTCTTTCAGGTTGATGGTCAGCTGCTTCTGGAATGTTCCCAGAGACAGGAAGCTTACTATCACCCTACTTACTCCATCTGTGGAGAGCTCTTTATGTCCATAAGGTTTCCCTGGATGAAGTTAGGGGTCTCCTCCCCTGGGGCTCGTCCAGTCAGTCAACAGAGACAGGCAGCCAGGCCCTGGAGGCCTCTGATTTTCCCTCCCTGCCTCCTGCCATGTCCTCATCTACTTGCTCACAGAGAGCTGGGCTTCTGAGGTCTCGTCAGCTCTCTCAGCTCCTTCTGCTTTGACCATGGTAAGTAAGAGTGAAGCCCCAGCCCCGGGGACTTGCTGAGGGTCAGATCTTCACTCTCAGCCAACTGCTCTGATTCCTGCTTTCCTCCTTCTCTCCAGCCAGCCTGTCAGCAGGAGGTCGGTGAACTCTTTGCAGAGCTGGGCTCTGCCAGGCTCTGGCCTATGACATTTCTCTTCCTAGAGAGCCATATTCAGCCTCAGGACGTTGCTTAAAGGAACCAGATCAATTGCTCTGGCTCTGGAGATTCCCAGGCAGTCAGCCCCTCCCTCTCATGTTCCTGCATCATTGCTGGTGGAAGGAGACACTGCTCTCCTCAGCTGAGGTGGACCTTGCCTGGGTGACATGTGACATGGCTGGTCCCACTCATCTTTGTACCTGGAGTCTGATACATGGCAGGAGATAATCCATGTGGAGTGTGAGAGTGAGTGAGTGAACAGAGGCTTCGGAGCACAATGAGGATTACAGAGGATTTGATCAGAAACAAAGCAGTCATGAAATGTTTGATTAATGAGGATTCAGAAGGGTCTTCGAGGTGCTCTGGGGTTGTTGGAGTTTGCAGAACAAAATTATAAAGGTTGAGTAGAAAAAGCGGCCAGACTCTACCTAAGGGGATGGGGTGGGTGGAAAGGCGGGCATGGAAGGTTGTCGGGGTGGGAGAGGCAGGATCATGTCCCACCCCATTCGAACTTGCGCTGTGCTGTTGTATAGATGCGTTAGCCTCTCTGGACCTGCACACCCTTGGGTGTGAAGTGCAAAAAGAAGCAGGGGGAACTGGCAGTCAGAAGATGTGTATCTCCACACCCAGATCATGTGACGTGGTTGAAGCCAGTTTCTCTTTCTGCCCTTCGTTCAGACTACACCAGGGTCTGCGCACACCCGGATTCCATCTACTTAAAACCCTGACCTGGAAGTGCAGGCCTCTACCTCCCCCTCTTGGCCAGCTATTCAGGGGCCAGCCCTCAGCCTTCCAAATCTCAGCAAGATTGTGGACTTGGCCCTGTGATATCATCTTCTAGCCCACCGAGGAGGGACAAGGAGTGAGCTCCCCATCTCTGGAGGTATGCAAACAGTGGCCAGGCATCTTGGGACATGGGTTTCTTTTTTTTTAAAGATTTATTCATTTATTTATTTATTACGTATATATTGCTCTGCCTGAGGCCAGAAGAGGGCATCAGATCACATTATAGATGGCTGTGAGCCACCATGTGGTTGCTGGGAATTGAACTCAGGACCTCTGGAAGAGCAGTCAGTGCCCTTAACCACTGAGCCATCTCTCCAGCCCCTGGGACATGGGTTTCTTATAGTGATAAATACAGAATTCCTGGACAGGCCTTGGAGTCCCTTTTCTCCTTTCCTTGACCTAATTCCTGAACAGAGTTCCCAGCTTAGGCCAGAAAGCCCACTGACACGCCCTTCTCCCACAGCGTCCTTCCGAGGATCACCACTGCCTCTCCAGCATGAGACACAAACTCCTGCTCCGGCATTCAAGGCCCTGTGATCTGGGCCTGAAACCTCTTATTTGACCGCTGTGCATCCATCACTCGGAGGCCGCTTCTCCCGCCGCCATGTTCTTCCAGTGCTTTGCCTGGTGCCTTGACCATCACCTCCTCTAGGAAGCCCTCCTTGCGTGCAGGCTCGCTTTGTGCTCCTCTGCCTTCTGTGCGCATCCTCCTGATTCTTCCCAGTCCCAGATAAGTCTTCCGTGAGCTCCCTTGTGCCCCCCCACCTGCCAAACCTGCAGACCCCAGAGGCCAGGACTGCTCTTTTTTGAGGGAGGGGGTCTCCTGAATGACACTGGAGTCCCAAAGCCCCACATTCGAACTCACAGTGCAAGGGTGCCTTGATGGGCTCTGACACTGAGGCTGGGCTCAGGACTCTATGGGCAGCTGCCTTGTTTCTTCTGGCTACTACAGAACTCGCCCATCAGGCTAGGAGCAGTGCTGCATACCTGCAGTCCTAGCACATAAGAAGCTGAGACAAGCCGGACGCGGTGGCGCACGCCTTTGATCCCAGCACTCGGGAGGCAGAGGCAGGAGCATCTCTGAGTCTGAGGCCAGCCTGGTCTACAAAGCAAGTCCAGGAAAGCCAAGGCTACACAGAGTAACCCTGTCTTGAAAAACAAAAACAAAAAACCAAAAAAAGAAGCTGAGGCAGTTGCCAGGCATGATAGTAGACTTTTATCCCAGCACTAGAGAGGCAGAGGCAGGAGGATCTCTGTGAGTTTAAGGCCAGCCTGGTCTATGTAGAGAGTTCCAGGACAGCCTGGGCTACATAGTAAGTCCCTGTCTCAAAAGAACACAAAACAAATAAATAAGATAAACAAAAAAGAAGCTGAAACAGAAGAATTTGAAACCAGTCTGATCTACACAGTGAGACAGTATCTCCAAAAAAACAAAACAAAACAAACAAACAAACAACAACAAAAAACAAAACCAACAAAGTCACACATCTTGGGGGCAGGGGGATAGAGTCAGATATTACAAATAAAAGAATGTGCTGGGTCTGACCACGTTGTCCGCCCCAGGTCACAGCATACCATCGGCTTGGAGGCATCAGCCCCATTTCATTCCTAGGGGGCAATGCATTGGTCTGGGCTGCCAATCAGAGCAGGGAGCCACTCCTTTGCTGCAGCAGCTGACTGAGGGGTGGGCACATCCCAGAAGCTGACCAACCCATGCCAAAACTCAGTGCTGGGAACTGGGTTGAGATTCCTGGGAAGAAATCACACTAACTCTTCTGCGTAGACAACTCATCACTCACACAGGACATCTCTCTGTGAGAGCTGGAGCCACACAGAGGCTCCACCGTGGAGCAGTCAGGTCCTGGTGACTGAGGTCCTGGATCCAGGAGAGCCTGAATTTCACAGTTACAAGTCACCCCCTTCCCTAACAAGCTAGGTACGGGTTTTCTGTCACTTGTACAGAAACGATCCTGAAAGGAATGAGTAAAAGTTAAACTGTAGTCCACTGCTGTCTCCACATCAGAGGGCATCATTACGGGTGGCTTAATAATGACTGTCCCCTCCAGGCGCAGGCAAGTCTCTGACAGAGGAATGAATATATACATTTCCCCATAAAAATGGTAAAAAAAAAACCCTTGCATATATAAGTAAGTACCCTGTTCCTCCCTTGGTCCTAAGATCCAGATAAGACTCTAAATCCAGGCATCCTGCCACAATGCACCATTTTTATTTGTCTCTTTTCAGGACAGGGTCTCACTATGTAGCTCTTGCTGTCCTGGAACGCACTATGTAGAGCAGGCTGGCCTTGAACTCACAGACATCAACGCACCATTTTTACAAGCTACACTTATTTATGTATGTGTGCGCATACTGTGTGTGTGTGTGTGTGTGTGTGTGTGTGTGTGTGTGTGTGTGTTAGTGTAGAGATCAAAGGACGATTTGTCTCTGTGTACCATGTGTGTCCTGAGGATTGAATTCAGGTGGTCAGTCTCGGTGGAAAGCGCCTTTACCCACTTAGCCATTTTGACATGCTTAACTTATTTTTTTTTTCCTACTCTCCTGTTATTCCCTCAACAACGAGCCACGGACATGTTTCCATGTCAACAAGGACAGATCTACAATGCTGTTTCCACGGTACAGAGGGTGCTGTCGGCTGCTGGACGGGATTTATTTAACCATCTCTCAGAGACAGATAATTGGGTAGTTTCTAATTTATCACCATCATCAAGGGAGGCTGCAGGAGAAATAAGTGCCTATGCTTGCATGTGTCGGATTCCTCACGACAGAGAGCCCGCGGTGCTCAAACTTTGGCTTCGTGAGCTGAAATTTCTCAGCTTGAGATCTAAGATTCTGTGTAGCCAGAAGGCACTGCCTGTCTTCCCAAGTAGGTTTAGTGGCATCTCCAGGGCCAACATGTCCCCAATGGCAGTCTCTTTGGGAACAGCGTTCACTGGGTGGGTGGGTGGGGGGCAAGTCAGTAGGTCAAGGGGAGTGGCCAAGGCTTAGGGTAGGTGGGGATGCTGCTGATCTGGGGTTTTGCTGGTCCTGTCCATGGCGATAGCTGTCCTCCCTGGACCTCATCTCTGTGACCAAGGGAAGAGGCAACTTGACACTGGCAGGATGTGACAAGTACATAGTGGCTATGGCTCTGAACCCCTGCAACACCACCCTGGTATTATTCTAACCCAGTCCAGGTCTCAACATTCTCTGATGCTATTTATTTCTTTATTGTGCAAAAACAAAACAAAACAAAAACAAACAAACAAACAAAACCAGTCCCAGAGAAGGTGAGTGACTTGCCCAAGGTCACACAGCCAAGAAGGAATAGAGATGAGGCGCAGTCAGATCTGATTTCCCAATCCCTCAGGTCCACATGGACCAGGGGACGCGCTGCAAACAGCTTCTAGAAACTCACAGGTCTGATGAAAATGGCCCCATGTTACCCATGCTGCCTTATAACCTATTTTTAAAAAACGACAACCTCAGAGTCCTACAGAATATGGCATTTAAAGATGTTTATATTGTTTTAATGACTCTTTGACAATAAGACAGTCTGACTCCTGGCAGCACCCAGCCTACCTCAGGGATGACGATGAGCATCAGTGAACCTCCTTATAGAGTTGGATTCAAATGCGGCAAACCAGCCACTGGGCAAAACGTCCTCATTTCGACCACTGACAGAACTCTGCCTAAAACTTGGCAAGCTTGGATGCAGGCAGAGTTGGATGACAGCCAGACTCTGCCAAGACAGAGTAAGCAAGTCCTCAATAGTTCCTGCCTCACAAATATGTCTGTCAGATATACTGGGCCAGAAGGCTGAAGATGATGCTCCAACGTTTTAGAGAGCTATGGGTGACTCTCCAGGCAGCAAACTGCCTCTGTCATTTTTATTTTTAATATGGAAGCTGCTAACCTGCACTTCATGTTTACTCAGGTGATTGATTTTGCTTCTTCTCAAGTCTCTGATGGGGTTGAAGACCAAATAGTTTAGTTTCACAATTAAACTTGGTTGTGGGGGGGGAGGGTTAGGATGTTTTGGGGTCTAGATAGATGTTTTAGGTTGATAGACATGAGATATGGTAGATACTGAGTTACATTCAGAATTTTAGACTCACGGAGATAAGGAAACGTTTTCTTCAAGGCTGCCAAATACCAACATCCAAAACACTTTGAACGTAGCATGAATGTAATTCCTGATTGTTCTGTGGCTCTTCTTGCTGTATGTAGTTTATTTTATATATGTGTAGTAATATAAATTTATATGTAAAAATAAACAATTAATTAAAACAACAACCAAAAAAAAAAAAAAAAACAACTCAATTCCACACTATGAAGTTCTTTCTGCAACAGTATATTTAGATCCTGGCCCCGTTTTTAACAGCCACAGCAGGCGCCACTGTACAGCTGCAGCAAGAACATTTAACTTGTCCCCTGGTGATGGACAAGGAAGGGGCTTGTTCCCAAATGCCCTGCTACTACCAACAACAGTTCCAGGTGCCCCCCAGCAGGGCTGACCTGTGCCCTGTCACGCAGTCCTGTGTCACAGTGTAGCCCTGAGCTGTTCTCTCCTTTACTGTAGTGATCCAGGCTCCCCGCCCTCTATTTATGTGGGTGGTTGTGTAACGGGAGGCCTTCCCCAAGCCTGGGCACTGTGGGAAGGGTATGGACGTGTGTGACTGTTCTCAATAAACCTCCTCGGAACGTATGGATGCCTCTGGGGCTGGTGCCCAGGGAGAACAGGCTGCCAGCCTCAGGCCTTGCAGAGCCTCCTGCATGCCATGTCCTAGAGCTGTCCCCAGCACCAGCTGGACCTGCTGCTCTGCCTGAGTGTGAGTCCGGACACGCGCAGTTCAAGCTCTGCCAGGGTCTTCGGCACGAGGCCCAGCTTGTTTATACACAGGAGGGGAGTGTCACTGTCACCCCACCATCAAAGCCCAGGCAGCCCCAAACTAGCCGCTTCTCCTCTCCAGACTTCGGCAACAGTGATGAGTCCATAGGGTTGTTCTGCGCGTGCAGTACAGGGTAATAGGTTCAGTACACAGTACCCCTCTTGAAGGTTGAATATCAGATAGCCTTCCTGCATCTCAGATATTTACAATTTGTAACTGTAGCAAAATTACAGTTATGAAGTAGCAACAAGAGTAATTTTATGGTTGGGGTGGTGGCCACCATAGCATGAGGAACTGTATTAAGGGGTCCCAGCATTAGGAAGGCTGAGGACCACTGGGTCAGATGACGGGTCTGAGCTTGCCTCCTCTGGATGACCTCTTTGTACCTTGGATGAGCTAAGTCCTCCTCAGCCCTTCCCCAGCTGCCTCTTACAATGTCTTCCTCCTAATCTGGAGTTTTTGTTAAATGACCAAATGCTCCGCTCCGGGCCTTACCAGGGTCCTAGCGCTCCCCACTGCCCGTGACCACACACACGTGCCCTAGTTCCCACACCTCAATCATGCAAGAGGCACAGACACGGTGGAGACAGACAGCCTCTGAGCCCTCACTGCACTGCAGGCTTGACTGACCCGTCTGAGCCCTCACTGCACTGCAGGCTTGACTGACTCGTCTGAGCCCTCACTGCACTGCAGGCTTAACTGGCTCATCTGAGCCCTCACTGCACTGCAGGTTTGATTGACTCGTCTGAGCCCTCACTGCACTGCAGGTTTGATTGACTCGTCTGAGCCCTCACTGCACTGCAGGCTTGACTGGCTCATCTGAGCCCTCACTGCACTGCAGGCTTGACTGACCCGTCTGAGCCCTCACTGCACTGCAAGCTTGACTGACTCGTCTGAGCCCTCACTGCACTGCAGGCTTAACTGGCTCATCTGAGCCCTCACTGCACTGCAGGTTTGATTGACTCGTCTGAGCCCTCACTGCACTGCAGGCTTGACTGACCCGTCTGAGCCCTCACTGCACTGCAGGCTTGACTGGCCCGTCTGAGCCCTCACTGCACTGCAGGCTTGACTGGCCCGTCTGAGCCCTCACTGCACTGCAGGCTTGACTGGCCCGTCTGAGCCCTCACTGCACTGCAGGCTTGACTGGCCCGTCTGAGCCCTCACTGCACTGCAGGCTTGACTGGCCCGTCTGAGCCCTCACTGCACTGCAGGCTTGACTGGCCCGTCTGAGCCCTCACTGCACTGCAGGCTTGACTGGCCCGTCTGGTTTCTCGCCCTACCTCTAAGTGTATGCCAAGCAGCTTTACCTTTAAGCCTCGCTTGCCCCTTCTGTACAATGAGTAAAATAAGAAAACCTGTAAAGATTATATGTGATAAAAAAGGCTAAATGCTAGGCTGGAGTGTAGCTTGGTGGTAGAGTGCCTGCCTAGCATGTACACGCTCCCAGATCCCATCCCAGCAAAATTAAATAAATAAGACAGGTGGGAAGGCATGTAATTGTAATCCCAGATCCTAGGAGGCAGAGGCAGGCGGATCTCTGAGTTTGAGGCTGGTCTGGTCTACACAGTGAGTTCCAGGTCAGCCAGGACTACATAGAGAGGCCCTGTCTCAAAATAAGTAAATAAATTACACACACACACACACACACACACACACACACACACACACACACAAACACACACACACACACCTATTAAAAAACAGAGAGGAAACTCAGTCATAAAGAGCTTGATACTAGGTGCCACTAAATGGTAGCTGTTATTTTCTTTCTTTCTTTTCCCGAGACAGAGTCTCCCTGTGTTAGTGTTGGCTGTCCTGGACTTGCTTTGTAGACCAGGTTGGCCTCAAACTCTCAGCAATCCGCCTGCCTCTGCCTCCTCAGTGCTGGGATTAAAGGCATGTACCACCACTGCCCGGCTTGGTAGCTGTTATTGTTAGAGCTACATTTTTTTTTTTTTTTTTTTGTCACTTTACTGCAACATATACTACCACAAGGAACAAAAGACAAAAAGCTGCATGTGCTAAGTGACCAGAGGCCGAGCCTGTGCCCCCTACCCCCAGGTTGGCCAACAGGGCTCTGCTGCCCTACAAGCCCCTTGTGTCCTCCAGCCCCCAAATCCTCTTTGACACAGACAGGCGATCTTTCCCCAGACTTTTCTAGTGCTGCTACTATTGTCAGTAAATGGGCGAGACTCAACCAATCCATCGATCAGCTCCTGGCTGGCTCCCTGACCCCGATTCCCTGGGGACCCTGTCCTCCCAGCGGCCTCTGCCCAGGCACAGAGGCTCCCTCATGGTTTCCCGGTTCCTTAAATAACCAGCTTGTTAGCGAAGTCACAGCAGTAACACCTCCCTCGCGCCACCCCGGCCTCCATCTCTCCACCACGTGATCCTGACGGCTGCTTTCTGTGAGTGCCAAGGAATCCCTTTGCCGTCGTCATCACTGGGCCACACACAAGGGGGCTGTGAGCAGTGGCAGCTGTGTGTGCCTCCAGAATCTGCCCCAGGGCAGAGGAGGCCTCAGAGCGGTGCTCCTCAGCAGGAGGGGCTGAGCCCTCTGCGAGCCAAAGGACAGGGAGATGAGCTGAGATGCTGAAGAGTACCAAGCAGTCACTGCAAATGCCAGGCATGAAGTAACTCCTCAAGAAATACCCACTGTCACAGGCTGGCTCCAAGATACACACTGTCCTCGGGGAGACCTGGGGTTGCCTTGGGTAAACCCAGCATGTTTGCTATAGGCTGATCCCACAGGCAGGCACTTCTTGCTCTCACACCACTGTGTCCTTATCACTTCAGTGGCGACAATTCAGCCAAATGCAACAGCCATCTCTGGTTGCTAGAGCAGACCAGGGCCAAGCAGGGAAAACACAGCTGGGCGGGGGGCGGGAGGGGGGTAAGGGGGGCTAATTAATGGGGTCCTTTTCTTTTCACAGTTATTAACAATAAGGCTGGCACCGCACAAATGTGCAGCGTCTGGTTCTCAAAGACACGCTTCCACGTCTATTATTGACAGCGAACTTCACGGGTTTTTACGTTATCCTCCGCATTTGCATATTAATTATGCATATTTACCAGTCTTTCCCCTTCTTAGAACCATCTCATCGAGGAGGCCCGCAGCTGTTGGCAGGTGGGAGAGTTGGAAGCAAGGGGGCTGGCACCATGCTGAGGGCCACTGTAGCAGCTCTCCAGGACCCAAAAGGCTGATAGATAGGTTCCCGGGTCCTGCTAGAAGCTGGTGAAAGGTCACGAGGGATTCCCACTCCCTACTCCTCTCCCGCCCCTGACCCCCCCCCCCCCCCCCCACCCCTCCCTTCCTTGACGCTAGCCCCTGGTAAGCAGAGACCACTCACTCAATAAGGCAGCTCTTCAACCCAGCGTCCCATACTGTAGGCTAAATGGTGGCTGGGCCACCGGGTTTCCTCGCTTGTGAAAACAGACATGTAGTACCAACAGAACCTGGGGTGGGTCAGGGGAGACCATGTGAGAACACGGACATGACCGAGCTAGGTGCTGTGCTTGGCACCGTGTGGTCCTGAGGTGGCTGTCCCTGCTCTGTGGGGAAGGATGACACAGTGAGTGTGGAGGGACAGTCCCAAGGACCTCATTGTGTGAGCTTAGGCAGGTGGAACATCATGAGGAAGAATGCCTTCTCGAGGGCCCTGTCCTGCCACACCAGCAGCAAGACCCCCTGGTCCCCCTCCTCCTCCAGGGTCTGTGCTCAAAGGCCCACCCCAGCCCTGGGTGCGGCATCTGAAATGTGTAGAGCTGGGTTTGCTGTCCGTCCCCAGCAAGGGCTTTCCCTCACGGACGCACGTGCCCACCTCCAGAGTTGTCAGGAGGATGGGGTACACCCAGCTGGTTAAACTGTAATTGTGCCCAGACAGGAACACTCTTGTGGAGGTCCCTCTGGCAGCTTGTGAGTGCTGGCACAGTGGGAGGGCTGGGCATTTCCCAGCGGTGGCAAGCACCATGGTGAGTGAGATGCCCAGGCCTGTGGCTGTACTTACCAACCAGGGAGCTACGTGCACAGGAAAAATGGTAGCCGGCAAGTATGCTGCAGATGACACCTCAGAAGTGGGGGTGGGGCCGAGGACTGCCACACACATCCCTCCAGCACTCCATCAGAGGCATGAGCTGGGCCCTGGTCACACAGGGGGGCCTCTAGGCTCCAGGCAGAGGGCTGCAGGGTGCCTGCAGGACACAGGAGGGACACTGATTAGCCAGAAACGAGCACCTTGAGACCTTCAGACCAGCCCTAGGGAGGGGGCAAGTCGCACAGTTGTCATAGAAACCCAAGTGTTTGTGTAACACTGTATTTTCCAGAGAACCCTGGCACCCCAGCTCATGGGAGGCCCACGTTGTTTTTAGAGGTAGATTTGCATGTCATGCATATTTACAATGCCTTTCCCACCACCCACAGAATCCCCACAGCAGCCAGCAGTGGGGACACTGCTGCCTCTGCCCTGCCGCTCTGGAGTCCTTCCTCAGCTTGCTCCTCCCTCTTGCTCCTGCCCCCTTTCCCACATCATCAGGGAGGTTAGGAAAGGGGTCAAAGTCACCTCACTGTGAGTTCAAATCTCAGCTTGGCCCCTTGCTCATTGAGGGGACAATGGACAGGTTGTTCCCTCTTTCTGGCCTCATTTTTCTTCTTCTTAAGAGTACTCTCCTGAGAGCTGCTGGGAGGTCTCGGAAGACAATGGAGGTACAAGGTACTGCTTTGGGAAAAACCCTCTCCTGTCCCAGCAGCCTGAATTCCTCTGTAGGAGAGTAGAGCGATGCCAGGCATCTCCAACCGGCTTGCCTGAGCAGTGTTTGTCCCCCTGAGCACCCTCTGGCTGGATGTCGGTCAATAGGAAGCAGGCCCTCCACTGCACACCTACCCAGGAGGCAGCTAGCTGACCCGGAAACCTCGGAGGACGTGCCTTTGCCCTCCCATTCTATAGGTCACAGAACTGAGACCGAGAGACCAAGGTAACATTGGCATGAGGGCCAGAATCTGAGCAGCTACACTGGGCTTTGAATTTTTATTTCTAGTTTTGCCTTTTGTATATTTTCTTTTTTATATCTATAGTTTATTAATTTATTCTGGGCTTTGAATTTTAGTCCCTCCACCGAGTCCTGGGAGGAGACACAGGGACCAACCAGCTCATCACAAGAAGAAGCAGGAAGGGCAAGCTGAGCCCAAGGATGCCCTCCCAAACTCCCCCACAGTCTGCCCAGAAACAGCACCTTCCACGTATCGGCCCCCACAGTGCCACATGTGTCACAGACTTTATTCCCTCCTTTTCAAAGTAAGAAACTGAGGCACACGGCACAGCAGGGCAGGAGCAAGAGTCCTAATGTGGGTGTCTACAAACCTCCTTAGAACCCTGACACTCCTTAGATGTGGAGCACACACTGATCACCAATGAGGCCCGGGCAATATCTCTAGTCCGGACCTCTGGACTACGCAGCCCACCTCCCTCCCCGAAGAAGAGCATCCGCAGCCAAGAAACACGAGCAGGACCAGCAAGGGTTTGGATAGCCAGAAAGGAGACACGAGAACTTTCTCAATGAAAGGACACATACTCAGAAGTGTGCATGGAAGACCTCAGGTGCATCGCGGGATGTGAAAACTCACAGCACACTCAATGCTCCCGCTGGGGAAGGTGCCATTCCCACCCGGTTATCACTGGGAGCCAGATTCCCCCAGCCTTATGGCTGATGGAAGAGGTGGCAGCAGAGGGAGGCATCCTGACCTGGAAGGCTCTGTGCCCCCAAGCTTGCCTACTGAGGGAGGGCTGAAAGGTCCCGCATTTCCTCTTCTCTATGATAGGTAACAGGCCCTAGGCCCCTGCTGGCTGTGACACTGTTTCGTCTTGGACTCCAACACAGATGATGGACACACAACGCAAAGACAAAGAAGTCCCACACAAAAGGCCTCACGTTGCCCAGCGCCAGGGACATAGACTGTTCGTCAGAGGAAGCTTGGTATAGATGGGAGGCAGAGTCCAGGCTGCCAAGGGCTCTGGCAGGAACAAGAGGGGCTGGAGGTGGCAGAAGCACTTTCTGGGGCAATGGAGAGGTTCTAAGATGGACTGTGGTGACCGGCAGACACGCAGTTCTGTGTGTGAGCTAAAAGGACTGAATGGGACACTTGCTAACACTCAATCGTGTGGCACATGAGTGATGGCTCAGTAACTCTATTAAAACCATCCTGATCCTTTGAAAATAAGACAACAGAACTTGCTGGAGGCCATCCAGAATCTAGGAGCCCGTGACCTCCTTGGGGAAAACCCACAAGGTACCCCCAAGAAGCCTCTATCCCAGAGATCTGTGTGTTGCCGGGAAGCCACCAGACCCCTAGCTGGTTGGGTTCTCACTGGCCCCAGGACTTCTTGGATGCCAACAGAGTAAAGCGTGCTCATCTCATCCACTGGTGCCAGCACTCAGCATGGCACTTGGCACCTAGTAGGCCCTTAATAATTGAATGTTGAACCAGAATTAAAAACCCTAGTGTACACTCCCTGGGGCTCCACTCCCTTCTAATCCTGAGATGGCCATGTACCTGCAGTGAGTCTCAATTACTACACCCCCACCCCACCCCCAAGGAGCCAGGGATTAGCAGGAATACTGGCTCCTCCCACAGCTGTCTGTCTCCACAGAACCCAGTCTTTCCAGCCACTGATGGCCAGATTCCCGTGTCATTCTTTTTTTTTTAAATATTTATTTATTTATTATGTATGCAGCGCTCTGCCTGCATGTACACCTGCAGGCCAGAAGAGGGCGCTAGATCTCGTTATAGATTGGTTGTGAGCCACCATGTGGTTGCTGGGAATTGAACACAGGTCCTCTGGATGAACAGTCAGTGCTCTTAACCACTGAGCCATCTCTCCAGCCCCTCTGATGTTCATTCTTGATACCTTTCCCTTCCCACATCCAGGCTGAGCTATGCACTGGACCCACAGCCATGCGTCAGGAAGCCGCAATGCCACACCTGCCCTTCATCCACTGCTGCGTGTGTGCTCAGTAACCTCCAGCTCTTGCCTGGACTGTCCATGCTGGCTCTGGTCTTTTCTCTTCTTTTTATACTCTTCCTCCCAGCACAGAAGCCAGAGCTGTCAGGTTAGAACTGAAGTCGGATCTTAACCCGACTCGGCTCTAAGACCTCCAGTACTTCACCTCAAGTACCAGCAGACAACCCTTCAGCCACCACAGGCAGCCAACTGCATCACCTCAGTCCAAGCCTCCATTCGCCACTTGCTCCCTCTGCTCCAGGCCCACTGGCCTTCACGCTCTTGTCAGACACGCCAGGCGTGTGCTTGCCTCAGGGCCTTCACCTGTGCTCTTCCTCTGCCTGGCTCATCGGTGGCCCAGATGTTCTCAAGCCTTATTCTCTCACTTTCTTCACAACCTTTCTTTTCTTTCTTTTCTTTTTTCTTTTTTGGTTTCTCGAGACAGGGCTTCTCTGTGTATCCTTGGCTGTTCTGGACTCGCTTTGTAAATCAGGCTGGCCTCGAACTCATAGTGATCCACCTGCCTCTGCTGGGACTAAAGGCGTGCACCCCACGCCCGCTTTTCACAACCTTTCTAGCACTGACTGCTTGAATCGATGAGTGGTCCAGCCAGGCCTCCGTACACACTGGCCAACAGCAGGCGCTAAAGCCCCACGGTGAGAGTTTGTAACTAAAGGGCAGAGGCCTCAACGTAAAACTCTGCACTCAGTTATGAAGTGGAGCGAGCAGCCCTGAGCAAGGGTCTTCATCTTTTTTTTTTTTGCTTTGACAAAGGGTCTCACTGTGTGACTGAGTGGCCTGGAACTTGCCATGTAGACCAGGCTGGCCTTGGAACTCCAAAATATTGGCTTATGTCTGGCTCCCTAGTGTGGGCTTAAAGGTGTGGCTTGCCCAGTCTTCTGGGCCAATTTCTTAACCTCTCTGGCCCAGTTACTGATATCTAAGATGAGGGTGGCTCAAAGTCCCCACACAGGCTCAGGAAAATGCAGGATGCTGTTAGTCCCTGGCCATTCCCTTGGATGTCCCTAGCATCCAAGCTTTAGTGTCCAAGCTTGGGCCTTGCCATTCTCTGC
This sequence comes from Acomys russatus, assembly GCF_903995435.1. Lineage (NCBI taxonomy): Eukaryota > Metazoa > Chordata > Mammalia > Rodentia > Muridae > Acomys > Acomys russatus. The sequence goes on along the minus strand of NC_067140.1, from coordinate 6,072,512 downwards.
AGTGTCATTACCAGATAGGACGCTGGCCCCTCCCACAAGGTGCCCCACCCCCGCCCCAAGTCAGAGCTGTGAGAGTTCCCTGGGCCAGACACACAGCGCAGCATTTAGCAAAGATTTCCAATGGTGAGTGGATTTTTACTGACCTGTTGACAAGTTTCTTCTGCTTCCCCCTCACAGGCCCGACATTTCTCTCCGGCCCACCTTGCCCCTCACAGGTCCTGTGGCAATGGTGGGCTGTCCTGTGCCCATCTCACACGCTTTGTGAATAACGTCCTGAGCCGATAATTCGCAGACTCTAACATCTCCTGTCATCCTCTAACCTGGTCACCTTCCTGGGATGCCACCATGCGACCAGGGGCTCTTCTGTCCCTTCTTCTTCTTGAAGACTCTTGAACACCTCTCACGTGACCCTGATCCCTAGAGCAATCTCGCAGGTCCACCACCTCTGCACCAAGCGCTGTGACCTCCATGGCTCCACTGCCTCCCTGCACCCACTTCTGTACAAGGATCCTTTCAAGACTTGAGTGGCATTGAGGCTGGTACCACAGCTGGGTGGTCAACTCCGCAGCAGTTCTAGGTCACAGGGTATAGGGCCTTCTGACAGGACTTGGCCAGGACGCCTCCAAAGCTGTTGGCTATGCCATCCCGTTCATTAAAGTAGTGTTTGTTGTCCAAAAATTCAATTTGCAAAACAGATTTACACAGGAGCTTTTAGCTCAATAAACTTGAAACAGGAAAGTGGTTTCTAAAAGCAGTACAGACAGGCGGGCCCTCCTGCCCCAGGCTCTCCTCTGCTGGCCTGGCCTGCCTCTCCACAAGAGGCTTCCTCAGTCCCCAGGCCCTCTCACTCAATGCCAAGGCAGTGAGTGACCTGCTGGCCTGCACGACACAGGGACATGCACACTGACCTCCCAAGTCTCCTCCTCAACCCAAACGCTAAGCTCTTTGGCCTGTTGCACAAAGCCACTCTCCTGGCTGCCTTCCTAGCCTTGCCTCAGGCTCCTAGGTCATATCCGAATACCCAAATGGGCCCCACCCCCTACCTGCAGTCCACTCTTCCCATGATGCCGCCAATCAATGGAGTCCCTGTAGCAGAAATATGGGTGCCACCCCAACTTCCTTCCTGCGCATTCCTGCCTCTGCCCCCAAGCCTCCCACTATCCCTCTCCCACTGTCATCTCCCTCAGAGCTCTGGAACACGCCACCTGGCCACCATTCACCACCAAACTACCTGCCCCTAGTCTACCAGCCCATACCAGCTTCCTCTAGCTACTCACAGACAACCCTCAAGGCCACCACTAATAACTAAAACCTCAGCCGGGCGTGGTGGCGCTAGCCTTTAATCCCAGCACTCGAGAGGCAGAGGCCAGCCTGGTCTACAAAGCAAATCCAGGACAGCCAGGGATACAGAGAGAAACCCTGTCTCAAAACAAAAACAACAACAACAACAACAACAAAAACCCAACCAACCAACCAAATAATAATTAAAACCTCTTGCACTGGACGTAACAGTATGAAAACTGACATGGAGCCCACACCTGGTCTCATGATTCTCACTCAAGAACTGAGCTGGGATGAAGGGAACCCGTGAGGCCACAGACCAGACGAGGCGCAGACATAAGGAGACCTGTGTATGGTGCAGGGTGGAGGTGGAACTTGACCACGCAGAGGTCAGGATGGAAAGGTCCACTGTGGCTGACTCCAAAGCTACTGGGAGGATCGAGTGAGTCTTGGGACCTTCTGGAGCCACACACCCTGTGGTCAGATTCCAGCCCCACCTGGTAGCCACTGACCTTGGAGGGCTGACCTTACGTGAGGTCTGGTGTGAGAGCCACGGGAGTCACGCACACCCAGTCACTCAGCACAGTGGCTGCTCTGTCCTCTTCTTCCAGGGGAGACATCCCAAGGCCCCCAGTGTACTCCCGAGTCTCAGAGAGTCCTGAGCTCTGGGCACACCACGCTTCGTCCTGCTCACACATCTGAGATAGAGCTCCGCTCAGGAGTAGGCAGAGTAGGAATTAATAACAATAACTACTAATAAAGTAGAGTTATAACAATATGCCATAATAAAAGGTATATGCAAATGTACTCTCTCCCGCTCTCAAACTATCTTATTGTACTGAAGGTCTTGACAGCCTCAGCACACAATTGGCGTGGCCAGTATGGCTATGAAGAACTGTGGACACCCACCAGTCAGCTGGCAGGCAGTGGAAGGCTTTGCCCAGAGGAGGTGCCACTGAGCCGCTGCTGCTAACCCCAAGCTCAGTGGCTGGTGGTGCAGGATTCAGTGGGCTGGCCCGAGCCCAGACTGGGCAGAGAGGCCAGCTCCAACTCTAAACTGTCCTTACTCTTCCTTGCCTCCTGCTCTGAGCCAGTCTTACCCCCTGGCCATGGCCTCAGACCTAACTCCCTCACCCCTACCTACCACCACTCCTGATCTGGAGAAGCAGAGGCAGTTTCTGCAAGCTGAATCTGGGAGTTGGAGCCAGGCAGGGAGGTTCCCCTCTGAGCGCCTGATGTAGACACTTGTCATCTCTCACAGCTGCAGAGCAAGGCCTGTCGGGCAGTCACAGCAGATCCTGACACATGTCACCGTTCCTGAGGCCCCTGTTTCCTCCGTTACCCTCACAGCTCTGCAGGCTGCTGGTCACCCATTTTGCAGTGGAGGGCACTGCATGGCCTCAGGTTGCATGGTAAGTGACTGCCTCAGCAGGAGCAAACTCTGGTGAGTCACACTTGGGCCCCAGGCCTCTCCCCAGAATTAGAAATGGCCCCCATGATTAAATTCCCACATCCCATCGATACACATTTTCCAAGTGTAGAGGACATTGTGTGTGACATAGATGCACTAGGGCTTGAAGAACTGAACCTATCAAGTCTGATAGCTGCACATGGCTTATGCCGCTCTCCTGCTGGCTAGGGACCAGGTGGCCTTTGGCATCACAGCCTCGGACCCCATTTCCAGGGTAAGCACACTGTCACTTTGCTAGAAAGCCAAGCCCTGAACCACTGGCTGGCTTTCAAACTCAAGGCTATGCCACGCCCTCCACTTAGCTGCTTGTCTACAGCTCAAGGTCACTCAAGAAACAGCTGGCAGCCTCCTGCTTTGGGCCAGATGTGGACAAGAGCCAGGCATGCTTGTCTTTGTTCTCACAGAGCGGTGGGGGTGCGCCTTCCACTTACGTTCAAGACCAGTGCACGGTCTGAAGGATGCAGGGGAGGCTGCGGAGAGCAGGGTGACTGCTCGGGTGTCATGGCCCCTTCACACTTAGCACTTTTACCCATTCTTGTCCATGGCCGTCTCACAGCCACCCCACCCCACCCCCCTTTGAAGCCTCATCCAATTCCTCAGGGCTCTGGCGCAAATACAGAGAACACGGTGCCCTGCACACAAACATTTGGGCTCCTACTCTGTACGTGGCCCCAAACTGGGCCACAATGAGGACAAGATGAGTCAGGCAATGTCCCTGGAACACCCAATCCCATGGGGGTGGCAGATACATAAACAGACATCGCAGTCCACAGTACTGGGTAGAAGCCCAGGGCTGTGGGGGCCAGCAGCCAGCCTTGGGGGGAGTGTTTTGGACATATGGGAAAAGAGGGCTCTTGGCTGGGCCCAGGGGCAGCCACAGGAAGCCACCAGGTAGGCAGGTGGGAAACAAATAGGGCCAATGTTTGCCATGTTTGGGAAACTTCTGCAAAGTGGGGAACCAGCCTGTAGACTCCACAGAAGGAGGGGGACATGGAGAGGGGACAGGCCTGGAAAGACAGGCAGGAACTCAGTCATCTGGACGGTCCCATCCTTGCCAGTTCAGAGACTGGCCTTTTCCCTGGGAGCAGCAAGCACTTTGTCAGTTTCTTGTGGAAAATAAGCACCCCACGGCTCAGTGGGGGGGGGGAGGCCTGGGGTGGTGATGAGCCGGGATGAGTGAAGGTTCTCTATCTGGGGTCTGAGTCAGGAGACACTGGGCTCTAGAAGCCAGTCAAGGGGCTGCGTGGAATGTTCGCCTAGAACGCAGCGTTCTGGGTCCCTTGGATCCACAGCTCTACGGAAGTCAAGCATGGTGGTCTGTGCTCTGACTGTGCTGGCAGCAGGAGGATCACCACTTCAGGGTGACTCTCAACTTCATGCCCAATTCTAGGCAGCCTGAGATACACGAGCTTCAAAAACAAAACGAAAACCAGCTGGGAGGTACAGCTCATGGTCCAGTCAGCGAAGTACCCGCCAAGCAAAGATGAGGCTTGAACCCCTGTGTACAGGCTGGACACAGCAGTGTGTTTCTGTAACCTCTGGGGAGCTTGGGGTGGGGGCGGGAGGGGGGTGGACAGGTGTAAGGTGGATCCCTGGAGCTCACTGGGCAGCTAGCTAGTCTATCCAGTCAGGGAGCAACAGTTCAGTGAGAGACCCCGAGAGTGACTAAGGAAGACACTTTGCATCAACCTCTGGCCCTCTCACACACCTGTGCGCACACAGACACACACTCTTCAAAAAGGGCCACAGGAACCACTCAGACTCAGGCTGTAGTGGGCTACAGGACAAGGATGTGCTTAGGAGCAGCTTCCGGCCCTCGGTTCCAATGAGAAGGGGAGACGGGCCATGGAACCCTGACTTTGAGCTATAACAGGGTCAAGCAAACCTTTCTTTAAGGGCCAATGGCAAATATTTCAGGCCTGTAGGACAAGCAGCCCTCCACCCAAGGCAGACACAGATATCCTCCTCCATGTCTCAGTAATACCATGGTTAGCTTCCCCTGGGATGCCAGAAGCACAGGTCAACAGCATTGTTCATCGCAGCCTCAAGCCCAAAACATCCAACTGCTCCATCCAGGCAGCAGATTAACAAAGCATGGTATATTTACAAAATGGAATAGTACTGAGCACTGAAAAGGGATAAGATCCAATACATGCAAAAGAAAATATAGATGAATGCCAAAACTGTAAGCTGAGTGCAAGAAGCTAGACACATGTCACGACATGTTTCTATTTATATGACCTTTCTAGAAAAGGCAAAATTATAGAGGCAAAGAAACCAGTGGCCTAGAGTGGGAATGGAGACTGGCCGCCAAGAGGCAACTGTGGTGCTGGTTGAATACTGTAAATTTGTGGCATCTTGGGATGAGTTCTTAAGACGTAAGCTGCACTTTTAGGAAGTCCCCGGCAGGGGGTGCCTCCTGGGCACCCTCCAGAGGGTGACGCCATCATGCTCAGGCCAGGAAGAGTAGCAGGCAGGCCTGTGGGCCAACACAGACTCCACTCTGGACATGCTCAGCAGGTAGGATCCTGAATGGAGCTCTCCAGGGAAGGGCCAGGCCAGGACTCAGGGATGCAGAGGACTGGTGTGTCCCCTGGGAAATGCTGGCTTCAGATGCTGGCCAGCCCAGAACTCTGCCCTCCCTACCCTGCTGCTGGCTTCACACGCTGCTCCCCACAGTTGGCAAGGGTCAGTGGGGGGAAGCAGGCTCCTGAGGCAGCCCTTCTAGATGCCACTATATTGCTGGGTGGCCTCATGGTCACAGGGTAAGGGGTCAGCCAGCACAGGACATCCCGCTCTCTACATCTGGTGAGGAATAGACTCCTACGTGGGACGGGAGCACATCTCCATCTTGCTTACGCTATTATTTGGGGGGCCTTTCACTCGGAGGCAGAGACTCACAGCTTTCCCACGAAAACGGCAACTTCAAACTCTGACCATGAAGCCTTTGCAAGAGAAGAGTGCATCTGACTTGTTCTCCACAGCTCACGGTAAGTACGCAGTACACACCCACTGAACAAATGGCAGGTGATCCTACTGGCCACGCTCAGTACCCCTTCCCTGTCTGGCCCATCTGCCCAACTTCTCTCACAGCCAGTCTGCAGACCGTTGGTTTATCCTCTTTCCTACAGCAGCCACCCTCCTCACCCAGCACCACCGCCGAGCTTCATGCAGGCAGCAAGCCAGGGCCCTGCCTCTCCCGACGGCCTTGGCCCGGACCGGGAGCAGGCAGTGTTGCCTACAAGCCGCTCAGTCCTCCCAAGCGCCTGTCCCGGTATCCATGAGCGCTGCCCACACATCCGGCTGCCACACAGAGCCCAGTGAGAGCAAGACAGGGTGGCCCAGGCACCCGCTCAGGCAGGACTTGAGAAAAGAAGGACTGGGTTCAGAGGTCACCACACATTATGATCTGAGAGCTGGGATGTCCTCTCAGGCATCCCCAGTGACTGCCTGTTTCTCCCCCAGAGTCTCCCGCAGCAGTACCGAAGTTCCCGTTAGACGGAGCCGCATTCCTACAACCAGCACCTCCCAGAGTCAAGCTGCCTTTGCCCACTGCAGGATTCATTTCACTGGCTTCAAGGTCAGAATATGACTCAGTTTCTAGAGCAGAGAGGTGGGTGGGTGGGTGGGGACCGGGGCTGGCAGGCATGAGCTGGGGTCAGGGTGGGGGTGTAGAGGTCTGAAACTCCTTGAGCTATGCCAGGGAAGCAAGCAAGAAAACCAAAGGGCTTGTGTAAGGCGCGGTGCCACAGATGAGGCACCTCCTCTGCGTAGGTCTGCAGCTCCTCAGCCCACTCCACACTCCAGGCACAACCTGTTTCTCCTGCCTGCACCACGTCGTGGGCTCTGCTCCCTCCATCCGCAGCACCATCTGCCAATCTCAGCTGTGAACATCCTCCTCACTCTGCATGCCCTCCGTGGGATCCCACGGACTGCCTCTTCCCCTGTGGCCCGGCTTGGGCCAGGGCGCTGGTGCCAAGCTACTGGCATCTGCCCACCGAGGCTTTGGCAGAGCTCCCGCATCAGCCCACCTGCCCTGTGGATGCAAACAGCTTTCCTTGAGCCTCCCAGGAAGATGTCCTAATCTCCCCAACTATCCAGTGTGGGGTCACAGCCCTGCACGCACCTTGAGCTCTGCCCAGAGGATTCCCATGCAGAATAAACTCCAAGGCGGGGCTTCTGGCCATGCGGGTGGGGAGCAAACATCTGCAGAGTGAAGAATGGGACGGATTGAGAAGCTGCCCATGGGCCTGGAGAAAGCCCCTGCAGTGGGCTGGCAGGTGATTGTGCCGTTCACACACATTTACCAAGGCACCGACAACAGGTGACGCTAACTACTGCTGACACGGGTGCTCACACCAGCTACCCTGTGACAGGGGTCCTGGCTTCCCCCATTTCACAGACAAGCAGCCAAGTGTCATGGCTGGAGAGGGTAGGGCTGGGTCTTTGCCCACGTCCACAAGATATACTGTGACCATGAGCCGTGGCCCGGACCTCAGTGTCTACCCACAGCGAGTAGCGTGGGCGTACTGAGACAAATCCCACACAGTTGTCACACATCCAGCAAGAAGAGGGACAGGTTCCTCCAGAATCAGGTTTCCAGGCAGCTGGTGCAGGTCCCCAAGGATGCTCGCTTCGCTTCAGTATACCCATCTACATAATGGAGCCGTATGGCCAGCCTTCCCTTCCCCGTGGCCTTGATTTTCCCATTAGTAGAGTGCCTGGGAGCAGAACCAATCCCATCGGATCCAGCACTGGGGCTTCCCAAGGCCGCATGAGCCTGAGATTCCTGAAGCTGGGTCTTTGGGAGTGCATTCCTGCACCGTTTCCATGGTGACGCTAAGGCCTAGAGTGGGGGTGGCAGTGTCTGGGCCTGGAGGTGGCTCCAGGAGGAACCCAGGAAGGGAGACTCACTATGCCCAGCAGACTCCACCTGCTGCCTCCACACAGCAGGTAAGGACCAGGGGAGTTGAACCACACCCCATCATCTGGCCGCTGCCCATGGTGCTGAAACCACACGCTTCTAAGAGCAGGCTCTGCCCAGCGAGAGGCCAGTCTGCCCGGCTGGGAATCAGGAAGGTAGACGGATGGAGAGGGGCCCAGAGGAGAAGCACAGCGGGCTGTGAGATCTTGCACCAGGTTATCTGCTGGGCCTCAGTTTCCTCCAAATGGCAACGCAGAGGCCGTCACAATGGATGGAGAGGGCCAAAGTGTCAGCTCTCACTCACTGTAGGATGGTAGATGGTGAGCTTCAGGAAGGTGACACGAACGGGGTGCTGGCTCCCCAAGGGTCTGCCTTCTCTCTTTCTGGCAGGCCTGTGAAACAGTGTTCACAGAGAGGTGAAGCCAGCTGTCCAGGATCACATGGCTAGCGAGATGGAGAGCAGAGGCCAATCCAGTTAAAAAAAAAAAAAAAATCATCAAATCTATCCCCTCTCTGTTCTCAGTATCCAGTTGGGGAGTTTCAAGTCGTCCACAATTCACCCAGAAAGCCGCCCAGGACAGGCTTCTTTATTCCACTGCAGCCTGGGCTCCCTGGCTCTGCGAGCAGGAATCCCCACCTATACTGCCGGAACCATAGGCTGGCAGCTCCCCTCACGACCATCTCTCTACCCTGCTGGAAGAGACACAAATGGTCCAGAGATGGCAGGTATCGGTTGTGGGCCAATGACCGACGCCCACACGGGGCCTGTCACAGGCCTTGTCGGCAGGCAACGGGAGCATCAGCAGGGAGGAGGGGGCATACCTGGTCCCTCCAGACTCACTCGGGCATGCACCTGGCTGAGCCCCCTCCAGACCCAGGTATGCTCCTGGCCCGATCCTGTTGTCAGTTTCTGATGGGTGAAGTGTAGGCTCACACACACACACGCACACCCAGAAGTGACTCAAACCACTGGGCAGGGAGGTGGGGACTCCTGGCAGCCTCAGGCACCCAATTTTCACTTTGAGGAGATGTGGCCTTGGGGTCTGGGAGGAATGGGGATCCAGGGAGGCAGTAAGATTGGGGTGGGATCCAAACCAGCTCCTCCTCAGCTGTGAATCAAGGGCATCTGTCTCGAGCAGTGTCACTTTTACAAAACAAGACTCCTGGGCCTTGTGCGAGGAGCACGGGAGCATGGGATTGAGCCATTTAAGTCAGTGGCTGCCTAGCAGAAGCTCTATCAGTGGCTTCAACAAGAAATGCCATGCTAGATTCCAGCCCTCAGGGCTGGCTCTCCTCTGTCACTCCACACCCAAGCCACGGCCATCATACGTCAGGGTATCCGCAACAGCCACCTCTCCAGACTGTTTCCCCAAGTGCCCCTTTGACTCCCTCTTATGAGGGGGCTGGGGGGGGGTGACATGTGACCTGGAGAGGGGGGCTGCTGCCTCCCTCCCCAGTAAGGAGATCTGAACTTCTGACTGCGATGCAGGAGGCTCTTCAAGGTCCTTCCCCACCTCTGCCCCATTCCTAGCACCATGTCCCTCGCCCTCCCTCAACACCCTGCAGCCACTTGCCTCCCTCACTTGTAGGCCAGTTCATGTAAGTCCTTCGTGCTACCACAGGCTCACTTTTCCCAGGAGTCACACAACTGGCCCTTCATCCCTTGGTTTCACCCAGGTCACCCTGGCAGAGAGGGTTTCCCTGCCTGCCTTGAGTCTAAGGCATCCCCTTGAGTCCAAAGTATCCAGTACCACAGGCTAGCCCTGGCTTTGGGTCTCCACTGTCAGCCAAAGGAGAAAAATATGCCCTGCCAGCAGTTAAGACAACTGTGCCTCTGAGGCAATGGACACTCACAGTCCCCCTGCCCTGGGGTCCTAGGTAATGCCACCTCACCTCTGGGACAAGGAAGACAGTCTGAGGCCCTCCCTTGCTGTCGGCTGTGGCCATCCAGGCCCCGCCCAGCACTGACCCACTTTTGGAGCTTCTCTGAGCTCAGATGGTTGCTCCTCGAGGGAGCCAATCCCGTAGATCGCAGCTGATTCCGCTGAGGGGGGTGGCTGCTGGCGCCCTTGTACTCGGTGGCCATTAATCAACATGATTGGAACTGAGACCGCCATGGGGCCTTGCTTGGGTAGGAGCTGGGCCTGGCCTTCAAGGCTTGGGAAGCTGCCAGGTTGAGGCCTCCAGCCCCTTTTCCCGGACAGGTTCCTGGCCTCACACCCCAACCTGTCCATCCCACATATCCCCTTATTCAACCCAAAACATGCATCCACTCTCCACTATACATGCACCCTACAGCTTCCCTCAGTCCACACAGAGCCACACTGCACTAAACTCTATCAAAGAGGAGTCCGAGGCTCGGAGATGAGCTGTTAAGTCTCTGCCTGCTCTCAATGAAAGAAACTAGAAGATCGGATGAGGCGTCTACAGAGACCCTAGGCTGTATTGTGGTGGAAGGTGGGCTGCCATGGTGCCCACTGACTTCTGAGGACAATGTACCTGTGCTGCATCAGGAAACGCTGGAAGGATGGAGTAAGAGGACTGGCGAGCTCCTCCCCACCACCCCCACCCCCCCACTGGGTAGCTCTTAAAAAATCCCTTTCCCATCTCTGCCAACCCAGGATTTACTAAGTGCCTATTGTATGCACCAGAGTAGCCAGGGCTCTGCCTCAGATCATCCCCACCTCCTTTTGCAGGAGCAGTGACCTTTGGGGACAAGGGGCCTCCAAGGACTGTTTCCTCCGATTTAACCTATGAGTCCCGTGCAGTAGGGCCATCCTGCCTGTACACTGCGTGCACTTGACAAGACCCAGGGGTAAGGCAGTCATCAAGATGCATGTCTCGAGCTCCTGGCCTGGGGCAGACAAAGCTGGTAAAAGGATCATGCTGTGATTCGTGTCCCAAGGGCCTGGGACAGAGAAAAGCGCAGGTCACACATGATTCCTCTGACAGGGACATGGGCTGAGAAATAAGAACTGGCAGCAGATTCTGCTGAAAAGAGCTGGCTGGGCCAGAGCCCTGTGACTGCGCATGCCTTGATAAGTGTCGAGGGCCTGAAGAGAAAGGTTTGCAGCCAGGGAGGAGTGAACTGGGCCTCGATTTCCCTCTCTGCACCAGGATAGCGGCGGCTCCCCTCTGTCCCTAGGCGGTCTATCTACTCCAGGGGAAGCCTAGGGAGGTGAGGGGTGCTCAGGGACCAACTTGCTGGAATTGACCTTGGCTGTGTCTCTTCCCCCTTGTCCCCTGGGGCTGACTCAATGCTTCCAATGGTGCCTGACTCACCCCTTCAGTGACAGCTACTTATGCCACCCTCTCCGCCTCCCAGTCCCAGCAATGGAGCTCCTCAGCTCACACCCAACCCCTTTCCCCACCAACCTCCAGACAGCCACTAGGGGGTCTGGCCTCCCATAAATCCAGGTCCCTCCTGAGAGGCTAGAAGAGGTCCCTTCTGAGAAGCAGCCCCTCCCATCTCCACTCAGCCCTGCCCCAGCAGCTCACACCAACCAACGGCAGATGGCCAAGGTGTAAGCCAGCTGGCCCAGGCTGCTGTGTGTCCAGGGACACGGGTATGGTAGCTTATAAGGAGCCTCCAGTAGCTTCTCCCATAAGCCACCCTAGGTCCCAGGGATGGTAAACCACGAAGCTCCTGTACCCCGGGGACAGCCACATGACGTGAATCACAGGACAGAGCTGGGTAGCTCTGGCCCAGCTCTCAAGTGTGTGTGTGTGGGTGCTCCAGGGACACCCCACTTTCGTTCTGCCTTCACTTCCAGAACAGGCAGAATTTCCTGAGGCAAAGGCAGGATGCACACACTCTTGTGGGTAGCCAGAGGGAGGAGGTGACATCAGGGCTCCAATTTGGAACTGTTTCTCGGAGAATGTTGGGAACTAGGTCTCCCCGAGTTTGTGGAGGGGGGTTTGCACAATGGCAGTCAACCACGAATACGCTAAATGGGACACCCTTGGCTGCTCCAGATTTGACTCTTCAGCTCTGGCTCTCAACTGTCTCCCTTCCTCCTCTGCCTCCTCCACTCAGCCTGGAATCCACGTCTTCCACGGGTCGGGGCTCTAGGAGGGTCTCCCACTTGCTGTTCACTTCCTGCCACCTTTGTCAGGGTTGTGGATTGAAGGGAAAGCCAATCCTGGGGCTCCACCTCCCTACAGGCAGGCTCTTTTGCGGTTTGCCTCAAGCACCATCTGTGGTTCTTACCGGATACCCCTAACCGGAGTTGGTTCTCAACACACCCCGCGGGCTACCTTTCCTGACCCAGCGGCCAGCCAGAGCATATGGAAGTCCACACCTCGTGCCTGCAGGGCTCCCACTCTGAGCTAGGACCCCCTGAGGCTGCCAGGTCCCTGCCCTTCCAGCACAATCCTCCCTGCTCCACAGGTTCCCCTTCTTGGAACGTATTCCTACCACATGGGAAATGGTCCCTGCGCCTTACCATGTCCCTGCCTGGAATGGCCTTCCCACCTCTTCACCTGGGCAGCTGTTACATGTTTTTGGCTCAAGTGACACTTCCTAAGGATAACCCCCACACACCCTATCCCCTGCCTAAGAGTGGGTTCCTCTGTTTGCCTAGTTGCATTTATTTGACGGCGCTGCCCAGGCTGGGGGTTTCTAAGGGCAGAGGCCGGGCTACCTGGAGCCTTGAACACTGCCGACACTCGATGTACGTTTACTAAGTGAATGACTGGTGGTTTCTTACTATCGTTCTGGAAGCATCCAGATGGGCCTCCCTGCCACCCCCCTGTTACTCATGGCTGGGTCCCCGCCAGCACCCAGATCTCAGCAGACGAGGCTCCCCACACATGTCCAGCTTCACTGTGTCACACAGCCTGAGGAGCTTCCCTCGCGGCCCCCGCCTCACCCCACGGCATCCTGGACAGCCAGAGACCCCCAGGCTCAGGGACAGAAGCTGCTGACCCACACACCCACAAACCACCAGATCCCCCAAGCTCTTTCTTCTCCTCCCCTCCCTGCCTGAGAGCTTCAGTATTCTCTTTGGACAGGCCACACCCTACTCCTTCTTGACATCACAGGAGAAAGGGAGGAATCCACTGAGGGGGTATCATAGAGTCCTCTAAATTGTAGCCCCGGCAGTAGGCAACAGCCAGCCTGGGCCTTTTTCACTAGGAGACGTGGCAAGGGGCCAGGGGTACACATGCCATGTCTGGGCTTAAAGCATCTACAGAGAGGGGCTCCTCTCTGATTAGAGTTCACAGAGCTTCTATAGCCCGGAACCCAAGTGCCCAGCATGGCAGGGGTGATGGCCCAGGTGGAGGGGGCCCATCTTGGCTGCTGTCATCTCAGAGCCACTTCCTCTTTACCTGGCCCTTTGTTCTCTCCTCCTCAGCTGTGTGGGCACCTGCTCCAGCTATCCCTGCCTCCACCACAGCCTCTCAGACACCTTCTCTCCAGCAGGGTGCTAGGGTGGTCATGCCATTTGAGGGGCTTGTGCTGCCAGGAGCCTCTGTAAGTACTAGCTCTGCCTCGGGGTTGGATCAAGTCACGCCTCCAGGGGCTTGTGAATCAGCCTGGGGTTCAGTCTGTGTTTTTTAATTTTTATTTTTTGACCCTTGCATAGGCACTGCATGGCTAAGTAAGCCTCATCATTGTCTAGTTTGTGAAATGGATCTGCTCTCCCCAGTCAGCCTGGGGAAAGCACGACATTAGCCCTCACTCTCAGAACTCTCCAGCCTCTAGAATGAATCCTCCTCACTTAAAAACAAAAACAAAAACAAAAACAAAAACCATGTGCATGTGTGAATGGGGGGTGGGCTTGAGACAATCTTGTCATCCTCAGGGCCATCCCCGCCTCCTTTGAGACAGTCTTTCATTGGCCCAGAGCTCACCAATCAGGTGAGCACCAGCGAACACCTCTCCAGCACTGGACTACAAGTGGTGGCGCATGCCTTTAATCCCAGCACTCGGGAGGCAGAGGCAGGCGGATCGCTGTGAGTTCAAGGCCAGCCTGGTCTACAAAGTGAGTCCAGGATGGCCAAGGCTACACAGAGAAACCCTGTTTCGAAAAACCAAAAAAACAAAACAAAACAAAACAAAAAACAAAAAAAACAAGTGTGCATACCACACCCAGCAAGTTAAATGGGTCCTTGTACTTGGAAGGCGAGTCCTTTACTGAATGAGCTATCTCTGCAGTCCCTCTTGTTCTCTTTTTCCTCCCATGTTAGGAAGCTCTCAATAGCTGAGCTATTTGCCAGAGGGTATAGAAATATGAGCAGTGACAAGACACTGGGTGCAGTAGGGGCCCATGCAATGCTGCTGTGTCCCAGGGATCCTGGGGAGAAAAGCAGTGGGTGCTGCAGCAAGGAAGTGCAAGCAAGGCTCACCTTTGTGGGACACAAAGCCTTGGTGAACTCATGACACACCCAAGGAACCACGGGAGCCAAGGCAGCTGGCCAAGTTGATGATGGGACCTCCCTTGAAGACGACGGTCCCTTGTTCTCCTTCCCCAGGGGGGACAGGGGGACCAAATTCTACTCCAGTTCCATCCACATGCCAAATGCCACATGCTAGGGAGTCACTTGTCCCCAGAGGCTGGCATAGTGGCCACTATTCTACCATTGGAGAAAAAAAACATAAGAAAAATGCACTCGGGCCCAGCACGATGAGGGTGACCCTGTGGTGTGAAGGACAGTGAGTCCAGGGCAGAGGGACAAGCCAGTGCAAATATCCTGCAAGGTGGAAGGGTCCAGCATGGCAAGTCAACAGTTGTCATCTGGTGTGACCTTGGCAGCCAGAAACCTGTCTGCATTAACCGCTAGTGGACACAGACAGGTGTCTGAGGGATGGAGGGATGGAGAGAGACCGAGGCAGCAGAAGCACCGTGAAGCCCAGGGCAACTCACACACGTTGCTCTACAGATACAGGGAGAAGTCAGGATCTTAAGTCCTGTGAAAGCACTTATCCATGGCGGTCAAGCTGCTCTTGCAAGCAGGAGCTTGCACAGGGGGAAAAGCAGGTCTGGGAAAGCTTACCAGAGGAGGCAGCTCATAGGTGAGGAGGATGGGACCCTATGTGCTCCGGGCTAGGAGGGGAGGGAAGGAGGCCCCGCTGGGCCATAAAGCAGCCACCGTTTGCTGGCAGGCCAGGCACAGCAGCATGGCTGCATATGCTTAGGTGCTCAGCCTGAGCCAGATATGAGCCATCTCCTTATTGTTCTTAACGGCCCTAGGAGGCACAAGCAAACTGAGAGGGCAGCCACAAAGCCACCCACCCGTCCAGGTCCTGCTATCTCGACCGCCCGGGGCTCATGGCTTCCACAGACAGAAAACCAGCCAAGGCTCACATCAGGAAATGAATGTTAAACGATCTGTTCTGGAAAGATCTGGTTGCCCAGAGAGAAGGATTGAGGCCCCCTGCCTCAGTTTCCCCTCAGGAGCCTGGGACCTCAGCTTAGCAGCCTCAGCTCTGTAAGGGGTGAGACAAGCCTTGGCAAGGCTCTTCCCCCCCACCCCCCTCAGGGACTCAGGCGGCAGCTCCAACCTGCAGCTTTAATTAAAAGGTCTTTTCAAACCATTAACGGCAATAATAATAAAACTCCAAACAGGACCGATAAAGCAGCAGACTGCAGGAGAGTTAAAATGGGTATCTGGTGTTTCGACGCCCCCAGGGGGCAATCGGCTCTGAGGGAGGTGTGATTTTCACCTCCAGTAGGCCTGTCAGTCCCAGACACTGCAGGAGAGTCAGAGGAGACCTGGGGACTCTTTGGCAGGTGGACACTGGATACTGGAGTCTCCAGCCCCCAGCCCACCTCACTAACCAGTAACACCTCCTCCCCCAGAGCTCAGCGGGCCTCCTTCGTGCCTCCAGCCAGCCCTGATTCCAATTTAGGTCACCTTTACCACCCCTAAAAATAGCTTCCCCTTAGTGGAGTCTCCATGTCCACCTGGGTCCTTGCAAACAGTGCTCCACAGTAGGCTTCCCACGGTGCAAACCAGACCCGACCACCACCCCACGACCTTGGTCCTCAGGGCCTCCAGAATGCCGCCTTCCTCCACGCCCTCTGAGTAAGCCCAGCTCCTTTCACCTCAGGGTCTTTACACAGAAGAGTATAGAAAAGATCTGCACAGCCTACACTTGCTCTCAGTCAGGCTCAATAACTCACCCCTAAAACCTTTGAGAACTCTCACCCCTCTCCCAAGCCCCAACAGCCCCTTCCTGCGTTGTAGTATTTCTTCTGGCAGTTCTATCTGCTTGCTCTCTGACCCCTGTAGAAGCCCCCACGAGGGCAGGGACCGTCTGACTTACGCACAGCTGTGGCCCCAGCGCCTAGCACGGTGCCTGGCACACAGTCACCGCTCAGGCAGCACACAGCCTCCCTGCTGCCCTTCCTCCTGCAGTCACACTCCCAGATGTCTAGTGCCCTTATGGGCAGAGGGTGTGGCAGTAGCTTTCTGGCTGCCTGGGTTTGCTGCTGCTGACACCCACAAAGGCAGGTCCCCAAACAGAGATCCCAGGAGCCCTGCGTTAACTCCGCACTGTGGGGCTGGCAGAAGACCTTCCCTAACACGCTCCGAACCTCCTCAGGCCCGGGCTAAGCACACAGGACGCAGACTCACCAGGTGGAACCTGTAAAGGACGTCCAGGTCAACAGGGGGCTGTGCATTGCTGTTTTACCTTCATGTATGTCTGTGCAAGGGTGTCAGATCCCCTGGAACAGGAGTTACAGCACCATGTGGGTGCTGGGAATTGAACCGGGATCCTCAGGAAGAGCAGCCGGTGCTCTCAACTGCTGAGCCATCTTTCCAGCTCCCTTGTTCTTTAGAGTTCCAAACAAATCTATTGGCTAGGGGATGTGGCTCAGCCATGGAGTGCTTATCCGTACCAAATGCTCAGCTCCATCTCCATGCCTCCCTTACCTGCTATTAACTTCTTCGTATGAAAAGTCCCAGGCATCTAGAAGGCAGGAACTCTACTTACAAATTATACTGGGAGCCAGGAGAGCAGGCTGTCTCGGTGTCCAGGTGGCCCTAGCAAGTCCGTGGCCTCAGTCCCCACCTCCATCCTCCATGGGGCCAGACACTAAGAGTCACATACCTTCCCCCAGCTGACCAGCAGGACAAATGTTTAGTCCTTACAGCGAGAACTTGCTGCTCCCTTTTATTAACAGGTGGTGGGGGAGGGGAGGGTTCCAACCAGACCCCATTTTCCGCCTCAGAGAAGGCAAGGGGGTGGGAATTAACTCCTGCACGAAGAGAGCCCAGTGTGCAGCTGCTTCTTTGAAGCCCCATGAATATACATGGGGCTTGGCTTTGAGATGCTAAGGAGCTGCCTCAGCTGGAGAAATTGGGATCACCAGCTTGGGGGCCCTACCTGAGGGGTAGCTAGAGTGGAGCGGGGGCGCTAGAGAGATCAGAGAGACTGGAGACCCAGCGGCTCAGCCCTGACCTCAAGATACCTTTTCCCTCCCGGCCTCAACGTCCTCACCTGAAGGGCAGGGGCTCCTGCTTGGGGCTTCCAGGGGCAGACAACGCAGTGACGCACGTTTCAGCTGGGCATGGGAGGGAAGAGGCACTCAATGCACGCTACGGCATATTTTGCACGTGCTTGGGGCAAGGAGGCTGGGCATGGCCACCCTTCTCAGTGTGCTTCCCCGGCCCTGGCTCGTGCCCTCCGCGCTCCTGTTTCCAGAACAGAAAGAGTTGTTTACAAGCGACACGGAGCCATGGACAATGAAGAGATGGCCCTTGCTGCGGCTGAGCTCTGAGTGGGTGAGCCAGGCACCTCTGCCTAGCACACGGAGGCCCTAGGCTCCACCCTCAGCATAGCAAGAAAAAAAGACAGTGTGAGCAGAGTGTGTGGGTTGGACAAGAGGGAGATCCGGCCGGGGTGGGGGTGGGAGGGAGATAGGTAGGCTGGAGAGGGGCGGGGCTACAGAGAGGGGGCGGGGCTGCAGCTGTCTAGGGGATGGCTTGGAGACAGCTCAAAGGCTGGAAAGAACTCCATCAAGCCAATCTGACTTTAACACTTACACTAGGATAGGCTAGCCCTTCATAGATGCTCTTGGCCAGATGAAGCCACAGGAAAGTAACTGTGATGCCACTACCACTGGCTCTGAAGTGTCCGAAGACTCCTGTTCTGTTCCCTTCAGCTCCCTGTTTCTTAATTTCCGAGGCTCCATCTCTCTTACCACCTGTCGAAGTTTGAATGAGAAGCCGTTCCCCCCCTCCCCCCAGGCTCATAATTTTGAATACCTGGTCCCCATTTGGAGAACTGTTTGGGAAGGATTAGGGAGGCGTGGTCTTGCTGGAGGAGGTGTGTTACTAGCTTTGAGGTTCCTTTCTTTCCTTTTTCTTTCTTTTTTTCTTTTGGTTTGGTTTTTTGAGACAGGGTTTCTCTGTGTAGACTTGGCCATCCTGGACTCACTTTGTAGACCAGGCTGGCCTCGAACTCACAGCAATCCGCCTGCCTCTGCCTCCTGAGTGCTGGGATTAAAGGCGTGCGCCACCACACCCCACCTTTAGCTTTGAGGTTTCAAAAGACTGTCCCCAGTGTTCTCTCTCGCTCAGATATGTGGATCAAGATGTGAGCGCTCAGCTGTTGCTACTGCTATGAATCTGCTCTGCCTCCGTGGTCTCTAACCCTCTGAGACCATAAGCCCAATTCAACGCTTTCTTTTATAAGCTCCTTTGGTCATGGTGTTTGGTCACAGCAATATAACAGTAACTAAGACAGCACCCCTTGAAACCCTCTTCCCCTCCCCTATGTGGCCTCTGCACTCACTGCTCTGCCTGAACTCTGCTCTAGTCCAGGTGTCTTTAAAGCCTGGCTCCAGTGTCATCACTCAAATGTCACCACCCCTTCTCCCAGGCAGAGCCCCCCCCCCCCCACTCTGCGCCTGTCTGCCACAGCGCTTACTCTGGCCACAACTGCAGTGTCTCTGTGTGGGGGTGGGGGGCCTGTTACATGTGGAGGTTAGAGGCTGACACTGGGCATCTTCCTCAATAGTTCTCGCTTTTTGAGACAGGGTCTCTCACAGAACCTAGAGCTCATCAGTTTGCCTAGGCTAACTAGTCAACGAACTGCAGGGGCTACCAGACTGCCTCTCCCAGCCCTGGGGTTACAGACACACCAATGTGCTTAGCATTTCATATGGACGCTGGGCATCCAACCCTGGTCCATGTCCACCAAACCCTTTCCCTAACCCGGTTATTTGTGTTACTTCCTTTCTTAGAGCTCTCTAAGGACAACATGTGGCTGCAGGGCACACAGTAGGTGTCCAGTGGACATCCAAGGCTGCCTGTGAGAAGGAGAGCAGAGGCCACGCTTCGGTTTCTGCAACCATCTTCAGTTGATGTGAGGATTCTAATGACAAGAAAACCCCCTTCCCTGGCCCCTTCTCCCCAGGGACAGGCAGGCAGGGCACCAGCAGCCCAAGTGCCCCTGCCTGGCTTCTGATGCTGCCCAGACTGACTGTACATGTAATCACTACAACTCCGGAGAGCAAAGTGGCTTAATGAGGCAGATAGACATCGCCATGTTGGCCCCTGTGCCCCGTTGGCCTTCAGGGTGCTGGGGGAAGGGAGAATGGAGCTGCAGGGGAGGGCTTTGAGGAGGCTGGGGAGCCACGCTGCTGACTTATTCAGCTCTTCACCTGAACCCTAACGTCATGGCTCAACCGCGAAGGGCAGGGAACGGACACCGGTCAGTTATTTTGGTGTGCTGGCACTGGATACCAGGCCTGCTTATTAGTCATGAGGCAGGCGTGATCGTCCCCAGAGGTAAGAGGGGGAACGTGGGGCCGGCGAGATGGACTGTCTGCCTGCAGGCCTCAGCTCTCTCAGCTGCGCTCGCTCTCCCACATGCCTTACCTTATGAGGGAAGGGGGGCTGCTCTGGCCTGCCCCTGCTCCAACTTTAATTAGTAGTTAGTCAAGTCAATAATAGGTAATGTCAAAAATACCATATAATAACAGTGACAATAACTGTCTGTGACGACAGTGAGTCAAGTCCGGAGGCTGCCACCTGTGAGGTGGGTCCACTATGCAGGCGTTTTACACCGAAGGAACAGAGGCACTAGCTGAGCAGCTCTGACTCCAGACACTGCACACCACATTCGCCTTATATCTTGGTCTGTCAGGTGCCTCACCCTCACTAAAGGTGAGCTCTGGAGAAGCATGTGACTTAACTGTCACTGGTTTGTGTCTTGCTAGTTTTTAGAGGCAAGGGACTCCTGAGAGCCCAGGCTGACCTGAAACTAACTCTGGAGCCCAGGCTAGCTTAGACTCACCATGATCCTCAGACCACACCCTCCTGAGTGTTAAGATTACAAGCAGAAGCCACCACACGTAGCTCTCATCATTCTTTCCTTATTACAAAAACAATATATATTATATTTTCTGGCATGTACGATGACTTTTTAACCTTCCCCCCAAAATCTGTGCCAAAGTAGATGGTTATATTATGTGCCGGGTACTTACCTGCAGCTTGTTTCCCCTTGTTTCATATATCCAGTGCATATAGTGGGGGGTGCCCCGGCCGATTCCCCACTCTGTGCAGGGGGGTATGAAACAGGGAGGAGCAAGCTGCACACATCTTCCTGTACTTTGAGGAGGAGGAGGAGAATGTGAGCATGGATTGGTTCTCCACCAGAACCCACCCATTCTGCTTGGAGGGTTGCGTGTCTTCAGTATGAGTGTGCAGCACGCCTTAAAGGGGCAGTGTAGGTTGGCACTGGCTGTCTGCCGGCATTTAATAAAGTGCCTGGCTGTCTGCACCCTGCCTGCAACTAGACACATGCCTGACTCTGCTGCACAGGGTATGCATGGGAAGAGGGGTAGTCTTATACGGCGAGCATATTCCAAACCTCTAAATTTTAACTGGAAAAGTTGGGGATCATCTTATATACCCAGTCATCTTATATGCTGGAAAATATGGTACTCAAAGAAGAAAACAGAGAGGCACTTGGAAAATCAAAGTATTTCCCCAGGGGCAAGCACTTTTTATATCCTGGTGTGTGTCCTTCTGGACTTTTTATTTTCTACCCAAGATCACCATGAAAGTGCCCACTTTTGTACATGTCTGAGCATCTGCCTGCAATACCCTGAGTCACACTTAACCCTCACTACAAGCAGCTGACACATTAAAATGCCCAGTTAACAGACGCAGAGCAGGTTCAGGCAGAGCAGGGAACTAATCCCTGGTTGCTCCACAGGACAAAGCTAACAACCCCACCAAGTTCCAGCTTACAGTTATGTGCCCCCAGTGGTCAGAATAGTCCTCTTCTGCACTCCTGGAGCTGGGAGTGGCAGCCCAACCCTATGCAGGGTTTAAGCTTTAAGATAAATAGAATAAACAAACCACAGGATCAGGCAGGCTTATTTCCCCACACCCTTGTGTGCTGGACTATGCCAGCTTTGCATGTTATCAAGAGCATAACTGCTCCGTCCAAGGGCATTTTTCTTTCTTTTTGCTGTGTGTTTTTCACCTCTCCATGAATCTGTGGCTCAATCTGCCAGGGCCCAATGTCCTGCCAGCTGGAGGCCTTGCTCTTGTGTCTCAGGACTGCAGGGACTTAGGAGACAGATGAGTGACCAAGTTAAATGACCCACCTAGCCACCTGACAACTTGGCCACTCTGCCTCTGCGCATTCTGACTTAGAAACAAGACGCAGCTATACACAGAATGCCCTGGAATGCCAGTGTCCCAAGGCCTACCTCAGAGATGGAGAAACCGAGTCAGGAAATGCCTCCACCAAGCTTTTGAACATGAGACTGTCCCTCTATCCCAGAATCACACTTAATTAGTGTGTAAAAATGTAAGCTATAAACCCTTAAATTCAAGGAATTACACCTTCATATAAAAAAATACAAAGATGATGATACAGGATCAACCGTAATGCACTTGCTCTGCTCAAGAAAACATTGCAAGTGGCTAGAGAAAGAAGCAGAGCGCCAGTGAGGAGCAGAGAGAACACAGCAGATTCCTGCCAACAGTGCATCAAGAAAGCATAAAAGAGAAAGCCCTGACAATCTAGACTTCCAAGGCCAGTGAAAATAACGCTTAAAAAAAAAAAAAAAAAAGCAAAACACTGGCTTTCTTAGATAGAAAAAATGGAAACACACCATGACCAATAGACCCACAGCATAAGAAATGTTAAAATCCTTCATGCTGAAGGGCAGAGGGTGGAGAAAATGTGGCTCTGTAAGAACAATGGCTGGGCGTGGTAACCACAGAAACTACTACTGAGTATTATTGCTCTCAAGTAATAATGTGGACAAAACTATTAACAATAGCTAGGCATTTCGCCACATGCCCATAATCCCAACCCTCAGGGCTGAGGCAGCAATAGCTGAAATTCCAGGCCAGCCTGGGCTACACTGCAAGACACAGTCTCTAAAAAGCCAGAGCAACAGTAACAATATCGACAACATTAAAATAATGTGATTATAATACACCTAAAAGGATGATGCACAACAAAGTAGCACACAATCAAAGGAAAAATGGAAAATTACTGTTTAGTATTTCCAAGGATATTTGAAGCAACATGATGTCACTTGAAAGTAGATTGTGACAGCGAAGATGTATACTGTACATCAGCAACCACTAAAAGAGTAATAATAGCTAATCACATAAAGATAAACAGAATGATGAAAATATAATTAACTCTAAAGAAGGTAGAGAAATAGGAAAAATAAATCAAGGACTTACACCAAGCTACATTAGCAATCACATTAAATATAAATTGTCTAACTCTACCAAATAAAAGGCAAAGACTCTCAGATTAGGGTTTTGCTTTTGTTTTAAAGATCCAACTATATGCTGCATATAAGAAATGTAGTTACGCAGGGCCTGGTCGTGCACACCTTTAATCCCAGCACTCGGAAGGTAGAGGCAGATGGATATCTGTGAGTTCAAGACCAGCCTAGTCTACAAAGAGAATCTAGGACAGCCAGAGCTGCATAGAGAAACCCTGTCTTGAAAAAACAAAAACAAAAACAAAGGAAAATAAAAGAAATGTAGCCAGGTGTGGTGAAACACACTAGTAACCCTGGCACTCAGGAAGCTGAGGCAGGAGGACTGAGTGTTCACAGCCAGCCTGAGTACATAGCGAGCCCATTTTAAAAGAAACACACACACACACACACACACATACACACACACACAACAACAAAAATGGGCCCTAAGAGATGGCTCAGCAGGTAAAGGCTTTGCTCACTGAATCTAACCAAACTTGACTTCAATGCCTGGTTCCCACATGGTAGAAGAACTGATTGCCATGGTTGTCTGTTAATCCTGAGATTTAAAAGGAAAAATTAAAAACTTCCACCATTTTGGAAAAAATTGAAACAAGCTTTATTAAATACTAAATACCAATCAAGGGATGGACTTTGGTCAGGACCATGCTCTGGAATTTCCCAGCTGAGAATGGCCTTGAGATAAGTGCTGCAGGGGTTATAAGGACAAACCGATAGGCCACCATATCTTCCTACGAGGCTTTGTTATTCTCCAAGATCTAAGACTCCCAGCATTCCTGGAAGTTACCTGGTTCCTGGGCAGGTGTGGCTTACAGGTTAATTTTGAACATTGTATGTGCTCTGACATCTAAGTGTATGCAGTGACACACACTTGTGCATGCACACACTAAAATGTACCAAAACATTTTTAAGAGAAAAGGTTTATTTTAAAAATGCAGTTGCCGGGCATCGTGGCACACGCCTTTAATCCCAGCACTCCGGAGGCAGAGGCAGGTGGATCGCTGGGAGTTTGAGGCACTGGTCTACAAAGTGAATCTAGGACAGCCAAGGCTACACAGAGAAACCCTGTCTCAAAAAATAAAACCCAATAAATAAATAAACAAGCAAATAAATAAAAAATACAAGTTGAGGGGGTTGGAGAAATGGTTCAGAAGAGCACTGACTGCTCTTCCAAAGGTCTTGAGTTCAATTCCTAGCAACCACATGTTGGTTCACAACCATCTATAATGGAATCTGAGGCTCTCTTCTGGCCTGCAGGTATACATGCAGAACATTCTATACATAATAATAAATAAATCTTTTAAAAAATACTAGTCGAACCAGGTGTAGTGGCATATGCCTGTGAGTTTGGGGCCAGCCTGGTCCACATAGTGAGTTCTAGGACAGCCAAAGCTATATAGTGAAATCCTGTTTTAAAAAATAAAACAAAACAAACAACAAAAACAAGTTAAAAGGGGGAAAAACACAGACCACATTAACACTTCAGGTTAGTTATATCAGGAAAGGTATATTTCATAAATAAAGTAATTTCATTATGACAAATAGGTCAATTCATTACAAGGAATAATAGTCCTAAATATTTATGCACTTATAAGCAAAGCTTCAAAATACACAGTACCAAGTGTGCGTGGAGCCTGAAGAGACAGCTCGGTGGGTAGAGCACTTGCTGTGCAGGCATGAGGACATAAGTTCAAAACTCGTTCACAAAAAGGCTGGGCAGTCACAAGGTGGCCTGTAACCCCAGCCCTGTGAAGAGTGAAGACAGGAGGATCATTGGGGCTTGCTGGCTGCCAGCCCAGATGCATGTTCAGTGAGAGTCCCTGTCTTAAGGGAATACATACAGGATGCCCAACATCCTCCTCTGGCCTTGGGGCACATACACACACACACACACAGAGGGGCAGAGGGGGTAGGATGCAAGGAGGAGACAAATCCCCAATTAGGGTTAGAAATTTCTACACCTTTCTTGCAATAATTAATAAAGTAAGTGATCAGAAAATAAATGTGTGGAAGACGTTAACAGCGCTCTCAAGCACCTTGGCCTCAGCGACATTCCTAGAACATTCCGCTCACTGACAGCAGACTGCAGATTCTTTCCACGGAACACTTGCAGAAATCGGCCATATTCTGCGCTATTAAACAAGACTTAATATATTTTTAAAGATTCAAGTCACACAATACACCATCTGATCACAGCAGAATTAAAGTAAAAGCTGGTACAGAAAGATCCTTGGAAATCCTCAAGTGTTTGGGGACTAAATACCATACTCCTAAGCCACTCCTCCTGAAGACCAGAAGAGAAACGCCAAGTTTTCTTGAACTGAATAAAATTAAAACACAACAAATCAAAACGGATGGGACAGGGTTGATGGCTCAGTGGCTATGATCTGTGCTGTTCTCGCAAAGGACCAGAGCTTGGTCCCAGCACCCACAGCAGGTGGCTCACAACTGCTTATAACTCCAGCCCCTTGCACAGAAAACTCATGTGTACAGATTATTTAAAAGTATGTTTTGGGCTGGAGAGATGGCTCAGTGGTTAAGGGCACTGGTTGCTCTTCCAGAGGTCCTGGGTTCAATTCCCAGCAATCATACAGTGGCTCACAACTATATATGATGTGATCTGACGCCCTCTTCTGGCCTGCAGGTGTACATGTAGATAGAGCAGTCATCTACACTTAGGGAAAAAAGTATGTTTCTGTGGGGGGGATGTCCATGGAGTGTTTGGGGAGGCTTCCTAGCACAGAATACCCAAGTGCATGAAAATAAAAGCATTAAAAAACCATTGACTCTAGCTGTCCCTTTAAAATATTAGAAAAAAGAACAAATTAGACTTGAACTAAGTAAGAGAAAGGAAATCACTGACATCAGAATAGTAATCAATAAAAGAGAAAATATAAAAGCTATAGGGAAAAATCAGCAGCAAAAGATGGTCCTTCAAGAAGATCAATAAAATTCATTAAGACATAGCCAGACTGATGGGGAAAATTAAAAAATGAGAAAGAGAAAGAGATTAAACACAAATTACCAATACCAGGAGCGAAGCAGGTGACACCCTACAAACTCCACAGATATTAAGAGGACAATAAAGCTGAACACTTACTGCAGAGCTACAGTGATGACGATCAATACAGCAAAATTGAGAGTCTGGGAGAAAACAACAAGCCTCACATTTATGATCAATCAATTTTCAAAGAAGGTGCCAAGGCCACTCGGTAGGAGAGAGCGGTTTTTCGGCAAATGGTACAAGCACAGCTTATCATCGTGTGCAGAACAATGGAAAGTGGACCCCCATCCCACACCAGAGAAAAGTGGACCCCCATCCCACACTAGAGAAAAGTGGACCCTCATCCCACACCAGAGAAAAGTGGACCCCCCATCCCACACCAGAGAACAGTGGACCCCCATCCCACACTAGAGAAAAGTGGACCCTCATGCCACACCAGAGAAAAGTGGACCCTCATCCCACACCAGAGAAAAATGGACCCCCATCCCACACCAGAGAAAAGTGGACCCCCATCCCACACTAGAGAAAAGTGGACCCTCATGCCACACCAGAGAAAAGTGGACCCCCCATCCCACATCAGAGAAAAGTGGACCTCCATGCCACACCAGAGAAAAGTGGACCCCCATCCCACACCAGAGAAAAGTGAACCCCCATCCTACACCAGAGAAAAAAGTGGACCCCTCATCCCACACCAGAGAAAAGTGGACCCCAATCCCACACCAGAGAAAAGTGGACCCCTCATCCCACACCAGAAAAAAGTGGACCCCCCATCCCACACCAGAGAAAAGTGGACCCCTCATCCCACACTAGAGAAAAATGGACCCCCCATCCCACACCAGAGAAAAGTGGACCCCCATCCCACACCAGAGAAAAATGGACCCCCCCATCCCACACCAGAGAAAAGTGGACCCCTCATCCCACAGCAGAGAAAAGTGGACCCCCATCCCACACCAGAGAAAAGTGGACCCTCATCCCACACTAGAGAAAAATGGACCCCCCATCCCACACCAGAGAAAAGTGGACCCCCCTCCCACACCAGAGAAAAGTGGACCCCAATCCCACACCAGACAAAGGAGTGACACAATCAAACCGTCGTCCCATCCTCAAGTGCTTTGGTTAGGCATCTCATCACAGTAATGAGTAAAGGAATCCGTGTGATGTGCAAGTCAGTCTCTCAGTTGGACTTTGTTGTTTAGACAGAGTCTTGCTGTGTAGCCTTGACTGATCTGAAACTCACTATGTAGACCCTTCTGGCCTCATACTTACAATGATCCTCCTGTCTCTGCCTTCCCAACGCTGGGATTACAGGCATGTACCATCACTCTCAGCTAGTGTAAATTCTCTCGATACCGTGTTCAATATGATAACCCCGCCCCTCCCTGCTGTGGATGCCCTGCGTTCAATCCTCAGAACTCCCCTGTGGTAGGAGGGGGAAACCCGCTCTCTTAAGTTGTCCACTGACCTCCACACGTGCATACACACTAAGCAAAGGCCTGGGAAGGTGACTAAGTCAGTAAGTCCAGGCTGCACCGAGCACAGAGAGCTTTCCTGCAACACTCCAAGTGGAGACAACAGCAGAGTCTTCGGAGGCTCACAGGGCCCCACAGGTCGGATAAGAAGGACCCTGTCAAGTCAGGAGTAAAAGTGAGGACCCACACCTCCACACTCCACACACACACAAACATGTGCCCCTGCACGGAACACACCCACTCACACATCTCACACACACCAAAAATAACGACAACAAAGGAATATTATGAACAACTTTATACTGATACACTTCAAAAGAACTGAGCAGAGTTAATAAGTCTCTCTCTCCCTGCCTCGCCCCTCTGTGGTGGGGTTGTTTGTTTAAGACAGAGTCTCTACCTAGCCTTGGCTGGCCTGGGACTCACTCTGTGGACCAGGATGTCCTCAGACTCAGAGATCTGCCTGCTCCTTCTGCCTCTCAGCTTCTGGGATTACAGGTGTGCGCCATCACAGCTGGCCTGAACAGGGGGCATTTCTTGAAAGGCACAGGCAACCAACCTGGAGGCTGATAGATGAAGTCACCTTATATTTGTTAAGGGAACTACTTGCAGGGGAAAACTCGGCCGGTGGAGTCTGTTCTACGACACCCTGGTGTTCTGCTGTCTAGAGTCACAGTCATGCATGCTTCTAAAGGCCAGAAAGGATGGAGGATGCTCTTCCACAAAATGACCGGTGCGTAAGGAGAAAGTGATGCTTACACCGACCGGAACACAGCACAACGTATGCACAGTGAGTTTTCACATTACACTTCATATGTACGTACAATCTTAGTGGTCGGATTCAAATATTTCAATTTTAAAAACAAGAGACTTATCAGTGCTGGGGAGGGGAGTATGCATAATAAACTCAAAAAGAAATTTTTCCACAAAGTGACTGCATAGCCCAATTGATCCCCACTGTTGGAAGACTGAAGCGGGGCTGGCGAGAGATCAGCAGTCAAGAGCTCAGCCCTTCTCTAGAAAAGCACCCGGGTTCAGTTCCCAGGACCCACAGGAAACTCACACCTTTCTATAACTTCATCTCTGGGGGAGCTAACGCCCTCTTTTCACCTCTGTGTGCACTGCATGCATGTGATGTACAGACATACATGCTGGCCAAAACACACATACACATAAAACTAAAAATAAATAGATCTTAAATAAAATAAAAGAGAAGGCAACACCTATCTCATCTACTGGTTCCCTAATACTCAAGGTTGGAAAAAAAAAAGTCCAACACAATAACAAAAATTAAGATCAATATCTTCTGGGTTTTCTGTTTGTTTTGTCTGTTTGTGGTGCCCCCTACGTGGTCGGCAGTGACAAGATAAAGCTGAGAATTCCCTGCCCGGCCGCTGGCTCTTCACGCACTCGTAGAAGTGGACGATAAATGCAAACTTCTACTTTCTCTGAGAAGCGCACGGGCACAGAAGTAGCTGCTACAGCTCTGGGTGAGGATTGGAAGGGCTGTGTGATTCAGTCAGTGATGGGAGCAACAAACAAGGACTTGCCCCAAGCAGGGTGTCTTTGCCCACGGTAGAACATGCTGCTCTTGGGTAAGGGTCGTTGTTGTTATAGACCAGGGGGACTGGAGAGAGAAAGAGCGAGTCTGTTTGCGGATGCACTGTGCACCCCAATCAGAGCGCTCTCAACTTGGCTGCTGTGAAGAAGGAGAGAGGGAAGTTTCTGGACTGTCAGACACTGCGGGCCTCCAAGGCTGGGGATGTGTGTCTGCCGATGCTGTCAGAAAGCCTTAAGGAAGGTCAGAAGCCCAGGACCAAAGCACAGAAGGCTCAGCATCTTGCTAATCCACGTGTCCGGAGACACGTCTGTGGATGGATTGCTCTAAGGAAACAACGCACTAAGAAAAAAAACGAGGAGGCTGCCGAATATGCTAAACCTTTGGCCAAGAGAATGAAAGAAGCTAAAGAAAAGCGCCAGGAACAGATTGCCAGGAGACGTAGGCTGTCCTCGCTGAGAGCTTCTACTTCTAAGTCCAGTCGAAAATAAGTCTTTAAGAGTAACAAATAAATGATCAGACCTCAACTATCCAAAAATAAAAAATAAAAATAGAGCAACATCCTCCACAAACATCGATACCGAAGTTCCAAAATTTCAGTAAATCCAATTCAACGGTTTATGGGCTTCGTGTGAAGAACGCATGGCTGGCTCAACGCTGGAGAGCCAATCTACCGTCTGCCTCCAGGAGAAGAACCACGTGACCATCTCAACTGACACGGGAAACGCCTTCAACAAGCTCCAACGGGATTCACAACTTGAAGCATCTCAGCAAACCCAGAAGAGAACTGCTCCACCTAGCAAAGAACTTACAAAACTGGGCGTGGTGGCTGGGCGTGGTGGCCTCGCCAGTACTGAGCACTCAGATATACTGGGCGTGGCAGCCTCACCTGCACTGAGCACTCAGAAGAGTGAAATGGGAGGCCTAGTACAAAGGTAAGGCCACCCTGGGCTACAGCCGTCTTATAAAAACAAAGCCAACAGCAACATACAAATTCTAGTTTGTTCGTTTATGGTTTTTTTCGAGACAGGGTTTCTCTGTGTAGCCTTGGCTGTACTGGAACTCGCTCTGTAGACCAGGCTGGCCTCAAACTCATAGAGATCTGACCGCCTCTGCCTCCAAAGTGCAGGGACTAAAGGTGTGCACCACCACCACCCAGCTGTTTATTTTTTTTAAATAATTTATTTAATTTTATGTGCATTGGTGTGAGGGTGTCAGAACCGCTGGAACTGGAACTACAGACAGTTGTAAGCTGCCATGTGGGTGCTGGGAACTGATCCTAGGTCTTCTGCAAGAGCCTAGGTGTTCTCAATCACCACACCATCTCTCCAGCTCAGTAACAGAAAAAGAAATTTACAGAGTATATGCCAAAACTCAACCACCATACTAGTGCATGGCAGAAAGTGAAGTCTTCCCCTAAGCCAGGAGACAGGGAGGATGGACCCCCTCACCTCTAAGCCAGGAGACAAGGCGAGGATGGCCACCCTCACCTCCCCTTTGGAAGTTGTAGTTGGCACAATCAAGCAAAAGAATGAATCAAAAGTCATTCAGAGCTAGAAGGCTTACAGAGACATGGTCACTCTTAGAGGAAAGATAATGGGATATTCTCTCTCTCTCTCTCTCTCTCTCTCTCTCTGACAGACAGACAGACACACACACACACACACACTCTCTCTCTCTCTCTCTCTCTCTCTCTCTCTCTCTCTCTCTCTCTCTCTCTCTCTCTCTCTCACACGCACACACACACACAGCTACAGCAGCCAGTGAGCTCCTCAGTACAGCAAGACACAGAGCAGAGCACAAAAGCTTACTTATTGCTATACTGGCTATGAACTACCTCAAATAAAAGATTCCAAACTCCACCTTGAGTAGCATCAAAATCGGAGTAAGTGTGAGCAAAGAGGTGAAAAGTGCAGGACAGTGGAAAACTAAAATACATGAAGTTAAAAGCAAGCAAAAGCCCTGGGCTTGAACCCTCTCCACCAACAAAGTAAGTAAAACAGATCTGAGTAAAAAATGGGAAATATTGCCCACTGGTTAAAAAAAAAAAAAATAGACCGCTCAGCAGGTAAGAGCAATAGAGGACGTAGATTCAGTACCCAGCACCCACATGGCAGGCCACAACTGTCCGCAACTCCAGTTCCAGAGGATCCAGTGCCCCCTTCTGGCCTCTGAAGACACCCGGCACACGTGCAGTGCACATAATAACATGCAGGCAAAACACTCATACACATAAAATAAAAATAAATCTTTAAAAAAATGTCTAAACTGTTTCGACGCTCTTTCTCCTCAAATAGATCCAAAAAGTCAAGCCAAGGCCAGCCAGAGTCTCTGCAGAGATGTGTAGAAGCTGAGGGATTAACTCTCAAATTTCCATGGAAATCTACAGAACCTAGGGGAGCCAAAGCGAGCCTGGCGAAGGCCAGCCTAGTTGGAGGACATGGCGCTCCAACAGTGCAAGACCACTACAGACAGACAGATGGGCCAGGGACAGAAGAGAAGACAGAGGTAGATAGGCTCACATACACATGAAAGGTTGATTTTTTTTTTTTTTTTTTTTTTTTTTTTTTTGTCAGTCTTTCATGTAGCCCAGCCTGGCCTCAAACGCACTATGTAGTTGAGGATGATCTTGAAAAAAAAAGTTTTTTTTTTTTTTCTTTTTGGTTTCTCTGTGTAACAGTCTTGGCTGTCCTGGAACTCGCTTAGTAGACCAGGCTGGCCTCGAACTCACAGAGTTCCGCCTGACTTGACTCTTTGGGTCTATTTGAGGAGGAAGAGGATCTAAACAATTCAGGCAGATTTAAAATGATGTTTTTTTACTTTATGTGTATGAGGGTTTTGCCTGCATGTTATTCGGGCACTGCATGCGTACCTCGTGTCGTCAGAGGCCAGAAGAGGGCACTGGATTCCCTGGACCTGGAGTTACAGGCTGCCTCATGAGTGCTGGAGTTAAAGGTGTGTGCCACCACACCCAGCTGACCATGAACATTTTTTGAAAAAAAAAAAAAACCTATGTGTACATGTGTGTGTCTGTGTATGCACATATGTGTGCACCTGCCTGTGCAGGCCACAAGAGGGCATCATGCCCTGGAGCAAGAGTTACAAACAGTTGGGAGGCAACATGGGAGTAGCCGCTTGAACATGTCCAGAGCCCATGACCTTCAACTTCTGACCCTCTTGCCTCTACCTCCTAAGTATTGGGGTTAGTCTTGCGACACCATGCGATGTGCTCAAGGATCAAACTCTGGGTTTCATGCAGGCTAAGCAAGCCCTCTGCCAACTGAGGGACAGCTCCAGCTGTAAACAACTGAGTTTTAAAATTAGTATCTCTCTCTGTCTCTCTCTCCCCCTCCCCCTCCTGCCCACCCCCCTCTCCTCTGTTTTGTTTTGTTTTTGTTTGTTTGTTTTTGTTGTTGTTGTTGTTTTGCTGGGAATTTAATCAAAAGCCTGATACCCTGGATAACTGATCTTTGACAAAAGAATACAAACAATGCATTGGAGCCAGGTGAGCTTCTTAAACAAGAACAAGAAACATTTGTTTATTTACTTTATGCATGCATGCTGTGTGCCAGATTGTGCTCATGGAGGTCAGAGGTTGAGCTCAGGTGGTCAGGCTTGAAGGCTCCTTTTATCCTCTGAGCCATCTCACCATCCCTAGGACAGCTTTCCAAATACTGGAGTAAAGGTATATTTCTATGTAACACATGAAACTTAAACTAGACTTATACATTGCACAGAACAATAAAAACATAGTTATGAAATCTAAAACTGGGCTGAAGAGATGTCCCAGTAATTAAGAGCACTTCCAGAAGACCTGGGTTCAGTTCCTAGCACACAACCATCTGTCTCTCCAATCCCAGGAGATCTGATACCCTCTTCTGGCTTCTTGGTATCAGGCAGACAAAATACCCATATACTTAAATAAAATTAATTTTACATTTAATAAAACCTCTAAAACTTAAAAAAAAAAAAAACTGTACCCAGCACCCAGGAGGCAGAGGCAGGTGGATTGCTCTAAGTTCAAAGCCAGCCTGGTCTACAAAGTTAGTCCAGGACAACCAAGGCTACACAGAGAAACCCTGTTTCAAAAAACAAAAGAAAGCAAAACAAAAAACTATAGAGGAAACCACGATGATCCTGGGTCAGGCAAAGAGTTCTTAGGCATGATACAATTTGATAAATTGATACAATTGATTAATTGGGCTCCATCAAAATTAAAACCATCTCCTTTAACATACTGTTAAAGAAATGATCACCCAGGCCACAAACTGGGAGAAACACTGTCTTCACATATCTTTTATAGGACTTCTATCCAGAATACAGAAAGAACACTTGGGCTGAGCGTGGTGGTGCAGGCCTTTAATCCCAGCACTTTGAGAAGCAGAGGCAGGAGGATCTCTGTGAGTTCGAGGCCAGCCTGGACTACAAAGTGAGTGCAGGACAGCCAAGGCTAGACAGAGAAACCCTGTCTCAAAAAACCAAAAACCAAAACCCAAAGCCAAAAACAAAAAAAACAACCAACCAAAGAAACAAAAATAAACAAACAATAAAACCCAAAAAAACAAAAAGAACACTTGAGTCTCCATAAGAAAAAAAAAAAAAATCAAGGAGAAAAGAGACAACACATAGTGGATGAAAAGACATACTGTGTCCCTAATGTCCCTAAGGAATTGGGAGCTAACTCTGTGCACTACAGAATGCTTACAGGCAGCAGGGCTGAGCACAACCCAGTGCTAAGGGAGTGAGGAAGACCCGGAACTAAAGCGGCAATACTGGAAAAGCTCGGTGGTTTCTTGAAAGGCTAAGCACACACCTGCCATACTGTCCAGCCGCTTTTCTAGGTATTTACCTAAGAGAAATGAAGCACAGAGTCATAGGAAGACTTGGCTACGACAACTGTCCACAAGAAACTCGGTAATCATCGGGAAGCAAACCCCAGTGCCCATCAATAAGTAGGTGACGACACACCCACAGATGGCTATAAAAATGAAAGGGTTAGTGGTAGATGCTGCAGCATCTCTGATCGATAACCTCACGAGAAGGATGACTGACAAAAAGAGTGCAGCAGTGTGTCATTCCCATTTGTACAGAACTCTAGGAAATAAAAAGAGATCCTTGCTTGGGGGGCGGGGGTTGGGAAGGACAGGAGGCAGAAGGGTGAGCAAGGGTGGGGGGAGGGCAAGGGGCGGATTCCACAGGGGCACAGGGAAACCGGGTGGTGGCGGGTATGTCTACACAGGTATGGCCTATTATACGTCAATTACACCTCAATATAAACTTTTTAAAAAGAGGGATAAATCAAGGTTACCGCCAGGAGTAAAGATTAAACTGGCATACCTTCCCAGGCTCTTTTAACTTAGAGGTTCTAAAATTGTCTCGAAATTTTAGGACTCATCTGTTCCCACATCCATAATCATTCACTTCCAGAACGCAGCAAGCCTCGTGCCGCCATTTGGAGATAACTATGCTGAGATGCTGACATGCCATCCTAAATCACTTCTGCACAGACGTGACGCGCAGAGCCCAGAGCCCATGACTCTGTTGCTTTTATCAATCTCCAGGTTTGTTCTTAAACACAACGGCTCCTACTCCATCACCAGGATTAAACCGCCTCCCCCTGGAGGGAGTCGAGCCACTAAAAGCCATGCTTAGTAAGAGGGATGTGTTTCTACTGAAGGCCGCATGGCAGGAGGGACCGGGAGTGAGGCGAGCATTCCTGGAGAGTCGCCTCCACCACGGAAAAGAAAACTCCCGAGCAGGTAAGATGGCTCAGCAAGTAAAGGTGCTTGCTGCCAAGCCAGGCGACATGAGTTCAATTCTCAGGATCCACATTGTTTTAGAAGAGACTGCATTTCTACCAGCTGTCCTCTGACCTGCACATGCATGCTGTGGCATGTGAACACACACATGGAGACACATAAAAATTTTTTAAATAAATGTAGTGTTAAAGCCAATTTAAAAAGAAAAATCCCCAAAGGTTTGGGCCCACAGCAACTCTGTACTCCAACTCACACCAGGCACTTCTGTGGAGTTTTGGTTTTGTCTTTTTCCTTTTTATTATTTCAAACACGTTATTGATCCTTAAATAGACAGTGTTTTAGAGAAGTTTAAGGTTTACAGAAGAGCTAAGCAAAAGCAGCTCCATGACAGTCACCCCAAGTCGGAACTCCCTGCGCCAGCATAGTTACAGCTGGCCAGCCCTAGCTCACAGTCCTTGGCATCAGCCACACCCTCTGTGCTGCTCATCCCCTGGGTTTTAACAAGTATGGAGCAGGGTGCACCTCTCCACTGCAGTGCCATTCAGAATGGTTTCCCTGTCCCCACCCCAGGAAGCCTTTGCTTCCTCCCATTATCCTCTTCCATCTCTCCATCCCTAGCAACCACAACCACTAATCTTTCCTTGTCTCTAAAAAGAAGATCTTTTAGCCAGGCATGGTGGCGCAAACCTTTATTCCCAGCACTCGGGGAGGCAGAGGCAGGCAAAGTGAGTCCAGAACAGCCAAGGCTACACAGAGGAACCCTGTCTTGAAAAACCAACAAAACAAAATCTGTCTTTTCCAGAAAGTTACAGATAATAGTATGGTCACAAGTTTACAATGTTTTCAGATTAGTGTTTTTCATTTAGTAATTAAGGTGTCTCTGTCTTTTTTCTTTCTTTCTTTCTTTTTTTCTTTTTCCAGTTTGGTAACATCTTTTTTTTTTTTTTAACTACCAAATAATATTCCATTATGTAGATACAATCATTGCTTTTTTCCCCCAGACAGGGTTTCTCTGTCCAACCTTGACTGTCTTAAAACTCACTCTGTAGACCAGGCTGGCCTCAAACTCAAGAGACTCGCCAGCCTCTGCCTCCCCGAGTGCTGGGATTAAAGGTGTGTGCCGCCACCACCCAGTACACTGCTTTATTTTTAATGTTTATTTTATTGGTTTCTTTTAAATTTTTATTCTTTTATAAATCAATGCGTCGAATTATTTGTTAAAACTTTACTCATTAGCCAAGTGTGGTGGTGCACACCTTTAATTCTAGCATTCCAAAGGCAAAGAAAGGCACGTCAATCTCTATGAGTTCAAGGTCAGCCTGGTCTATAGAGTGAGTTCTAGGACAATGAGAGCTATATGGAGAGACTCTATCTTAAAAAAGCAAAGATAAAAACCTTAATTTATTTGTTTTCTAGTTTGTCTGTTTTTATTTTATTTTATTTTAACATGGGAACAACTTACTGTCGATCACTTAGGCCCTGGCATGAGGCGGTCTAGCCACACAGTGGAGTGTCTGTAGTTAATGGGAAAGACCTCAAACTGGTGTGTGAAGGAGCCGAAGTCACTCTGCAGGTGGGGAGTCATCAGCACAGGCACCTGGGAAACCTGTGTGGCCGTACCTACCAAAGCTGGGTGTGTTCATCATCTGTGACAAGGAAGCCCAGCCCTGGCTGGACACTCACCATAAACAACTTTGCACTTTCCTAAAAGGCATTCAGAGGAAAGTCTAGAGGAGCGCTGCCCACAGTCAACCCCTGGAAGCAACCCAACAGTCTGTCAACAGCCGTGGACGGAAGCAAAGTCGTCCACTCGGTGTGGTACCCGTTCCCAGGGCAATGAGGAAGCTTCCTGACAAGAGGAACAGCAGCCAGAAAAAAGGAGCGCACCCTTGCAAGGTCTAGCACGGAACTCTGGGTGCCTAGAGGGCTGAGGCTTCTTCAAGGGTTGGGAGTGGTGGTCACGTCTCGCTGGCCCAGACACTCGGGATTGGTGTAGTTGAGGCACTAACTGTCTCAACCCACAAACTCAAGGCTCCGAGACTCAGCATTCACGTGGGGCAAAGGTGGCAGCAGAAGAGCTGAACTAAGGTGGCCCCATTTCAAGTAAAATCATTTGCGCATCTGCCTTCACCCACAGAGAATGCCAACATCACCCACAACGCCGTTTGTGAGCACCTGCTGCATGCCCAGCACCACCTCAAGCTCTTTGTCACATCCTTCCATATCACAAACGGTCTGCATAGGGGCTGCTCTGGGGCAGGGAGCTGAGCAAAGTCACCTGAAGTCAGGTAGTAAGCCCCAAGCCCTGACGACAGTCCACAGGCTGCACACCACCGCTGTACACTTTCCCCCAATACAGTCTTACCGCCTTCCCCTCTATTTCCTGGCAACAGAGACCACCCCCACTTCTACTTACAATATCCGGGGGCCCTCTCCAGGAGTGTGAGTAACTTTTCAACCTTTGGGTCTCAGCTCAAGATTTACCTCCCTCATGAAGCCTCAGTGACCCCAGGCTGCCTCCCAACTGAGGCCTCATCGTGGCTTCACTTATTTTTGAGTTCCCCGTGGGCCACCACAGGGCCTGGCACAGAATGGGTAACTCAAGAGTGAATACACCTGCCCAGCAGACTGAGGTGCAGACTTCTAGAAGCTGATTCCAATGAATGCTGGCCAGAGGAAGGGACAGCAGGGTGGGTACACTATCTCCATCCATCCAGCCTGAGCCCTTCCCTGGTCAGGGACCAGAACCTGCTGTCCTCCATCCTCCCGTGCGCACGCTCGCGCGCGCTCTCTCTCTCTCCTCATTCTGCCTAAGCCCCAGTGGGTGGTGTATTAATAACCGGGAGGGAGAAGGTCACCCAGCTCAAAAGCACTGAGCCGTCCTTGACTCAGGCGCAGCTGAAAGGCGCTGAGGAGGGGGAGCGCTTCGCTGCCGAGCACGTGCATGCTATTTCTGATTCCCAGCTGGCCAGCCCGGCCCAGTGCATCTGCTGTGGGAGCCTGGGCAGCCTGGAGAACGGCAGGGGTGTGGGGAGGAGCAGTGACCATCACCCAGCCATGTTTTTACCCCTGACCCGGCCACAGCCGGACTGAAGACTCACCTACCACTGCTCATGCATGGCCAGGCGGATTTTCACAAACCCCCTCAGCCTGGCATTTGGGGCTCAAGAAGACCCAGTCTGCCTGCCTTCTTGTTCTCCACACCTACAATCAGCCCAGTCCTCCCTCGACTGTCACACCGGCTGTCCCCTCAGGCAGGAGGCCGCTGTCACCAGGTGTTGGCTCACTCAGCTTAACCCCCAGGTCTTAGCACAGAACACTCCTCCAGAATGTTGGCCTTGGTCACCCCACATCCCGAAAGCTCCTTGTATGCCCCTGTATCAACAGGTGTCCCGGGTTATCTTAGAAGTCTTCGAGTCTTCTGGACTAAGATCTGATCAGCTTGGAGGCCCTCGCCTTCATGTCTCTAGCAGCATTTGGTCCAGAGTAGCCAAGAAGTCTCATGAGGCAGAAGGAGCTTGGGTTCTGAGATGAAGCGGTGGGCTGGGGTGCCCAGAGGTGGAGCACGGGCAGGGGCGGTGGGCTGGGGTGCCCAGAGGTGGAGCACGGGCAGGGGCGGTGGGCTGGGGTGCCCAGAGGTGGAGCACGGGCAGGGGCGGTGGGCTGGGGTGCCCAGAGGTGGAGCACGGGCAGGGGCGGTGGGCTGGGGTGCCCAGAGGTGGAGCACGGGCAGGGGCGGTGGGCTGGGGTGCCCAGAGGTGGAGCACGGGCAGGGGCAGTGGGCTGGGGTGCCCAGAGGTGGAGCACGGGGAGGGGCGGTGGGCTGGGGTGCCCAGAGGTGGAGCACGGGCAGGGGCGGGGGGCTGGGGTGCCCAGAGGTGGAGCACGGGCAGGGGCGGTGGGCTGGGGTGCCCAGAGGTGGAGCACGGGCAGGGGCAAATAGTTGGATTTGTTTGTGTCCTGAATATGAAGGGTCAGAGAGGTGAAGCCTTAGGGGACAGGGAGAGAGAAGGAGACCCCCCACCCCACCCCACCCTCAGCAGCGGACTCTTCTCCGCCTCACACTTGCCATCACCAGTGTTCCCCGGAGCAGCCAACAGCCTGGCTAACAGCTCAGGGAGGCTAGGATGCTGTGCTTCCCCGCCTCCCCGCCCCCGACAAGCACAGAATCTGTACGGAAAGACAGCCCGTGGCCTGAATACATCTGCTCCCCAGTGCAGGATGCCCAGATTAAGTAGGGGGCTCCTGGCAGATCTGGGCGCTGGGAGATTTGGACTACCTGCCCACCACTTACAGTTGTATCTCCTGGCTGAGGGAGATGTCCTGGGGCCCAAGGTCAGGTCTGGGCCTGGCAGAGACCCTCCAAGCAAAGGCTCACAGCCAACCCCCCAGTCCAAAGCTGCCGCCTGGAATGTGGGCCATGCACAAACCAGGCCAGGCAAAATAGGAGGGTTCCAGGGAGGGACGGACTCCGGGATGGTCCCAGAGAGGCCTGGGGGTGGTGGAGGGGCAGGCATTCTGGTTTCTAGGTTTCCTAGGGACCCTGCCGGTTCCAAGACTTCTCTTTTACTTCCTAAGGCTCTTACAGAGACCTTACACTGAATGCCCTACACGGAGTACCGGGTTTAGTCAGAGATTGTGTGGTACCAGGCCACCTTGTCCCCTGCCACATTTTCACCATCTCTCTCTCTCTCTCTCTCTCTCTCTCTCTCTCTCTGTGCTAGCACTCCACACCCAGAATGCTCGCTGGGCCTCTTTCTCAGGCTGCCCGATCTGG
Organism: Acomys russatus; assembly: GCF_903995435.1. Lineage (NCBI taxonomy): Eukaryota > Metazoa > Chordata > Mammalia > Rodentia > Muridae > Acomys > Acomys russatus. The sequence goes on along the minus strand of NC_067140.1, from coordinate 6,033,549 downwards.
GAGTACTAGGTCCTTCTGCAAGCACGGGAGCATACCAGCCATTTCTTAGATGCCTCTTAGGCACTAGGCTTTGCTCTAGGCACCTCAGCACTCGGGACCCCACTTCATGCAGGAATCAAGCCTTCGGGGCAGGCTGGAGTACAAAAGGAGACACTGAAGCTGAGAGTAGTTCCTGTAACCTCATCAAGGTCACTCGGCTGGCTTGCCTAGCAAGACTCTAACTGAGAGACCCTCAGAAGCACCTCACTCCCTCAGGGTGGTCAGGGTGGCCAAGCTCTGGTGGCTATTTCCTGGGGGCCCCGCTCGTGGCTTCCCAGGGTTCTTGGGACTGAGCGCCCCACCCCCTCCACTCCTTTTTGCTTTCTCTATTTAAAACTACACCAGGAAGCAAGCAAACAAACAAAAAACCCCATTCAGGAAAAGAGTTGAGCAGAATTGGCCTGCTGTGGACACCCCACTGAAGGAGCCCACAGTCTCCCCAGCCAACCTCTGCGTCCTGACCCACTCTCAGCCTGGGCAGGGCAAAGCTAGACTGGCTCAGTTCCAACCCCACTCCACCAGCAGCTGCCAGGTGACCTCAGGGATGCCTTGTTTCTCCTCCTGAGAGGACACTGTTTTCCTCTGCCCAGTCATTCAAGAGACAAAGCCACACTCTGACCCAGGCGCCATGCCGCTTCTTGGCCTGGCTATGTTGGGTCTCCACTGAGTCCTTCAGGTGGCTCCTGGAGGTGTCCTGGGTAAGAGGACACCTGTGTAAGATGGCTTGCTTGCAGCCACAAGCTTCGCAGTGCTCCAAAGCAATAGATAGCTAATGAAGGAGAGAGAGAGAGAGAAAATATGAATGAATGAATGAGTGAGTGAGTGAGTGAGTGAATGACTGGCTTCCCAAGGGGGCACTGGGTCCTGGGCCTAGGAGAAGACAGGTCCTACTTCTAGGATGCCTGCTCCACCACAGGAGTACTGTTGCTCACCTCATTAGCCCTGGGTTTCTCATCGCTAGGGCGGACACACAGATAGATCTGCCCCTCAGAGACTCCTGTGTACCAGCACCAAGCTACAGGTGCTCTGTGTCCATCTTCAAATGGTCCTCACTGTCACCTTTTGAGGCTGAAGATGAATGCCTGCCAGGCCTGAAATAATCCTTGGCACAATCCTTGGCACAAGCGGGTGTTTGCCTCAGAGAGCGTACACCAGCTGCAGGAACAGACAGGCCACACACACACACAGGGCTTAAAGGACAAGAACAAGAAACGAAGCCAGGAGTGGTAGGTACAAGCCTGTAATCCCAGGCCCAGGAGGCTGAGGCAAGAGGACCTCAGGTTCCAAGCCAGCCCGGGTTAAATAGAAAGTTCAAGAACAGTCTGGATTACATAGCAAGACACTAAACCAAGGAATCCAGAGGGGGAAAAAAGGAGAAAAGAAAGAAAAGACCTATTTTGCTCCTGGAAACAACTTTCAGACTCTGGCTTTTCCCATGTTGGAGAGACAGCTCTGACCTCTAGGTGGGCTCGACGAAGACCAGCCCACTAGCCTCAAGCACTGAGGCACCAGGACAGATGAGGGCGTGGCCTCCAGAAAGGGTGCTGTCCTCAAGGCTGGAAGAGGAGCCGGAACAGAGAGAGAGCTACAAAGAACACACTGCATGGGCAACTTTGTGACACCAGCCTTGTGGTGTACCCAGTACGGAAGTCACACTTGTACCTCTATCCCCAGCATGCACTGCGTAGGCTCCACAGTGCCTGGGCACCACTCCTGGCTGGGTGCCATCAGACTGGAAGGGCTCCTGCATGCCCAAAGACCCCCAGAGGACACAGAATATTATACATCCTAGTCCTCGTGTGGTTCTGCAGAGGGAGAAGGGTGGCTGCAAGAGATGGGTGACAGAGCATGCCAACTGCCATGTTGAGGGCAGTGGGTCTGCTGCGGCATAAGCAGCTGGGTGTGGCCCTAAATCAGACAAACTGCCTGAGTGTGAGACAGACCTGATGACAGTCTGGGAAGTGTTTTGGCTGTCTGGGGCTGCAGGAAGAGCCCAGTTCCTCTTTGTTGTTGAACCCCAGGCTGGCCATAAGAGATCCAGAGAGAAGGCTGCCTCTCCTATGACCCCTGAGAACTGTCTTGCCATTCATCAAATCCAGCCTTGCAAATGCTTCCTGGAAACTTTGGGCCCCAGTGGGCCGCGGTGACAGCTCCCAGGCTGCCCACTACTTGTGCCCCTGTCCTGGCCGGCATCAGCAGCAGAAGTGCAGACTGGGTCAGCAGAGGTTGGCCAGCTTTGGTCTTGGCCTTGGCAGGTGGGCAGGCAGCCAACATTCCATGCCAGTGCCGGGAAAGCTGGCAGTTGCTGGCCAGGAGAACACTGTGGGCCTGCCCCGCTCTGGAGCCATCTGTGGCTCCCTAGCTTCTTTCACTGAGAAGCATCCACACAGGAGAGGCTGGAGAGGGTCCTGCTACATGCCAAGTCTCTGCAGCACCTTAGGAGACCCACTCAAATGTCCTGGAGCAAACACAGCAGTGGACAAGGGCTCTGCAAGAGACGGTCCTGCTGGTCTATACCAGTCCACATCTCACCAAGGTTCCAGTCCTGGCTATGTGGCTTCACCTCTCTGTACCATGGTCTCTTCACATGTCACCAGTCCTTTGTAGCCAGTAAGACCACGTGGCCCAGCCTGACTCTAACTCATACCAAGTCCCTCCAGGCTTCAACCTCAGCATTCCACACAGCTCCTACCTTGGGGCTCTCAGGTGGTTTCCTGGGGACAGTCCACCCTGACGCCCAACAGTAACTATGGTGTTCTGCGTGGTAGTGCGCCTGTCGCCGCCTGGAGTTTACATTCATCCGGAAGGTTATGTAACGACTGCAGGCCTCCCGAGAGGATCTCAGCTCTGCAGGCCGGGGCCAGCCCCTTGTTCACTGTGTACGCCCAGCACAGGGCAGGCACTTGACACGTGTTTGCTGAGTGAATACTCGGGAATAAGAAAGGAAGTAGAGAAGGTAAAGCCCCAAGGGATGACAGTGTCTACATTACCCGTGTCTCAGTGTCAAAATGATCCAACAATACACAAAAAGCCTGGCTAGAGTGGGGGTATATTATATCTCACCTGACACACAGATGCCTCCCACATGCCAGCACAGTCCCTTCTAATATGTCACACATATACATATGGCCCACATGTACCATGCAGATGCCTACACACACACACACACACACACACACACACACACACACACCATGTCTGTATACCACACACTACATATAACCACCGCTCCCATGCGCACACATGCCATACATGCACACTACATAGATCTCCCCACGCTTCACACATGCACTATACATGCATGCCAAACACACCTTCTCACATTCCACACATATGTGCACCACACACCCATCCCATGTTCACCTCCCCACACACCTCACACATGCCACATATACCTTCCCCCAACCATATATACACACGAACTTCCCCTCACACCACATACATATCACACATGTCACAATACCTCCCCACACATCACAAAGCATAAATGTCACACGCATACCTCCAACACACTACACACACACATGCACACACGCACACATACACAAGCACACTGCACGTGTGACATCCAACAGAGGCAGCCAGGGCAGCTGCACCTCCTATCACACTGCACTCTCTCAGAGTGCTTTGGGAGGCTAGTTGAAACCCACACACGGGCAGAAATAGGCTTGGCCCAGGCTGACCAGGGCCCCCAGGACCCAGAGCTGCCTGTCGGCAGCCATTTTCACACAGTTCCCTGGGAGGTCTCACAAGTGCCCAGTCCTCTAGGAATCCCTCCCCAGAATTCCCTAGAAGTGGCAAGTCCGGGAGAAGGGAAGGTGTGAGATGCTTACAACCTCCTCCTAGCTTGTGACCACAGCAGCGCCAGCCAGCCACACGGGGGACTGGAGATGGATGAGACCACGCCACACCATTCTCAACTCCCAAAACACAGAGGGGAAACTGACAGAGAAGACACAGAAGCTCAGTGTCCAGGTGGCCTCCAGCTGGGGCCCTTTCTTCCTGCCTGGAGTGTCGGGTACACATGCCTGGGTCAAATTTTACTCCACCACCCACTGGCTCAGTGCCTCTTCCCTCAAGCCACAATTTCCTTGGACAAAAACTAGGCTGAGCACAGAACCTCACTCCCTCCATGTGGACTTCACACATAGAAAATGCCGATGGCAGAGGGCCTGGAAGCCACCTCTCCCCAAGGCAGGTTGGACCCAGCCAGGCACCCTGCAGGGGGGTCATTACAAAGCCACAGAGTCCAGAGCCAAGCCCACACAGTTCATGCTACTGAGCAAAGGAGGACACTGGAGCCTGGGGACCAGCAAGACCTGGGCACTCAGAGCTTCCAGTGAGCTCCAGCCCCCAGGGGATGGTAGCAGAGCAAAGGATGCTGGGCTTGGCAACAGCCGGGGGAGGCAGGCAGCTGGGGTGCTGGGGTGGTGGGAAGAAATTTCCCCCCTGTTTTTAGCAAACTCTGCTCCACAGCCCAGTCAGCCTGCAATAGGTGAGAGTCAAAGCCCCTCCCTCTGGCAGGGATTGGGGGACAGAGAGTGGTGGGGAAGTCAGGGCAGCTGTCAGGCAACACAAGGCTCCTGCCACCTCCTGGGGGCGGGAAACCATCTCAGTTCACCCCTGCGGTGAAAGAGAGATGGGTTGGCAAACACTCAGACAGCACTCTCACCCCACAAGAGAGATAGAGACCACAGACAGAGCTCAGAGAGGTGCAGGTCCTGAGTCAGGAAACACAGCAACAAAGCACCAAGCAGCTGGCCCGTCCTTCTTACAGACCCTCAGGCACACAGCACGCACTCCTGACAGATGTCAAGAGACCCACTGGGAGCCTGTCACTATACAGAGACAAATGCCCAAATCCAGAGGCCCAGTGCTCAACACCCCAAGGCCAGAACTTGGGGCGCATGGTATCCCAGTGCCTCCCAACCAGAATGGTACTGACTGAGGTTCCATGCAATGCTGGGTACACAGTAGGCACTCATGTATGCATCAGTAGGCCTTGCTCCATGTATATGCTAGGGTTTCTGCCCCGCCCCCACTTCTGTATCATCAGACACACTTGGACCCCATCCTGAGCTTTTCCATGATGAACCCCCTGACCCTGTGTGACCCCAATCCTGGAGATGGGTCCCTGGGGACCTGCTGCTCTGTGTTGGAGGAAGGGAGCTTGCGTCTCAACAGAAAGGTCCTAGGAACCAGATCTCGTTTGCTGTCCCCAGTGAGCTGGCAGTGGTGGTCACTTACCACCCATATAACCAACCTCCTCACACCTCCAGGAAGTGTTAAGGAGAAGCCCCCATGTCACAGGGGCCATGACAGTCAGGACTTAGACCAAGCCTATTGCAGGGCCAAGAGACATGGCTGCAGCCAATGATCCTGAGTCCCAGGGATGCCTTAGGCTGGATATGGCCAGGCTCCCCAAAGCCAGCCATGAGCCTACTGCAGTTGGCCCCTATAAGCCTCACACCCACCCCCATCGCTTGCTGGTAAACAAACAGGAACTTCAGGACCCTCAGGTGACAGGGCTAAGGAGACACTCTAAACTCAACGTCTTAGATCCAAATCCTGGTATCAGGGCTTCGCCATCTATGTGGCCTTGGTTCAGTTACATAAAGTTCTCCGTGTCCAGTTCCCTCACCTGTGAAATGGGGCTAATGAGAAGAGGGTATGGGAGAGGCCGAAGCAGACATGTGTGCTTAGAGCCCGTTACTAAGTCGTGGGGCCAGAGCCACACTTAGCTCTGGGAGATGGTCAATGATGCTTTGTCAAGCAGAGAGTTGGTTTTTCTTTCTTTCTTTTTTTTTTTAAACTGTCAGCTGCTGACAACGGCTGTTATTATTATTATTATTATCATCGGCAACATTAGCAGGAATCCCCAAGCCTGGTTTTGTAACCAGCCCTGGTAAGGGGTGTAGCAAAATTCTCCAAACAAAATGTGCTTCCATTCATTTTAGGTTTTTGAAAAGGCCACGTCAGACAGCTCAGTGGGGAGGAGGCGGCATTGCGAAACCCAGCACAGAAGGATCCAGGCTGCTCCTCGGCGCAGGAAGTGATGTGCCATCTACTCCAGAGAGGCCCCAACACACAATGGCTACCCCTAGGGCCCAGTGGATGTGGGTCCACTCTCCTGCCTCTGAGTGACCTTGGACAGCTCCTGCACCTACACCTCAGTTTCCTCATCAGGCAAAGGAAAGTATTTCCTCTTCATTCCTACCAAGGGGATAGCTAGAAAATGCGGAAATTAAACGTGTCTTGCAAACTGCAGAGTGCTGGATGTACCCTAAAGGCTCCAGTCTTGGCCTGAGGTTGTTGCCAGGAGACTGTTGAGTAGGTGGACACAGAGAAACAGCAACAGCACCCCTCCCTCCATAAACCACATATACAAAAGAAAGGCAGTCATGTGTGGCTCGGGGACCAACCACGAGAGTCCAATGGAGTGGGCATATATTAGTCTTTGCATCCTCTGCCATAGGAAGCCCTTGCTGAGTAATGGCCTTTCCCAAAAGGTGGCCAATCAGAGAGTTCACTTAACAGTGCCGTCCAGCCAGCCCCCTTCGCCTCTTTAGTGGCAGGGTCATCTATCAGGAGAAACTGCCAACCCCTCCCTGTCACTGTGGACCCTGGGCCTGTACATACACAGTCCTTCAAACCTATGGGGGCAGACCAAGCCCCATCCTGGACCCCACAGTGCCCACAGCAGTAGCCACTTTCATGACCACTGTCTCCAAGGACCATCAGGAGGGCTACCTCTGTGATCAGGACACCGGCTGCCTTCCTGGTTTTATGAATGCCAGTGAGGTCCTCAGCCAAGCAGCAGCCTGCTCCTCTACTGTCCATCCCTGAGGCCTCCAAACCCTGCCCAGCACATGTCCTCTAGGATGTTTCCAGCACTGGGCAGCATGGGTCCCCAGAACAGGAAGAGCTGCAGTTCACATACCAGATGTCATCTGATTTGACGCTGTGTCCCCCAGCCTGACACAGCACTGAGCACTGGGCGGGGCAGGAACGAGGCCCAAAGGAATGGTAGGTGAGAAACCAGCAGGACAACCTAATAGCCCTACAAAAACAACAGGTGCTGAAGAGCTGGCTCAGAGGTTAGGAGCACTGACTGCTCTTCCAAAGGTCCTGAGTTCAATTCCCAGCAACCACATGGTATACATGCAGGCAGAGCACTATACATAATAAATAAATCTTGTTTAAAAAAAATTTTTTTATATGCAACAACAAGGGTTAATTAGGTGGGCAACTGATGTGAACACATGAACTGATGCCGAAAACAGGTGCCAAACCCTAGGGTCACAGGGATGCGCAAAGACGCAGACCTACCCAAACACAACCTCAGCCATTACCAGAGCCTCTGGATTCCCACGGACACACTGGGATTTTAGAGGCCACAGACCTATAACTCCCACAAGCCTGCCAAATGCCTCTGGGTGCACAGAGCCAACTGGAGGGAGGAACCCATAGGGACAGTCATGTGGGCAACTGGGCCTAGCCAAGTCTCCTCCATGCCCACTGCCTAGCCCTCTCCTTGGAATGCTCCGGTTCACACTCACCCAGTCAACCCAATAAAATAAATAAATAAATAAATAAATAAGGGGACCAAATTCCCTCAGGCAGCCAAGACCAGCCCTCTGTGCAGGGAGGCTGCCGTGAAGGTGTAGCACTGCCCCTCCCGCATCAATCACGCCAAGAAATGCAGAGCACAGAATTGTGGCGGGAGTAGTAAAGCAGAGGTCTTGGGGGCTTTGGAGAGGTTGACAGGGCCACAGAGTGGCTTGGGCATTGAGGAGGCTTTCTTCCAAAAAGCAAGGCTTAGTTAGGGTGAGGCCAGGTTGATAAGGAGTAGTTAAGTAGGTGAAGTGTGGGGGGAGGGAGGGGGTGGGGACAGAGGCCCTAGCTTGCTCAAAGACCCTGAGGCTAAAGGCAATTTGAACACAGTCCAGGAACTGAAGGCAGGCCAGGGAGACCAGAGCCGAAGTGAGAGGAGGTGGGGAACAAGACGCAGCTAAAGTAGTTACTGTGGGAAAGGGGCTGGGCTTCAGACTGGGAGCTGCGGGCATTTATCGGGTACCACCGACATGCTTTCCAAAAACGAAAAGAAAACCTGAGTTTTAGTCATTAGCATCTCAGAATGTTTAAGTGGAAACGCTTAAAGTGCACTGGAGTCTGAGAATTCTATTTTTAAATACTTTTTCAAATGAATGAATTCCCATCAATTACAGCTATATGGGAGGGGAGAGACCACCTCTCCCACATTAAAAAGCACTGGACAAAATCCTTCCGTGTCTGGATACACTGGCATTTATGAAGCCAGTCGGCCTGTGAGCCACAAAATCCTAACAAGATGCCAGTGGGTGCCCCGCGACACACTAGGTACGTCACTGACTCCCCTGGAAGCACCAAGTCCACGTTCCACCCTCAGTTCCTATGAACTGCGCAGCCTTCTTTCAAAACAGCAAGCTCGGCTGCCAAGCAGCCTTGAGCCCGCCCGCCTGCGCCCGCCTGCCTGTCCACCAGCCCGGGCCACAGCCCTCAAACCTGCAGCTCAGCTCAGGCTGACACCAGCAGGATGCTTCCTGGATTCCCGATTCTGGAAGTCAGTCGTCAGGCCCTGTCTACCCCACACTTTCTCTTGAATCAGGGCCCTGCCCACCTACCTCTCCAGTGCCCAGCCCACCTCCACCTGGCCTAAATGGGCGCCACTCCCAGGCACACCAGGCATGCCCCAGCGTCAGGAGGACCCACGCACTCTATCCCACCCCTATAGAGACACAGGCACACACGCCTGCCCCACGTGCACAGACAGCATCTTCAAAAGCTACTGGGAACATACTCGGAGCTTGTCGAGCTGCCGCTGAAGCCCAGCTGAGGGGGAGGGTGGCCCCCAACAGTGGCTCCTAACACCCGGAGCCTCAGCCATCAGCCCAGAAACCAGCTCTGTGGCCCCACCCAGTCCCGCTGTCCTCAGTAGTCTGGCTCAGGTCCCTCAGGCCACCCTTGGCCGGGGCAGCCCACAGTTCTCTATACCAAAAGGGGGGGGGGTAGCCACCTGAGGGACAGAATTCTACAGACTGCTCCAACCGGCATTCTGACATGATCCTGTACAGCCTCTTGCCATCATCCCTAGCTTGCAGAAAACAGTGTCCTCCTCCAGGTGAAGCCACAGAGACGGAGGGACCCAGACCCTCCCCCACCACGCTGAAGGTGCCAAGAGTAGAGGCGGGGCAGTCCAGCCTCCTCAGGACTGGGGACTGCAGCCCTCTCCCCCTCTTATCATTTCTACTTCCAAGCAGGTGGAGGTGCTGGGACCCCACCGCCATCAGCATAGCCCTTCAAGCGGTACCCCATCCTCAGGGTACCGCTGCCACAACTGGCCTTTACCCACCCACCTACCCGCCACCCTTCCCCCATTTCATTTTCCCCTACAACATCAACAGTCAGTGACAGCCCCTTTCCGTAACACAGGCAGAGTGGAAGAACGCGAGAAAGGAGATGGATAAGGGCTGGATGGGGAATCCGACAAGGCAGGCTCTACCCAAAGAGGCCCGGAGACCATCACTTGCCCAGGTAGCACATGTTCCCTCCCAGCAGGCCCGGCACATCTGGACCCAGCTGGCCTCCGCAGCCACCTGGTCTATCCTCCACCCGCTCTGCACGCGAACCCCCTTTTCCGCGGGGCGCCGCACGTGGGGGCCTCCCGTGGCCATGTGAGCGCTCCCCCCGCTCCAAGCCTAGGTGCCAGGGTCGTCCGGCCCCTCCCGGGCACGCGAGCGTGCTGGGGGCCATGCGGCGCGGGGTCGCCCGCCCCCTCCCCGGATGCCGAGTCCCGGGGAGAGCCGGGGAAAGAGGTACGAGCGTGTGGCAGGCTGAAGGCATGGGAGCCCGGGCCGCCCCGACACGCGGTCGGGAGGGGGCTGCTGTCGCCTGCCGCCTGCGGATGGAGGGCCCGGAGTGGCTCCTGCGCCCGGGCCGGGAAAGGGTTGGCAGCATCGGAGGGGCCGGCCCGCGTCGGGCTCCAGGCCCCGGCGCTGCCGCTCGTCAGAGGATCCCGGAGACCCCGCCGCTGCTCGCGGCCGTTCTGGGGACTGCCGGCGGCCGGGGGCTGCCTGGGGTCTAACCACGGAGGAGGGTCTTGGCGCGTGCCACCCCCGCGCGCGCTCACCTGCGCCCGGCGCTCGACCGCCTCGGTCCGCTCGGCCTCTGCGCTGCGTCCGCTCCGCTTGCTCGCAACGTCGTCTGCCTAGGCCCCGGCCCCGGCCCCGGCCCGCGGGCGCCCCATGTCTCTCCTCCGGCCGGCGCGGCGCCCCAGATGCGGCTGCGGGAGGAGGAGCCGCGCGGCCCCGGCTCCCCGAGAGCGGCGGGGAGGGGGCGGGGGGCGGAGAGACGCGCGCGGGGGAGGGGGCCGCGCGGCTGCGCTCAAAACCAGGCGCGGATCCGGCCGGGGGCCCGGGGCTGCGGGGGAACCGCGGGGACCGCTCCGGGCCCGGCGCGTCGCCCCCGCCGCCGGCCCGGGAGAGGGGAGGGGCTCAGCGGCTGCAGGCGCTGGGTGTGTAGCGGAAAGAACGCTTGGGAATCCGAGGCCGGTCATCCAGAGAGGGCAGGCTACCGGTGCGAGGTTACCCAGCGCTGGCCGCGGTGGCGCGCGAACTTGAAAACCCGGGTTGTTGAGTGGGCCGACAGGAACGTGTGTTGGTCTAGGCTGCGCTCACTGTGGGGTAGGGAAACTGAGGCACGGAAAAGATGAGGCTGGTCTGGGTCACACCGCGGGAGTCAGGCTTCTAACCTCTCCCCCCCCCCCCCCCGCCGTTGGGGTTCCTGCCTCTAGGATCGGGTGCCCCCTCCCGGTGACCCGCTTCCTGCAGAACCCTTGTTTTGGGCATCAGTAACCTGGCCTATGCGTCTCTGGAATTCTAGGCAGGGGCACCTGTCCTACCAATCCTGAGTGCAATGTGGTCAAAGACTAAAGGGCCTCTCTGCCTGAGCCCGGTTTTCCCACCTGCACAGTGGGCACAACCTAGTATCTATCTCCTTAAGGAACCGAAGAGATTAAAGAGTTCAAGCAAGCTCTCCTTACTGGATCTTGGCACTCAGTAGGTGTCGAGTGGATGCACCTCCTCTCCTGGCTCCCACACAGCTGTCCCTGGAGAATACCAGGTGTGCAATCCAGGCTCCTCACAGCCGTCTTTCTTCTCTTCCACTGCCTGCCCACCCTCCTCAGATCTCTATTTCACAGTTATACTCCTAGCCTTTCCTTTTCCCTGAGCCTGCAATGCCCTCCCACCATCTCTCAGTGACAAACTCCTACTCGTCCCTCAAGACCCAGAGCAATTTCATGTTCCAGCATCTCACGCTACTGGCCCACCCATGCCTCCCTGCCCAAGAACAGCCTTCCCTTTCCCCCAGGGGTTGTGCTGAGCTAGCTGCTTGGACTCCCAGCAACTGCAGCTACCAGCCCAGAGGAGATACACCACGACCTACGCTGCGGGTGGGGACTTCCTGGCAAAGTGGGCAGAGGAGAGGTCACTGCAGAATCCCAGAGGAAGATGAAGGAGGCAGGTGTGTAGATTCAGGCAGCTGTCAGTAGAGAGGAACAAGAACCCTTGGGTAGCTAGGGAGACCGCCATGGATTCCAGAGCCTCTGACAGGGCTGGACAGTGGTCTCGCTCTGCATAGTTGGCTAAAATAAGCAGGTGTAGGCCTCAGAATAGGGTTCCCAGGGCTTGTTCACCAATGATCACAGCAGCACTAATTATAAATGAAAGGCTGGTCACAGCCTAAACAGCTATTGTCCGGAGCCTGGGCAAACAGTGACCGCAAAAGGCTGTCCCCGTGCCACAAGCCTCAAAACCTGTTAGGGCGGACCACGGAACCGCACTTAGCTTGTGATGACTCAGAGATGGGCTTTATGATTTGTCAACTCTGCCTGAATTCAATACAATCTTTAACATTAAAAAAAAAAAAAAAAGATGGGGCTGGAGAGATGGCTCAGCGGTTAAGAGCACTGACTGCTCTTCCAGAGGACCCAGGTTCAATTCTCAGCACCCACATAGCAGCTTACAGCTGTCTTAGAGCTACAACTCTGAGCTCTGCCACTCTCACACAGACAAACATGCAGGCAAAACACCAATGCACATAAAATAAAAATAAATAAATTACTTAAAAAAAAAAAAAAAAGAGAGATTGGATTTTTAAAAAAAAGCAAGTTGCGGACAGGAAGAGCAAGACACATAGTTTGAAAACATGCAACGCGATGTGATGTGCTATCTGGGGACCCATGCCCATGAGACAGAAGTATAAAACTGCTCACAGGGGTGATGGAGAACAGACTATGACAAGCAGTGGCTAGAGGGACAGGAGTGTGATAGAGGCTTCCAGGTGTCTGAAGCCAGAGTGCACACGTGAGTCTGTTATGCTGCTATCGAGACATTTGTAAGCCAGTGATGTTTATTTTGTGATAATACTTGTTGCTGAAAGTCGAGTGGTGGGTAGGAAGGGAATGGGGGGCTTTGCTGGTTCTTGAGCAGGGTTGTGACGTGGACAGTGACTGGAAGAGGTGGGAAAGGGCAGGGGAGAGGTGAGAATGAAGGGACCAGAAGGATGAGCAAGACTGAGAGAAAGAAACCACAGCATGCTTGCGCAGGGGTCACACGCCTAAATGCCCACACAGGGCATGAATGTGCGTTAAAAGCCAGCTGTCACCCCATAGGAGAAAAGTCCCCATGAGGCCACATCTTCTCATTTTTCTGAGAGAAACCAGCAATTCAGACACTTTACTTAATTTTAAATTCATTTTTAGTTAATATACAAAATAACGGGCTCATGATGACATCTTACACACTATGTCTCTGTACCTTCTCCCTCCTCCATGCCTCCCCTTGCCAGTCTCCTTCCTTTCTGCTCTTGTGTCACACACACACACACACACACACACACACACACACACACACACGTATACTATGCATATATTTAAATGTAGATTCTGCATATTTGAGAAACACACACCGTTTCTCTCTCCGAGGCTGCCTTATTTTGCTTATCATAGTAATCCCCAATTCTATCCATTTCCCTGCAAAGGACACAATTTCACTCTCCTTATGACTGAATGAAACTCGCTGCGTATATGCCACATTTTCAATATAGATTAATCAACAATTTAGACTGTTTAAAAATGTAAAAATTTCCTTTAAAAACGGCAGCAAGTGAATTAGAACACTCCTACCTCTGTAGGGCTGAGCCATACAGGTCTGCGGGTCCTCGGTGAGGGTGAGGCTCCCAGGGGGGCAATGAAGGGACAATGACCCTGGGTTTTGCTTTCTGTAAGGCTCAGGTGCAGCTGTCTAGGAGGACTTCCTAGAGGAGATGACAAGGAGTAATTCAGAAAGAAGATGCCTCCAGCTGAGAAAACAGAGGGCACAAAGGCAGTGTGGGGCTAAGGGAAAGAAAACAGAACAGGAAGTTCGCAAAGGGGAAACATGTGGCAGACATGACACCTGGCCTTGTTAGCTATGGGGTCATAACTAGACGTCGCTGTACGCCCATGGACCAGCAAACATGACTAAGACAGTGCCCCAAGCTAGCGCGGATGAGCAGCAGAGGCAAGCCTAACACACTGTTGGGAGGAAGGAAAACCCACGGGAATCCAACAGTCTCACTGGTGCCATGTGCACGACATCCCTCCACTTCTCAAACATGACCCCTCAGGGGTCTTTCAAAAGTGCAGGTTTGTCCTCAGCAGGACCTGGGAGTCTGCATGACAACCGGATTCCTAGGGAAGCCACACTGCAGGTCCCCGAGAATGCAGTCCAATTAGCAACCAACTGGAGGGTAAATCGATAAGTAAGTAAATAGTGGTTATAGACACGCACAGCCTGGAGAACAATAGAATCAAAATCGCAGCGCCATAAACAGATTCTCATCAACAGCCCTGACGTGACAAAAGCCCACACAATGTGGTAGCTGTTAACATAAAGCCAATAAGCGAGTAAGAGCAAAGGCATATTAGTTGTATACTCATACACGTAATGAGACTGAAAATGAGGTGGACCAGGGAGAGAGAAGCTCATTTAATACGGCGTGTTCAATACCATTCTAGGCCCACGTGTGCACCAGTGCCGCAGCACATCATGGAGGCAGGGCTGTTAGCGCCATGTGTCTGGCTATGTACTAAAAGAGAGAGGGCTGGGGAGGTGGATCGGTTGATAAAATGCCTACTGTGTCCAGCTCTCCATAGCTCATGTAAAAATTGGGACAGGGGAGCAGGCGTGGGAAGGTTCCGGAAGCTCATCAGCCAGCCCAGCCAAGTTGATGCGCGCTTTAGGTCCAGAGAGAGACCTTGCCTCAAAAAAAGGGAGGTGGAGAATGACGAAGGAAAGACACCGGACATCGATTTCTGAAGTGTCGTGCATATGTACACACGTGCATTAGCACCCACCTACACACGTGCATTCACACACACTAATAAGTAACGCCTCTCTTCTCTCTGTCCCTGTCCTTTCCCCTCCCCCACAACTGGGGACACTGGGCAGGCTGCTCAGATAAAGGGCATGCCACCCAAACTTGACTTAAGTTTGGATCCCTAGAACTCATGCAAACAAGGTGAGGTGCTGTGTGCCTGCAGTCCCAGCACTCTACAGTGAGATGGGAGGTAGAGACAGGAAGCGCATGCGCTAGCTAGCCTGGCAATCACAGCAAGCAACAAGAGAGCCCGTCTCAAACAGGTGGACACTGAGGGCCTAACCCAAGGTTGTCCTCTTATTTCCACATACACATGGCACACACATGACTACACCACATACATTAACAAGCAAACACACCACAAAGATTCTTTTAAAACAATAAATAGCGAAAATACATTTCTAATTGAGTCAAGGCAAATAAATCAAATTCATAATTAAAACACTTAAAACAGAAATTCATTTATATAGTAAAAGACTAAGATTAAATCTGAGTGAAATAAAAAAGGGCTGCAGCATAATAATGATATGAAAAGCTGGGCATGGCAGCGCACGCCTTTAATCCCAACACTCTGGAGGCAGAGGCAGGCACATCTCTGTGAGTTCGAGGCCAGCCTGGTCTACAAAGTGAGTCCAGGACAGCCAAGGCTACACAGAGTGACCCTGTCTCAAAACAAAAAACAAAAAAACAAAAACAAAACAAAACAAAACAAAAAAGAATGCTATGAGAAGAAAAAGGGTGAAACTTATTTTAAAGATTTTTTTTTTTTTTTTTTTTTTTTTTGGTTTTTCGAGACAGGGTTTCTCTGTGTAGACCTGGCTGTCCTGGACTCACTTTGTAGACCAGGCTGGCCTCGAACTCACAGCGATCCGCCTGCCTCTGCCTCCCGAGTGCTGGGATTAAAGGCGTGCGCCACCACGCCCGGCTCTTTAAAGATTATTTTTATTTGTGTGTGTGTGTGTGTGTGTGTGTGTGTGTGTGTGTGTGTGTGTTCACAATAGGCCAGAAGAGTCTGTTATATCCCCTGGAGCTCAAGTTACAGGTTCTAAGCCACCCAGCACGGATGCTACGAACTAAACTCTAGTCTTCCGGAAGAGTCATGAGTGCTCTCAGCCATCACATTATTCCGGCCTCAAAATGCATTATCAAGAGAGACAAAGGTGGGGCTAGAGAAGTGGCTCAGCGATTAAGAGCATTTACTGAAGCCGGGCGTGGTGGCGCACGCCTTTAATCCCAGCACTCGGGAGGCAGAGGCCGGCGGATCACTGTGAGTTCGAGGCCAGCCTGGACTACAAAGTGAGTCCAGGATGGCCAAGGCTACACAGAGAAACCCTGTCTCGAAAAAACAAACAAACAAAAAACCAAAAAAAAAAAAAAGAGCATTTACTGCTCTTACAAAGGACTAGGGTCCAATTCCTAACCCCAACATGGCAGCTCACAACCGTCTCCATAACTCCAGTTCCAGGGCATTTGATGTCCTCTTCTTACCACCACAGGCACCAGGCACTTATGTGATACACAGACACATGTGAAAAAAATTCATACACATAAAACAAATTCTAATAAAAAAAAAAAAAAGTAAGGAGCCAGAAGGAGCGGGGAAAGCCAAGCATGGTGGTTCATATCTGTCATCCCAGTGCTAGAGAGGCTGAAGTAGGAACAGCAAGGCAGTCAAAGGGGTAGCCTGGACTAACACAGTAAATCCCATGCTAGCCTAGGTTACAGCATGAAACCTGTGTAAGGAAAATGTAGAGCAGGGAAGGGAGATTGATAATCTGTTTCTGAGAGGATTGTTCACTCCCCGTAGAGCCTAGTAACTGTGACTAATCAGGGCAAAAGGTACAGGAATTACAAGACCAGGGGACATTTGTCTGACCCAGCCCAGAGACCAGAAGTGGGAGCAACATGGTAGGGAGGAGGCTGTGGTGCCCTGGCCCTCTAAAATTGCCCCTATTCCTGCCGTCAAATTTCCCAGCCACCATGTGCCGGTGCCAGAGGCATGGGCTTCGGAAAGGACCCCAGAGGAGCATGGAAATATGCCTAACAGAGAGCCCACTTGGCAGCGGGTAACATCTCGGCTTCAGTGACCTTCCCAGACAATAACAAGGCCTGGTTTGCCTCATTGGGTCAAAACAGTCCTGAAGAATGCCCAGTACCAAGGCCCACAAGCGCACAGGCTGGGCCAGCTATTCACGCACATGAGAAGACAGGTGTTTCCCAGAGCCCCCCGGGTTTTGGGTTCCTGCAGGGAGTCTCCTGCCAGACCTCCTGTCCCCAGGTCCCCTTTCCAATCCATCCTCCCGTCAGCCCCTAAGAAAGAGTTCAGGGCATATCTCTGGCTTCCCTGCTCCAAACTCAGCCTTAGCTGCCTCCACCCAGGGTAGAGCTTGAACTTTGGAGCCCGGGAGTGACAGTCTGGCAGTCCGTCACTGTCCTTTTGTAGCCCCCCTCATGCAGTCCTGCTGACTCTGCGTCTTCACCTCCTCTCCCCTCACAGGTTCGCCTCTCAAGGTTCAACTTGAGCTTCGCCCACTCAGAGGCGATCTTCTGTTTCACCCGGAATACAATAAAGACATTTGTCCGAAACACTGTAGCAAACACCCACCCAGGACTCCAGCTGCACCCGGACTAGACAGCTCCTGCCCCTGACCCACAGGCGCCCACATGGAGGCCCTTCTCCACCTGACCATGTTGGCTGAGGCTGGGGCTGCCCAGCTTCCAGCCCAAGAGAGCTGGAGTGTGGGGGAGGGGTGGTCAGCACTCCCCGGAGACTGGAGCTTTGGAAGCTTACAGGATCTGAAATGGCAGGTAAAAGACACAGTCTTTGGGAGTGATGGCTCTGGGATGGTCTTCACTGTTCCTCTGAAGCTGTAGGATGGGGGCCAGTGGCCCGTGGTGGTCACCTGCTCCCTGGTGTCCATTTTGTTCACTTCCCCTCCTGTACTCTCTCAGCCTCTTCACCCCCTCAGGCCAACCGCCTCCATCAGCTCCCAGGTAACCACCTGCACTCAAGCGCCTGCTTTGAGGTCCGCTTTGGGGACCCAGACTGACCGTACTTCCAGGAGACAGGAAGTAGCTCCTTGAGGCTCAGGATTACCTCAAGCCCTTCTCGATTACCTCAAGCCCTTCTCAAGCGGACTTGTGTCTTTCTTGCACATATGTAACTTCACACCACCGTCTCAGCCAAAGCGAGGAGTCTTCTTAGATTGCCTTTATTTATGTGTGTGTGTGTGTGTGTGTGTGTGTGTGTGTGTGTGTGTGTGTGTACCACAGCACACGTGTGGAAGTCAGAGGTCAGCTTGCAGGAATCACTTCTCTCTTGCTTCCACTTGGGCTCTGATGATGGTTGTCAGGTGATGGTTGTCAGGTCACCAGGCTTTGTGGCGGACACTTTACCAGCTGGTCACCTTCAAGTGCCTACAAACAGGAGATTCTGAAGCTGCGAGGGAAATTTCACCTCATGTGGGGACAATAGGGACTGTCCTCTTCTGGTTCCTCAGCAGTATTTCCCAACCATTCCTATAGCCCTCTGCTTGGTTTTGCTCAGTCTTTTCAGTGTGGAAGGAGTACGGTCTTAGTGAGCACAGCTGGGTTCTTTTGGGGGGAGTCGGGGTGGGGGTTCAAGACATGGTTTCTCTGTGTCCTATCTTGGACTGGCTTTGTAGACCAAGCTGGCCTTGAGCTCACAGAGATCCACCTGCCTCTGACTCCCAGAGTGTTGGGATTATAGGCATGTGCCACCATGCCCGGCTCTGATCTGGGTTCTAATCCTGGCTATGGCACAACTGGCTATGATTCGTACCAATCTCACTGAGCCTCAGTTTCCACGAGTGGAAAGTGGACACAAACACCCCGACGTACTTTTACAACAAAAGTACTCACTAAACTGCAAAGCGGTTTTTTTGAGGCTGAGCTGTCACTGTCCCCAGGGCTGGCACCAGGCCTGGCATGGAGGAGGTGCCTGCAAAATGTTTGGAGAACAAACTGAGGCGAGGAGTGGAAATCCTGCGGTGTTTCCTTTCTCATTCATTTACTCACTTGCTCGGAAGATACTCATCCAGATGGACGATGCCTGTGGTCCTTGGAGGAGACCAGACTAAAGAGAACACAGCTGTCTCAGAGAAACACCAGCCCGTCATCCACAGCGTGAGAGACTGTGGTCTGCAGAGGCACAGGACAGAACCTGAGGCACAGGGGGAGGGCAGGGAGGACTCTCCATCCTGAAGGGGTGGGCAGAGACTGATGCCACAAAAGGCCAGGACGGACTCTATGTCCTTGCAAGGAGTAGGGGGCCCTCTGCTGAGGTGATGGGGTCTAGAGAAAATGAGGACAAGGTTGGGAGAGAAATTTTTGTGTGTGTGATCTTCAGGACTTGTTTTGTTTCTTAATACCTGTGTTTCCTCATTGGTATAAATGGGACAAAAATCCCCCTCCCCCAGAAGGATGCTCTGAGGAGGACATGCAGGGAGGAGGCGGGAGCCCACAGGTGTGATTGAAGGAATGAGGCAGTGAGTTGATGAGTGAGCTTCTGTCCAGTGCAGGACACAGCATGGGAGTCCGCCCCGCTCCAGCCTGTTTCCTGCCTCATCCTGTATGGCCGGCCTCCCATTCACACAGAGGCCACTGGGCTACAGGATGGCGCATCCTCAAGGCTACCTGGGGAAGGCTACACATTGTACACATTGTCTCCTTCTGGTTGCAAGAAGCAGTTTCTGCCTTTGCCCTCCAATACAGATGTGCCTCCAGGCCCTGCCATGGTACTTTCTGGGATGGGGAGGCACCTGGCTCTCCTTGACATCTCCAAGGGCCAAAGCAGCCTGCCTCTGCCTCCCAGATGCCCAGCCACCATCTGCTCCCACCAAAGCCCTCAGCTCTTTTCTTAAAATAATTCCTACG
The DNA here is from genome assembly GCF_903995435.1 of Acomys russatus. Classification (NCBI taxonomy): domain Eukaryota; kingdom Metazoa; phylum Chordata; class Mammalia; order Rodentia; family Muridae; genus Acomys; species Acomys russatus. The sequence continues at coordinate 6,014,154 of NC_067140.1, read as the reverse complement.
GTTTCCTTGGAGACATCTCTCACACAGGAGAAAGGGAACTTGGGAAGGGAGAGCAAAGCAGTGGGAGAGGTTGAGTCCTGTACTCTGAGTACCTACTATGGGCTGGCCTGGCCTTCATCCACTCTCTGAGCTAGGGGCCAGCCCTCCTGGCAGCGGGGCAAGCTGGGAAGCCCTGCAGTCCCTTTTCCATCTCAAGACACATGGAAGCAGGTCCAGGATCTACAGCACCCCAAGACAGGGACATGCTTGGGATGATGATGAGAGTTCTCATCCGAAATCCTAATTTTCCCTGGCCAGGACAGGGCCAGCCCCACCCCCAGTTCCTTCCCTCCCTTTATGCCAGACACCTTTGGATTATATAGGAAGCCCAGGCTGGTGGAGATGGGAGGAGTGTCTAGGTTTAAAATAAGACTAGGTCTCCTCGGGTGGCAGATCCACTAATGGCTCAGTCAATAGAATGTTTGCCTAGTGTTCATGAAGCCCTGGGTTCAATCCCCAGCACCACATAAACTAGGAATAGCAGGATGCACCCATTATCCCAGGACTGAAGGAGGCAGATGCGAAAAGGTCAGTGAGTTCGAGTTCAGCCAGGCCTATGTGAGACCCTGTCCTAAAGAGGAAACAAAGAAAGGCCTCCAGCCACTCATATGCTGGGGAGTGGAAAGAGTAAAGGTCTATTTATTCCCTACAAACAGCAAGGAACGCATCAGAGAGGCGTTTCAGCTGCTCCTTCCAAAGCCCCACCTGGATTTACACACCCTACTTTCCAGGTTAAAAACCTGAGGCTCAAAAAAGTAAATTTTCTCATAAAGGGAGGAAGTAGTGGAGGCAGGAGACTGTCTCAGGTTAAGCTCAGATGGGCAGAGAATGCTTGAATCACCACCTCCAGACTGACACAAAGCATTGCTGGTGGGGGGGGGCGGGGGGAGGCCACTGGAAAGGGAGAGATGGGAAGGGAGGACCAAAAGGGTGTGGACAGACATGTCACCAGCCCTCGCTAGCTTCTAAACTCCCTGAAGTCAGTGTCACCGAGGAAACACACACACACCCAGCAGTGGGACATCCGACGCCCACCTGATTGAGCACCCAGTGAACCCCACTCAGAGCTTCTCACAACCCTAACCTACCCTCCGGTTGATCCCAATGTGCCACATCTTGGCTTTAGAGCTAAGTCTGTTTAGAGACCAAGTCAGTTCACAAAGAGCCACACCCACATGGGTGGGCACCCATGTCAGAGCTGCCTTCTAGTCTTCCATATTGGAGGGCTGTGGGCTACACTCTGTAGGACAGGAGGACAGGTCTTACTGTAGTGTCTGCAGCAGGCAGGGGAAGAGAGAAAGGGTTTCTGGCAGGGCCCGGCATAGGGCCGGGTTGTCCAAGGGCACCTGTGGAGACAGGGACAGAGGTGAGACCCAGCAGTGGTTTTTCCTGTGAAGGCTTTGCCTTACCTCAGGAGTAGAGCAGAGGCTCAGAACACAGCAGGATGTGATCAAGTGCTGCGCTCAGAGACTAGGATGGGAGAGGATTGAAGGAAAAGACTATAGAGAGGAGGTGAGGCCACAGAGAGGGGGTGAAGCCCCCGGGGAGGTGGGCTGTGGAGAGGGGATCACACTGAGGGGAGGAGACCATGGAAAAAGGGCGAGGTCATGGGGAAGAGGCTATGTGCAGAGAGCTGGTAGGATCTAGCCATGGCTTGTGTGGAGAGAGGAAGGCAAAGCCGGGGAGACACCTAGGAAGCTGAGTCTACAGTTGCTGCTGCCAGAGCCATGTTGGGTGAGGGAAAGGACAGAAATTGAGGCTCTGGTTCCGGGAGGTGCAGGTCTAGGTACAGGAAGGAGTCTCCAAAGTCCACCTGGGGACATCTGTGAGAGGTGTCATCTGATTCGCCTGGGGGATCCATGTCTCAGAGTAACACAGAGGGGCCATGCACAGTCTCCCTGGAACCTCCGTATCTCCTGCGAGGGCTGCATGAGAGGATATTATTCTCCTCAGAAGGTTGGGCTCAGCGTGATGTGAAGCTCGTGTTTCACCTTCAAGGCCAAGGCTTTCCCCTCTTCCCAAGCAGTCTCCTCATTCTCCAAAGCCTTGTAAGACTGTGGGAGGGATTGTAAGCTTTGTCACAGGTGAAAACAGTCTTGGCAGGCTTTGCCCTTGGGCACACCATGGATACTCCCTGAGATTAACCTTGAGATAGACTGGGTGGAGCCATCCTGGGCCTGGAATTCAGGAAGGGGATGGGGCACTCCACCTGGACTATTGTGTTTCTTTTTTTTTTTTTTTAATTTATTATTTATTTATTTAATATACTTTGTTAATTTATTCATATTACATCTCAACTGTTATCCCATCCCTTGTATCCTCCCATTCCTCCCTCCCTCCCATTTTCCCCTTACTCCTCTCCCCTATGACTGTGACTGAGGGGGACCTCCTCCCCTGTATATGCTCATAGGATATCAAGTCTCTTCTTGGTAGCCTGCTATCCTTCCTCTGAGTGCCACCAGGCCTCCCCATCCAGGGGACATGCTCAAATATGAGGCACCAGAGTTTGTGTGAAAGTCAGACCCCACTCTCCACTCAACTGTGGAGAATGTCCTGTCCATTGGCTAGATCTGGGTAGGGGTTCGAAGTTTACTGCATTGTCCTTGGCTGGTGTCATAGTTTGAGCAGGACCCCTGGGCCCAGATCTGCCCATCATAATGTTCTTCTTGTAGGTTTCCAGGACCCTCTGGATCCTTTTATTTCCCCATTCTCCCATGTTTCTCTCACCTAGAGTCCCAATAGGATATCCTCCCCTCTGTCCCACTTTCCTGGTAAGTGAAGACTTTCATGGGACATATCATTTGGGCTAGTGTCCAGATATATGTGAGTAAATACCATTTGACTCTTTCTGCTTCTGGGTTAACTCACTCATTATGATCATTTCTAGTTCAATCCATTTGTCCACAAATTTCTGGAATTCCTTGTTTTAAACAGCTGAGTAGTATTCCATAGTGTAAATGTACCACAGTTTCTTTATCCATTCTTCTGCTGAGGGACACTTAGGCTGTTTCCATGTTCTGGCTATTATGAATAAGGCTGCTATGAACATGGTTAAGCAAATGTCCTTGTTGTGTGCTGGAGCATCTTCTGGGTATATTCCAAGGAGTGGAATAGCTAGGTCTTGAGGAAGCCCTATCCCCAGTTTTCTCTGAACTTCATATGGAAAAACAAAAAACCCAGAATAGCTAAAACAATCTTGTACAATAAAAGATCCTCCAGAGGAATCTCCATACCTGATCTCAAGCTATACTATAAAGCAACAGTAATTAAAACAGCATGGTACTGGCACAGCAATAGGCTGGTTGATCAGTGGAATCCAATTGAAGACTATTGTGTTTCTAATCGACCCTCGGTGGGAAGAGGAGACCACCCCTTGCACATGAGAGACAGACAGGCAGAGAGGACAAGAGGAACAGCAGGTTCAGACAGAGCTTGAGCACACGTGGATCGGGAAAAGGATCAGCGAACAGGCCAGACCAGCGCGCAGACCAGAGACACCTAGGGACCCATCCCGTGGAATGGATACCAGAAGGTTCACTTTTTTTTTCCTTTAACCTTTTTTCCCTCTTCTGTAAGATAGTTGGGTTGTATAATAAAGCTTAATTGTTAAAAAACAGAGCCAACAGAAGATAATGCCAGGATGACAAGAAATGAGAGGAGAGGCTGGGCCTGCAGAGAGGATGGCCAAGGGCATGGAGTGGACAAAATTACTGACAGAGAGGGCTTGGAAATAGCTGGAAAAACCATTCCCTAGGGAATGGCAAGCTAAGCTAGGCATAGTGATGCATAACTTTAGTCCCAGCACTTGGGAGGCAGAGGCAGGTGGATCTCTGTGAGTTGGAGGCCAGCCTGGTCTACAGAGCAAGTTCCAGGACAGCCAAGGCTACACAGAGAAGCCCTGTCTCAAAAACTAATTAATTAAAGGAGGGCCGATCAGACAGAATGCCTTGAGAAGGCAATATTTGAGGAAAAGAGTAAAAGGACCCAGATGTGCTGGCAAATTCCTATAATTCTAGCTTGAGGGGATCAAAGCAGGAGGATTAGGAGTTCAAGGCCATCCTCAGCCACATAGCCAAGTCAAGGCTAGCTTGGACTCCATAAGACCTTCCAACTCAAAGACCAAAACCCAAATCCAACCAAGCTTAACCAAAATGAAACAAAATAACCAAAGGAGGAAGCTCGGGAGTGAAGGGGGCAAAGAAATGTCCTTGCAGAGCTCTGAGGGACAAGCATTCCAGATGGGGGGAATGCCCTGTACAGAGGGTCCAGAGCTGGGAAACACTAAAACGTAAAATGCTAGATTAAACAACAACAACAACAAACTATAGGGGTCTAGAGAGATGGCTCTGTGCTTAAAAGCACTGACTGCTCTTTCAGAGGACCTGGGTTTAGTTCCCAGCACCCACATTGTGTATGGTTCACAAACCCCTATAACCCCAGCTCCCGGAGATCTGACACCCTCTTTTGGCCTCCTTGGGTCCCTGTACTCATGCACACACACACAGTTTTAAATAAGATAAAATAAAATGTTCTTTTTAGTGTTTTGAGACATGGTCTCACTGTGTAGCTCTGGCTGCCCTGAAACTCATTGTGTAAGCCAGGCTGGCTTTGAACTCATAAATCTGCCTACCTCTGCCACCCAAGTACTGAGATTAAACACCTGTACCACTACCCCTAGCTAAAATAAATCCTTGAAAAGTGTTTGTAAGAGTGTATAGAAAGAAAGCTGCGCATGATGATGCACGTCTTTAATCCCAGCACTTGGGAGGCAGATGCAGAGACAGGTGGATCGCTGTGAGTTCAAGGCCAGCCTGGTCTACAAAGTGAGTCCAGGACAGCCAAGGCTAAACAGAGAAACCCTGTCTTGAAAAACAAAACAACAACAAAAAAGAAGTGTACAGAAAGAGATACAGCTACCATCCATGCCAGAAACGAAGAAGGAACATAAAACCAAAGAGATGAGCTAGTCTGAGGCCATGGGTACCATGCTGGGGTACGGTGGTTTGAATGAATAACAATGGCCGTACTGATCCATGTGGTGCTACTAGGAGGTGTGGCCTTGTTGGAGGAACTATGTCACTGTGGAGGCGGGACTTTGAGGTCTTATATGCTCAAGCTATACCCAGCATGGCATAGTCCCCTGCTGCCTTAGGACCAAGATGTACAACTCTCAGCATCTCTGGGACCATGTCTGCCTGCATGCTGCCATGATGATAATGGGCTAAACCTCTGAAACTGTAAGCCAGCCCCCAGTGAAATGTTTTCCTTTATAAGAGTCACTGTGCTCATGGTGTCTCTCCACAGCAATAGAACCCTAACTAAGGCGTGAGGTAACGCCAAATCTGTGGATTACGGACTCAGAAAGACTATAATGCTGACGAAAGGGTGGGCTCTCAGAGGAACTCATGCCACACAGGGGTAGATCTATCTGTCTCAGCCTTTGGCTTAAATGAGATTAAAGAAAAAGGAACTGGTCCCTGGTCAAGTTCACGCCTGAGTGTTAAGTATTGATTTGGTTTCAGAATATTCAAACTGAAGCCAAGTGTGGTGGTGCAAGCTTCTAATCCCAGCACTCAGGAGGCAGAGGCAGGTGGATTGCTGTGAGTTCGAGGCTGGCCTGTCTACAGTGAGTTAGTTCCAGGCCAGCCAGGGCTACATAGAGAGACCGTTGTCTCAAGACAAAACAAATAATATTCAAACGGAAAAGTACAACTTAAAGTGAAAACAAAAACCAAATGAAATACAATGGACCTAAGCATTTAGAGTTGGTTCTGGAAGCCAAAAGCACAATGGTGCATGCCTACAATCTAAGCACTCAGGAGGCAGAAGCACACATCTCCACAGGGCCGAGGCTGGCCTGACCTACACAGTGGGCTCCAGGCTGACCAGGACTACAAGGTGAGACCCTTATCTTACATACACAAAAGCTGGTTCTGGAGAGCAGAGGGGAGGCGAGGAGAATACAAGTTCTAACATAAGTTATAAACCTGATAAATGAAGAAAGGGCATCATGCAAGGTTTGGTGGCACACACATTTAATCCCAGCACTCGGGTGGCAGAGGCAGGTGGATCTCTGTGAGTTCAAGGCCAGCCTGGTCTACAGAGTGAGTCCAGGACAGCCAGGGCTATACAGAGAAACCCTGTCTAAAAACAAACAAACAAATAAACAAACAAACAAAAACCAAAAAAGAAAGAAAAGAAAAAAAGGACACCACTACTGCTGCTACAGGCATTTAAAAGATAGTCAGAAAGTATCACAAGGATCTTTATGCTAGAAACTGAATCATTTAATTAATAGACATTCTTTAAAAAGCATGACATACTAAAATGGATTAAAAAAGAAACTTAAATATTGAATAGCCTTATATCTAGTACAGAAGTTAAATGTGGGACTTAAAACCTTTCCATGAAGAAAGCACTAGGAGCCTGAGGCCTCACTGCAACTCTCCCCAGCCTAGGAGGATAAAGTGTACCACCCCCACACATGCCTCTGGAGGAGAAAAGGGGCAAATACTTCCTGATTCAGTGTCTGCATTCAGCCCAAGCCGGTCATCAAGTTCTAGACATTACAAACTAGCACTTCCATGAGTTAAGATGCAAAAACACTGAAAAAAAATGTTAATATTAGAAAGTCTAGAACTATGTAAAACCATAATACATCAGGGCAGAATGTGGTGTGGCCTATGAATGCAAAACGTGCCTGCCATTCAAAAAAATATATAACCTGACACTTTAATTTTTAAATTTATTAATATTATTGTTATTATTATTAGTGGGTTTTAGAGTAGTCCTGTATGCACTAGAACTTGATCTGTAGACCAGGTTAGCCTTGGACTCAGAGATCTGCCTGTCTCTGCCTCCAGATTGCTGAGATTAAATGCGTGTGCCACTGTGCACAGCACACTTGGGAAAAATTGTAATTTATTTATTTATTTATTTATTTTTGGGTTTTGAGACAGGGTTTCTATATGCTTTCTTGGCTGTCCTGGACTCACTTTGTAAACCAGGCTGGGCTTCGAACTCATAGCGATCCGCCTGCTCTGCCTCCAAGTGCTGGGATTAAAGGCGTGCGCCACCACTGCCCGACTCCCATTTGTATTTATTGCTGTGACTCGGAGTCCATGCCATTGTGCACACATGCAGGTGAGAGGACAACTTGCAGGAGTTGGTTCCCTCCTCCTTCTATCATGTGGGCCCCAGGGTGTCAGGCTGAGGGGGATGCCTCTTCCTACTGAGCCGTCTCACCATCCCTAATTCACCTTTTTAACAGAATAAGTAAAGATTTCAAGAGATGTGAGAATTTTTATTTGGTAAAATTCAGCACCTATTAAGAATTTAAAAACTGTTAGCACACTAGGCATTTTATAAAGGGCGCCCATGAAACCCTATAGCCCCACCATACTTATCAGTGGGAAATAGAATGCTTTTCCCTCTAGATTAATATTCTGCCATCACTATATTTATTCAGTGTTGTCAATGAACTAGTCAATGAAATAAGGCAAAAAAATGTGAAAATTGGAACAGAAGAAGTAAAAATATGATTTTTTTTAAAAAGACAGGTTTCTCTGTGTAGCCTTGGCTGTCCTGGACTCACTTTGTAGACTAGGCTGGCCTCAAACTCACAGCAATCCATCTGCCTCTGCCTCCTGAGTGCTGGGATTAAAGGCATGCACCACCATGCCCAGCAAAATACAAATTTTACAGATGACATTGTACATGTGGGAAAGTCTTAAAGAATGTACAAAATATTAGCATTAAAAAGTGAATTGAAGCTGGGCATGGTGGTGCACGCTTCTGGGGAGGCAGAGGCAGGTGGATCTCATGAGTTTGAGGTTAGCCTGGTCTATAAAGTGAGTCCAGGACAGCCAAGGCTACACAGAGAAACCCTGTCTTAAAAAACAAAACCCAAGTTAGGCATGGTGGCGCAGACCTTTAATCTCAGCACTTGGGAAGCAGAGCCAGGCAGATCGCTGTGAGTTCAAGGACAGCCTGGTCTACAAAGCAAGTCCAGGACAGCCAAGGCTACTTAGAGAGATCCTGTCTCGAGAGAACAACAAAAACAAACAAACAAACCAAAAACCAAACACACACACACATCAACAAAAAATGTGAATTGAGGGGCTGGGGAAATGACATAGTAGAAGCACTTGTCATGTGAACATAGGAGCAGAGTTTGAATCCCCAGAAGCCATGGAGAGCCAGATGCAGATTTGGTCATGTGTATCTGTAACCCTAGGATGCATATGTTAAAAGCCGGTGGCCAAGTTGGGGAGTCTCCAGGATGCTAGCATCAATGAACAGCAAGAGACCCTGACTCAAAAATGTGGAAGACTGAGGACTGACACCCAAGGTTGTCCCCTGACTTCCACATGTGTACCATGGCACATGTTTGCCCACACTCACACATGAATATTCACACACAGAGACAGGCACATACATATATACCTATACAATTTTAAGTGAATTTAGGGGGTGGAGATATAGTTTGGTAGTCCAGGTCAAGGGTTCAAGCTTTTTTTTTTTTTTAAGTTTTATTTTACATGCATTGGTATGTAGGTGTCAGATGCCTTGAAACTGGAGTTACAGACAGTTGTAAGCTGCAATGTGCTTGCTTGGAATTGAACCCAGGTCCTTTGGAAGAACAGACAGTGCTCTTAACCACTGAGCCATCTCTCCAGCTCCCAGGATCAAGCTTTTATGACAAGTACTTTTATACACTGAACTATCTTGCTGAGCCCAACTTCATATCTCTCTCTCCTTTCTTTCTTTCTTTCTTTCTTTCCTTCTTTTTTCCAAGACAGGGTTTCTCTGTAGCTCTGGCTGTCCTGGAACTCCCTCTGTAGATCAGGCTGGCCTCAGACTCACAGAGATCTGCCTGCCTCTGCCTCCTGAGTGCTGGGATTACAGATGTGGGCCACCACCACCCAGCCCAACTTGATTTTTCAAAAAGATTACACTTGCAATTTATTGTGTCTAGACGTGTGGGGGGGGCACCATGAGCATGCGGTGGGCAGAAGATAACTTCAGGGAGCCGACTCTCTCCGTTCCCCACGTGGGTGCCAAGGATAGAACTCAGTCATCAGGTTTGGAAGCAAGACCCTTTACACAATAAGTCATCTCGCTGTTTTCCTACTTTTCTGGGTGGGGGTGTGGAGTCTCACTCTGTAGACCAAGACTGGCCTTGAACTCACAGAGATCTACTTGCCTTCTGCTTCCCAAGTGCTGGGATGAAAGGTCAGTGCACTGCTCTGGTCTGTCCCTGATCTTTTTAAATAGGCAAAAGATCTTGAGAGCCACCACAGCAAAAGACACACAGGCAGCAGGCCATGCACATGAGAACTGCTCGGCATCTTATTTGCTCCGTGACTGCAAGTCAACATGAGTGTCATCCATCTCCAGACACATCTGTTAGAATGACATGAATCCAAAACACCACTGCCGGGTACCAGGGATGTGAAACCACTAGAACCTTTGCTGATGGGAAGTCTAAGCGGTAAGTCACATAACGGAACGCAGCCTTCCCTTGTAACTCAGCAACTGTACTCCTGGCATGAGCCCACAGGGGATAAGAACAGGTCCACGCAGGAAGCTGTACGGGAGTGTTTACTGCAGATCCGCCCATGACTGCCCAAACTGGGAAGCAAACAAGATGTTCTTCAATGAGGGAATGAGTAAGGAAGCACGCATGGCCCAGCCAGTCAGTGGAATAGCATTCAGTGCTAAGAAGGAAACGCTCTAGCTTGCCATAAAAGGGACTCTGGGATCTAATGTATATAACCAAGTGGAGCAGGCCATCTGTCTTAGTTAGGGTTCTGTTGCTGTGAAGAGACACCATGACCACAGCGACTCTTATAAAGAAAAACATTTAACTGCGGCTGGCTTACAGTTTCAGAGGTTTAGTCCATTATCGTCATTGGTGATGTGCAAGGCAGACATGGTGCTGGAGAAGAAGAGTTCTCCACATCTTGATCCACAGGCAGCGGAAGCGACTGTGTGCCACACTAGGTGCAGCTTGAGCGTAGACCTCAAAGGTCCCGCCCCGCCCAGTGACGGGTTTCCTCTCACTAGGCCACACCCACTCCAACAAAGCCACACCCACTCCAACAAAGCCACACCCACTCCAACAAGGCTACACCTCCTAATAGTGACCACTCCCTATGGGCCATGTGCACGCGCGCGCGCGCGCGCACACACACACACACACACACACACACACACACACATATCTATGCGGGCCATTCCTCTTCGCTGAGAGGGCTTCCAACTGAATGATTCTAACCACAGGACAATCTGGAGAAAGTAAAACACAGAGGCAGGAGCAAGAGCAGCGGTGGCCAGAGGCTGGGGGAGACAAAGGATGGACTGGACAAGTGCAGAGGATTTTTAGGGCAGTGAAAATGCTCCATTTGATAGTACAATTGTGGATGTAGGTCATTATGAATCAGGCTCAGAGAATGCACCGTACCCACAGTGAAACGCATGTCAACAGGGTTCTGGGTGTTAACTGAGTACCAGTGTCCCTGACTGCGACAAGTGCAGCACTCCATACAGGAAGGACAGGATATTGGAAACACTGTATCTTTGGCTCAACTCTCTATGAACCTGAACAGCTCGAAAACAAAACAAAACAATAACAACAAACACAAAACACCAACCTCCTGTGCTGGGGCTGGGGCTCAGTATCTGGAGCATGTCTGGCATGCAGAGACCCTGGCCTCATGTTTAGCATCAGACACACACACATTAAAAAGACGGGCATGGTGGCGCACGCCTTTAATCCCAGCACTCAGGAGGCAGAGGCAGGCGGATCACTGTGAGTTCGAGGCCAGCCTGGTCTACAAAGTGAGTCTAGGACAGCCAAAGCTATCACAGAGAAACCTTGTCTCGAAAAACAAAAACAAAAAAAGCAAATTATCATACGATGGCATTTGAGGCTAGCCCAGGTTATGTAGCCAGATAATGCCTCCTGTCTGTAATCCCAGCATTTGGGAGGCTAAGGCAGGAAAACTCCCACAAGTTCAAGGTCATTTTGAGCTACATTATCAGACCCTGACTCAAAGGGGAAAAGAAAGCTAAACAAAATGGAAAAAGGAATACTACTTGGCAATAAAAAAGGAACAAATAGCCGGGCATGGTGGCACACACCTTTAATGCCAGCACTTGAGAGGCAGAGGCAGCCGGAACACTGTGAGTTTGAGGCCAGCCTGGTCTAGAAAGTGAGTCCAAGTCAGCCAAGGCTACACAGAGAGACCCTGTCTCGGAAAAACAAAACAAAACAAAACAAAGAGGAACAAACACAGCTACACACACCACCATGAATGTGACTGTCAAGGGACTTTATGCCAATCTCAAAAAGGCCAATGTCCAAAAGTCACATGTTGTCTGCTCCCATTTATGTAGCAGTTCTGAAATGACAAAAATCATAGAAGTGGAGGAGAGAGTGGTGATGACCAGGGGTTAGGAATAAAGGAAGGACACACCCACGCATACCTGTGTGCAGACTGGGGAAACCTGACCGAGGCCAGTGGACCCCGTCCTGTCACGATCCTGAGTGTGACATTATGCTGTGGGTGTCCAGGGTGTTAGGGAGCCACTTGGAAAAGAAAACATGGAGACTGCATTATCCCTTCCGGCTTACCTGCAGTCTACTGTCATCGCAGGATGAAATAGAAACACAGACACGCTTATACAGCAGAGGCAGGGACATGCTTCAGAGGGGGAAGCACCTACCGTGTAAGCACAAAGACCTCAGTTTGGATCGCCGACACCCACATAAAAAGCCGAGTGTGACAGCACGCATCTGTAATACCAGTTCTGGGAGACAGAGCAAAAGTCCAGCCAATCCAACAATTAGTGGGCTCCAGGTGCTGGGATTAAAGGTATGTGCCACCATGCCCGGCAAAACACAAATTTTACAGGTGACGTTGTACATGTGGGAAAATCTTAAAAAATGTGAAAAATATTAGCATTAAAAAGTGAATTGAAGCTGGGCATGGTGGTGCACGCCTGTGGGGAGGCAGAGTCAAGTGGATCGCTGTGAGTTCAAGGCCAGCCTGGTCTACAAAGCGAGTCCAGGACAGCCAAGGCTAACAGAGAGATCCTGTCTTGCGAAAACAACAAAAACAAACAAACAAAAAACCAAAACCCAAACACACACACACACACACACACACACACACACACACACACACACACACACTCACACGCACGCAAATCAACAAAAAATGTGAATTGAATTGAGGGGCTGGGGAAATGACATAGTAGAAAATGGTGTGCACTGGAGGTAGGCACTTACTATAGACCCGTGGCCTCTACACGCTCTGCCACAAGCATGTGTACCTGCCGACACACGTGCATCACGGGCGTACATTTGCACGCAGGAACCCCCATTTCTTCAATAACCTCCATCTGCAACTTGTCAGTATCTACACCACTGAAGAAAGCGACACCCTTCCCTCAGCCGCCTGTAACTGCCAATTTGATTGGTTTTTAGGACAGGGACTATGTAGCTAGGGTTGACCTTGTACTTGCTATGTAGCTGAGGCTGGCCTTCACCTCTGATCCTCCTGTCTCTGCCTCCCCGGGGCTAGGATCACAGGTTTGCATCAATCACTGTGCTGCCCAGTTTATTTCTTGAAAATGTGGCATCGGATTCCTAGAGCTTGAAGGGACCTTGGCGACTGTTTAGTTCAAAATTGTTATCTCCACTACCTACCTAAGTGTGACAGGATTTGCCAAGTTACCCCGAATCTGCAGAGTGGACAAGCCCCTGACACGAGCCCACAACCCTTTTCTGCAGCACGAACACCCAAGGATTCCTGAGGACAGAGAGTTCTTCTGCAGTTAATTGCTGGTTGACTTGATTGTGGGCCTAAATTTGACCTCAATGGATAGGAAGCCATTTTGTGCCAATTAGTGTGAAGATTTACATGTTTTGCTGCAGAAATATCAATTAGTTTCATTAGTGGCTCTGCCCCAGACTCAGTGGTGTCCTGCAGCTGCCCCATCTGGGCTCTTTGCAGATGCTGTTGGCTGTTGGGTTAGTGGCTCGACATTGGCTGCCACTGGAGTGTCTGGAAATGAGACAATGTCACACAGTAGATCTTTTAATTGCCCGAGAAGCACTCCCGCTGTCCCAGCAAAGTTAGAGGAGCCGTGGATGGAAAGGGAGCCACTTTACTTTACCAGAGAATTCCAACTAATTCTAAATTCAGGGAAAGGCAGAGGGGGCAGATGGAAACACACATCAAGTTGGTCAGCATCACCAACCTATGTAAAACACAGTTCCATGTCATTCATTATTAGAAAATACAAATTACAACCACAATTAAATCCCATTACAGCTCCATCAGAATAGCAAGAATTAAAGCCCAGCCGTGCCAACTGCTATGACGACACTGAGCTCTTGAAATTCTTAGGAATTTGGCACAGCCATCTGAGAAAATATTGGTGGCGCCAGCCCAGCCGGCACCTGTGGACTCCAGGTGATCGCCTGGGTATACACCCAAGAAAAAGAAGGCTTGTGGCCACAGAAAGTGTTTTACCAGAATGTTCTGGAAGCCTCATTTTCAATAGTGACAAAATGGAAACCATCCAACTGTCCATTAACAGGGGGGTTGTATGAACGAACTGGTATGTTCATAAATGAGGAGAGCAGATTATCGCCGTGGAAGCTCACAGGAGTGATTCTCAAAAACACCAGGATAAGGAACGCTACACGGTGGGCTGAGATATAGCCCAGTGGGTAGAGTGGTTACTGTGCACGCAGGATGGACTGAGTCCAGATTCACACGCCCCGTGATGGGCGAGGGTATGTGTGCCTGTAAGCCCAGCCCTGAGGAGCAGAGACAAGCCCTTGGGCTTGCTGGCCAGCCAGTCTACTAAGTCAGCGAGTCCAAACTCAGTGGACAACTGTGTCAAACAACCAAGGGAGAGAAGCTACTTTGGGAAACGTCTGACTCTGACCTCCGGCCTCCATACCACATGCCTGCACAAGCAAGCCCATTTCAAATACAACATAAACACACACACACACACACACACACACACACACACACACACTATATGCATGCTGGGAGCCAGGCTTTCCCTGAGGCCTTCATGCATGGAAAAGGACTTAGGCCTTTGTCTTAAACCAGGAACATGCTTGGCATAAGACATAACTTATTTAAGTCCTCCTGACCCCAACTTTCCTATCTTTTTTTATCTTCTCATCCTCTGTCTCTCAGGAATATGCCCCATACATCAGGGCCTCAGGGAAAGCCTGGCTCCCAGCATGTGTATACAGTCACGCTCAGCTTTCTACATGGACTCTGAGAACATGGACTCAGGTCTTTGTGTGTATGTAACAAGTGATCCTACCCACTGAGCCGCTTCCCCTGCCCCATCTTGGGTTTTGCTTCATTTTGTTTTTGAAACAGGGTCCCTCCCTGGGACCTGGCCCTCTCCAAATAGGCTAGGTTGGCTGGTCAGTGAGCTACAGGGGTCCTCGGGTCTCCACTTCCTCGGTGTTGGGGTTACAAATGTTGTCAGTGTTAGAGATCAAACTGAGGCCTTCCTTGCAAGGCAAATATTGAGCCAATTATCTCTCTCTGCAGCTAAGACTTGAGCTGATTCCTTAGCCCAAGACTTGTGGGTTTAACATTTTTAAAGGTACAATTCAATTGTTCTAGGTGTGAAAAACATGAAAATAAAGTTCATGGTATTCCCAGGTGCTCAACAGAAGCAAATTCAAATCTCCCCCAAATACCAACACAGTTTTCAATGAGTTCCCACAGGTACAGGCCTAACTGGGAAGTAAAATTATATTCAAAGCACAACATAGGCACACACAGGATAAGCCATCTTAAGCTAGAAAAACAGAAGGCGAAGGGTCAGACGTCCCAAGACCCTAGTACTAGCCCTGGAGGACCCAGCACGTAAAATAAATACGCTCAGTGCATCTAGAGAAATGATGCAGGGGGCTGCAACGAGCAAGGAGCGGGAGACTGCGTGGTGTGAGCCACACTTCAGGGGTAAAAAATATAATTGATGACACACTGCTCTGAAAGGCTAAATAGCAGGTGAGCCTCGAGTTAACACAAAATGTCATCTGAAACGTGGGTGGGAAACACAACATGGAGAGGGTGAGTGGGGGAGGGGAGGGGAGAGGGAGAGGGGAGGGGAGAGAGGGAGGGAGGGAGAGGAGAGAGGGAGAGAGAGAGAGATTGGTTTTGAATGGACATTAAGGACAGGTAGAAGAAGTTTAACAACATTTATTTGTTGTCTTAGACACTAGAGAGAATCGGCGAGAGGAAGTATTGAGAGAACTTTCCAGAACTGCTTGAAAACAACAGTCTTCAGATTCAAGAATTGAATGACATTTAGAAAATGTAAGAGGGGATGGCGAGATGAGTGGCATCAGGGTGCATGGTGTGAAATTCACAAGGAACCAATAAAAATGTTTAAAAAGGAAAGAAAATGTAAAGAAAACCAATGCGCTGGGAACAGCCTAGAGTCCACAAAGACAACCAAAAATCTGAAGCCCTTTTGGCCAGCACACAGCCTTTCCATGCCAGGCAGAGCAGAAGGCCACTGGTGGTGGTGGTGGTGGGAGTGGGGGTGGGGGTGGGGGTGGGGGTGGGGGTGGGGGTGGGGTCATCTGCTGCTGCTTTGACTCCTAACCTGTGAGGCAATATTTTGAGGCTTCAAACTCAGGATGGAAAGTGTCCAGTACTGGTGCCTCGTCCTCCAGGGCTCTTACTTGAAGCCTCCTGCATAACAGCCATATACTTATGAAACTGACTTCAAAGTAAGAGCCCTGGAGAGGGAACAGGAGCTGCCCCCTCAGCTGGTTCTCAAGTCCTCCAGAGTTACTTGGACCCCTTCTCCAAACCGATGTCGCTCATGCCTTCCTGATTTCCTTGAGGTTCCTCAACACCCTGTGTCTTTTCATCTCTCTGACATCACATTCTTCCTCGCAAGCCTTTCTTCTAGGTGTGTTTAAGGCAAGTGCCCATCTTTTAATGCTGAGTTTAAATGTCTCTCACATGCAGAAGCTTGCCTGATGCTCCTCCTATCCAGCGCTTCCCAGCTTTATATAGACATGTATTCTAATAGTCTTGGCTTTAAAAAACCTGTTTTTAGGTGTGTGTGTGTGTGTGTGTGTGTGTGTGTGTGTGTGTGTGCACGCGCACATGCATGGGTATATGTGGACGTGCAAATGCCGTGCTGCACATGTCTCTAAGACAACTTAGAGAAGTTGGCTCTCTCCTTCTGCTTTGTGGGTCCTGGAGATAGAACTTGGATCATTAAACTTGTACCTTTACCCATGGAGCCATCTCTCTGGCTAGCTATGGCTTTTAAATTGTTTTTTCACAAAGAATATAATCATATGAAACAAAGACAAAACAAAATTGAAAATGAATAACAATAGTAGTAATTGTAATAAGTAACACTCAGTGAGTACTAACCCTCAGTGAGTACTAACCCTCAGTGAGTGAGTACTAACCCTCAGTGAGTACTAACCCTCAGTGAGTGAGTACTAACCCTCAGTGAGTGAGTACTAACCCTCAGTGAGTACTAACCCTCAGTGAGTGAGTACTAACCCTCAGTGAGTGAGTACTAACCCTCAGTGAGTACTAACCCTCAGTGAGTGAGTACTAACCCTCAGTGAGTGAGTACTAACCCTCAGTGAGTGAGTACTAACCCTCAGTGAGTGAGTACTAACCCTCAGTGAGTGAGTACTAACCCTCAGTGAGTACTAACCCTCAGTGAGTGAGTACTAACCCTCAGTGAGTGAGTACTAACCCTCAGTGAGTGAGTACTAACCCTCAGTGAGTGAGTACTAACCCTCAGTGAGTGAGTACTAACCCTCAGTGAGTACTAACCCTCAGTGAGTGAGTACTAACCCTCAGTGAGTACTAACCCTCAGTGAGTGAGTACTAACCCTCAGTGAGAACTAACCCTCAGTGATTGAGTACTAACCCTCAGTGAGTGAGTACTAACCCTCAGTGAGTGAGTACTAACCCTCAGTGAGTACTAACCCTCGGTGAGTACTAACCTCGCTGAGTACTAACCCTCATGAGTACCAACCCTCGGTGATACCAACCCTCGTGAGTACTAACCCTCGCTGAGTACTAACCCTCAGTGAGTACCAACCCTCGGTGAGTACTACCCTCGGTGAGTGAGTACTACCCTCAGTGAGAACTAACCCTCAGTGAGTACTAACCCTCAGTGAGTGAGTACTAACCCTCAGTGAGTACTAACCCTCAGTGAGTGAGTACTAACCCTCAGTGAGAACTAACCCTCAGTGAGTGAGTACTAACCCTCAGTGAGTGAGTACTAACCCTCAGTGAGTACTAACCCTCAGTGAGTGAGTACTAACCCTCAGTGAGTACTAACCCTCGGTGAGTACTAACCCTCGCTGAGTACTAACCCTCAGTGAGTACCAACCCTCGGTGAGTACCAACCCTCGGTGAGTACTAACCCTCGGTGAGTACTAACCCTCGGTGAGTGAGTACTAACCCTCAGTGAGAACTAACCCTCAGTGAGTACTAACCCTCAGTGAGTGAGTACTAACCCTCAGTGAGTGAGAACTAACCCTCAGTGAGTGAGTACTAACCCTCAGTGAGTGAGTACTAACCCTCAGTGAGAACTAACCCTCAGTGAGTACTAACCCTCGGTGAGTACTAACCCTCGCTGAGTACTAACCCTCAGTGAGTACCAACCCTCGGTGAGTACCAACCCTCGGTGAGTACTAACCCTCGGTGAGTACTAACCCTCGGTGAGTGAGTACTAACCCTCAGTGAGTACTAACCCTCAGTGAGTACTAACCCTCAGTGAGTGAGTACTAACCCTCAGTGAGAACTAACCCTCAGTGAGTGAGTACTAACCCTCAGTGAGAACTAACCCTCGGTGAGTACTAACCCTCGGTGAGTACTAACCCTCGCTGAGTACTAACCCTCAGTGAGTACCAACCCTCGGTGAGTACTAACCCTCGGTGAGTACTAACCCTCGGTGAGTACTAACCCTCGGTGAGTACTAACCCTCGGTGAGTACTAGTGAGTACTAACCCTCAGTGAGAACTAACCCTCAGTGAGTACTAACAATCTTGCGTGCTTAATATAAACTGGAGACCACTCTGCACACTTTATATTTAATGGCTAACAGACTTTTCAAGTAATCCTGTGACAGTTGTATAACAACCATTTTATAGCTCAGTAACCTGAGTCACAACAGAAGTAACCGAGACATGTGGGTGGGGCAAGGTTAGTGAAGGCTGAAGGGACGGGTGTGTGAGTGGGTAGTCAAGTGGGTGGATGTGGCTGAATGGGGGAGCAGACAAACAGAGGAAGCATCCATCCCTCCCAACACAGTTTGAACTGTGCTTTTACTGCAGTCACGTAAGTCACCTGCAAGCCACGCTGCATCTAAGCAGACTGCCCTGTTCACTGTTGCTCTTGCCCTTGAGGCAACTGCTTACCCACATGGTCCAAGTTTGATGCCAACTGCCACCTGCTGACTTCAGTGGTCATTTATATTTGTAGAAAATCATGTGACCAAAGAAGTCCACAGCAGTACCTCTTGTTCTACATGCTGTCCCGTTGAGAAGAGGTCTGTGTCATTTGTGTGAGCTGTGACTATGGCAAAAATCACATGGCCATGTGATTTCCAGGATCGGGTCTTAAGGTCAAACAACTCCTGCTTGGTGCTTCTGGGTCTCTTACTCTTCGAACCCAACCACCATGCTGTGAAGAAGCTGAGACCAGCCATCTTCAGGAAGAGATAGCCCTGGGGCTGTGGAGCTCTTAGGAGCTGAGGTCTCAGCAGCAGCAGCTGTCAGACACGTGGGTGAAGATGAGCCAATGACTCCAGCACCAAGTCACTTTCGCTACTGAGTCTGCCCAGGACAGACCCCATAACAGAGCAAGGTCTCCACTGTGCCCTGCCCAAATTTGTGACCACTGAGTCAGCAAGCACTAGTTTACAGCACTATGCATTAAGGTGGCTGTGCCTTTTTGAGATAGGGTCTCACACTGCCCTGCCTGGCAGCTAACTTGCTATGTGACCAAGGACGACCTTGAACTTCTGATCTTCCTGCCTCCACCTCCCGAGTGCTGGGGTTTCCGGTATGTGTTACCATATCTGGTTAGTGCATTGCTGGGGATGGGACCCGGGTATTGTGTAAGCTAGGGAAGAACCAACAAAGCCTCAGCCTCCACCCTGGTTTTGGTAGGAACAGGAATACCCTCCTGCCATTGGTTAGACCCCACTTTGGTGACCCTTGGCTAAGCTGCGGGGAACAGCTAAGCCTGGGACTTTACACAATCTTGGATTAGTCCATATATGAGGCCAATGAACAAAGACCAGGGTTCCTCCTGAGCCCCCTTTTCTGACCCTTCAGGGGGAAATGAGGGCAGCTTCTGGTGTCCTGCATTCCTGCAGGCAGGTCACAGGCCAGGCTCGGCCCCCTGCTGAGTACCAGGACTTTCCATAGGAGCTGGGCCCAGGGAATGGCTGGCTGTGAGCCTGGCCTGCTTTGCTTCCAAGGTTTGTCCTCTTTAAAACTGGTTCACTCAGTGGGTGTTTAAGACAAAAGCCACAGACCTTGGTCTGATTTGAGGGGAAAAAATAGTATTGGGTGTTAGGAATGTGGCAGATCTAGGTTCTTGAAGCTCTGTCACTCCCAGCTCTGTGATCTTGTAAGTTACATCACCCTTTTGGACCTCTTCCATGTGGTGGGGACATCAGTAGTTGCCATTTGTGGGCTTCTGAAAAGACCTGATGGGAGGCACCCATTCAACCTGGCACCTACTCGGACCTTAATAAATGTTACCTTTCTCCTTTTCCATCCACACTTTGCTTTGTGTAGTACAAGGGCTTAATAACGCATCTTAAGGAAATGAATGGCTCCATCCTGTCAGGCTCTCCTGAGTGTCCCGCAAGCCTCCATCTACAGGTTGACAAATCTCTCTTCCTCAGTAGGCTCTGACCTCTGAGATAGACACACCTATTCTTACTTACATTTCTCAGTCGTCAGTAGGTGCTTACCTGGTGTCTTGGTTAGGGTTTCATTGCTGTGAAGAGACACCATGACCAAGGCAACTCTTTTTTTTTGTCTGTTTGTTTTTGTTTTTTGTTTTGTTTTGTTTTGTTTTTTTGGTTTTTCGAGACAGGGTTTCTCTGTGTAGCCCTGGCTGTCCTGGATTCACTTTGTAGACCAGGCTGGCCTCGAACTCACAACGATCCGCCTGCCTCTGCCTCCCGAGTGCTGGGATTAAAGGCGTGCGCCACCACAGTCCGGATGACCAAGGCAACTCTTATAGAGGCTAACATTTCATTCGGGCTGGCTTACAGTTTCAGATGACATTTCATTCGGGCTGGCTCACTGCTTCAGACGTTTAGTCCGTCATCATCATGGCAGGAAGCAGGGCAGCACGCAGGCAGACATTGTGCCGGAGAAGCAGGAGCTGGGACTTGTTTCACAGTGGGTGTAGCTTAAGCATTTAAGAGTTCAAAGCCCCGCCTCTACAGTGACAAACCTCCTGTTACAAGGCCACACCTCCTAAAAGTGCCACCCGCTTTGGGCCTAGCATTCAAACCTGTTCAAACCACCACAGTCCACTCCCTGGCCCCCATAGGCTTGTTAGGTGTATCATAATGCAACATGCATTTAGTCCAACTTCAAAAGTCCCCGTAGTCTACCACAGTCCCAACAATGTTTAAAAGTCCAAAGTTCAAAGTCTCTTCTGAGATTCGTGCAATCTCTTAACTATAAGCCCCTGTAAAACCAGAGTCAAAAAGCAGATCACATACTTCCAACATATCCTGGCACGGGATATACATTACCATCCTACAACGTAGGGAAGGGAGCTCCGTGAGGAAACACTGGACCAAAGCAAGACCGGAAGCCAGCTGGGCGAACTCCAAACTCTGCATCTCCATGTCTGATGTCAAAATGCTCTTCAGATCTCCAACTCCTTTCAGCTTTGTTGACTGCAGCACATTCTTTTTTTTTTTCCTTGGGCTGGTTCTACCCCCTGTTAGCAGCTCTCCTGGGCATGTATTCCACAGCTCTGGCCTCTAACATCCCAGGGTCTCCCAGGCAATCCAGGCCTCACCTTCACAGCTTCTAGAGCACAGCTGCTGCTGCTGCTGCTGCTGCTGCTGCTGCTGCTGCTGCTGTTTTTGGTCATTATCCCATGGCACTGGCATCTCCAAAGTGACGGGGATGCTGCAACTGGGCCACACTTTCACCAATAGCCTCCCTCAGCCTCTCTTCATGGTGCCAAGCCTCAGTTTCTCTTCCTGATCCTTTCACTTCTGGGCCTTCACCTGACACTGAAGCTGCACCTTCACCAACGGCCTCTCCTGCCTCACCTGGTGCCTCAGCTGCTCTCCACGCCTTCAAAACCTGCACCACGAGCTGGGCGTGGTGGCGCACGCTGTGAGTTTGAGATGAGCTTGGTCTACAAAGCAAGTCCAGGACAGCCAAGGCTAATACAGGGAGACCTTGTCTCTAACAAACAAACAAACAAACAAACAAACTCCAAAACCAAAAACCACCACCAACAACAACCAGCACCACATGGCTGACTCTCACACATTACCAGGTCTGGCTGCCAGCACAAGGTCCTTGACTCTAAAGTCAGAACCATGTGGCTGAAGCTTCCGTGTCTGGCTACTTGCTGGGGCTGGAGCATGACCCCCCTTTTCAGCTACAGCTTCACCAGCTGTCTTTTTTCGATGGTCTCCTTCACTGCCTAAGCTTGGCAGTCATGGAACTTGCTCTGTAGACCAGGCTGACCTTGAGCTCAGAGATCTGCATGCCTATGTCTCCTGAGTACTGAGATTAAAAGCTCTTTCTGCTGGGATTGAATGTGTGTACCACCTTTAAGCCTGGACCTAACCTTCTTTTTTTATTCCTTTACAAAAGTGATCTTTTTTTGGGTTTTTTTTTTTTTGGTTTTTTGGTTTTTTGGTTTTTTTTTTGGTTTTTGGAGACAGGGTTTTTCTGTGTAGCCTTGGCTGTCCTGGACTCACTCTGTAGACCAGGAGAGGGGACACATGATTTTGATCTGGATGGATGCATGCCTTTAATCCAGATCTTGAGGCATAATGGCCACGCATATAAAGATCAATTTTGGCCAGGCGTGGTGGTGCACGCCTTTAATCCCAGCACTCAGGGAGGCAGAGGCAGGTGGATCGCTGTGAGTTCTAGGCCAGCCTCAAGACTGGGCCTGTGTCTTCCAGCCTCAAGACCCAGATCACAGGTGTGTCCTCCATTTCTGGATTGTAGTTCATTCCAGAGGTAGTCAAGTTGACAACCACGAACAGCCAACACAGCGCTTGTCAACTTGACACACAATCATATCTCTTTATGTCCAAATGACCAATAACCAGGTCAAAATAACAGGATATAACTATTCCTCACACAATTGCAAACTCATGACTTCCTGGTGCCCCTTTAACCCTGAACCATACATTTTGTATTTCTTCTTCTCAGCTTGCCACATTTGATCAAAAGGCTCTTCTTTCTTTCTTTCTTTCTTTCTTTCTTTTTTTCAAAAGGCTCTTCTTAAGAGTGAACCACAGGACAGAGTCTATGCTAGGCTGTTTTGAGATTTCCTTCCTCAACACAATTAATCTAAATCTCTTCACTTTAACCTGAGACTAAAGTGACTTTTCAGACAAGGGTAAAAAGCATCCATGTTCCTCACCAGAGTATCACAGGGATGATCTGTGGGCAACACACTAACACTCTTCTCCTCTGAAGCCTCTTTAGCCCCCACAGTTCAGTTCAAGTCACCCCCAGCACCACTGTTGTCCATGTTCCTACTAGTACGGCTCAAGCACTCCACTGCTTTCCAACATCCCCAAAACCACATTCCTCCAAACAAAAGCGTGGGCAAGCCTATGACAGCAACACTCCAGTCCCTGGTACCAATGTCTGTCTTAGTTAGGGTTTAAGAAACACCATGACCTAGGCAACTCTTATAAAGGGAAACATTTTATTTGCACTGACATACAGTTTCAGAGGGATAGTCCGTTATCATCACAGTGGGAAGCACGCCAGCTTGTAGGGTAGGCAGACGTGGTGCTAGAGGAGCTGGGAGTTCTACATCGTGGGCTGAAGGCAGCCAGGAGGAGACTGGGTTTGTTTCACACTGGGAGTAGCTTGAGCATGTAAGACCTCAAAGCTCCGCCTCCACAGTGACAAACTTCCTCTAACAAGACCACACCTCCTCCAATAAGGCCACACCTACTAATACTGCCACTGCCTGAGCCAAGCATTCAAACACATGAGTCTACCGGGCCAGACCTATTCAAACCACCACACACTGTGATTTCTAAGACAAACCAGCACCTCCCTGCTTCATCGCATCTGGCCCCTGACAAGGATCTGAGGAGAAACTGGCTCCCTGCTATCTGCCTTTCCTTTATCCAGTAGAATCTGTTCTCTAGAACCTCTCTCTGACCAGGTCTTCCCTGCCCTGGAGCCCAGGTCTCTGAATTTCAGACATAGTCACTGGTTCAGCAGGTGACCTGCTGCCAAGCCTGATGACTGGAGTCCAACATCTGGGACCCACATGGTCTCTGATTTCCACATTAGTACCATTCCACGTGTGCCCACCACCACATATGCATACATACATACATGCATGCATACATACATACATACATACATAACATGCATGCATGCAATGAAAAAAAAGTGAGTGTTAATACAGCTTGGGTTTGCCAAATGTTGGCCCTGCACTGAGGGTTCAGTGCAAGCAGTGTACTTGGGAGAAGGGAAGTTAGGAAAGGGGGGAAGCTCATGTGTAAGCCACTAGTGGATGACCGTCCCACCAGCTGGAGATAGAGTCTTCCCTACCAGCCCTCTTGGGTGGGGGCTGGGGACCCGGTATTCTGGAGACTCTAGACCAAGTGCATTAGGGCAGAGCTGGGTGGAGTCACAGCCACTGAGCCAGGCAGATGGTGAGGACCAACGGGGCGGCTGTGTCAGGGAACTCAAGCTGCTCTCTGATGAATGACTCACCAGTTACTCCTCGTTCTCTCCCTCCCCCCTCTCTCTGTGTGTGTGTGTGTGTGTGTGTGTGTGTGTGTGTGTGTGCAGGTGAGAGAAGCTCCAGCTCAGTGAGTTCCAGCGGCTAGGTTCCTGCAAGTGGGTGAGATGACAGTCATGTGTGGTGCGACTTGACTCTCTGGGTTTAGAGTCAATCACTTGGAGACTCTTGGGCTCTTGTAAGAAACTGTGCGTGTAGATGAGAGGCTGGGAGCCACTGTCCAGCAC
Organism: Acomys russatus; assembly: GCF_903995435.1. NCBI lineage: Eukaryota > Metazoa > Chordata > Mammalia > Rodentia > Muridae > Acomys > Acomys russatus. The sequence goes on along the minus strand of NC_067140.1, from coordinate 5,989,838 downwards.
AGAGGTAACGAGGACCCCAAATGTCCTGGAGTCTTTGGTGGCAACCTCTTTACCCATTGTAGACTGCGGGCTCTAGACTCTCTGGTCACTAAAGGGTCAAAGCTTCCCAAGTGACAAGAGCAAACAACTTTCTAGTGTCCCCAAGGCTGTGTCACCTCAGGAATCCTAACAGTGCATGCAGCTGCTCTGATATCTACTCCCAGAGCCCAGCCTCCTCCTCACCTCTTATAAAGAATAGCATCTAATATTTATTTAGCACTGCCTAGCTTCCCAAATGCTACCCCAGACAATAATAATTAGTAAATTCTACCAAGTGACCCCTAGTCACAACAATAAACAAGACAGACATGGTCCTTGCACTCAGGGGCCCCATGTACTAGTAAGAAAGTCTAGAAGAGCCATGCGGTGGTGGTGCACACCTTTAATCCCAGCACTTGGGAGGCAGAGTCAGGTGGATCTCTGAGTCCGAGGCCAGCCTGGTCTCAGAAAAAGTTCCAGGACAGCCTGGGCTACACAGAGAATCCCTGTCTTGAAGAAAAAGAAAAAAGACAGACAGACTTGAAGGAACAAGGGTTTCCTCAGACTGTGAGGGGAAGAAGTGGGTTCGAGGCGCACCATGGACATTGCTAAATTCATGTGGATTACTTCAAGCAGGCCTTCCAGCCATACTTTTTTTTTTTTTTTTTTTTTTTTGGTTTTTCGAGACGGGGTTTCCCTGTGTAGCCTTGGCTGTCCTGGACTCACTTTGTAGGCTGGCCTCGAACTCACAGCGATCCGCCTGCCTCTGCCTCCCGAGTGCTGGGATTAAAGGCATGCGCCACCACACCCGGCTCTTCCAGCCATACTTAAAGTCACCTGATCTGCAGGTGCCTACTGAGCACAGAGAACAGCAGTCTGTCTGAGGACACACAGTAGGCAAAGGGCACACTGAGAATTTTATACCAAAAGCATTCTGCTTCACGAGCCCACGGTCTTCTCCAGGTTAACTCAGCCCTTGGTGCGCTGCATATTGCAGCTTCCACCTGAAGCTGAGTAACTCTTGTGCCACAGCCATGAAGACTCATGACGACCGTGATGGACCCTTGTCAAAGGCTGAGTGTGGCTGCGGGTTTTCTTATTCCTGGGTGAATCTCTGATCTGTTACTGCCTCGGGCCCTTGAAGGCTACTATGCCCTGTCTCGGGCACCTGGTGTGCCTCTAGGCTTGCAAAGACACCACCCTCTGCCTTCACTGGCCCTGTGGTATTGACGTGGCTCAACAGAGTTCACGCTACTTTCATACAGTCACCAGGAGGCCAGGGCCTTTTCCTCTGTGTGTGCACACAGTGTGAGAGGCAGAGGTGGGACCCTCCAACTCCCTGCCTTGGGATGGCTGACAGGAATTGACGCTCCTCTCCAGGGGCTCATCAAGCCTTTCAGCCTGAGCCTGGCCAACCCTTCCCACACCGAGTCCCATTGCTTCTGTCTTTGTTGTCCCTCAGACTTCCAAGTATTCATATCATCTCGTGCCATCTTTGTACAGCCTAAACCCCACTAGGACCCAGTGCTCAGTAGTAACTGTCACGGTGACAGTGAAAGGTATCAAGGAAAGCCCCGTGGGGCCGGGGTGATGACTCAGCCAGCAGAGTGGGTGCTGTGTAGGCATGAAGATCTGAGTTCAATCTCCAGAACCCATGCAAAAACAGCTGGGCACGGAGGCACGTGCTTGTCTCTCTCATGCTGGGGAGGCAGTGATAAGCAGATTCCTAGGGGTCACTGGCCAATCAGCTTAGCTTAGTTAGCATGTTCCAGGCCAATGAGAGACCCTGTCAAACCACAAGAAATGGTACCTGAGGTTGACCTCTGATCAGCCAATGCACGTATACACACAGAGGTACAAACCGGTACCCACCCCATCAATCACACACACACAAACATAGAAAAGATAAATCACTGTGACCTTCTGATCCCCCCGCCCCCCAATCCTTCAAGGCCAGTGAGCACACTAGCCCCTTCTACGGGAAGGCCTTAAGCCCACTTTGGCTCCAGGGGCTGGGCAGAGTGGCACTCTCAACCCCAACAGTGTACCTTGTACTCATAGCCTGCCTAGCTACAGTAGCTCAAGCACTTGACCTGTAGCCCATGGTGGCCTTTCTTGCAGTGAGACCCCTGGACCCAGACCTCTGTTTGTTGCTGCCTACCTGGCATCCTTGGGGCAGCATGAATGAACTGGCTCATGAATATGCAGGCCCAGTGCTGAGTGCTCTTGGCTAAATCGGATCACAATGCGAGATAAATTAAGCGGCAGGATAAATGCATTAAAAATAACAGTCAGAGGAACATGCTGTTCGTGGAAGGGTCTGAAGGAGGGGGAGGGGCCAGTGGGGGAAGCTCCACCGGGCGCTGCCAGCTAGCCACTCCCAGACACCCACAGATGAAGTTCCCTTCCGTGGGGGAGGACCCTCCCCATCCCCCTGCTCTGTTCCTATGGAGACACACAGTGAGTTTAGGAGGGAAAACTGCCTGGAGATGAGTGATATGGGGAGGGACTAAGAATAGCAGCCAGGGATGGGCTGGGGCTTGGGACTGGTGCTCACTGGGTCTCTTCCTAGGTGTAGACTAGAGGAGATCGACACTGGCAGGCTGTCTGTCAGTAGCATCCAGAGAGATGGAGTTGGAAGAGGGCCACGTCAGATGGCCAGGTGAAGGGTCAAATTTTGATGGTGTCCTTGGGAGACAGCAGGTGTAACCACAGAGGATTCCCACAGTGCCCACAAGGGAAAGTGGTACCTGCTATTTCTTTACTAGTGGGGACAGTGAAGCTCAGAGGTACACAGTGACCTGCCCAGAGCTGCACAGCTGACACTGGCTTGATAGCTTGACTTAAAGTCTCTCTGAGCTGCATGCCACCTTCTGTTGGGGACTGTCCTGTCCACTCATTCTACAGAACCACCTCGCAAGCACTTACACTCGTCACAGGGGAGTCCTGGAACGCCAGCATTGGGGAGTGAGCTTCATTGGATGCAGGCTTAGGGGTAGTCTCTCCGTCAGGACAGGGTAGGTCTAAAGTCCAGGCCAGAGGAGAGGTTTTCAGGAGCCAGGGATGGTTCCAAAGATAGAAAGCCTAAGTGGAGTTGTGGCTCTAGGTGGCAACCATGGGCTCTAAATCCAGCTCTGCCACCTGCTGGCTGAGACCTGGGCTAGTGACTTTCCCCTTCTGCCTCTCCATCTGTGAAATGGAACATGCGACTCTTGAGACAGAAAGCAAAGGGCATTTGGGCACAGCAGCAGCACACATATGGGGAACTCCTAAGTGTTAACCATTAATATTTTTATTGTTTGGCCTCAGTTAAGGGCAATGCTTTCCATGACTACCCCTGGCTGAAGGGGCTGAGGGGATCTCTTAGTACCTTTTCTAAGTCCCTCTGTCCCCATGGTCACACCTAGGCTCAGGCAGGTATCGGCAGGTGAAGCACACTGCTGTGTCTTCTCAGCTCAGAGCAGAGTCTGGGGAAGAAAGAAGCCAGGAAAGAGAGCCTACTTGAAGCAGGTGATGGAGGGGACCCTGGCTGGGGAGCAGAGTAGCTGTTTGGGGATGCCTCTCTCCGTGTTGGGTAGAAGGAAGGAGCGGCCATCCTTGCTGCCGCTTCCTTCATCTCATGAGGAGTGGCTGGATGGCGGCCGAGGGTGTGAGCAATGCCAGGAGGAACACAGTCAAAGAAACAGAAGTACCAAAGTCTGATTAGCACAGGGCAGGTCTCCAGCCAGCGTCTGGATCAGCTTGGCCCTCATTTGTCACCACACCTGTGTACAATGATTGGCGCTGGGACTGTCCTGAGCTCCGCTGCTCAGGTCAAGAATGGAGAGCACTGGGAAAACTGCAAAGGGGCTACGTGAGCCAGAGTGGCGGCAGCTGCTGGAAGCCTGGCTCTCCCGGTTCCAGTGGCTGACGTTAGGGAAGGTCTTCAGTAGAAAAATTCCTTGATCCAGTGTGTCATGAGCGTAGAACCTAAGGAAAAGAGTGGACGAGAAACAAAGAGGCTTCTCCAAGCTTGGTCATTAACGAGCTATTTACACTTGTGCAAAATAAGAAGTCTGGTTCCCAACAAGGAGAGTGGTTATGCCATGGTAAACGCATTGCGCAACACTCAGCCAGGAGAGTGATGCCGGGTGCCGATCTACTGACACGCGCACACACACAGAGATACACACACATACGCACAGAGATATATACACACATGTGCACACACACAGAGATACAGACACACACACGCGCACACACACATGCACACACACAGAGATACACACAGACACACATGCACACACACAGAGATACACACATACAGACACACACACGCACGCACACACACAGAGATATACACACACAGATACACACACACAGAGATACACACACACAGATACACACACACACACACACAGATATACACAAACTGGGGAAGATCACAGCAGAATAATTAACCATATCAAGGTATTCAGATTTGTAGAAATGTGTGGTGTGTGGTGCACAGTAGCGCACGCCTTTGATCCCAGCACTCAGGAGGCAGAGGCAGGAGGATCTCTGTGAGTTCAAGGCCAGACTCGTGTACAAAGCTATTTCCAGGACTGTCAGGGCTCTGTTACACAGAGAAACCCTTTCTTGAAAAACAAAAACAAAACAAACAACAACAAAAAGACCTGCGGAAATGAGCCTAGTGGTGGCACACGCACTTAATCCCAGCACTCTGTAGGCAGAGGCAAGCAAATCTCTGAGTTCAAGGCCAGCCTGCTCTACAGAGCAAGTTCCAGGACAGCCAGGGATACAAAGAGAGAAACCTTGTCTCAAAAAACAAAACAAAAGATTTGGAGCCAGGCAGTCGTGGCGCACGCCTTTAATCCCAGCACTTGGGAGGCAGAGGCAGGCGGATCGCTGTGAGTTTGAGGCCAGCCTGGTGAGTCCAGGACAGTTAAAGCTACACAGAGAAACCTTGTCTCGAAAATCAAGAACGAAACAAAACAACCAAACAAGAAGATTTGGAGAAATGTGTGGACTTCCCCTTGTAAGTATTTATTAACTTCTTTTTATTTTTCTTTTGAAACAGAATCTTAACATGTTGCTTGACCAGTTTGAACTCCTGGCTTAAACAATCCTCCTGCTTCAGTGTCCCGAACAGACGGGACTATCGGTGGATGCCATTGAACACAGATGATTTTCACCGTTATATAATTATTATACGGCCACTACAGGATGAGAAATAGTATAATTATGTACCTTGTTTTTTGAGACAGGGCTTCTCTGTGTAGCCTTGGCTGTCCTGGACTCACTTTGTAGACCAGGCTGGCCTCGAACTCACAGCGATCTGCCTGCCTCTGCCTCCTGAGTGCTGAGATTATAGGCGTGTGCCACTGAGGCTGGCTAATTGTGTTTTTTTAAAAATAGAAATCAGGGCTGGGGATATGGATCAACTGGTAAATGCACTTACTTCGCAAGCATGAGGGTCCAAGTTCAAATTTCTAATACTCATCATGGTCACACACGCACCTATAACCCTATGCCGGGGCGGGGGGGTGCACAGAGAGGAAGCTGGGGGGGTGGGCCTTGCTGGCTGCCAATCCAGCTCCACCACATTCAGTATGAGACCCTGTGTCAAGAGAACAAGTCTGATGTAGCAGAACACCTGGCATCCTCTGGCCTCTGCATGCAGAAATGGATGCATTACCACACACCACACACACACACACACACAGACACACAAACACACCACACACACAGACACACACACAGACACACACACATACAGACACACACAGACACATATACACCACACACACACACCACACAGACACACATACAGACATACACACAGACACACACACACACCACACACATACCACACACACACACCACACACAGACACACACATACCACACACATACACAGACACACCACACACACACACACACCACACACACACCACATACACACACAGACACACACCACACACACACACACACACACACAGACACACAGACACACACACACACCACACACACGCACAGACACACACACACAGACATACACACACACCACACACATACCACACACACACACCACACACAGACACACACATACCACACACATACACAGACACACCACACACACACACACACACACCACACACACACCACATACACACACAGACACACACCACACACACACACACACACACAGACACACAGACACACACACACACCACACACACACACAGACACACACACACAGACACACAGACACACACACACACACCACACACACAGGCACACACACACACACACACACACACACAGACACACACACATACAGACACACACAGACACATATACACCACACACACACACCAGACACACATACAGACACACACACACACACACACACACACCACACACAGACACACACATACCACACACACACACAGACACACCACACACACACACACACACCACACACACACCACATACACACACAGACACACCACACACACAGACACACCACACACACACACACACCACATACACACACAGACACACACCACACACACACACACACACACACACACACACACACACACACGGGGAGAGGCGTAGCCTCTGACCCATAGTTCCAGTTCCAGGAAGTTGTCTTAAAGACGTGTTTAGGACACACACTGCAATTTCCAGAGCTACAGACTGCTTGACCAGGGAGCTGCACAGTCATATGCCGGATGCCACATAGTCCCCTGAGAGTCACGTTGAAGAACTGTGACTGTTGACCAGGAAAGATGTGCAGGATATGTATGAGTGCGAGGCAAAGCAGCTTTAGAACACCATGTACAGATCTGCCTATCTGTATACGTGCTTGGTCCAGAGCCTGGGGAGGCTTGGATGCCAATTCATTCAGCAGACTTACAGGACATATTTTTTTTTTCTTTTCTTCCTGTCTTCCTGTTTATTTTATGATAAATATGTCTTACAACATAATTTCGTAAGTTATTTTTAAGAAGGAAAATTACCTACACCAAGAGGTCAGGTCCTGCACAGGAGAGGCGGGACCTTGTACTCCTCCAGGCTGGAGGAGGATTGGAGCCTCTAGGAGGGAGGGGGTCAGGGCTGCTGTGGAGGTGCCCTGCACCTGCGCCTGCGCCAGCTGAGGCGGCGCCCCTCCCCACGGGTGCTCTCTGCCATTCACCCTCTGGAATTAGCTTGCAGAGACCGTTTTTAGGAAGGCCGTGGGTGGTTGGAAGCAGCTTGCTGAACAGAGCTGGAGGCCGTGGAGAGCTGCAGTGAGTGCCCAGAGCTAGGCGGGCAGAAAGCAAGGGAAGCCACTGCTTTCCCTGTTTTCCTTTTGGGTTTGATTTGTCAAAAACAGCTCTCCAGAAAGTCCTTGTTTTAACCCAAACACTTTCTCTACCCTCCCTCACATTTCCTCTGGGCCTCTGTGGAGAGCTGCTAAGACCCTCAGTGCTTCCTCTGACTTTCAATGCAACCCCATGTTATTCACTCGCCCTCTCTGAACCTCAGATTTCTCTCCTCTCAGATGGGACTGGAATAGACTCCATGTCCTCTTCCCACTGGAAGACTCCTGGCTTCTAGAACCATCTTAGAAAGGCAGCTGGACAAGATGTCTCTGAGGCCTCTGCACAGCCTTTGGGATTCTGGGGTTTGTACTTTGAGATCTTAGAGAGTCTAAGATGTGCTGGCCGGAGCCTCCGGTTTGAGTACATACGCTGTGGCTTGAGGAAGCGCTGCCATTAAATTGCTAGGATTTGGAGGCTGCCCCATCAACGCAGCTGCTCTCCCTGCCTGGCTGAGCTGGCTGAGCTGGCCGCGGCACAGCCTGTGAATCCCAGCACTCAGGAGGCAGAGGCAGGAGGACCAGAAGTTCAAGGACATCCTTAGCCACTGAGTTCCAGCCAGCACAAATAAACAAGTCCCCCCAAATAACTAAAGGCTGTCTCTGGATGAGCCGTCAGAGGTCTAGGGCTGTCTTTCCCAGCAGAGATGCCCGGGCGCCCCCCCCCGCCCCCGCATTCCAATGAAGTCTATGCTCCAGGGACCCTCTCAAAGCATACACAGAAGTGACACAACTCAGCTCACCATGCTAGGTCAAACTCTTGCCCCACCATCTGTTTCTTGAGGAGCAGGGGGATTGCGGAAGTGAAGAACTTCTAGAGCTCCTACTCTGCCTAGGCTTGCTTTCTAGATGAAGAACAGATGGTCTCTGGGGTGCTGGGGATGCCAAGCTTCCAGGTGGTAGAGCGAACGAAACCTTGGCCCAGGCGAGACGCCTCTGGAGGCTCTGAACTTGGCCTTCTTCAGGCCCAGGTTCCGTCGAGCTTGGGCAGGGCTGGCCGTGAAAAGAGGGAGCAAATGGCTTCATGACAGGGGCCCTGCAGAGCAAGAGGCCTGTAGCTCTGGGAAGTGTGCATGTCTGTATGACCCGTACATCTAAAGTGTGTGATTTGGATGTGGGTGCTGCCTAGATCTGCCTGTGAGTGCTAAGGTGTCTCTCTCAAGCAGGTGAGAGAGGCCGATGGAGGCTGAGTGCTATGACGAAACAGGAAAGCTGTGCTCCCTCCTAACTCTGGCCGTTGTCCTGGCTTGGGCAGTTGGGCCTTCAGAGCTGCAGCCTCCAGCTCCCATAGTTCCTCACTCCCACCTGTAACTCAGGTTGGTGGTAGGAAGCTCTTGGGCTGGAGTGGGTCTTGATCCGCAGAGGGCTGATGAAGCCTCTGAAGAAGGAAGCCCAGTCCCAAACCTACTGGGTTATCACCCAAGTGACCCTCAGCCTCTGGGCACCTCTTTCCTCTGCCTTGAACTGAATATGCTAATACTGTGGTTGAGAATGGCTTGGGAAGCAAGTTCTAGAAAGGTCTGCAACCTAAAAACTGGAAACCAAGCTCCTTGCCACAGTCAAAAGAGGTTGGTTTCTTGTGGATGTCTTTAAGTCCACTAGGCCCTGGCTTTTATATGCACACCCACCTCAGAGCTCATGCATTGTGAGAGGCAGCCTTGACTCCAGTGTTTACCTCACCCTAAGGCTGTAGGTGAACTCTCATGGCGTTACCCCACATCTCAGTCTTGGCCTCTGAAGTCCTTAGAGCAAAACCTTGGCCACTCCAAGGTTAAGTACCAGACAAGGGAGGACCATTCTGCTAGGGACCGTTTGAGCTGGGTAGGTCACAGATGCTGGGGAAGCCTGTGGCTGGCTGTCCTGCCTCAAACTAGGGAGCAACCCTGGGCTCTGGTGAGATCTGGAAAACAGGATGCACAGGCAGGTGAACAGGTGATGGGGAGGGTTTAGGTCTCTCTACAGTACCAGGCTGCTACTAGAAAGAGCCTGGCACACACAGGAGCCTGATTGAAGCTGCCCTTCAGATACTCTTCAGCCAGCCATCTGCCTAATCTCGGAACTGGGTACATTTCTGATGGCTGTGGGTCCAAAATGAAGCCAGCACAGCTCCTTGTTTTAGTCTCCTCCCACCCTGAGTACTCAGAGGACTCAGGGGGAGTGCTTGCTGCCATAGCGTAGTGCATCCCCGTGCACAGATCCCAACTCTTCACCCGTCACACTGAAGACCCTACAGTCTTCGGTGTTTCCTGCTCCAAAGGAAAGGGGGGAGGGGGCATGTAGCTCTCAGAAGCGAAGGGAGCTAGAGACAGCCAATGCTCCTGCTTTACAGAGAAATCCTAGTCCTTTGAGGGACATAGCCCCTTAAGGGACCCTGGATTGCCCAGGCTCAACCTTCCAACAAGCTAGTAGTGTTGCAGCTGCTGGGTGAAGAAAGAAGTTTCTAGCTTGGGGCAGTCCGGATGATCCTGAGGACCTTGCACACAGGACAGCCCCATGGCCTAGGTGCGGGCTGTAGCGTGGCAGCAGTGAGCATGCTCTGCGCAGGTAACAGTGTGCTGGGTGACTTTAGCTTCAGCCTGTACCAACTCTGGCCTCATCTCTCCACTTCCGAGATGAGGGAGAGAAACAGGTCTTCTGCCGGGGGCAGCTTCCTTCAGTTGGCCATGGCTGTCTCTGTGATCCACTGCCTATGTCAGAGAGTCATGAGGTTCTCCCCACACTGGTACCCTGTGAGCAGGAGAGCCTCAGGCCCCACCCTGCTTCCAGCTCCCTTCTTGCACAGTGCCCTTGAGACTCCCACCTTGCCCCATGGGAGACAGGAGGCAGATGAGGCTAAGCATCATCTGCTTTGAACTGTAGCAGCACTGCCCCAGAGGCCACTGAGAGGATCTGGGTCTGTCATCTCTGGTCTATCTTTGGTCCCACAGAACTGTGGGGGCCAGTTCCCCATGCCCTCCTCCAGGCTCTTCTGACAGGCGTGTAAGGTTCAGTGAGACCCCTTAGGAAGAGGCTGAACTGGGCGTGGTGGCGCCCGTCTTTAATCCCAGCACTCGTGAGGCAGAGGCAGGCGGATGGATCGCTGTGAGTTTGTGACCAGCTTGGTCTACAAAGTGCATCCAGGACAGCCAGGACCACAACAAAAACCTTATCTCAAAAAACAAAACAAAACAAATCTAAAAAAAAGAAAAGAAAAAGACTGACTATCCGAGCCCAAGAGCTTCACCCTGGCTCTGGGAAGTCAGCCTAGCCACCTCTACCACAGTATGTGTCCCTTTCTGTACACAGCTGGCTCTTGCTGCTTCCACAGAGGGATTCTGGAGGCTCAGGGACTTCCCTGGCACTATTACCAACAGGGCGAGGCTGGGCTCACATCCTAACACCCGCTTCCTCTGGCAAGCCACATGAGCAATGCTAGTGGCAGGATGAGCTTGCCCACGGCTTAACAAGGCGTAGGAACAAGTGCCACTGATCCTTCAGGGAGAATCGTGGGGTCGAGCCACAGATGCTGACTGCCTCCCTGGCTCTCAGCCTCCTTACCTTTGAAACTGTACACAAACATGTTCTCCTAGCACCATCCTGAAGTCCCCGCCCTGCCAGTTTGTAGTGTTGGCAGGCCGCTAGATTATGCACCATGAATAGGTGTCAGGGCAAGCCAGGGGTGGATCCAACTACAACCACGAAAGCCTGTCCTCCTGCTGGACACTACAGGAAAGACAGACAGATGGTCGAGCTACAGGAAGAGTTAAGCAGAAAGTTACAACCCACTGGCTTACAAATGAGGTTTTGGTTGGCTTGCAGTGTTTTGGTTTTTTTTTTTCCCCCTTAAAGAAATCTCAATTTGATGCCAACATTTAAAAATAGAGAAGTTTCACATAAAAACCCAGATTCCAAGCGTCTCTTGAAAAACTAAAAGCTCCCAGGAATTCGCCTTGAACAGGTTGTCCTGGATGGAGTGGAGATTGGCGGTGTGCTCACACCCTGTCCTCACAGGACCCTCCACCCACCTGCTTTGGCTGTCTGGTCCCAGTCGCGGGGGTTAAGACCTTGGCCAGTGAAGTCAGAGAAACTTCAGAGAGACCCAAGCATGTGACTTCACGGTTGCAGGAGACTGGCGAGCTCCTCGGTGTCTCTGGGTCTGTTGCTGGCATTCGGGAACACTCTGCAAGGGCCAGCCCAGCCCTGGCCTGGCCTGCCACTGGCCTTCATTGTGTGGCCAATAAATCAGGAACAGCAGCAGGTGCCTTGATGGCCCAGCCCCACTCACAGGCACCTGTGCTGCAGCACAGATCCTGTCTGGATAGCATAGCCCAATCCAACAGATCTCTAGCCACCACAGAGGCCTGCAGTGTGTCCAGGGTACTGATGGGAGAGCTGGAGCCCTGCCTCTGCCTGGGCAAGAAACAAGTCATGGTCACCACGTGACAAAAGTTTAGTTCCCTCCTGGGATGGAAACTGAACTGTGCATAGGTGAGACTGGCCACAGGCCCCTTACAACTCTTTTGACACCTGACTCAGCAGTGGGGCAGGCAGTGAAGGCCAAATCTCCAAGGGAAGGCTGTCTCAGCTGCGCTCCTGCTGTCTCACCACGCTCAAGGCCCAGTGGGTACTGTTGCTTCAGGCTGCCCCGCGCATGCCTGGTTACCTCTGAGGTCAGGCTCCTTTGCTCTGAGGAAGAATTTTCTGCTCAGTGTCACCCTGGAAGAGTGCCAGTCACTACATAGCACACATCCTTCCACCATAGGGACAGAGGTGGGGTTTCAGGGAGCAGGAGCCTATCGCAAAGGGGCTTCATGTGGAAGGAAGCCTGGGTTTGTGGGGGCTGAATCCAGGTGTGGCAATGCCCTTAGCTCAGCTTCCTCCTGTGTGGGCCTTAAGCTCACTCAGGTGTGGGGCTTTCTGTGATGGGGATGAGGAGCCAGTTGAGAGGCTTTTAGAGCCGTAACTCCAAGAGACGCTGGGGTCTTTCTGCGACTTCCAAAGGAGCATCCTACGGAGGATGCTGACTGGCCCCACTGTGCTCACCGTCAATCCCGGTTACTCTGCTGAAGTGAGCTAGGAAGCCCGCAGTAACAGCGGTGACTGGATATTCAGGAGGTCTTTGTGGAGACATGGGCAAAGAGGAAAGGAAACCATGGTGGGAAATGGAGAGACGGAGAGAGAGAGAGAGAGGGAGGGACGGGGACGGGGACGGGGACGGGGACACACACACACACACACACACACACACACACACACACATATATCCCTTCCATTCTACTTGGAGGTGAAAAGACATCAGGAGGGCTGCACACCTCCAGGCTGCAGTCCCAGGGGCTGGCTGTGTGTTCTTAGGCTGTGAACACCATGAAGGGATGGCAGGGTTTGTGAGAAGCCCTGGGTGGCCAAGGAAAGGACAGGCTGGAGGTGTGAGACAGTGTGATTGAACTTAAAATGTAGGAAGGAAAAAATGGAGAACAGAGCTGACTGTGAGAGGCAGCATGGGGGCTGGGCAGAGCAGGGCTGTGGAACAGGTTTTCCTGTGGCAAAAGAAAAAGAAGAGCACTGGGGGAAACTGGAACAAAATATAGGTTAACGTGCATTTCATCTTGAGATAGGAGTGGACTTTCAGGCTTTAAAGTGATGGGAAAGACGAATCAAAAGGGAAATCTTGACATGTGAGATAAAGCATGTATTTGCAGATGTCACAAACTGCGAAGTAGCTGGCATTTACATTTATAGGATTAGGGCAGTTCATGCTGGGCTTGGCGATGTATATCTTTTGCCAGCACTTGGGAGACAGAGGCAGAGGCAGAGGCAGGCAGATCCCTGTGGGTTTGAGGCCAGCCTGGTCTACAGATCCCTGTGGGTTTGAGGCCAGCTTGGTCTACAGACCAAGTTCCAGATCAGCCAGGATTGTATAGCGAGATCCTGTGTCTAAAACAAATAAACAAACAAACAGCAAAGAAGAAAGAGTACTTATAAGGTATTGTCAAAACTACCCAAAGACCCCAGAGGAAAAGGTACAAATAGACACTTTCTGAGAGGATGAAGACCATACAGCCTTTGTCGGATACAGCATCCCTGACTTCCTGTTACCCCACAGCCTGGTCCCCAGCTCAGGCTGCTTCTCTCGGAACACTAGGGCTTGTCTTGTTGAGGAGCAGTGGGCAGCCAGCCCTCAGAAGCCAGGCCCCTGTGGTAGTTGAATGAGATGTCTCTTCCGGGTGTCCAGCATTGGAATTCCTGGTCCCCAGCAGGTGGCGCTGTTTGGGGAGGCTTAGGGGTGTGGCAGGAGGAAGTGTGCCACGGAGGGTGGGCTTCGAGGGTTCCTGAGCCACACACCATTCACAATTCACTCTCTGCTTCCTACCTATAGAGTGGTGGTGATGGACATCAAGAACTGGAAGTCCCACGAAATCATCTTGACCACTGTGAATGTCCTTTATCTGGCTGTATCTTCCCCTGTGAAACTCTCCAGCAACTCTGGTGGGACAGGGCCTGAGGGAGGAGAGGTTTCTGTGCAGGACGGTCTAGCTGAGGAAGCCCTTTGGTAGGCCAAGGTCCACAGCAGCAGGGCAGAGATGGCTTTCTCGGGGTCAGATGCTCTTCCTGCCTCCGGCATCTGACCCAGTGTGCCCACAGGCCAGATACAGACACAGAGAGTCTGGCGTGAAGCATGAGCAAGAGGCCAGGGCTCTGCCTACCAGCTTGCCAAGTAACAACACGGGCACTGTTAGGCTGGTGGCCTCAGAACCTCTGTCCTTACATCACAGACTATGTGACTGTGGAATAGTGGGATAGACTGAGGAAGAGACTGAGGGATGTCATTGAGTGGCAAGGGCTGGTGGCCGAGAGGAAGCCCCCTTGCTGTTTTGACCATAGCTCCCTTGTCTATATGAGAAAGGATGACACTGTGCCTACACTGTGTTCTCTACACTGAGGACAGAAAGTGAAGGACCAGTGCAGTGTCCGGTGAGCAGGGACCTAACAGATGCTGGTCCAAGTTAATAGAAGGAATGTCTTCGTGGCCCCTGACCAGGGAGGACTCACCTGCTCTTAGCCATTAGTCACAGAGACCTTCTTCAGGAACACCCAGGCAGGTGTGGCCGCAGCCTACTGGGGCCTGGCTTACCTGGTGCTTCTCCGTTGCCATCCTGTCTCTCAGACCTGGGGCAGACTTCTCAGTACTTCCTCACTGCCTGCCTCACCTCCCCACACGGGCCATAGGCCTGTGAGAATCAGGAGAGTTGTCAGCAGAGAGACAATACCCTTAAAGGTAGTCTTTGACTTCAGAGAATTAGCAGTGATCCCACCTTTTGGAGGTATACACAGGAGGTGGCGTGCTGTCATCGCCCTGTGCCACCGGGTCACCTTTCAGCTGGATAGGTAGACAGAGGCACTAGCTCCTCACAGGTTTCTCTGCCTCCGCCCTACCCACTAGTCGTGTCTAACACAGGAGCTTGCAGTACTGTCAAAACAGAAGTCAGTTCCTGTCTCTCTTCTACCTAAACACCTAACTACAACAAACAGCCCTTTAAGTCACGGAGCGTCTGGTCCCCTCCAACAGAGTCCTTCTATGCGTCCCACTTTGATCATTCCACTGTCCTTACCCTGACCTTTGCCCCCAGGTCCAGGACCTGTGGGTTCTGTTCCCTCTGCCTACAGTCCTTTCTCCAGACACCTCCTTTGTTCCTTTCTGACCTCTGCTCACCCTGCTAAGACCCTGACTTTGTCTTATCCTGCTCCCCCACAGCAGGACAGTCCACAGCAGGAAACCAGGGCTTTGGGGGAGCATGAGACCGTACCAGGACCTAGACCGTGGCCACTTCATAACGAGAAATGCCTAGATGGACCTAATGGGACTAAGCCTATCCAGGAGAGACACAAGGTCTGAGACGTCTGTGCTCAGCAGGAAATGGAGACTGTGAAGAATCTGCCCAGGCTCCAGGACTCCTGGGCAGATCAGGTGAGCACTGCCATCAAGTTTTGCCTTGAATCTGCAGGTGTGATTCAGGTTTGGATTTGACCACAGCTGTTTCCAGTCACTTCAGCCGGGGATAGTATCTCAGTCAAGCCAACGTCTGATTAGCTGCAGAGACCAGCATGTCACAATGCCCTGGGAATATTTAGTAATATTTGCAAGGGATGACGTTGGGGACATAATTGCTGACAGTAAGAGACAATCTGTGGCAGGGAACTCTTCCACTGTTCAAGTGGCGAGACGTGAGAACTAGGCTCACAGAAGGAAGGGCTTGTCATGGGGTTGGCAAGTCATTGCTGCTGCTGATTCTGTTAATAGGATAACCCAGCCTTGCAAATAAGAGCCAGACCCCAGGAGGCCTGCATCTGAGATGTGAAAACCAGGCCAGGTCTTTTTTTTTTTTTTTTTTTTTTTTTTTTAGATTTATTCATTTATTATTTATACAGTGTTCTGCGTGCATGTGCCTACACACCAGACGAAGGTACCAGATCTTATCATAGATGGTTATGAGCCACCATGTGGTTGCTGGGAACTGAACTTAGGACCTTTGAAAGAAAAGCCAGTGTTCTTAACCTCTGAGCCATCTCTCCAGCTCCACCAGGCCAGGTCTTGCCAACAGCTACACTTCTGAATGTGAGGAAACTGGAAAAGAGCTCAGAGCTCAGTCCTGTTGAGGAGTCTACCTGGACAGCTCCCTCCATAAACACTGCAAGCATTAAGTAATAATTACCTTGTTTTCAGACTCCTTATTCATCGCACAGGATGGCAAAGTTTGATCCCTTAGACCAACATGATGGTAAGAGAGAAAGTCAGTTCCTGAGAGCTGTTCTGACCTCCATACATATATAAACACACACACACACACACACACACACACGCAAAAGAGACAGACAGACAGAAGACATGCAAAGACCCAACAAAGTTCTGTCATTTCTGCTTCAAACAAGAAACCTATTGTTTCATGCACCAGAAACACTGCCTTGTGTGAATGTAATTTTCTTCCCCCCGAAAAAAATTTAAAAAAAAAATTTTTTTTTGAGCAAGGGTTTCTCTTATAGTTCTGGCTGTCCTGGACTCACTTTGTAGACCAGGCAGGCCTCGAACTCACAGGGATCCACCTGCCTCTGCCTCCCGAGTGCTGGGATTACAGGTGTGCACCACCACAAATGGCTTTTTTTTTTTCCCTTCCAAAATTTGTACAGTAACCCAAAGCCAACTTCTAATACCTGACAGAGGATGGAAAATTTGTATCAGAACCTCCAAATCAAAGCTAACTCTCTTTTATATATGGTGATTTAAGCCCAAAAAAAGTTTGCCCAAGGTCACACAGCTGCTAGTCAACAAAGCCAAGGCCTGGACCTGAGGGCAAGGGGAGAGGGAAGGCTGCCTTACACATAAAAGGGCAGCGGAGGTAAATCATAGCTGGGAACACAGTGCAGAGTGGGCTCCTGTCCTCAATACTTACTACTGGGTGACCTGGGAAAATGATGCTCTCTGAGCTTGTTTTCATACCAGTCAAACGGGGACAACTGAAGATTAGACTTCGCTGCAGCACACTGCTGTGAGGACTGTGTGAGGTAACAGAGCACAGCATTTCCAAGCAGCAGCTCCTCTTGTTCAACCTGTTTTAAAGCATATGTAGAGGGGCATCTAGGGAGACAGAGACACTCGGGGAATGGTCTAACTTCAAGGTGCTGCCTTCACAATGACAGTGGGAGATACATTTTGTGCCAGAGGTGCTCCTGGCATCAAGTATAGTGTTACTGCTTAACAGTGTCTGTAGCTCAAAACCCAAGCCCTTGAATCCTTGCGGATTAAGACAGGAGCCTGCACTCCCACAAGTGTCCCACCACAAACACTGCCTCAAAGTACACACCGTGGGTGGTCCACATCTGACTCCCTGTGGATCTGCCTATGCTGGATATTGCATGTGAGTGGAATGCTTGTTATTTGGTCTCCTTCCCTCAAAACAGGATGGTTCCTATCACTTTCTGCTTCACTTTTGAGACAGGGTCTCTCACTGAACAAGCAGCTTACCAATTTTTGGCTGACCAGAAAGCCCCTGGGATCCTCCTGCCTCTGCAGCACTGGATTTATAGGTGTGCGCTGCTGGCCCTGGCTTTCTACCTGAGCTCTGGTGATCTGAAGCATTTTACCCACTGAGCCATCTCTCCAGCCCTGGGCACAAGGTTTATCCATGCTGCAGCATGCATCAGAACTTCATTTCTTGGGATCTGCACTTTGAACACACTCCCCAGGTAGTTCTGATGAGTGGGCTTTGTGGGAAAAAAGGAATAGCAATTTCCCACAAGGTGAAACTTCAGGTTAATACAGAACTACAGGGTGCTTCTCTCGCTGGAAACAGAGGCAAAGCTGGCTACCTGCCTTCTCCAGAGACTGCAGGGGGTGAGCAGGGTCTCCTGGGTGTGCTCTGCAGGTAGATATGCTGTCTATGGACAGCAGCTTGGCTACTTTGGAAACTGGGCAGATTAGCTGTAAGAGACTCACACAGGGGGATTAGTCCCAGCTCAAAGACTTTAATGTACACTATGCTCTTGGAAAAACATCTCCAAGGAAACAAGAGGAACTGAAAGTCTTAAACAGCAGGACTCTCATTCAGAGACCCGCTGTGAGCTCAAGTGCAGAAGAGGATGGCACTGGGACTCCAGGGTTTAGCAAACAGCCTGAGGTCAGGGTGGAGGGCTTGGGGCTCTTCCGGAGGCAAAATTCTGCCCACACAGTACAATGGGTGTGCCTGCAAGACTCCTAACCCAGAAACGTGACAGCACTGATGGGAAACCCAGAGGGCTGGGAGAATCAAGCTACCCGCTATCTCCATGGCTCTGAAGAAAAGGTCCAAACTTTAACAGGGCCTAAGAAGCAGGCTTGGGGAAAGAACTTTTCCTCTCATTGTTGATTTCCATGTTATCATGGTAACTTTAGTGAAAACTGGGGACATATAAGGAGCTTCCATGTACCACCTCAGAGTGTGAAGCCTCAGAATGAAAGGTGATAGTACCCCAAGACCAGGGGCTAATTCTGGGGTATCAACCACTGGGACTTCTAGGCAGAAGGGGGAGAAGAAACTAAAGTCGACCACTTGTCAGAGTCCAGGTACCATCTTCACTGTCTCCCTTTCCCGGGCCAGGCTCCTGAGCATTTTCTAGCAACTAGGCGCAGGCAGGCACTCTGTACAAACCACATTCAACTTCAAACCTATGCTTAACTTATAAATTCACTGACTTGGGCCAGGTGTGGTGGCGCACGCCTTTAATCCCAGCACTCAGGAGGCAGAGGCAGGTGGATCGCTGTGAGTTTGAGGCCAGCCTAGTCTACAAAGCCAGTCCAGGACAGCCAAGGCTACACAGAGAAACCATGTCTTGAAAAGCCAAAACAAACAAACAAAAAAATCACTGACATAACAGCAGACTCTGAAGGGAGCAGGTCTCTTCTTTCCTCTTTTACCAGCTCGCTCTTTTGGAGTTAAGGTTCACTTTCTCATTGTCAGAAGGCTTGCTGCGAGGGCAGATTTCATCTGGACCACCTGGTTCTGAAATTCGGCACGAGGGCCAGGAAAGCACAAACGGCTGTGTTTGCAGCAAAGGTGTGTATTTACTGTGCAGAGGGATCCGGGTTCATCTCTGCAGGACCTGACTGGATCACTGTGCTGGAGGCTCCCAGGGCAGATGACAGCGGGTGTAGCCGTGTGGGAAGGGGTCTCCCATGGCTTGGGGACTTGCAGTTAGGCGGTCTCGATGCCCTCAGGGAGCTCCACAACCACCGGAGCACAGTCCTCCGGCTCTGAAGCAAAGTCCCACCGGAACTTCTTAGTCAGGTGGGCTTGGAACTTTTCTGCTTTCTTCCTCAGGGTGGCATCCACAGCAAGACTGCAGGCAGAAGAGAAGAAAACCTATAGAGAACAGAGGGTAAGTTACTCCTGAGAACAGGGGGCCAAGAAAGTGGTGGAAATTTCCTCCTGGTGTTCAGGTCTCTAGGGCAGTAGTAGATCAGCTGCTGCTGGCACAGTTCCAGGACACCTGCTATGCAGCCTCCCCAAACTAACAGAGAAGACATTGGAACAAGACTGGAATGGAAAATTACCATGCTGGGCACAGATGCCTCATGGAAAGTAAGGCCACCAGAGTTACCACTACAGCCCCACCCGGGGTGGGGTGGGGTGTTAAGATCTACTAGGCACCTGGGCAATAACACAGAAGGAAAGAGTTACACCAGGTGGGGTAAAGAAAAAGTTGGGGACACTGTAAGCCCTTGGATCCCATAAAGCCCTGGCCCTCAGCCTACAAGGCTGAATTGCTGTTCTAATCTTCTATTCCTCTTAAAAGCTGTCTTTAATGTTCATTCTAAAAAACATTATCATTGTTTAAATTGTGGTAAAATAGATATAGCTACCATTTAAGCTATTGTTAAGTGATTAGCCAGTGGCGATACACGCATTCCTGTCCTGCAACCATTGCCGACACTCAGCTTTAGAAACTTCTCACCTTCTCCAACTGACACTGTACGCAGGACACACCAATTCCCTCTCAGTGCATTCCTCCTGGCTTTTGGCAACACTCTTCTACTTTCTGTCTCTATGAATCTGACTACGCTAGGAACCTTATGGAAGAGGAATCATAGAGTATTTGTCCTTTTGTGGCTAGCTTATTTCACATAGCATGTCTTAGAGGTCCATCTGCGTTGTAGCAAACACCAGAATCTCTTTTCTCTTAAAAACAAACTAAAGAGTAGGCCTAGACATGGTGGTGCATACCTGTAATCCCAGCACTCAGAAGGCTGAGGCAGAAGAAATTCAAGCTCAAGGCCAGCCTCGATTACATAGTAAGACCCTGTCCCCTATGCTCCCCTGCTTCCAATTCATACACACACGCAGACAGGCATGTTTGTGCAATATATATGTCATATGATATATATACATAAATGCATATATATTACACTTAAAAGGGTTTTCTATTTTTATTTATGTGTATGTTTGTGCCTCTGTGTCTGAGTACACCTATACTTATGTAGTTGCCTGAAGAGGCAGGAAGGGGGTGTGCATGTCCCGGAGCTAATTAGCTATAGGTGGCTGTGAGCTGCCTAACATGGATGCTGGGAACTGAATTCAGAGCCTCTGCAATTAACCCCCAATCCACCTCTTCAGCCGCTGGTGGTCCACATTCTGTTTGCGATTCACCTGTCCACGGCCATTTGGGCTATCTGTACTTTAGGTTATTGGTAATAAAGCATCCTTGGACATATCTGGGCAAACACCTGAGTCCCTGCTTTCAGTTCTCTGGGTGCAGCCCAAACATGGAAGGCCTGACCTTCGGCAAGTCCACCTCACTGGCACCGTTCCACAGCCGCCACGTCACAGTGCATCACTGCCAGCAGAGCACAGGGGCCAGTATCTCTGCCCTGCTCAATACTTTTTGACTTGACTTATTTACTAACCTTTGAACAGCCGCCATTCTAATAGGTTTGAGAGCTATCTCACTGTAATTTTGATTTGCACTTCTCTAAGGATTAGTGATGTTAAACATATTTTTGTGAGGTTATTGGCCATTTGTTTTTTTTTTTTTTTTTTTGACCAAATGTCTACTTAAGTCCTTTGCCTGTCTTTAAGTTAGGCTGTTCAATTGTTGAGTTATGGTAGTTCTTCATACACTCTAATATTGAGCTGTTATTCTGATGTCTCCACAAACTGATTCAGCTTATATAAACATGGATAGAGGAATAGAACAGATTTTTACACATTTGAAGGCTATCCCAGTTCCTAAGAATAACAGCAATCCACTGCTTCTTAAACATCCTTGCTGTTCACAAAGAGGTTTCAGACAATCAACCTGTACTTTCACTACGCTCTGAAAAACACATGCCAGAATGCGGTTTTATTATTTGTTTTTGTTTTTCCATTTTATTTTATTTTGAGACAAGGTCTTACCATGTAGCTCTGGCTGTCCTGGCCTTGAGCTCAAAGAGATCAGCCTGCCTCTCCCTTCCAAGTAAAGGCATGTGCCACCACATCCAGCTCAGAATGTGTATTTTAAGCATATAAGGTAGGAAGGTGTTGGATTACCCAAAAGGAAATACAAAGTTGGTGTTTTTTTGGAAGTCGGGGTAGGGGTGGGTCAAGACAGAGTTTCTCTGTGTAACAGCTCTGGCTGTCATGGAACTCGCTCTGTAGACCAGGCTGGCCCCTTGAACTCACAAAGATCTGCCTGCATCCCCAGTGCTGGGATTAAAGGCACCTGCCACCTGTTACTATACAGGCCTACTGTAGACATGGCCACAGGGCAGGAGCAACTCTGATTTAGTCACCTCCCCTTGTACCTGCTCTACAGAAAACACTGGGGAGCTTGTCTGACAAAGGCAACTGCAGCTGACTCCAAGAGGCACCAACTTGTCCACAGTCTGTTGCAGGAGAGCGAGCTGAGGTTCCCTGTCAGTGGTCTTCGTTCATGGCCATTCTCTTAGCGCCGTGGGAAGGGCAGCAGAGGCAGAGTGCCTGGAGTCAGGTTTGGGGCAGGTGCCCAGATGTGGCTTAGCTAGGGGACTGACTAATGCAGGTGTGGGGAGCATGACTGCAACAGCAAGCCAGAGCAGCAGCTCCTTGGAGGGCCCTGTATGGCCTTGGGAGAGAAAGCTCCTATGTGCTTCCCTGAGCCCAGGGTTACATCAATGATAGAAGCTCACTGAAATAACAGGCTTATTATTTACTGCTGATCTCATCCAAGACAGAGCAATCCCAAACAGTGGCTCTCTCATACCTGCGCTTCTGGTATTCTAACATAAAAAGTGTTTAATGCACAAAAGAATGAAGAAAACCACAGGCTCAAAGAAAGGTTATTTTTGGCTCTTTTGCACAGTTCCTGGCACCAAATACCTGTCCGTTATGTGATGGTGCTAGAGAAAAGGCTCATCCCAGAGATGAGCGTGCACAGCAGGCCCCAGAATGCTGCTGGCTTATGTGACTCCTGCACAGGCCTAACCTGACGTGAACTGCTTGAACTCTGTTCCTCTAGCATTGGGCCCTGCTTCCCTCATGGCGTTTCTCATACTATCCCAGTGGTCCATGCCTTAATGAGTAGGGAGCAAATCCTAATTACCAGTGTGTCCAACACAGCATATCTCCAGAGCCTGGCACAGAGCTAGGGCCTTGGGATGCTCAGCAAACAGTAAAAACAACACACGGATTTGTGTTCCATTTGGCAATAGCCGGAAGTGAGAGGCTGGAACAAGCTGCACTCAGTCATCACCCACCTTGCCCACCTACCTTTTCAACAAGCCTGAGAGTAAAATCAACTAGAAGTGGGTACAAGCAAAGCCTTTGTGGTTTTTTTTAAGCTTTTAGTATGAAAAGTGTTTTGTCCTTTAACTTGCATTTAACCCTTTACTACAAGCCTGGAAGGTGGAGGGCAGGAAATGACTACTCCCACTGTACAGATAAGGATGCTGGGTCACTACACCATGCTCAGCATGGTCCAACCAATCAGGAGAGTCAATTTTATAAGTTCTCCACTACAACCCTCTTCTGTCCTGACAGAGTAAACACATCCTTGATCCTGAACTTTTAGTCCTGCCCTGTGGGGTGTCTCTGTAACTGTTCCCTTTGTAGGTCTCCAGAACCTGGCCACAGACCACAATGACTTTTGTTTTTAAAAACCAACTTTACTGATGTATCCTTGCATACAATTAAATGCTCCCATTGTTATGTTTGACTCACTTGGGTAAACAGCCATAGCCATGCAGCCAGCGGACGGGTATACACAGCACAGGTGCAGTTTTCTTTTGGAATCTACTTCTCAGGCAGGAAGCCTCTATGGATTTGTAGAAGCACCACCACACTTAGGTCTCAGAACAGGTTGGTCACACTTAGAAATGCTCTGATGTTGCCCTTGGGCTATCAAACTCTCCTCTTCCTACTGTTCCTCTCCCTTCCCCTCTCTTCACTCCTGGCCCCTACTACCTATTTTTTAAAAAATAGTTTCACAAACTTGATAATTAATTTGGTTTTCTTAAGATACTGTCTCAATACATAGTTTAGAAAAGGCCTTGACTCTATTATGTGACCCATTCTGGCCCCGATTTTCAATTCTGCCTCAGTTTTGTTCCCAAGTGCTGGGACCATACCCTGCTTAATGGTTCAAAAACAATTCAGAAAAGATGTTTAAGAGTATTACAGCCGGCACTGCTGGCACACATCTTTAATCCCAGCACTCAGGAAGCAGAGGCAGGTGGATTGCTGTGAGTTCGAGGCCAGTCTGGTCTAAAAAGCTAATCCAGGACAGCCAAAGCTACACAGAGAAACCGTGTCTCACAAAACAAAAACAAAACCAAAACAAAACAAAAAAAAGAATATTTAGTTGGGCCAGGTGCTGGTGGTGCACAAAGGCAGGCGGATCGTTTTGAGTTCCAGGACAGCAAGAGCTACACAGAGAAACCCTGTCTCAAAAAACCAACCAATCAACAAACAAACAAACAAACAAAAAAATCCCCAAAAGAGTATTTAGTTGCCAAGCCAGGTGGCGCATGCTCATAATTCCAGCACTGAGGAGACAGAGACAGGTGGATCTTTGTGAATTTGAGGCCAGCCTGGTCTATAAAGAGAGTACAGGACAGCCAAGACTATACAGAGAAACCCTATCTCGGAACAAGCTCCCCCTCTCCCGCAAAAAAAAAAAAAAAAAAAAAAAAAAGAACATAGTTAGGACTAGGGACACAGCTCAGCACCACAGTGCTTGCCTAGTGTTAGTGAGGCCTTAGGTTCAATTTTCAGTGACCCTCCCTCTTGCAGGGGTTAGGGGGACATTTATTTAAGCAATAATTTATCCTGGTTCATTTGTTTTCCAATTAATGCCATGCTTTCTTTTTTTTTTTTTTTTTTGGGGGGGGGTTTTCGAGACAGGGTTTCTCTGTGTAGCCTTGGCCATCCTGGACTCACTCTGTAGACCAGGCTGGCCTCGAACTCACAGCGATCTGCCTGCCTCTGCCTCCTGAGTGCTGGGATTAAAGGCGTGCGCCACCACGCCCGGCTATGCCATGCTTTCTTTAGAGAAGCCAGTAATCATCTAGTTACTTTATTCCCTAAGGTAAAATCAAGTAAAGACTTCTAACATCATAGAAAAAGGAATCTTAATTTTGGCTGATTAATCTCAGATAATGTTTTTAAAAGACTTCCATTTGGCAAATAAATGCCAAAATGGGCCAGGAGAGATGGGTGGCACACACCTTTAATCCCAGCACTCAGCAGGCAGAAGCAAGTGGATCTGTAAGTTCAAGATCAGTCTGGGCTACATAGTAAGACCCTGTCTCCTACAAACAAACAAAACAAAACAAAAAACCCCAAACCCAAATAAAATAAAAATAAAGCACCAACATTCTAATCATTAAGTCTATTATGAAGTTAAAGAAATAAAACACCTCCAGTCATAAACATGAAAGCTTTTAAGAAGCAGAATTTGGTGACTACAGCACAGTCAAGCCACGCTGACAAAGTATCACAGAGGACAGCTGAGCCTGTCTTAGCCTAGCTTTTTGGCTAGGCCAGAAAAGAAACTTCCCTAAATAACAACAGCAGCCGCCACCACCAGAGCCCTCCGGTGACTGACTTACCACTGTGGCTGAGGCAGTGTTACAGGCAGACTACAGCACTGCAGTGATAAGCCAGAGAGGGAAAGGCACTGACATCACCTTTCTTTCTCTGTGCAGTCCTGAAAGCCCAGGACTTGTTATGTAGACCAGGCTGCCCTTGAACTCTGCCTCGAGAGCTGTGCTGGCCTCGTGCCTTCTTTAAATTTTTTTTCTAAAAATTACATTTATTTAATTTACATGTATACACAGCACACACGTGGAGGTCAGAAGACGACTTGCAGGAGTCAATTTTCTCTTTCTACAGTGTGGGGTCTTGAGATCAAACTGAAGGTGGCAAGCACCTTTCTCTGTTGAGCGTTCTTGCCAGGCAAGATCAGTTCAGAACATTTGTGCAGTTTCATCTGTAGCTATAATTATATATAGGAGCCCTCCTACAATGGGCTTCAGATGGAAACCTCAGCCTTGCCATCCCTTGCTCTATGAGTGTGAACAAAACCATAAGGCCTATAGCATTTATCTGATGGAACTGTACACCCAACTTGTTGCATTATTGTAAGGGCTGAATGAGACGGTGTATATTGAGCATATGAAAGCCACTGTCAATGGCAGGAGAAAGTAAATAAATTTATCTATTAGAAATGTTTATGATATAAGCGAGAAAGCTGGTTCAGTGGTTAAGACCACTGGCTGCTCTTCCAGAGGACCTGGGTGTGATTCCCAGCATCTACATGGTAGCTCGCAGCAGTCCATAACTCCAGTTCCAGAGACTCTGACACACTCTTCTGGTCGCCAAGGGCACTAGGCATGCCAGTGGTGCAGAAACATACATGCAGGCAAAACACTCATACACAATTTTTTTTTAGTTTATGATAAAAAACATTATAGACATCCAGGTGTGGTGGTGTGTCTTTAATCTCAGCACTCAGAGATCTCTGTGAGTTCGAGGCCAGCCTGATCTACAAAGTGAGTCCAGGACAGCCAGGACTACACAGAGAAACCCTGTCTCGGGGAAAACAAAAAACAAAAAACAAAAACATTATAGCATTATTGGGACCAGGGATGTAGCTCAGATGGTCCTGTCCTCACAAGGTCAGAGTCCTGGGTTCCACATTGCTTGCACATGGTGGGACATGCGAGTAAACCCAGCACTTGGAAGGTGGAGGCAGGAGGGTCAGAAGTTAAACACCATGTTCATCTACATAGTGAGTCTGAGGCTAGCATGAGATACAGAAGATCCCACCCATTTCAAAAAATAAGACAAAGCAAAAACAAACAAACCCCCAAACAATCTACAGATGTAAATGTTAGAAATGGCACCCAAAATAGTAATAAAGCATGAGGCTTGCACAGAATGTACCTACAGCTGTAACAAAACAACAAGACCTCTAAAAGCCACGGGTTACGTGACTATATACCTAAATACTATGCAACCAACAGTTAGAATCCTTATTTTGTACATAACTCCTTTCAACACACTATTAATTCCAGATTATCTTTTCATTGACTTTAAGAAAATTACGGTGAGTTGAGTTACTTTATATGAAAGAAAAACACTTTTTAAAAACAAATCATTTTTATTCAAGCTATATCCAAGAAATTTGTAAAAGCCAGAGGCATTTATTCAATGGGAAAGCTGGAGGGAAAAAAAATACCCAGTGGCTGAGGCCATTATAGGGCTGACTTAATTTATGCTGATGTGGCTCTCTTTAATGTCTTTAAGTGCTTACACACACAAATACCAGCCCCTCTCCATCGAGAGTAGACATTTATGCTCCTAAGCAAGAACGCCAGCTCTACTTGACTAGCTGGGGAGAAAGCAGGCAGCAAATGAGTACAGGCGGCAGGAAGCTTTTAAGGTCTGATTCATTCAGTCACAAACACCCCAAGCCAGTGCCTCTGTCGGGGGGATGATTTGCACTGGTAAAACGGCAACATTAAAAAATGTTTTAAAAAGCCTGGCGTGGTGGCACATGCCTTTAATTCCAGCACTTGGGAGGCAGAGGCAGGCGGATTGCTGTGAGTTCAAGGCCAGCCTGGTCTACAAAGCGAGTCTAGGACAGCCAAGGCTACACAAAGAAACCTTGTCTCAAAAAAAAAAAAAAAATTTAGAAAAAGTTTTGTAACATCCTAGTCTACACTGTGCATTTTGAAATATTAATACCTCTCACATAAAGCTATTCTGAAACCCCTCAAATATTAATCCTAATCAGAATCCACCATTCTCTCTTTGATGTATCAAATGCCTTTTGTCACACTTCACTTTTTGTCTGTTTGCTTGTTTTCTGAGATAGGGTTTCTCTCCTGGCTGTCCTGGAACCTGCTCTCTAGACCAAGCTGGCCTCGAACTCAAAGAGATATCCCTGCCTCTGCCTCCCAAGTGCTGGGATTAAAGGCATATTCTACCATCACCCTGCTCAGACTTTACTGTGTGTGTTTGTATACACATACATATATATACATAAATATACACATACATACAAATATATATACATATATATGCACTGCCAGAAGAATTATAAATGTTTGCATGTAAACAAACAAACAAACAAGCAGAAACACAGGTCAAATCTTTTTTTAAATGTATGAGTGTTCTATCTGCAGTACACCTGCAAGCCAAAAGAGGGCATCAGATCACATTATAGATGGTTGTGAACCACCATGTGGTTGCTGGGAATTGAACTCAGGACCTCAGGAAGAGCAGACAGTGCTCTTAACCACTGAGCCATCTCTCCAGCCTCACATAGGTCAAATCTTAGGTGTTGACTTGGTGTTGAAAATAACCAGTAAGTGGGGGCTGCAGAGATGGCTCAGCAGTTAAGAGCACTGATTGCTCTTCCAAAGGAGCTGGGTTCAATTCCCAGCACCCACATGGCAGCTCATAACTGTCTATAACTCCAAGATCTGACACCCTTACACAGACATATACACACAGGCAAAATATCAATGCACATAAAATAAGAATAAATAAATCATTAAAAAAAAAAAAAGAAAGAAAGAAAGAAAGAAAGAAAAGAAAAGAACCAATAAGGAAAAAAAAAAAAATGAAGGTTATGCTCTGTGGGGAATGTTGTATTAACTTCAAGAAGCACAACTCTTTTTTTTTTTTTGGTTTTTTGAGACAGGGTTTCTCTGTGTTAGCCTTGGCTGTCCTGGACTCGCTTTGTAGACCAGGCTGGCCTCGAACTCAGTGATCCGCCTGCCTCTGCCTCCCAAGTGCTGGGATTAAAGGCGTGCGACACCATGCCCAGCTTTTTAAGAAGCACAACTCTTGTAGAATGCTGTGGCAAGTACAGAGCAGGCCAAGAGTCCTAGAAGGAGGCAGAGATAAGGGAGGCCTCACAGAGAGGGAGTGTGGGCAAGGGCATGACAGGCTGAGGAGAATCAGGTTCAGTCTAGAAGGCAGGAAATATGGATGTAAGGTTTTGGTTATATGAGATTCTAAAAAACATGCTTACAGTTGATTCTGCTTTGAACATTTTCAAATATGCTAAGAGAAAAGCTCAAACTCAAATGACGTGCTTTTTACAACTAAAACAAAGGAAGACAGGACAGTCTTCATGTGTGTAGTTCCAGTTGCTTGGACTGACAGAATAGAATCACTTGCATCCAGGAGTTCAAAGCTAGTGTCAAAAACAAAGCAAGATCCCATCTCAAAAAAGGGGGGGGGGGAATGAAGCAGCATGCCTGTCTGAGAGCTTGCTGTGAGCAGACCACTGACACTGCCTTGGTAGGAGGAGACAGCAGCTAAAGACCAGGCTAAGAGCCAACACGGAGCCTTGGGGCCAAGGCTGGCACACTTTACATTCCCTAGGCAATAGGGGAGCCAGCCACAGAGAAATAGGACCAGAGCTGCGTTCTGGAGCAACAGAGGCAGCAGTGTGGGAAGTCAATGGTTTAACAAGGTAATCATGGAGGCTGATAAACTCTGATGCAGTCGAGGGAGACTCAAAAGCCTGGGCTACCATAATGGGACAGGGGGCAGGTCTGTTTTCTGTAACACCAGTATCAGGAATTCTTTAGTTAATTCATCTATCTACTTCCTGCGGTCAAGGACTCTGACACTCTTGTTCAATTATATCCCCACTTCTAGAACAACTCTTATTTACAGCAGGTGCTCAGTCAGTACTCCTAAATCAACGAACCCTGAGGACAAGGACCCTAGCTGAGTCCTATTTGTATTCCTCAACAACTGCAGTGGGATGCTGGGCAGAAAGGATGCTCAGTAA
This sequence comes from Acomys russatus, assembly GCF_903995435.1. Taxonomy (NCBI): domain Eukaryota; kingdom Metazoa; phylum Chordata; class Mammalia; order Rodentia; family Muridae; genus Acomys; species Acomys russatus. Next base: position 5,960,696 of record NC_067140.1, on the reverse strand, counting down.
CATTTACTGGTGTGCTATTTTAAAAGCAAATGTCCTGATCATTTTCAAATAATGACATCAGCTGACAGCTCAGTGTGGACCCTGGCTGGGTTTTACTATAAACTGGGTGTGTTTGGCACACACTTTTAATCTCAGGACTTGGGAGGTGAACAATGGAGGATCTGAAATTCAAGGTCATCCTTTGCTACAAATGGGAGTTTGAGGCCAATTGGAACTAGAGAACTTGCCTAAGAAAAAAAACCTCAAACAAACCAAATGACATTAAGTTTCTTGTCCCAAGAATTTCTCAAACCCTCAGAGCTGCACAGCCCACATGGGCATCAGGCAATCCAGCTGAGCCCCTGTTATTTTGCAAATCGCTGCTGCAACACCATGGCCTTCCTGTGCTTGTGTGACAGCATGCACTCACACCATGAGGGCAGTACCTCATTGTCCCCGACACTGCATCACTCCTCATGACTGCAGACACCAATGGGGCAAGTTAGCAGCTGATGACTCCTCACACTGCCTGGCAGCCCTGTGATGCTGTGAGGAGGGTCCCAACAGAGGAGGAATGGAGATTTAACATGTCTGCTCTATAAAGAACAAGAAAGGGCAGTTTAATTCTTCTGAAGTAGAATGTGCCAGGCTCACACCATCATTTGAGAGATACATCACCGCAGTCTGCACAAGTCCTCCAAATGTCAGTTTCCAGGCAACTGCCTGCTGCCTAACTACAGAGATGCTTCCAATAGCATGGCGGCTTTGGGGGAGTGCTCTGTACCTCAGAGAGACAACAATAGCAGGATTTTTTAGGGTGGGTGTGGCAAGAATCCATGCTGTATTCGGTACTAATTTTTTCCACTGCTGAGGACTGAACCTGGGGCTTTGAAACCATCAGACAACCATTCTACCAGGTTTGGTTTTTAATCTGAAAAGTGAGATGATCTGGTCTGTCCACTAGGGCTCCTGGGGAACCCACATGTGATGGATTATCTCAGTGCCAACCAGATAGGATCTAGAATCATCTGGGAGAAGAGTCCCGGCATGCCTGTTTGATCTGGTGGTCAGTCTAATCAAGGTTAACTGAGGCTCTAGGCTAGGATCCTGGACTGTATAGAGAGAAGCAAGTGAGTTAAAACAGGCATTCACCGCTCTCTGCTTTGGAGGTGTTGCATGCCATGTGAGCTGCTGCCTCGACTCCTTGCTGCTGGGCTACCCTACCATGGTGAAATGTAACGTTGAACTATAACTTCAAAAACAAAACAAAGCTATTCTCCTTTAAGTTGATTTTACCAGGTTATCTTATCACAGTAACAGAAAAAGAAACTTAGACACCATATAACACAATAAATATGGCCTCTGCTATGCAACGGCATTAATAAATACTAGTTTCTTCCATGGGTGGGAATGAGAGGTAAGTGAGGCGCCATGTTGCATGGGAACAGGCTTTATGGGGCTTCACACACAGGGAGAGGAAGTACATGGCTGCCACAGAAGCCATGGACTCAGACAACTAGCTGTTTCTGACTCTGCTCTACTTGAGAAAGTTATAAGATGTGAGTGACAGAGGGTGTCCCAAGCACACACAGGAAACTAGTCTGCATGCCAAGGGAGGAAATAGTACAGGATGAAGATTCTAAGTTGTTTGAAGCTCTTTCCCTAATTACCACTCATAATGAAAATTTAATTGCCAAGTTAAAAGCAAATTTTACTGTTTCTGTCAGAGAATCTCTGTAGAAACTGGCACATTTTGTTTGAGCAGGAAATCAAAGTTGCTTTGATGCTTAAATGAGATCTAAGGAGTTGCAGATGTTTCTTTGGGAATAGCGAGCTTCCAAACTCTGCCTCACTCGGCTGCAACAACTCACAGCTTCAGCAAGGAGGAGGAGGATCTGGTGCTCTGGCTTAGCTGTGGCTCATGCCTCTCGGCTCACACCTCAGAAGCTCTTTAGCTTGGCCTGCTGAGGGTTCCTAGCTCCCTGGGCAGTGTCTGGGAAAGGACTGATGGAGCAGCAGTGGGGTTCTCAACAGCAGGCCTCTAGGTCTTGAGCTCCGAGCTTCCAGAACCGTGAGCTAAATAACCCTCTGCTGGGGCTGCGAGTCGGCTCATCATTTACACAAGCATGACAGCTTGAGTTCAATCCTCTAAATTTAAGAAATAAAAATAAAACAACAAATCTCTTCATTTCAAAGTAGCCTGCCTCCGATATTTCATCATCATCATCATCATCCACCTGACAATACAGTTAGGTAGCCCAAAGTAGTGGAGAGAATACAAATCCTAAGTACTCAGTGCTAGATCTTCTGTGGGTGACATGAAGAGAGGTGGCACAGAGAGAGGGCCCCTGGATAGAGGCACTTAAAACACAGTAAAGATAGAGAGAACCAGGCCAGGTGTGGTGGCGCACACCTTTAATCCCAGCACTCAGGAGGCAGAGGCAGGTGGATCACTGTGAGTTCAAGGCCAGCCTGGTCTACAAAATGAGTCCAGGACAGCCAGGGCTACACAGAGAAACCTTGTCTCGAAACCGCCTCCCCCCAAAAAACATAGAGAACCAGGAAACATTTCAAGGTTAGGAGCTGCACTCAAGAAATACTAGGCTCGCCGGGCGTGGTGGCACACGCCTTTAATCCCAGCACTCGGGAGGCAGAGGCAGGCGGATCGCTGTGAGTTCGAGGCCAGCCTGGTCTACAAAGTGAGTCCAGGATGGCCAAGGCTACACAGAGAAACCCTGTCTCGAAAAACCAAACCAAACAAAACAAAGCAACAAAAAAAGAAATACTAGGCTCGTGGAAAAACAGCAAGAAAGAAAAAGGTGACCCTCCCAAGGGTGCTCTTGCACGGGTGCCTTCCTGCTCAACCCCGTGCGCGCCAGCCAGACTGCTCACCTGCAAGGTGCTGGTGAGGAAGTTGTCCTGGGAAACGATGTCCACAAAGAAGTCGGCAGGGATCTCACCAAGCTGGTGGTACAGGATGGAGATGAGGCTGACGTACAGGGCGTGGTGCTTCATCATGGTGGCTTCTGAGCGACACAGCAGGTTCAGGAGCCGCTTCCAGTGCTCAAATGCCTCATACACATTGCCCAGCAGGAAACACACAAAGGCAAACTGGAGTTCACCTGTGAGGTACAGAGGAGAGCTAAGACCCTCGCAGCACGGAGTACCTGCTGACACTTCCCAGCACAATTTACAATGCCATCATTTGCACTAGCCCCAGCAACAGGAGCCTTGTACTCTTGCCACGCCAATAGAACTTAGAGTGAGATTCCACATCCAACAAGTACTCAGTAAAGATTTGCTAAACTGCTGTATATTCAAACCATGGGGCAGGCACTACACTGTGGCTAGGTATTTACTCAAAAATGGGCCCCAAGAGAAGAGGTAGTAAAATGCCTAGCATTTTAGGAGGTGGACCTTAACCCTCCCATCAGAATAACTAGATCTCACTAAAAGCAAAGCTGACCCAGGGCTAGAGAGGTGGCTCCAGGGTTGAGCCACCAGGCTGCTCTTCCAGAGGACCCAAGTTCAGTTCCTAGCACCCACAACAGGCAGCTTACAAGCACCTACGACCCCAGTTGCAGGAGATCAGACATCCTGTTCTGTCTCTGTGTATACTGCACACACACACACACACACACACACACACACACACACACACACACACACACACTTAAAAATAATAAAGTAAATCCTAAAAAAAAAAAAGTAAGTAAAGCTGCCCACTTGTCAACTCAAAGAGGTTTCAGTTAAGCAGAGATGATGGAGTCATAATTTGTAAAAACAAGATCAAAGAACAGTATTTTACAATCAACCCTTATCATTTCTGGGCATGGTCCTCCTCTTAGTGGCTGCTATTCTAAATTTCCCAGATAACACGACTCATCTAAGACCTCAGCCCAATTCCTCTAGGTCATCAGGGAAGGCAGCATTTTCCTCACTTCAAGGTGAGGTCAAGGGCATGCCCAGGATTGTATAACTAATGTTTTGAATAATAGAAGTTAAAGCTGTAACAGATTTGGTGCTGGGTAAGAACACTTCTACAGTCTCCCACAGCAGGGAATTCCTAAGTTCTTAGTCCAGGGCTAGCTAACCAGTCAGCTTAGCTTTACTGATTTAATCAACAGGCTCTGATGCCATCTCTGAGCAGCCTAGTGGCTAAGGGGATGGGCTTTGGAGCCAAACTGCCTGGATTCAAATCTTAGCTCTACCACTTAGCAGCAGTGTGACCTAAGGCAAGTTATTTAACCTATTTATGCTTTTATTTCCTTATTTGAGAGTTATACTGGAGAGTAAATCGCTTACTACAGTGTATGTTAAACATTTAGAATAATATGGGATACAAAGCAGCATTCAAAATGCCAGTTCTCACTCCCACTCTCCAACTGATCCCTGTCTGCACAAAGACTTAACCTGGAAGCCACCGTACATGTGCAAGCAACTGGGGCTCTGCCTGGCAGATGGTCTACAACTGAGCTGGGTGTAGAGGTCCAACTATGATCCCAGCATTCAGGAGGTGGGAGGCAGGGGAGTCACTACCACTGCAAGTTCCAGGCCATCCAGGGTTACGAACCAAGATCCTGACTCTAAATAAAAGGACACATTCACACTGACTCGCCAGACACATTCTCTATGGCTTCAAAGGTGGCCAAGAACTTAAGCTATGTATGTATGTGCCATAAAAGAATGAATCAGTAAACACCCCCTTAAACGCATGTTGTGTGATTTGTCACCATTAAGGAAAGAGAAAACTAGTTCCGTGATTCCAGACTGTGGAATCTTCAAAACACAGTGAAGTTTTCTTTGCATAATGACTTCCTACTTTGTTTGGCTTTACCTGGTAAAACTATGAGATTAATATTAGCTTATTCTGTTGTATTCATAAAACCAATTTACTGTTATCAATTTGGAGAGGCATATTAAGAAGGGGTCTCACTAGCCAAAGGCTGGCCTGGAACTTTCCTTTTTTCTTTCTTTCTTTCTTTTTTTCAAGACAGGGTTTCTCTGTATAGCCTTGGCTGTCCTAGACTCACTCTGTAGACCAGGCTGGCCTCAAACTCACAGCGATCCACCTGCCTCTGCCTCCCAAGTGCTGGGATTAAAGGCGTGCGCCACCATGCCTGGTGCCTGGAACTTTTCTATACAGCACAGCAATAATATAAATTTGTGAGTTTCTGATCATGTCTAAAATTTAAACTATGACATCAGAAATTATTTCAGGGAGTTGTTATATAGATTCAAACTTGCTCTATAGCAAACTTTTCCATAAAACATATTTATCATTTATTGACTGATTTTAAAACAAGGGTCTGGCTGGCCTGCAACTCACTATGCAGGCCAGGCTGGCCTCAAGCTTATTGAGATCCACTTGTCTCTACCTCCCCAGTTCTGGGAATTCAAGATGTGCACAACCATGCCTGGCATAAGATATATTTTGAATATTGAAATATTTAAGAGATAGAAAGCAAGATTCCCAATTATGTTTAAGCAAGAATTCGGGGATTACTCATATAGCATACTATGTTCTGCATTAAGATGCACTCATTAAAATGTCTGCTGTCTCATCAGTTCAGCCAAGGATATCACAAAGGCCTATAACCAAACTTCTCACCAATCTCCAATAGGAAACTATGTAAATGCTCGGGACAGTTTACAGACGATAAGGACAAGTGCTAAAAGCGTAACAGGGGCTGGGGAGATACTCAGTGAAGCGCTTGTCTCACAAGCACATGGACCAGTCAGGTCCCAGAACCGGAATTTAAAAAGCTGGAGTGGTGGTGCAAGTGCTTACACTCCTAGCACTGGGGAGGCAGAGGCAGGAAGACACCTGGGGTCTACTGGCCAGCCAGCCTAGTCTACTTGGTGAGTTCAAGGTCAATGAGAGTCACTGTCTCAAAAGAAAAAGGTTAGCAGCACTGAAGGAACAATACCCAAGGGGCTGACTTTTGGCCTATGTATGTGGCACATGCACAAACACACAGGAATAGCATGCCAAATGTTTGTTGTCATTAGTATTCAGAAATAGAAATAAGATGCCAGGCTGGAGAGATGGCTCAGAGGTTAAGAGCACTATCTGCTCTTCCAAAGGTCCTGAGTTCAATTCCCAGCAACCACATGGTAGCTCACAACCATCCATACAGAAATCTGGTGCCTTCTTCTGGAGGACAGGGGCACATGCAGATGAAACACTGTATATTTAATAAATAAATAAAGTCTTTTTAAAAAATACACAGGAAAAGGAGAAAAGACAGGAAAAAGTACACTTAACTGTCAAAATGGTTATTTCTAGGTGGAAGACTTAGAATACATTTTATGTTTGTTTTTGTTCTGTGCTAAGTACATATTATTGTAAATTAAGAGTGCAAGCAGCGCTGGGTGTGGTGGCGCCTTTAATCCCAGCACTGGGGAGGCAGAGGCAGGTAGATCACTGTAAATTCAAGGCCAGCCTGGTCTACAAAGCGAGTCCAGGACAGGCAAGACTACACAGAGAAACCTTGTCTTGGAAAAAAAAAAAGTAGTGCAAGCAGCAATAAAACTGTAATGATTAAAATAAAAATAAAAGTCCTGGTCTAAGCCATGAAGAGAGAAACATTTTAAGAACTCAAAAACAAACTGAGGCATCAGATAGGGCTTCTAGGAACAGGCAGACCTGGCCTAGCAAGCAGAAGCCGTGAGCTCCGATCTTAAGGCCACCACTGTTAGTCAAATCCTCTCTCTAGAGGACTAGGCTACATCAGCGGCTACCACACATGTGTGGGAAGGATTAAGCTTTGTCACAGGTGGGAGCAGTCTTGGCGGGCTTTATCCTTGTAGCACCCCATGAATACCTTGTGACAGACTGAGTGGAGCCATCCTGGGTCTGGAATTCAGGAAGCAGACCTGGAAACCCCACCTGGACTACTGTCTTTCTAATGGACCCTCACCGGGAGAAGGAGCCGGTCCTTCCCACGTGACTGAAGGAGTTGGGGAAGAGAGAATAACAAAGTCGGCTGCAGAGAGAGCGTGCGGGGGCAGCGGACGAGCTGGACCAGCACGCAGGCCAGAGAGACACCTAAGGACCCGTCCCGTGGAACGGCTACTGGAAGGTTCACTCTTTTGTCCCTTTAACCTTTTTCTTTCTTGTATAAGCTAGTTGGGTTACATAATAAAGTTTAATTGCTAAGAAACAGAGTCAACACACATGGGATTGTGGACTCAGGCTCATCTGAGCTGCTCAAGTCAACAGTCAAACTGTTGGAGCTCTGTTACAGATCTCTTGAACTTAAAATTGTTAGGTTAAACGTGAAGACACACATGGATGTCTAATGACTGCTAAGGAGCCTACCCCGAGCCTCCTTTAAGAACACTGGACTGATACCCAAGATGAGCCCTCTATTCTAAACTCCCCACTAGCACCCTCCGGACGGCTCAGCTCCTTCTTACCAAGCACATCCTGGGGGTTGCCAGGGAACTGTTTGCTGAGCACAGTCTCCAGGGCATAGCTCAAGTCCATGCTGTGCCTCGTGATCTCTGCCGGTGTGGCGCCTGCTGGGAACATCTGAGTGGGCAACTCCGAGAAGCGGATCTCAGTCCCAGCCCTGGGCTTCATCTCTGGCAGCCGGGCTAAGCCCTCTTGGTAGCTTTTGCACTCGGTGCCGCAGAGGGGCAGGTTCTGCTGCAGCCTGTCCTTGGTGTGCTTCATGGGAAGCACGGGCAGCACATCCGAGAAGGCGCAGATCTGCCGGCTCTCGGGCTGCAGCTTCTCCACGGTGGCCTCACTGATGAAGCTGGTGAGTGAGATCCATTTCTTGAGCGTAGCGTATGGGTAAGGTCCCAGGAACTGGTCCAGCTCCGGGAGACTGGCTCTCATAGCATCTACTTCGGCCTCCGGAGCTGGAGACAAGTCCACCTCCTCCTGAACTGTGTTCCAGCGCAGGACTGTCAGCCCCCGCTGCTTCAGGCTAAGAAAGAAGCCCATCCGGGGGCCCACCGCCCTGGGATTGGCCTTGTCCGCAGAGCTATAGTGGAGGAAGTGGATGCCAGGGGGGATCATCTTCACACCCCGGAACTTGGGCCCCACCTCCCAGGAGTTGTAGTCAATGCCAAACTCTGTCCCCTTGGGCATGTTCAGAATGATCACAGTGGCTCCTTCAAAGAAGAGTTGCTTAGCTAACTCAGGATCCATCTGCATGGAAGCCATGAGGCCAGCGCGAGGAACCAGAAGCAGGACTCTTTCTTGTCTCCTAGAGCAGCAGAGGAAAAGAGACTGAGCTGATCAGATCATGGTACAAGGCTACTTCATTTCTTATACATGCTCTTTATGTCATATATTGAATTAGATCCCAGGAGAACTAACTCCCTTAATCCCCATGGCAACCCTGCATCTGTCTAACAGATGAGGAAAATGAGGATCAAAGAGATACGGGGGTTTTTAAGGAGCAAGAGTCTTCACTCCGCCACCACAGAGGCACCATTTAAAGGGGCGATAGTGATCAAGGTCACAGTGTCAACTGAAACCGCCCACTACTGTTGCACACTCAGAAATCTCTCCCTTAACAGAAGGTGAGAATGGAAAAAGCACATGTGGTTCATTTTAAACTAGACCTATGCAAAAACCATCTTTTTGTTTGTTTGTTTGTTTTGGTTTTTCGAGACAAGGTTTCTCTGTGTAGCCTTGACTATCCTGGACTCGCTTTGTAGACCAGGCTGGCCTTGAACTCACAGCGATCCACCTGCCTCTGCCTCCCGAGTGCTGGGATTACAGGCGTATGCCACCATGCCCAGCTGCGAAAACCATCTTAACCTACAATTCTACCTTAAGCCTGCTGCAGGAGGGTACCACAAGATCTGCCAAAGATGGCCGAGTCAAATCTGTTACCTAATTTCCCATGTGCATCTAAAACTAACAAAAGGTTTGACAAGTGGAAAGCTTTTCAAACTTCCCTTCTTTTACTCCTCAAAAACCTAGTTGAAAATGAGGGAAAATAAAGGACTAATCTCCTTGCTTGAAAATAAGCTAGCAGGGTAGAGAGGTACATACCTGTATTCCCAACCCTTGGGGGATGGAGGCAGAAGAATCAGGAATTCAAGACCACCCTTGATTGCTACAGACTGTCTCAGAAATCAAAAAATAAAACAAAACAGCTGGTGGGAATATGGTTCCTCCAGTACAGTGCTTATCTAATTAACACAAAGGATCCTTAGAACCAAAAGGAAAAAAAAAAAAAATCTGTGGGAGGTAGAGGCAAGAGGGTCAGATACATAGAGACTTTGAGGCCAGCCTGGAATACATACACAAGACACTGTCTTAAAACAAGCAAACTTCAGGGGCCAGCTTGGTCTACAAAGTGAGTCCAGGACAGCCAAGATAACATAGAGAAACCCTGTCTTGAAAAACCAAAAAAGAAAGAAAAACAAAACGAAACAAAACAAAAAAACAAGCAAACAAACAACCACAAAACAAAGACACCTAAAGCCCAGAGAACAAACAACTCCGGACAGAGCCACAAAGAATCCAGAGGAGATTGACATGTCAGGCCTGCACTAAGTATCTGAGGAGGAGCTTAGATTCTTTGTTTTGTCCTAATTTAAATTCCCCATAAGGCTAATTTGATTTTTAAAAAATGGGGGGGGGGGTGTTGAGAGGGGGGACTGTCAAATGCTCACTGAGTAAAGGCACTTGCCTTGTAAGCCTGACCACCTCACTTTGATGGCCAGACCCATATAAAGGTGGAAGGAGGGAAGAAAATGCACAAGGCTGTCTAACCCTCACACGCTTGCCACAGTGTAGGACCCACGAACACACACAGCACTAACAACAACAACAACTCCGTAGCAGCACTGCCTCGGCAGTATTTGTAAGAATGGTTTCAACATGAACCAATCAACTACTTCACCTTTTACTCAAGAACTATGTCATTACTAATTCGTGTGACAAACACTCAGATTACATGCACTACACAGGATCTTTCCTGGGCTGCCAAACAAAGATCCACAGAGTCAGACTACAGACTAGCAGGTGTTTGTATTTTACAAAACATGACGTCAAAATTCACAATCAAAAAACCCAAGTGCTCATTTCTGTTTACTCTTTCATTTAAAATAAACAATACAAGCTGAGCATGGTGGTACATTTGGAAGACCAGAGGCAGGCGGATCTCTGTGAGTTCGAGGGCAGGCTGGGCTACAAAGCAAGTTCCAGGACAGCCAGGGCTACACAGAGAAGTCCTGTCTCAAAAAACAAGCAAACAAATACACAAACAAAGACATAAAGTTAATCTGAAATAATGAAAAAAGGCATACAGAAGCCAGAAGAGGGTGCTGAATTCCCTGAAGCTGCAGTTAAGAGATGAGTGACAGAATTGAGCCCAGATCCTCTGCAAGAGCTGCAAGTCTCTTAACCAGGAAGTCATCTCTCCAGCACCAACAACAGAATTTTGAAGCTAAGTAGGTATGGTTCCGTGAAGCTCTGTGCTTGCGTGTAGTTCAGTCAAAAAAGCCTGAAACTTGCCGGGCGTGGTGGCGCACGCCTTTAATCCCAGCACTCGGGAGGCAGAGGCAGGTGGATCGCTGTGAGTTCGAGGCCAGCCTGGTGGTCTACAAAGTGAGTCCAGGATGGCCAAGGCTACACAGAGAAACCCTGTCTCGAAAAACCAGGGGGAAAAAAAAAAAAAAAAAGGCCTGAAACTTACACACGGGACGCCGTCTTCACAGCCCTGCACTACAGAAGGCACCACCTGCCTAGATCGGAGAATACTTGTTCCTCAATGTGCTCGCTCTCTGGCTTCTCCTGTGGCTTTCGGGGGGGTGGGGTGTGTGTAAAATTCTTACTATGCCCCAGAAAACACCGCAAGAATTAACCTCGGCAATTTTTCAGCTTGCTTAATACCAACCCCAAGGTCTGTTGCAGCCACGCTGGCTTCTTTCTGACCCTCAAACGAGAGAAAAAAATCTACCCACAGCACTCTGTCATTTAGTTTTGTTATTTGTTTGTTTGTTTGTTTGTTTGTTTTTAATCTTAGTAAAGGCTCCGTGACTCGGGGCTAAGTCAAGTGTTGCTGTTGCCGTTCCATTCTGGCGCCGGGTGTGTAACTTTGGGTAGCTGACTGAGGACGATCATGCCCAAGACTTGAGTCCTAAATGCCTAGCACGTACGCGAGGCTCAAAACGTTAACTTAATATACATTTGAATAAAGCCAGGAAGCCGGTGGGTGACTTACCGGAAGCCACGCAGAACCAGATCGAGTGAGTTTAAGCTCTCTGGTCCCCAAAGATCTACAGTTAAAGAAAAGAAAGAAAAAAAAAAAAGAAAAAAAAAGTTACTTCGCAGGCCTCAGAAAGCCTGGCCACCGTGTCCCTGGCGACAGGTTCTCAGAGGGAAAGGCCTCCTGAGACAGCAGTTACGAATCCGGATTCGGCCGGCGCGCTTCTGAGCGGAGAAGCGAGGTGGCCAGACGACACATAACGAAACCAGAGGACTGTAGAGGAGCCAAGAGCCTACACTCACCGAACCGCCTCGCGCTCGCGCTCTGCGGAAACGGGACGGAAGTTTGGCTGCGTTTGCGCCCGGTAGGTGCTACGGAAAAAGTGGTCCGGCGGAGCCCCCGTGGCGGCAGAAGAAATGGTCCGTGTTTTCAGGTTCCTCTCCATAAAGCACTGCATTTTCTTCTCAATGTTTCATTTGACCGTCTGAATTGTGGAATAACACCTTTAATTAAACCATGCACTTTATATCCCTTTTCAGAAGCATACTCACCAGCTACAGTCCTTTGGTCTCCTGCAGACACAGGCACCAAAGCATGGTCCACTGTAAGACGGGCTCAGTCATGGTTGGTCCTCTTTAGCCACGTTACTATGCCAACCACAGCGTCAAAGGTTCCCTGTTACCACCCAATCCCAGTTTCTAGAAACATATATCCCTAGGCAGAGTTTCAGAAGCCAGGCCTGTTGCCTGAAGAGAGAACCAGTCCCTTTAACAGGCACCACAGCAGCTTCTCTGGCAGCGATCACCAGCATCTTGCAAGCCTAACAAAATACAGAAGTCAACTTACAAATGCTCGCTGAGAGAGAAAACCTGCCTGTCTTTTTCTCCACTATTTCCCTGGAAGCTAGCACATAGTCGTCATAGATATACTGTGTATTTAATAACTACTAACAAAATGGTACAGAAAACGACTATCTGTGGACTAGCCTTGTGCTAGGTGGTTCTGTAAGTTAGAATTCCACCAAGAACCAGAGCCACCAAAATATATATGCCATGCATCGTAAAGACCTGCCTTATGAGGTGGTGAGGGTTAGCTAAACAACACCGAAAGCTGTAGAGCAGGCCACTTGAACACTACTTCTAATCTGTACACTAACCGCAGCCAGTGTGTGACCCTGCCCTAATCCTGTACTGCCAACTTTACAGACCGATTTTGTACTCTGCTACAACCTTGTACAATCTATGAAGTCAGGATTTTTTGTTTGCTTGTTTTTCTTTTTCTTTTTCAAGACAAGGTCTCTCTGTGTAGCCTTGGCTGTTCTGGACTCACTTTGTAGACCAGGCTGACTTCAAACTCATAGCTATCTGCCTGCCTCTGCCTCCCAAGTGCTGGGATTACAGGTGTGTGCCATCGCACCAGCTAGGATTTTGTTGTTGTTGTTGGTTGGTTGGTTTGGGTTTTTTGTTTTTGTTGAGGTTTTTTGTTTGTTTGTTTGTTTGTTTTTTGGTTTTTCGAGACAGGGTCTCTCTGTCTAGCCTTGGCTGTCCTGGACTCACTTTGTAGACCAGGCTGGCCTCGAACTCACAGAGATATGCCTGCCTCTGAAGACAGAATTCTTTAAAGGCCTTCAATCTCTTCTTCAGGTGAGTTTGCCAAGACTGGTTGGATCTAAGATGGCTGAGAGAGCAGAAGAGAAAGAAGCTCTAACTTCACTCTCATCCATCTGTCTTTTTAGTGGCCCACCTCCAGCACTATGACACCTGTCAGCTGAAAGGAGCCATAAAAGCAGTACCTAAATTTCTGGGAAACCCCTGCCATTCCCAGAGAGGTCATGAGTCCCTCCACTCCCTTGACTAGGCTCATTTCTTTTTCACTGTACCTGCATCTCTCTAGCCCCAGTTGGTCAAGGGGTTGATCTGAGTTCATCTTCCATGTCTGTTACCCAAAATTAAATTCTCCCTTGCTGCTAGACGTCCTTAGTCTACTGTCCTTAGTCTTCTCATTGATGCTACAATTGTGAGAGAAAATCGGCCCAGTATGGGAATAAAAATGTTCATTGGTATTTTCCATCTACAGAAAGAGAACACTGAGGCTCACAGAAGGACTACAAACCCAGAGGGTAGAGAAATGGGGTGCAAACCATGGTCTAGCTGGAGTTCTGGTCACTGTGCTGGTGTTCCATGTCTGTCGTCTTCCCCAGTGACAGCTGAACACATCAATCCGTTTTACTCACAGTTTCCCAGTCCATCTCCTAGGGGGCTGCAGTCTAGGCTAGGTGATGCAGTCCTGGTTAATCACACAGGGTCGGCTGCCACAAGGTTAGCCGAAGGCGCCGCTCACCAGCAGGCATGTGAATCTCCACACACCCTGTCAGTTCCGGTTGCCTGAGGAAGCAGCTCAGCTTCCTCCCTCCTCTCTTCACTCCCATCTAAGGAGCTGGGCTCTGTGGGGGTGATGCGAGCTTCTTGTTTCAGGTGGCTTCTCCATCTTTTTAGAGACTTGGGCCATTTAGCACGGGGACATGAAAGTTGTAGGATATAAAGATGGTGGCCAGGAAATCCAACTTTGTGAGCCCTGTTCATCCAAATTACTTCTCACCTTCGGCACCATTAGTAGTTGGGGCAGGTAATTCTTGGTTGCAGACAGTTGTTCTGTGCCTTGGAGGAAGTTTAGCTGCAAGCATAGGGCTCCAATTTCTAGAACACTGGTCACTCGTGACACAAAATTGTTCTAGAAATTGCTTCCTCACCCTTTCCAGCTCAAGCGGAGAAAAGCCTTGATGGAGAGGAACTCTCCCACAGTTACTCCCCAGAAGCAGAAAGACTAGTCCTACTGGTCCAGGGGTGGAGTCCCGGTGTTTGTAAGCTAATAGGACCCTAAAAGCAAATGATTATTAAGAGAAACCTACAAGGAAAATTCTGGAAAATGTTCACCAAGCTCCTTGCAGCAATTGTGTGGAGAGGACAGAGCTCCTTTCACTGCGGAGCCTCTGTGTCAGTTAATGAGCTGGCTTTACACAGAAAGGCGGTTCATACATGGTAGCTGAAATGGCAGGGGAACAGTCAGAATGTTAAGTGTTAAAAAGCAGTTAGGGAGCAGGGCTGTGGTGGCACACACCTTTAATCCCAGCACTTGGGAAGCAGAAGCAGGTGGACCACTGTGAGTTCGAGGCCAGCCTAGTCTATATAGAGCAAGGTCCAGGACAGCTAGAGCTGTTACACAGAGAAGCCTCTGTCTCCAAAAAAAAAAAAAAAAAAAAAAAAGCATTTAGGGTGGTATATACAAGATGACTTTAAAAAAACAAATAAATATGGAGGTGGGGAGACTTGTTTGCTGAGATTTGGATAGATAGATAGAGAAAGGAGACCTGGGTGATTTTCTTTCTTTCTTTTTATTTTCTTTTGGTTTTTTGAGACAGGGTTTCTCTGTGTAGCCTTGGCCATCCTGGACTCACTTTGTAGACCAGGCTGGCCTCAAACTCACAGCGATCCACCTGCCTCTGCCTCCTGAGTGCTGGGATTAAGGGCGTGCGCCACCACGCCCGGCTCTTGAAAGGACAAAATAGAAAATGTGGAATGTGTTCCCCAGATGATCTAAAGAAGGAATTTAGATTTTATATAAATTATGATTTTAATTTCTTTCTTTCTTTCTTTCTTTCTTTCTTTCTTTTTTTGGCTTTTTGAGACAGGGTTTCTTTGTGTAGCCTTGGCTGTCCTGGACTTGCTTTGTAGACCAGGCTAGCCTTGAACTCGAACTCACAGCAATCCATCTGCCTCTGCCTCCCAAGTGCTGGGATTAAAGGTGTGTGCCACCACGTCCAGTTTATGATTTTAATTTCAATCTTTACTCATTGCTTTCTTTTGGCGCGCGCGCGCGCGTGTGTGTGTGTGTGTGTGTGTGTGTGTGTGTGTGTGTGTGTGTGTGTGTGTGTGTGTGTGTGTGTAGTACTATACTACTGAGCTACACCCCCAACCCTTTCCATTTATTTTGTAGAAATTCCTTTCTTTGGCAAGTGGCATTAGTTATTTACCTTTGGAGTTCTTTTTTAAATTAATTAACTTTTGCAGTACTGTTCTGTTGCAGTACTAGGACCTGGTGCATGCTAGACAAACTACATCCCTAGCCCTACTTTAGATTTTGTGGAGTGTGTGTTTGTGTGTGTGTGTGTGTGTGTGTGTGTGTGTGTGTGTGTGTGTGTGAAGTATGTGTGCCATTATGCACATATAAAGATGTGAGGACAACTTGCAGTGGGTCACTCTTCTTTCAGAAGGATGGGCTGTGCTACACCTCCTGGGTCGCTCTTCTTTCAGAAGGATGGGCTGTGCTACACCTCCTGGGTCGCTCTTCTTTCAGAAGGATGGGCTGTGCTACACCTCCGTCTTCCAGGTCTTAGGAACCATATACTCACTGTCCCCTCTGCCTACAAAGTCCTCATTCAGGTTTTCCAGCTTATTTGATATCATTATTCAGCTCCAAAATGACGTCTTCAAAGCTGGCCACGGGAGCCAGCACTGGGCAGGCAGAGGCAGGCAGATCTCTGTGAGTTCGAGGCCAGCTTGGTCCACAAAGTGAGTCCAAGATAGCCAAGGTTATACAGAGAAACTTTGTCTCGAAAAACAAAACAAAAATCCCCAAACAAACAAACAAAAGTGCCCTCTTTAGGGAGGTCCCTCACTGGCCAATCACCGTCGTTTTTCCCTTTGTGGTGCTGGGTTCACACACAGAGCGTCTCATGCTAAGCAGAAACTCTACCACTGAGCTACCCCCTCAACTTTGGCCACCATGTTAAGGTGATCTCCTTCAGTGACCTTCCACCCACTTCCTCCATGTGCCTCCTCCCAATTGCTGATCTCTCTAACCAGTTTTTCCTCTCTCACTGTTTCCTCCACTGGCCTGAGAGCCCCTGACCAGCAAGCAGGTCACCCTTGCACCCGGGGAGCCTGAGCCAAGACCTGGGCCACAGTGGGAACTCCAGACATTTGTTGCTTTAAATTATTCTACATTGGAGCATGGCTTGGTGCACGCCTTTCATCTCAGCACTAGGAATGTAGAGGCAGGCGGGTCTCTTTTGAGTTCCAGGCCAGGGCTATATGATGAGATCCTAGCTCAAAACCAAAACAAAAGACGTGTTTAACATTGGGTGTCTCCCCTCCACTTCTCTATCGGCTCGTGCCAGCAGCCAAGGCCAGAGAGGAGAGACAGAGGAGGGAGAGAACAGAGGCTGAGGGAGTCCATGGTCCAGCATCAAACACATTTATTTCACTTTTATTGAGTATACAAGAACAGAGAGCACACGCATACAGCACGGAGTACTGAGGCGGGGGAGCGTGGGGACAAGAGAGGAGAGAGGGCAGTGAGTAAAAAGGGACAGGACAGCATTGCAGTTGGTTTGTAAGGTGCTTTTGGAAAAAAAAAATATATATATATATATTTAGAGTAATGTTGCTCATGCAGTTTCAGGCCAGTCTTGGTATGTGCTTACAGGATTCAGAAACTGAAACAGGTCCTGGCACTTCCTATACCCTCATGTGGAAAAGATTCACAGAAAGCAAAAGTACAGGGGCGGGGGGGGGGGGGGAGGGAGGTGCATGAGACACAGAGTGGGAAAAAGCCTCAGGGTGCAAACTGCTTTGCCCTGCTCATTCAATTAAATGGGATGGGGTTAGCCCAATGTCATGTGGCGAGTTAGGGGCTGAATCAAGATGGTCACCCAGAACCCTGACTGCTCTCTGAGGCTTTTCTCACTCTGTTACCTGGCCCCCTGGAGAGAGAGGTGCCACAGCGAAGATGAGACACACAAAAAAGCAAAAAAAAAAAAAAAAAAAAAAAAAAAAAAAAGTAGGTTGAAGTCAGACAAGACATCTTTATTCTCTATGGAGTGGATGATGGGGAGGAAACAGTGCCCTAGATTTTAGCTTTGCAGGTCCCCTCCTCCCTGGGAAGGGTGCTGACTGCCTCTCTTGTGGGGGCCGGAGGCGGGGGGGAAGGTCAGAACATCCATGGAGTGTGTATCTCCCCAAACCCTAATACCCCACAAGCTAAGCTGGGTCACCTCATCCCTGGCTTGTAGCCCGCATTCAGGGCAGGCATAACTCTCCAAACACAGATCCTCCCTCTGAGGTATATGTGTTTAGTGTGTCCAGGCTCTGCAGTTCCCTGCGAAGGCAGGTGAGGCCCGAGTCTGATTCCAAGGGCATAGAGCCATTCCTGCTCTTGGCTCAGAAGCAGCGAGAGCTTGCGTACTGCAAAGGGCAGGAAGGAGGTTCTGTGGCTTCTCCATTTAGAATGGCCAAAGATCCTGGAGCAGAGACAAGGCGCTGCCACACTGGCGTGGGAACAGGCCTACCAGCCTGGACCAGGGGCATATGGCTGACTCTGCTAAGAGCTTGGCTCTTCTCAGCTGCCACAGAGACAAAAACTAGTTTAGCTTCTTGCCCTGTGTCAGGCCAGCACCTGTAAAATAGGTAGGGTATACATTGTAGGAGTAACTAATAAGTTAGCCAAGAGGGCACATCTAGTCTGGGCCCTCGCAGAGACATTTCCGGGTAATGTCTAATAAGGGGGAGGAAGTGAAGAAGTGTTCTGATGTGAGCCGGCTAATGTGAGGGGCAGGCTTGGCCAGGGGCTTCCCCAGTCCCTCCTCTCCTTTATGTCTCTCCTTCCACCTTGGAAACAGAGCCTGGCACAAACAGGCAACTCATAAACATTTGTTGAATAAATGTGTGAAGTGCCTTAGCAGGGACTAGGACGTGAAATGAGACTGCCATGGAATACTTTTACTCAGAAACGGAGGGACATGGCAGGCAAGCCAGAAGGAGCCTGCGTGCGCCAGGTTCTCTCCAGGGCTCCTGTCATCTCACGGGCCACTGCTGGGCTTGGATACTGCTGAGCAGGGGTCTTGCGTGCCAAGGTCTGATGCAGATAGGAGCCAGTGGGCAGCACTTTCCTCTCAGCTGCTGTTGTTCTAGGATAGGTGAGGCCTTGGGATGTGCAGTGTGGGCCTGTCATGGCCTTCCCTGTGTTCATGGCCTCTTTCTCATGGCGACTTTAGCTCAGGAAGAGGAGAGTGACTCACAGGATGGGAGAGATAGAGCGGGGAGACTGGCTGCGTTCGAGTTGCTGCATTCTACCTCAGTCAGGGCACCGTCTCCTTTTAGAGAAAGAACTAACCGTGACGAGGCGGTGAAGAGCAGGGCAAGACGCGGTGGAATACAAACCAAAACAAAGACCCTGGGAGTAGTAAAACAGAAAGAGGACTGAAAAACCAAGGCGAGCCCCCTGGGGAGGAGGTAGGCGGGTTGGCCTATGGGACCTCAGCAGCAGAGCCCGGAACACAGGCCAGGCCCTTTAGCTACTGCTGAGGGAGAAGGCATTTTGGCCTGGCACATCCAGGACTACATCTGTGTTGCTTCCTTCCGGCCGAACCCTCACCTCTCCATGGAGGGGCCCCCACTCTCCCCACCGATCACCCAGTTACAAACACCACACACAGTTTTTCACTACACTGAATCTGTCAGCTCTACTGGGAGCTGGCCACACCCAGAGTCCAGTGTCCTCGGCTGGGCCAGTTTGGCAAGATCTAGGAACCTTGGGGTACAGCAAATTACAGTCAGGTAATTATAACTTGGCAATGCCAGCGGCATACTTACCAGCACGGTTTATTTTTAATATTTGTTTTCCTGTTACATGTCATATACATAACTTAAAAGCACAGTCATACAATCTCCTACGAGCTGCACCTCCATCATGAGAAACCGGAAACATCACACAGTGTCTACTTCCCTTCCCATGGCTTCCTTTTCGCTCTTGGAGTCTCTTCTGCTTCCCGCAAGAGTCAGAGAGTCATCCAGTCATCCATCCGCAGTGGCCCTCAGCAGGACCAGAGCACAGAAGAGGAGGGTCAGGGACGAGAGGCAGGAGGGAGCTGAGACAGAGACCGGAGACAAGGTGAGTACAAGTCAAGGGTGAAGCTAGGAGGCAGAAGAACAGAGGGTGGACTTCACAGCCCAGTGTCCAGACCCAGAAAGTAGCCATCCGTCCATCTCCTCCTCCTTCCCACTGGGAGGCTCCCATCCTTTCTTTCTTGGAAAATAATCAGCTGTGCATGTTTTGCTGCTGTGACTTCTCTTGCTTGGCTATGTGATCTTATTTGTTTGTTTGTTTGTTTATTTGTTTCCTTTGCATTAGAGGGAGCAACAGAGGCTGGAGAAGATGTGGGGGTGCTCGTCCATCCTGGAGGGTGCACAGCCGGGGTTCCAGGGGGATGTCTACAATCATCGAGGTCTGCTTTTGTAGTTTGCAGGAGGAGGGGGTGAGGGAGCGAGAGATTATGATTGTTTATATTTTCCTGGGAAGAAGAAAAAAAAAAATTCCCACCAGTTCAATTCGTCTGCAAAGGAAGTGAAGGTTGCTGTACATCTTGGTTGTGGCCATCAGCTGACTGCTCCGCCAGCCCCGGCAGCAGTGCAAGGACGCGGTGTTTCCTGTATATATATATCTATATATATCTATATATATATGCTTTCCCTTCCCAGTCTCTCATCAGTGACAGTGTGTCGCAGCTGGGATGTTGGTGTTGTCGGAGAATCCTGAACGAAGGCCCCTTCTTAATGGTTCTCTGGCTCGGGTTAGACCAGACACGCCAGCATCTCTTCACGGAGGTCAGGATTCCTGGGTGCCAGAGGCAGGGCGATGCGGTGGTGGGTACAAAGGAAGGGAGATAAGGAAAATTAGTCCCTTTAAATGCAAGGCAAGCAGTTCTAGCTACCCTTTGCCCTGCATCGTGGCCCAGAGAGGGAGAAAGACTTATCCAAGGCCGCACAGCTTTACTTATGGCAGCTAAGGAGCGGCCCACGTGCACCCAACTCTAGGGTCCATGTGTGTTTGCCTGTTTGTTGCTGAGGAGGTGACAGCTTTTGCTTTGGTCTGGACATCTTTTAGACAGTCCTTTGATGTGACGGCGCCACGGTCGCCGTCATTTTACTCCTCCTCCCTTGTGCCTCTCAGTTCTGCAACTGTTTCACCCAGGCTGCAGGTCTCCTGGCTTCCTGTGCTTCTCTGATTTCTTCCCCATGGACCTGCTGTGGCCTGGAGATCAATTGCCAGACAGCAGTGCTTAAAGGGGAAAAAAAAAAAACCCTAAAACCAAAACAAGACAAAACAACAACCCCCCCAAAACAAAAAAAACCCACCCCAAAACAAACAAACAAAATCCCCCCCCAAAACAAAAAACAAAACCAAACAAACAAGAAAAACCCCACCAGAGCCTGGAGTCCAACTAAGGTTTACCTACAGAAGTGTGGCCTCTGAGGTCACACTTCTCACTCCCTGGCCTGTCTGCTGCTCTGTAACTGTTTTTGTTTTTGTTTTTCAAGACAAGGCTTCTCTGTGAAACAGCCTTGGCTGTCCTGGACTCACTTTGTAGAGCAGGCTGGCCTCGAACTCACAGCGATCTGCCTGCCTCTGCTCCCCAAGTGCTGGGATAAAAGGCGTGCGCCACCACGCGAGGTTGTGCTCTGTAACTGTAGGCGAATGTCTCAACCTCTCTAAGCCTCTATCACTTGCTCTATTATATCGGAGCTGCCTTACACAGAGAGGACCCCGCATATAGGAGCGCCGAATGAACGCCCTGTTGCTATACCTGCTTCGCTGTAGCCCTTGCCTTGACTTCCCCAATAGCCAGAGCTACCATCTACACTACCTTTGCTACCTCAGTGGCAACTACTCAAAAACACAGCATCCCTGACTCTTGTCAGGAATGCATTCAATGGCTTAGCAAGTTGGTAGCCGCAGGATGAAGGTGAGAACCCAGGCTTCCTCTACCCCTCCCCTCCCCTCAGGTAAGGTGAGGAAGCTCCAGGTAGTCAGGTGAGCGCTGTCCTCTTGCTGGCAGTGTTTGGGAGACAGATCCTCTCAGAGGGGGATAGGACAAGAAGAACCCAAACCGTACTGTGCATAACAATTCATTCTTCTCAGATTAGGACAGCCGTTAGTTTACCAGACTAACAGTAGTGACTGGCCTAGCTCTTATGGAACACTTACTGTGTGTCAGGCACTATGGTTATACATACATACATACATATATATATATTCTCTGAGACAGAGCCTGGGGAGTCAGCATGCTGAGGAACATGGGTGGCTGTGGAGTCAGACACATTAGGTTGTCTCTCATCAGTTCATTGTGTTCCCAGCGCTGCAGCTATGGGCAAAACCTGTTGAGGTCGCTGAGCATCTGTTTCCGCACTTGTGGAAGAATGAGGAGACAGTACAAAGCCTGGTGCCCGGCACAGCGTAAGTACCCCACAAATAACAGCGGTGGATACATACAGTGTGTGCATATTTAAGCCAGGGGTCACCTTTGAGTGTTGTGGTTTATCTGTCTACATTGGTTTTGTTTGTTTGTTTGTTTTGAGGCAGGGTTTCTGACCAGCCCGAGCTCACCAAGTAGACCAAGCTGGCTGACAGGCAGGTCCCAGGTACCTGCCCATCTCTGCCTCCCCAGCAATGGCATTGCAAGTGTGCAGCATGGCACCCCCCTTTCTAGAAGTGAGTTCTGGGGCTCAAACTCAGGTCCTCACAATTGCATAGTAAACATTTTACAAACTGAGCTATTTGCCCAACACTTAAATTCCAGTTTTTTAACTTAATAAAATGCAAACATGTGTGGTAATTTGAATAGGAGTGGCCCCATAGGCTCATATACTTGAATGTTTAGTCACCAGGGAGTGGAATCGTTTGAAAGGCCTAAAGGATTAGGAGATGTGGCCTTGTTAGAGGAGGTTGGGGACAGGGAGGAGGCTTTGAAGTTTCAAAAGCCCAGGCTGGGCCCAGTGTCTGTCTGTCTGTCTGCCTGCCTGCCTGCTGCCTTATGGATCAGAATGTAGCTCTCAGCTCCTGCAGCACCATGCCTGCCAGCCTGCCGCCATGCTTCCCGCCATGATGATAACGGACTAAAACTGTAAGCCAGCCCCCGATTAAGTGCTTTCCTCTATAAGAGTCACCTTGGTCATGGTGTCTCTTCACCGCAACTAAGACACATGTGTGAAGTTCATTTTGATAATAATATATTTGGGGACCTAGGAGTGTAGCAGAGCACTTGTCACTATGTGCCAAATCCTGGGGATTGAGCTCCACAGCCTTAAAAAACAAAAGGGCACCGGGTTGTGGTGGCTCATGCCTTTAATCCCAGCACTCGGGAGGCAGAGGCAGGCGGATCACTGTGAGTTTGAGGCCAGCCTGGTCTATAAAGCAAGTCCAGGACAGCCAAGGCTGCACAGAGAAACCCTGTCTCGAAAAACCAAAACAAACAAACAAAAACAAAAACAAAACAAAACAAAACAAAACAAAAAGGGCCTTGGAATGCAGTGCAGTCAGTAGAGTGCTGGCCTAGTGTGCAGCAAGTTGGATTTCCAGCACAGCACAGTACTGGGGGAGGGAGTGAGGGGGAGAATGGGGGGTTGGGGAAGGTATCTGAAATTCCATGAGGTACAGGCAGGAGGATCAGGAGTTCAAGGGTACCGTGGCTACCAAGTAAGTTCAAGGGAAACCTAGACTATGAGACGCTGTCCCCGACAAAAACAAAATGCAACAAAAACCATATTACTTAGCTCAATATATCCCTTTTTCATTTCATAAGTATTAAAGTTACTGAGATAGCTGGCTTTTTTTTTTTTTTTTTTTACCCTAAATCTTCAAAACCCTACATGCATTTATCCTAAAACACTTTTCATCTTGAATGAGTTGGTTCAAGTGCTTGACAGCCATATTTGCCAGTGACTGCCATATTGGACCACACAGAAGAAGCATTGGCATTGTTGCAGACGTTCTTTTGGATGAGACTGGACCACGAGTCAGCATCCTTTCAAATGTCAGGACAACACTTCAGCACTTTCCCTCTAAGAAGGCGGAACTCAAAGAGAAGAATTCTTCTTTTGTTTTTGTTTTATTTTGCTTTTTGTTTTTCGAGACAGAGTTTCTCTGTGTAGCCTTGGCTGTCCTGGACTCGCTTTGTAGACCAGGCTGGCCTTGAATCCACAGAGATCCACCTGCCTCTGCCTCCCGAGTGCTGGGATTAAAGGCGTGCGCCACCACGTCCAGTGAGAAGAATTCTTGTACCTCTCTAAAAAAACATTCACTGGTTCAAGAAAAGGGCAAAGAGGAGACCAGCTACTATTTGTGGAGCCTTTGAGGCGGGTTTGTTCCCAGTGTCACGCATGAGCTGTACACAGTGCACAAGACATAAGGGCAGTGAGAGCTTGCCTTTGCGGGGTAGCGCTGAGGAGAGAACCTGGTGTCTCCCTCATGCTAAGCATCTGTTCTACTGTTAGGCTAAACTTCCAGCACTGAAAACTAAGTGTGTGTATCTTCATGTAGCCCACCCTGTGGGGAACATTGCCTAGAAAGCCTCCTTGTCACTCTTCGCTGTCACAACCTAGGGGTCACACCATTCTGCTTTTATTCCCAATGAGATAAACGTTTAAGCCTGCCATTCACTCCCAGTGAAGGGAATCACAGAGCCGGTGCTTCCCATGTCTGAGACTTTCATCTTCTATGTCCCCTCGTCAGTGTAGGCTGCAAGAAGCCTGACATGTCCCCACACTGCCTTACTAGAGACCTTGAAGGCCTTTAATGACATAGAAAGATGGTGAAGTCCTTGGGGGGGTCTGGCTTGGAGGGCCCGAGAGTCCTAAGTTTGTAAGCAAGCAAAACGGATGAGTCAGAGGCTGTGAGCATCACAGTCCCTTAGCTATATCTCATGACCTTGATGGAGACAGAGATTCAGGGATGGGAACGTGGTACCCAGACTGGCCTGCGCCTCCATTTACATCAGCCCTCCCCCCCCTCCCCCCGCCACCCCATCAACCCTCTCACCCCTTGTGGACTTGCTTTTCTGAACTTGGGGTTTTAAATGCTAAAGAAACCGAGATGCCATTTTCTCTCCTTCCTTCCCTTGGTCTGGAGTGGGCCTCTGTCTCTCTCCTTGGAGCCACAAGCCCAGTAGGTGAGGGTCACAGCTGATCATCTATCTGGGCTCTCAGTGGAGGTGCCCCTCTGAGAGTCTTTGTTCTGCTTCCTCCTCCTCCACACTGTTGAGCCCCAGAGACTTACCTGTGGCTTCCTGTCCCTCTCCTCTGGGGATGGGTCTGTTTCTCTGTAGACAACAGCTTTGGTTACCAGCATGTCTGGATGCTGTAGTTTGGCTTCCTTGATGGCCAAAGCCAGGGCCTAGTGGGCAGAACAGCAGAGTGAGGCACTACAGAATAGCGACTGTGAGAGAAACCGAACACCAGCTCCCCCCACTGCATGGCTGGGGAAACTGAGGCCCAGGAGGGGTGGCCGAGTTAAACAGTTAGAGGAAGAGACTAGAGTGTGGATCTTCTAGCCCCCATTTAATGTCCCCTCTTGGGGGTTTCTTACCTGAATGAGGTCAGCAACGAATGGACGCCTTCTCTGCTCAGAAGGACAGCTGTCCATAGGTCACCCGCTATAGGAGGGACAGGATACCAGCCTGTGCCCCGGAAATACTATTTCCTAGCCCCATACCTGGTCTTGATCGACATCTTCGTCCCCAGTAATGATAATTCGCTTCTCGATCCTTGTCTCGGAAAACCCTCCCTTCACAGTCTGCAGAGAGAAGCAGAGGGCAGGGGAGAGGAAGGTGAGGTCCCTCTTGGGTCTGCTGTGACAAGAGGCCTACACACCTCAGCCTCAGCCAACCGACAAAGCTGAGAGATGGCAGATCACATCTTTCCTGGTCTCCTCAGTGTTCTCCTTTTCTGGTTTGGGGACTTCAGACCGCAGCTCCTGGCTGGCTTGTCACCACTCCCTAGCTACCAAAACTGCCCCATTTATGTGTCCCGCACGCAGCCAGCTCAGATGCTACTCCCTGCCTGGCAGAATCCCAAGGCATCCTGTCTGGCCTTCCCCGACCACCGAGTCTATGTCTCTCCCAGTTCTGGGCCTCTGCACGGGGCTGACCTACGTGCGCAGGGTCTCGCTCACCACCTCTCCAGGCTGCGAGCTCTGGAGAGAGGAGCTGGTAATCTGACCACCTCAGTACCGCCCCCACCCAGGACCCTTCCCAGTCTGACCTGGCAGTGCTGGATATAGACCTGTCGTTGAATGAACAGATGAATGAAATGTGAATGGTGACAAGGTTCTACCTTAAATGACTCGTAATAACCCTACGATAACTTACTCCCTCCACCGCTTTCTCAAGGAACGGGGCGTGGAAACGGAGGATGCTCCGGGACCTAACTGGCTGGTATATTCAAGGAGGATGTGACTGAGGGAAATCCTAGCTGGAGGGAGGCACGGGTGGATAGAGAGGGGCCCCATGCGGTAAGGCACAGAGCAGAGTTTTCTGAGCTGTCTACACTGTGGGGTGTGCCATGTAAGGCGTCCCCATAAAGCCGGCAGGAAGTTGACACTGTGCTCTCATGTCTTTTGAGAGGTTGCTTCCTGGGAAATGGGACAAGGTGCCAAAGCTACAAGGTTGCAGGTGGGGGCCCTGGGTAGTGTGGACAAAGAGACAAGTGTTACCAACCGCACTTTCCCGTTTGGTGGTTCAGCTGGACCTTGAGCTCAACACCTGTGCTTTGCTTGGCTCCTCAGGCTCCCAGCCACAGCTGGGGCCTCTCCTGTTTTCCCTGGCCACCCAGCTGTGAACTTGTTGTAGCCTCCTGGGTCTCAGCCTTTCTAAATTCCTAGGCTGTCACAGCTGATAGAGCCCTTCCCTCCAGAACACCCCCCTCCTCGGTGCACTCCAGCTACCACCTGGCGCAAGCCCTCACCCCCGGGGCCTCAGTTCTTTTGGGTTTGTTTGTTTGTTTGTTTTCGAGACAGGGTTTCTCTGTGTAACAGAGCCCTGACCGTCCTGGACTCTCTTTGTAGACCAGGCTGGCCTCGAACTCACAGTGACCCACCTTCCTCCGCCTCCCAAGTGCTGGGGTTAAAGGCGTGCGCCACCGCTGCCCAGCCAGGCCTCATTTCATATCAGGTACTCTAGAACTCTCCTCCCCCTACCCCCGGGAACCTTCTTTCTTTCTTTCCATTGCATTGCTGGGGATTGAACCCAGAACCTTGCCACCGAGCTTTGCCCCCAGCCCCAGCGAACCTATTTTCACTGACTCACTACCTGAGGTAAACGCTTCCTCCAGCTCTCCTGGTTCCCTTAGACCAAGATCCTCCATAGTCAAGTCAGTCCCAGGGCCCGGTGTCTATCTCATCTGCCTCCATGGTCTGTATTTCCTTGTCCCAAGCGCAACCTATTTCCCAGGCCCCCATCTACACATTGCTGCCTGGTTTCCTACAAACACACCTCATTGTGTCATCTCCAGTAGGCCGGGGATGGGGGTGAGGGGTGGGGGTGGGGTGCGGGGTTGAGGGGGGTGTCCAGTAAGGTTCATACTCACTAGTATTTGCTTAACAAAGTAAACACACAGTGTCTGCCCCTCCTGCTAGCATGCCTCCTGGCTCCTCCACCCTCAGGTGTTCTGCAGGGAGTCCCAAGACCCTACTCAGAGGCTACTCCCTTCTCTCTTGTGTTGGGTGGGTGTGCAGGGAGGACAGTACTATAATTGGTTTCATCCCTAGGGGCCTTGCTAGGCAAAGGATATATACCGTTGAGAAAATCTCCAGTCCCACTAAGTTGCCTAAGCTAGCACGAACTCTTCCAAGGCCTGGCAAATAACAACATTTTCCAAATGCGACCTCCTAACTTTGGGGAGCTTGCTGTTTATCACTCTTCTGAATTTGCCTGGCTCTCAAGGTCTGGAAGATGCAAACATCACTGTTCGTAATTACTTTGGAGGAGAGCGTGTGACCCCACAGACTAGCTGCCAGTGCTGTGTGCAAGGCCTACTCCTAGGACAGCAGTAGCAGAGGAAAACGCACTCAAGAACCAGCAAAGGTCCCCTCTGTGCCTTAGAGACTGGGGAGCCATTGGTCAGCCATGGAAATGACCTTCCCACCTACAGCCCGCTGGGGCCCAGGAGCCTGCTGCTACTCACTTTGGTGACATGGGTGGTGGTAGAGGTTGAGAGGGTTTCCGCGGTGGCGCCGTACGTGCTGGTGAGAGCATCTTTCCCGATGATCTGCAGAATATAACCACCCCCACCCCGGGGGTCAGGTCAGGGCACTGGGCTCTGAAGGGCAGCCAGGGCTAGGGAGACTTTCCCGGGAATAAGCAGGGGCCCCGTGAAGGTGAAGCATGGAAGCCAAGATGCTTTGAACCATTCATTCTCAAACAAGAATGCCAAAACTCTTTCCAATTCTAGACCTAAAACATCCCCAAGCCCGGGGACCTATATAACTCTTTGGACTTGAAAGTCCTAAGACCCAGAGTCCTAACAACACCCTAGCCTCTAGGAATACTGGAAGAATGAATGGATGCCTCCAGGGAGGAAACAGAGCCTCCCAGGTCCTTATCCCATCACAGGCAGGAGCATGCTCTCTCTGCACTAGACACAGAACCACAAAACAGAGTCAAAGCACCGGAAAAGACCTCTCAGTGATGGACACAGGGTTACTGCTGGGGCAGCCACCAACAGAACCCAGCCTAGAACTCCTAGCTCCCTGCTCTTCCTGGTCTTTAAGCTAACGCAGCCGTGTGTGTGTGTGTGTGTGTGTGTGTGTGTGTGTGTGTGTGTGTGTGTGTGTGTCCGTGTCCCCTGTTTATCCCCAGCCCTGATGCCAACACTTTGGTTACATGAGGGAGGTACTGAGGGGCACCTTAGGGAGCCCCTCACTGCATGTGCTGTGGTGTGCTGTGTGCTCACATCCTCAGCTCCGAGTCCCCTAGCCTGAGCTGGCCCTGCCTACTTACCGGTGAAAGAGAACGGATTTCCGTGGCCACCGTCTGTGGGCCTGGGATCATGGCAGCTGCCCCCTTCCCGGACTTGAGATTGTTCTCCTGGGGAGACAATAGTGCTCAGATGGCCAGGTCTCAGGTCAATAGGCCTCCAGGACAGCCAGGGCATGTGACCATGTGATTAGCATCACCATGGGGTCGAGAAGTAACACAGAAGCAGAGAGCTGAGGCATCCATCCCCCATTTACTCATCAACCCCACACACACTCGCATGCTTGCTCACACACTCAACAGACAGCTACCGAATCCCCGCTTTTAGGGATGTCATGGTGAACAAGATATGGTATTGCTCCCTGGAAGCACTAAGAGGAGGGAGGATGCCCAGGCTCTTGTCCTGGACCTTCTGTGCACCTCGAGGCAGAGCCGTTTCCTCCCTACTGTCTGTGAAGAAGAACCTCTGTAAACCAAAAGCTGCTGGTAAATGCAGGTGTGCATGTGGACGGATCGTGTACTTCCTGGCACCTGCTGGGCACTAGGCATTCCACTGGGTATGTGCATACGTGAGATCTCATTTAACCTTCGCAACCACTGAAAGCAATCCTTGGTAGCAGCCCTACCCTACGGGAGGAAAAACTATAGTATGGCTGTTTCAAGTTCCATGGCAACACAAGGTGAGCTCTGAGCTGGGCAGCTCCAAGGATGCCAGCTGCCCGCGACCCACGCCAGCACTCTGGAACCGTCACTCTTGAGCCAGCTCTGCTGGTCTTATCCTGGATTCTAAGTGCTAGATCTCCCTGGAATTATTCCTGGACTTAGTGGCCCATATCTGGCCAAGGGACATCAAGTTTTGGCTGCCCCTCACTTGTGCGCAGTCTCCAGCTTGGCCTTCGTTATGCAGCACCTCGGCCAAATGGGCCCCGGTCTTGGTGCATGGCGAGGACCTGGACCACTGTCTTCCTGCCGAAGCATGGGCACGAACAGAGCCTTCTGCTCCGTCCTTCCCTCTGCCACACATGTAGATGGCCAGGTCACTTGGCACACCATCATGAGGCACATTCCTTGCAGCACCTTGGATTCTAGACTGCAAAGGCCATTTGTAGGTGTGTCTTCTCTCTCCGGCTTAGGGAAAGGGCCTGGTCCCTTTGAGTCCCTCTATCACTCAGACTGCTCACATTAAGTCTCTTATTCTCCGTCTTCCCTCTTGTCCTGAGGCCAGCATCCAATGCTCACCTCCATCTTTACAGTGAAAGCACAAGCCACTAAAAGGGACACAGGTTGTTCAAAGCCTAGGTGCTTCCCTTCTCCCTGCACTGGCTGTAGCCAAAGCCAGGCCCATCTCCCAACTCCCTGGGCAAGGCAACCCCACTATCTCTTCTCGGGCTCCCCTCCCTCCACCCGCCCTCAGCCACCCAGGGAATCCTACCGCCTCATTGATTCCACAGACCCCTATACCTCTACCTGTATAGCCCAGAGCTTTCTTGAAGCACAAATCTTCAGAACCAATTGTCTCCTGAGACTTTCCCTGGAAACACGTGTAGGCACCTCACTCTGGTCAGGTCTGCAGGGGAGCTGGCTGCTGGACCCCTAACATACAGGCATCACACTCCCTCACACTGCACTGTGGGGCATCACCTAGAGGCTTGTGAACACAGACTGCCAGGCTTCCTGGGGCTTCTGAATTAGGCGTTTTGGAGCAGGGTAAGGAATATGCCTTTGTCACAGGCACCAGGTATGACACTGTGTACGAACCATTGGCCAGTAAACACTGTCCTCAGCCTGTCTGTTCTGTCTCCTGCATATCCTACCAGTGACCAAATACTGTACTTTCCCCGGTCTAGTACGTCCTAGGCCCCAGCTCTCTGCCGCATCTACCTACTTGAACCCTGACAGTGCCTCGCTAGATACCGGCCCTTTAGACAGGTCCCCACCTTCTCTTTCTGTCCTCATGTGGGCCCCAGAGCTAGAGACTCTGTTTCCTCCAGTGCCAGATTCACAGCACTTCACACATTGTGGGTGTTCAATAAATATTTATTAAAGGAAGGCAGGAGGAGGAGAGCAAGGGGGGAGGGGGTCTTTGTTGCAGGCCACACTGCACAACAGCTGGTAAGTTAGCAGACACACATAGTTGACGGCGTGTTTCTGCTTTAAGAGCCGCCCCCCTCCCCACTCCCCACCCCCGCTGTCTCTGGAATGAAGTTGAAGTCATCCTACATGGCACCAGAACACTTGGAGCTCTGGTTCGGCCCTTCCTTGCAGCTGTCTCCTCCTCCCCCTCTTCTTCCTGTACACATCTGCCAGCCAGATGTGCTTCTTGACATTCCTGCCCTTACACCTGCTCTCTCTCACCACCTAGAAGCTTTCGCCTGCGACCACACCTCAGCCCATCCTTTACTTACAGCTCCATTGTCCCTGCCTAGGTGACACCTTCCCCAGATGCTCCTAGCAGGAGTGTCACTCATAGCTTCCTCCCAATGGTTCCCTAGGATAACTTGGTCACACTAGTCCATGAGGGCAGGGAAGAGACAGCAGTAGCTGACATCTGGAGACACTAGGCCAGGCACTGTTTGGGGGTGGGGGCGGGGCACTTGGCACAGGACACTTGCTCATGCTCACAGGAACCCTTTGAGGCATGTACTGCATTGCTCCCACCCCACTTTACAGATGTGGAAATGAAAGTTTAGGGAAGTTCGGGTGACTTGCCCAAGGTCATCCGTCCAGGAAGTGATAAGGCCGGGCCTTGCTCATCACTGTGTGCCCAAGAGCTACACACATGACAGGCACTCGTGATGACAACTGAACAAACAAATCCTAGTGGCTTCTGCAGCTCTGTATCCCTGCGCTAGGCAGACACAGACTCATCAATGTTTTCGGAACGAATGGATGGATGAATGGATGAATGAGGACATGAATGAAATGACTATCTACTCACCATAAAGACAAAGTTAAATTTAGCCTCACAAGTATCTCAGTGCCTCAGAGTAATAATTTGGAGCGAGAGAAAGAACCGAGTGACCAGGGAAATGTGCCACCCGGGACTGGTTTAGGTTTACTGACCCCACAGTCAGGTTACTTAGCACCCACCTCTGAGGAATCTGACCTAATGGAGCGATCTTCTCAGGCACAGGTCAGTGGTTACACAAGGGAAGCCATTCAAAAACGACTCTCAATACCTCAAGGAGTATCTGAATCAGGCATTGCTGTGGTCTGTAGCCCCAGACCCATAGAGCTGAGGTTTACACAGGTCAGGACAGGGGCAGAGCAGACAGACTGACAATGAAAGTGGAACTTCTGGTGTCACCGTGGTCATGTGACCTTGGGTTCCTCCCTTTATCCTCCTGAACTTAGGTTTTCTCATTTGTAAAGGATGTAGAAGAAAGAAAGTGGGTAACCGTAGTTCACAGCCCAAAGGTCAAATTTCTTAGGAAACTACCTGACGTGATAACCTATGTTCAGAATGTTGACTCCTATTTTGTTGTTAAAGGCTCCAGAGCAGTGGTTCTCAACTTGTGGGTTATGACCCCACGGAGGTCACATATCAGATATCCTGCGTATCAGCTCTTTACATTATGATTCACAACAGTAGCAAAGAAATCGTTTTATGGTGGGGGTCACCATAAAACGAGGAACTGTATTAAAGGGTCACAGCATTAGGAAGGGTGAGAACCACTGCTCTAGAGTCTCGTAAGAAGCTGCGAGCCAGCCACACAGAATGGGGGTGACCCCTATTTTACAGACAAGGACACTTGAGGGCCAAGGACTTTTCTTTACTGGTCAGACAGCAAATGAATAACAAAATCCACAAAGTCCTTTAGAAGATATCTTAAAACAAAACAAAAACAAAACAAAACAAAACACCCCTGAGTTTCCAATCCAGGCTCATTGCTGCCATCTACTGGCCATGGTGAGAAAGTGGCTGCGACATTGCAGTTTGGGTTTGCTGGCTGAAGACTAGGGGTAGGATGGAGGCCTTCAGGCAGGTCATCTTACCTGCAGGTAAGATTCACCTGGAATTGTAAGATTCCGGCATGCCAAGCATCAGGCGATTCGACCCTGTCTCTCCTGCTGCATGCCTGGGACGCCCAGATAACAGAGCCAGGAATTCCACTCCCACATTATTCAATTTGGAAAACCAAAGACTGACAATATGCACTAGACAACAGGAATCAGGCTGCCTGTCTCCCTGCCAGGGCGGCAGTTGAGGGCTTCCTAAAGCAGCTGCCAAGTTCTGGCTGTTGGGAGGGAGTGAGGGGCAGGTCAGAGAGGGGAGATTCCTGGGTTCCACTTACCATGGTGGTGGAGATGGTCTCTGTGGTGATGCAGGGGGGAGTCATCATGAAGTCTTTTCCCACTGGGGTACCCCCATCAACCTGTGAGGCAGAGGAGGAGGGCATTAGAGATGACAGGACTACACATACCTGCAGCATCTGTCACCTGGCTGGTAGCATTCCCAGTTACAAAGAGACAGGCTTTGTGAGTGGGCACGCACCGAGGGTGATCACATAGCATTGCAGAGGGGCCCCAAGGCTCTTCAAAGACTCCCTTTCAAACGCTCTATTGGACAAAGAAAGAGCAACCCTACAAGTTGATGAATTCTACCTATGGTTTGATTTAGCAGTCCACAGGAGGTTACCCTTGATGTCATGTTTGTTAGGTTTGTGGGTTTTTTGTTGTTGTTTTTTAATTTTTTAATTTTTAATTTTTTGAGACAGGGTTTCCTGTCCTGTCCTGTCCTGTCCTGGCTGTCCTGGAATTAGCTCTGTAGACCAGGCTGGCCTTGAACTCACAGAGATCCACCTGTCTCTGCCTCCCAGAAAACAAAGCAAGTCAGAGAAGGCAGTGACCTGTCCGAGGTGACCCAGCTCTAGATTCTGTAGTGGCACTAAGCAGCTGCGTAGTCATTACTTGGCACACTGTAAGAGTAGGAGAAAATTCTTCTGGAAATTACATTTGTCCGTGTTACTTTATGTCATATTGCAGGTTGTTTGTGCCCGGGAGGCAGGGTGGAACTTAGGGTAAAGGCTCCACCACTGACCAGTCAATCTGCTCAGTCCCTTTGACAGCTGAGACACAACAGCCACTGGCGCAGGGACTGAACACTGTAGCCCTCTGGGCAAGAAGAACCAAGGGGCAATCGCTCTGGCCCATAAACCCAGACCTATACATTTCAATGTTGACGACTCACAGAGGGCATGCGGGACATATGTATCAAGCCGCGTGTCCAGACAGACCAGCTTACTCCAGGGTGCAAGTGAGCGTCGCCTCAGCAACACAAACACTCTTTAGTCATTTGAGCTTGGTTTGTTCATCTTGCCAATCTAATGTGGAACCTCCATGCATAAAAAATGACCCAGGGGAGTGGTTCTGGCCAAACAGTGACTGAGATTTCTCCTTCTCTCTTCCAAAGCCACCTTGGGGAGAACCTCCCCCCCATACCAGTCAAGCAGCCTGAAAGGCGTGGCCCTGATCTGCTAGCCATGAACACCGAACACTCCAAGGTGGGTGCAGGAGGCAGGGTCACCCCCATTTACAGATGGGGGAACTTGGGCTTTAAGAAGTACGGTCTTTCCTCATCCCACCTCAGACCTCAGGGAGGATCAGGGAAGGGAAAAGCTGACCCTACCCTCAAATGCCCAAAGCCAGCGTCAGGCCACCAGGGAGGCACAGGTTACCTGGGTGCTGTCTGCGGCGCAGACTCTGCTCTGCAGCATGGCCTCTGGCTCGATCTTCTTTCTGATCGCCAGACTGCTGACGGTCATGGTTTCTGCTTTCACGGACTGTAAAGGACACGAAAGGAACACTTGAAAACTCAAACCTAGATGCAACTCCTGTTCACAGACAACTGGGATGCAGAGGGCTAAGCTCTCTTCCACGCCCACGGTTCCTCAAGTTTCGGGAGACGTATGAAGACAGGATTTACCGCGTCACTGAGAAATGGCACAAAGGAAGAGCCAGAGCCACCACCGGCAGGGCACGGAGTGGGCCTGACCCTATGCCCCAGGGGCTACGTGTATTGTAAGGCTGTACTAAAGGGATGGTTAAACTTGATGCTCAATGCTTGCCCTACACACACCATCACCTACGCGTTTTGGCCACTTCACGGAGACTGCCGCTCAGAGTAAGAAAAACACACGACGTATCCAGGGGCCAGGGCAGCAGACGGGAACAGGTGGGGGGTGGTGGCGGGTGGGGAGAACGGAGAGCAGGTGGGAGTCTGCTCAGTTTGCCTTTTATCATAGCCACATGGGTTTGTTTGTTTGTTTGTTTGTTTGTTTATGATGTAAGAAAATACAGTGTCTTGGGGTTTAAATTAAAGCCAGAGAAAACACATCAGTTGGCCAGAGGTGGCCCAAGGCCACCAGCTGACAAACTGCTGGAGTCCCAAGCTAAACGATTGGTTTCTTTTGAGTCCCCTGTCAGGCCTAGTTCACGGCTACAAACACTTCAGGCTTGATAAACGGCCTCTAGCTTGTCATGAGTTGGAGGGGAGAGGGGGAAGGGAGAGATTCTTCTAGAACCCTGTGATCTAGCAGCTCATTCAATTACCCCTCCATTGGTGCTGAGCGTGCCTGCCTGGGCCTTAGAACAGCTGCCACCTGATGGGAGGAGGGCAGAGCCACAAGCCACTGTCCTGAGTTGTGCCTGGGGGATGGTAGAGCCAGAGCGTGGCAGGGTGGGGCGGGAATGTGGTGGGGACAGTACTGTCAACCAGGTGACCAGAAAAGCCTGGAAAGGGAGGGCAAGCCTTGTACCCAGAGGGAACGGCATAGAGTAAGAGTCCAGGAAAAATAAGCTGTGTTCACTGCCTGGGGGAGGGGAGGGGCCAGTTAGAGGCCAAGAGCAAGGGTGAGTTTCTGAGAATCCTCTCTGCAGCTCTGTCAAATGGGAGCCGGGCACAAGGCAGAGGAGACTGGATGCTGGCCCTGCATCATCCCCCAAGGGGCTATGTCTTCCCTTCTGGAGTGTCCACTGCCACCCCAAGGTCTCAGGACCTGACAAGTGCAAATAATTGCCTCTTCTGCAGGCCCTGGTAAAATGAGCCTTGGCCTGCATCAGGAAAAACCACGCAGGTTTCAGGCCAGCGGTGGAAGACTCAAGAGTCCAGAGACACATGCTGTCTGCAGGTGCCATGCAACACGGGCGGGGGAGACCAAGGACTCGGTAAGGCTGGCATCACTTGACCTCAACAAGCGATGGGGTCACAGGGTTAAAACACCACGGAGCACGTGTTAGGGGTGACCCGACACAGCAAACATGCGGTTGCGGAGCCATGCTGGTCTAAGAGGGGTAAGTCATGCAACGCCAGACAGGGCTTCCGGCTGCAGCTGATGGCCGCTCTTCTTACGCGTGGCCCAGGGCCCTCTGAACATGCAGTGCCTGTTAGACCGGACCTCCATGAAGCTCCACTGTACCTCAAACTGGGGCATTTCTGGAGTGGAGCAGGCCCCTCGATCGGGGCTGTCCTCGATGCCCCCCGACTCATCCTCTTGGCTGGAGGGCCCCTTGAGGTCCCGGGAGAACACCAGGCCCTCTGTCTCAGAGTCACTTTTATCACGATCCAGCTCGGGGAGGCTTCGGGAGAAGTCTTCAAAGGCGCCCCCATGGTAGTCGCCAATAACTGTGAAGTCCACCTCAGCCTCCAGGCTGGACGTGGAGCTGACTGTTATGCTGGAGCATTTGCGTTCAATGGCCAGGTGGTTGTCCTTCAAGAACACTGCGTCTCTCTCCTGGTCCTGGTCCTCGTCTCCCGTGTCACTCTCTGGGGCACGCGGACGTGGTGGCTTGACTTTCTCCTCCGAGCCCTCCCTCAGCCCTGCTCTCTATGGCCAGATAAAAATCAGGGGGTGGGGGTTGGGATAGGGAGAGAGAGGTCAAGATGGTAAATGTCAAAGGAAATCTCAAGGTCGCGACGATGCTCCCAAATGGAAGAACAGGTCAGGAAATGAAAGAAAAAAACACGGCACGGAAAGGTTTCCTTAGCATCTAACACAAAACAAAATGAAACAAGAACTTCTCGGGGAGGGGGGGGATGCTCCTTTGGAGGGTCTCACATGAAGGGCAAAGCAAGTACAAAGCTAACATCCTTCCAGTGAGTTCTGGACAGGAGGCCCCTCCAAGGCCAGGACCCGAAAGCCTATTAGAAGCAGCACTGTGCGAAAAGGCAGGGATGGAGGCCTGCCACAGGCCCATCCGTGCAGGCGGCATAGAGAGGCAAACTGAGGAAGGACGCCAAGGAGCCAGGGGAACCTGGGAGAGGGAGCTTGAGGAATACGGAGGAAGCCAGCAGCCTGTCAATTGCACTGAGTCTCTCGGGGAGGGGCAGCATCAACCAGGAGGAAGAGAAATACTGACTGGTCCAGGCACTCTGGACTCCAATTTCCTGGGAGCCACACCAGCGCCACCTTGAACTCTATAGCAACCATGGAGAGGAAGATCTGGCCCCATCAGTGTAAGTGACAACAGCAGGCCAAGGGAACGTCCAAGGAGGAGCACCAGCAAATTTTGTCCTAAATACATACCTCTCAACTGGCCTGTCAGGGGTTAAATACCACACGTGCATTACTTTTTTTTTTTTTGCAGGGGTGCTTAGTTTGTGCCTTTTCGTTTGTTTGTTTTGCTTTTTTAGACCAATGTTAACACCCACACACTATTCTGAAAAAACTCAGAGATTCACTTGTTAACCAGCCTCCAAGGGGCGCCAGGTTCTGGAAGGTTGAGAGGTGTGAGGAACACATTCCAGAAGAGGTAGAGTGAGAACAGCCATGGGGGGGGGGGTGGGCAGGGGGTGGGGGGGGTTGCTACTAGAGCAGGTGGCGATCTGGGGAGTAATGCATCCCAAAGAAGATGACCAGGTCATCGGGGCACAGAGGGACTGCAGAGACCTGAGAGCCCAGAGGGCTGGCGAATCTCAGATGCCCCCCCTTCCCAGGGGTATGCAGCGCTAAGCGGCTGAAGAAGCTCTTCTCTTCCCTGGCCGCATCTCCGGATTTGTTCTGGATTAGAGAAGACAGTTAGTCTTTAAGGAGGCGGAAAGAAGCTGGAGAGGGAGGAAGCAGAGTGGAGGAAACTTCTGGACTGTCAGCTTCCACCAGATAGGACACCAGGGACGGGAGAGGATATTAGAAAGACCACTGGATAAGCCAAGCAAACCAGGGAGGAGTCTAGCAGGTGGGAGGAGCAAGGCAAAGCAAGAATGTAATCTGCTGCTGGTGGCAGCAACCTTCTCTGCGGCCACTGTGTGACCCCCCCCACCCCCCACCCCAGACACAAGGTCACAGCAAAGGCTGGGGAATCTAACAAGCTAACAAGGGCTTAGCAGATGGCCCTCATCTTTCAGCCTGGGTTATCTCAGGACCACGTAGGAGAAGACCTTCTAGGGATGAACAAGCAGCACCATTGCAGGAATGATGAGGGGCCGCCGGAGCATGCTTCTAAGAAGCTACGGAGCATGCGGTCAGCCTCCACGCATGGGGGCGTGGTGGGAGCAGGGGGGGAGGCTCGCATGGCCAGTTACCCCAGTAGCTTCCTCCAGCGTGGTTTCACAGCCTGAATCGGGGGACAGGAGCTCTGGTTCTGTGCATCTCTCCTGGTGGGAGGGAGCAGAGGTGTCCTCCCCGTAGTGCTGGGCAGCCAGAGGCATGACGGATGAATGGGGACTTTTAGGGCTGGCCAAGTCCCCAGGTGGCTGGAGTTGGACAAAACCCATGTCTAGAAGTTTATTCCGCTGCTGTTGTTCTATCTGTCCTGGGGAAGCTTCTGGAGGCGGAGGTGGCTCGTGTGGAAAGGCCCTCAGTTCACCCTGACTGGTTCGGCAAGGCTCAGCTCCATGGGTCTCAAATATCCGAATTTTGTTAGCCACTGAGGTCTTGCTAATATCTTCCTGGGGACCCCCTTGGTCCCTATCCTGGTGTGAAGTCTCCTTTGGCTTTCCTGGAGGAAACACCGACCCCAGGAGTGCAGGCCCCTCAGTTCCTTCAGGGACAACTCTGGGCTTCTTGCTGGCAACTGGAGGTGGCTTGCGTTGGCCTCGCGTGTCCTTGGGCTCCGGGGTCTCTTCAGGAAGATGGATGTATCTCAGAACCACAGGGAATTGATCCCCAAAGGGATCCCTGAACTCCGAAGGCTCCCCTGACCCAGGAGGGACTGGGCTTAGAGAAGTGTCCTCCACAGTGTGACCAGAGGAGGCTGGCAGTTGGGTGACTGCCTCTCTGTCTGTCTCAGGCTCTAAGGCTCCTTTATCTTTGGGCAGGAAACTGCCTTGGTCTGGCCTAGCTGGCTTCCTAACACGAGGAGGGATGCTCCTCAGAAGGGCACAGGCCTGGGCATCAAGGTGCACCACTCCTCCTCCACCAGGCGGGTGCGTCTTCCATCTCGCTGGAGGACTTTTCTCAGTCTTGCCCATACAATCTATACTCGTTGGGGCCTCCTCGTCTTCAGCTACCCTGGCCATTGGGTAGGTCAGCTCTCCTTCCAGCCTTTGTTGTGCTTCTTCCCAGCCCTCTGCAAAAGTCTGCCCCACAGCAGCTCCCTGCAGGTCACCAGGTCTCCCATGGTCCCTGGGGGGCCAGACTTCTTTCTCTGAGGAAGCCATATGGGCTTCATCTTTATTCTGGCTGGAACTTGGGGCAGGACCCTTTGGGGCTGAGGACTTCCACTCCCAGTGCCCTGAACGCTCTCCTGCCAGCTCCAGCCAGCTCCCGTCTCCAGGAGGGGCATCCGGGTGCTCTTCTCTGTCCTCTGTGGCTGGGGGCAAGACTTGGTCTTCAGGGCCTCTCTCTCCATAGTTTAGATAGAAGCTTCTCTCTGCGAAGGAGGTGTCCGTCTCATCGCTTGAGTCAGCTCTGGCTTCTGTTTGGGCTGGATCCAACAGGAAGGACTGGAGTCCTCCTTTGTCTGATGCAGGAGAAAGACCCTCTCCCCACACTGGCCCAAGCTCCGCGGCTACAGGGCTTCCCCACGTCTGGAGCCCCTCCAGCCCCTTGCTCAGCTCTACTTGGCTCTCTAGTTGGCCATCTGGGATGCGGTGGTTCCTAGTCTTGAGCTTGGAGCCCTCGAGAAGCTTGTCTGCTGATGGGAATCCTGCGGCTTGAGTAGCCTCTCCGGGACGCCCCTCGACGCATGGGCCTTCCTCTCTCGTCTCTGAGTCTTCTGGACTTGCAATCACTTCCCCTCGCTGTTGAGTGCTCGCTCTTCTGGCTCCCACTGAGTCTTCTGTGGCCACTTCAACTTTGAACTTGTCCACCAGAATGTCTACCTTGGAGAGTCTGCCATCAGCAAGGATCTCAGCGAGGCGTGCCTCACTTTCTTCCCGTGGTGCGGGGGCCACTGTTAGGAGGGCAAGTTCTTCTGGCCTAGTGTACACTCTTTCTACAAATACCCAATGCTCTGAGCCCTGTGTTTCAATTGGAGCAAGAAGAGTTAACATGAAACAGCAAGCACATGAAGGCATGGCCTCTTCCCTCTGTAAGAAGGGACCAATCTACCACCAAAGGGTTTGACACTAGGACTATGTGACCCTGGAACTGGCCAGGCACCGAAAGGAGTGACAAAGCCTACCATCACTATCAAAGTTCTCCATCCCATTAAGACTCTTCAACTACTGATCCGACTTGTTAAAGTGGGATGGGGTCTCAGGCTCCCCCCTCAGGAGCAATGGGAAATGGGAGACCGACATGGACCAGGCCTCTTCCGCTCGTAACTGAATACTTCCCACTGGGGGAGGCGAAGGCACTCACACCACAAGGAATCTCTGGATATTGAGCTGAAAGAGCCCCAAAGACATCAAGAGTCATCCCCTTCCAGGGAAAACTGAGGTCTGGAGAAGGTACCGGTTGGAGCAATGGCTGAAACAGCTTGAACATTCTGGGGTTCAAAGAAATGACTTTAAGACCAATCCTTAGAGAATTCGAACAAAAACCCATGAAAAGTAGAAAAGAACTGACCAGATCACACCACAGAAGAAAAGGACCACAGACCACAGCATCCTAGAGCCAAAGGGACAGAGCGTGACCGTGTCTAACTTTACAGAATCGTCCTCTAGCCGTTCCCACCAGCTTTGACGCAATGAATCATCACCAAAGCCTTAAACATTGGCATTTTACTCTTGGGACCAGAGAATGCTTTTTCCCGACAAGAGCTCATAGGAAGTCCATCCAATAAACGCATAATAGAGACACTGAGCAGCCCTGGGGGAAGTTGCGGCCCTGCACGGCCCCACGGCCGAAAGAGCCTTCCATGTCACGGTCTTCACTCAATGCCTTCAAGATGCAGATGCGGAAATCAACCTCCAAGTCTAGGCCTAGGGGAGGAGAGCGACCGGACCACCTAGTCCCGGAACCTAGAACCCAAGACCTGATTTGGAGTTCTTTGACCTTTAGCCTTCCCACGCTCCCAAGACTACCTCCAGGGTGAGGCGTGCCGGAGGCTCCTCCCAGAAACAGGGCCCCCTCTCAGGCTGTGACTTGGTGACGAGTCTGCCAAGCCCATAAGATCTGAAGGAGCTGAAAGGATCCAGGGAAACCTGCAAACCACTTTTCCCAGGTCAGGGAATCTGACCTCATTAAGAGAATCTTGCCAATAGGAAAGAGATTAAAGGAAGGGGAGGTCCATAGGCAGTCTGGTACAGCTTTCTGAGATGCTGTTTCAGGTAAGTACACCTGAAACTTCAGAGGTGTTCTGGCAGCCTGCAGAGGTAAGGACCTTTCCCATCTCCTTGAGAAGCAAGTTCTGTCAGCTGCCTCCATTTCAGCTTCTGTCAAAGTTGGTCAACAAGGCCCCTTCTAGAATATTCCCACTCCAACTGCAAGTAGCAAATAGGCTAGCTGAGCAATAAATAGTGTGTGGGGTGGAAACTGGCACAGACTGGAAAGATTCCAGAGAAAGGAAATGCATGGTAATGTTTAGTTATTAGATGCCAGGCAGTGGGGGGGGGGGGGTTGGGGGAGAGGGGGTTGCCTCATCGACATAATTAAATTTACTCCAATTGGCAACTTTGTTTCAGAGGGGGAAACCAAGGCTCCCAATAAGGGGATTTGCA
This sequence comes from Acomys russatus, assembly GCF_903995435.1. Lineage (NCBI taxonomy): Eukaryota > Metazoa > Chordata > Mammalia > Rodentia > Muridae > Acomys > Acomys russatus. Next base: position 5,919,691 of record NC_067140.1, on the reverse strand, counting down.
CATGATCACACAGTAGTGATGAGGGAAGAAACAAGGGCTCTGCTGTTAAAAAGCAACAGTTAAAGGATCGTATGGAACAACTTGGCTGGCACCACTGCACTGGGAAAGCCACATCTGGCCTGAGTCACAAGATGAGGCAGCATTAGGGTATCCACAGAAAGGTCTTGCGCATGCTGTTCTCTCTCCTGGGCCCCTGGTTCCTCAGTGCCTTGCTTAGAGTGCCTCCTGCCATCTGACTGAGCTGCCCCTGCTGTCCAGCCACAGGATTGGGAGAAGGGGACAGCTCTGCTTTATGTCAGACAAGGCTCTGCTGGTTCCTGGCTGTTCAGGCCACACCTGAAGCCCTTGATTACATTTGGGGTCAGACGGAAGTGGTCCAGGAAGGGGGTTCTCTAGAACCCACCTCCTGGGAGAAATTGTTGGAAGAGGTGCAGAGGGGAGGTGTTCAACCTCCCCCTAGGGGTGGCCTCAGGGAGGCTGCAGTGCAGGTCCATGGCCACCAGGTGGTAAGAGGAACCCCTGATCAAGACAGACTTCAGTCAATTTGAAGAAAACTATATGCCTAGCACTTGAGAGGCCAAAGCAGGAGGATCACAGATTTGAGTCCAGCCCGCGCCACAAGGAAAGAGCTTGTGGAAGGAGGGGCAAGATGGATGGAGGGGAAGGGGGAGGGACAGGAAGGCAGAAAGGAACGAATGATCCTGTTGACTGTAGATGAAACAGAAAGACTGATGTGACAGGTAGCTGATGAAAAGTGCACACCTGGCTCACTCCCCACACAGGCACTGTCCTTGTTCCTAAAACCATCTCCAGATACCAGGACAGCTCCATTTCCCCTACACTGGGATGCTGCCGACTCCTGTCTCCCTGCTCTTAGGAGAGAACACTGATAGGTTCGTTTTTATTTTTACATGGAGGAAGACTCCAAGGCGAGCTGTGGTTTGTATTTTCCCTTGTCTGGAGCTTGCTCGCATGCCCCTCCTACACTCACAGCATAAGTCGCACAGCTACAGAAGCTTTCTCCATGGGATGTGAAAGGTCTATAGCCTCACAAGCCACACCAACAGGCGGGGCACAGAGGCTACATGGAAGATGCTTCCCTGTGAGCTGACTCCCAGCTCCCACAGACTGTGAAATCTCAGCAAGAGGGGGATGTGGGGATTCCATCCACATGGGGCCATGGGAGACCCCAAGAACCCTTGACTTGATGCTCTTCTGGACTCAGAAACAACACCCCCTCACTTAGAAGGCTTGCCTCTCTATAACCTCAGGGATGCTCTTGGAAGGAAGACATCCACTTTTGCCTTCCTGGAGACTCAGACCAATGTCTCAGATGGGTGTAGACAGCTGGAGGGAGGGAGGATGTAATACCATGTCCTAACCCACAGACTACAGTTAGGCTTCTAAACAGAGATGAGATTGCAGGCCAGGACACGTTCACAGGCCAGGACACCTAATCCCAAACTCAAGGTCAGAGCCTGCCTCTAGAGAGGATCCTGTTTTTGCCTCCGTTGGAACTAGGGGCAATTAGTTGTTCTAACTTCTGGGCATAGCTGCAATCCGTCCTTCCTGGTAAGTAACAGATGAGAGAGAGGCTGGCCCTTCATGGATCCCTGCGATGGGGACACTTGCCATTTACAGCACGGGGACAACATAATCACCTCTGCTCTCATCTCCATGGCAGAATCTGGTCTACTCCCCTCACCTAGGGAAAGGGATTTCTTAAGATCCTCCTGGGTAGACAGGGATGGGCTGGAGGACCAGGAGGAAGGGGTGTGGGAAAGTAAAGACAGTAACCTCAGGAGATGCTGCGAGGCTTTTCTGAGTGAACACTTCCAAGCCTGCTGCTGTTCCGGGTACCAAGTCCTGCTGAGAAGGGTCCTGGGTCCTCTGGGCCTGCAGGGGAGGCCCAGGGCCAGAGGAAAGGTGGAGAGGGAGAAAGGAAAGAAGAAACACAAAAGGAGGGGAGAGAGAGAGAGAGCAGGAGAGACACAGAGTCTGTAAATAGTCCAGCTTTGCAAGCTCCACGTGATTGTGTTAGGTTGTATATTCAGTCAGGAAGAAGCCACTCGAAGGGGGAGACAGGGACAGCTGTAGTCAGCTGAAAGGCAACCTGTGGCTTCTGGCCTGTCCTTCATGGCCACGAACATTCCGAGGGAGTTTCGAATCCCACCACTTAGACTATGACTTCAAGCCTTCCCGGGATGTCAGGAGCTTGGATTATGATTTGAACCTGTAGCTGGGGTCACAGCCATATCTTTTTTTTTTTAAAAGGATTTATTTATTTATTATTTATACATTGCTGTGCTGGCATGCATGGCAACACGCCAGAAGAGGGCACCAGATCTCATTATAGATGGCTGTGAGCCACCATGTGGTTGCCGGGAATTGAACTCAGGACCTCTGGAAGAGCAGCCAGTGCTCTTACCCACTGAGCTATCTCTCCAGCCCACAGCCATATCTTTTAAAAGTTGCCTTTGAGTAGCTGAGGAGATGCCATTATTAGTAAAAATTCGTGTACAGGCATGAGGGTTTGGGTTCAGATCCTCAGCACCTGTGAGAAAAGCCCGGTGTTGCAATTCACATCTGTAGTCTCAGATCTGGTGATGGGGGGACCGGTGGATCCCCGGAGCTCATTGGCGGGCCAGACTAGCTGTATCAGTGAGCTCCAAGTTCAGTGAGAGGCTTGTCTCAAAATAAATAAATAAATAAATAAATAAATAAATAAATAAATAAATAAAGTAGAGGGGCTGGTGAGATGGCTCAGTGGGTGAAAGTGCCTGCTGCCAAGCCTGAAAACCTGAGTTTACTCCCCAGGGCCCACATAGAGAAAGGAGAAACTCTCAAAAGTTGTACACACAGACACACAACAGACACAGAGGCACACCATATGCACACACAAATAAATAAAAATATAATTTAAAAAGTAGAAAGTGACGGAGGAAGACACTCAGTGTTGACCCCTGGCTTCCACATGAATACACACACGTATGTGAGTTCAGGAATGTCACACCCATACCACTGCCACTGCCTTTCAAACTAAAACTTGGGTGTGCCCAGTGGGAATGGTTCCAGCTCCTGCTGCCCTCCCCGTGGCCTGGGTGGGGCCCAACGAGCGTTGAGATGGTTCTGGGAGCTCTGGGTTGTGTGCCCTCGCAGGGTCCTCCACTGAGCAGTGTTGGGCCAGGTATTCTAGTCACCTTCAGCAGTGACTCCATTAACTATCAACGCTTCCCGAGGGACAGTGAGGGACAGTGGAGTGACATTCCGGTCCCCTTTAAGATGACTTTGCAATGAGGCTCGCAGAGGTAACTTCACTCACCTGAGGACAAGAGTCAAGTCATTGTCTATGGCTCCTTCAAGTTTTGCAAATCTTCAAGAACCCATACATGCCAAGGGGCCTAAAAGTCAGTTCTAAATGGTCCCTAGTGCCAAGGTTGGCTCCTATACTTCCCAGGAGTGGTGACTGCAGTTTTCAGGGCTAAGGAACAGGTAACTGGAACAACCTCCATCTTTAATAAGGGCAGTTCCAGTTGTCACCAGCAGGTGGGGCACACCCCCAACTCCGGCCCTAGCTCACCAGCATTCATCTACCCCATCCTTTCTGACATCTCACCCTTTGGGCAGCTTCTGCATCTCACTTCAACCACACCCAGGCCAACACTCGACCCATCTCAGGACTGTGAAAAGTCATTCTGGCCAAGTTTTTCCCTATGGAATGAAGGATCAGGAAGAGAGTGCTGTATACCAGCTCACTACATCACACCCACGGTCTAGCCTGAGTCTTGGTTGTACTGGGACAGAAGACCTCAGAGGAGCGGCTTGTCCAACCTACCGTCTGGTGGCTGTGTCCATCCTGGGTAATTACAAATGCCAATCAATACATGTATAGATGACAACATGGTGACATAATGTTTTAAGTGTGCCACCTCTGCTGGTAGGCACAGAGACTCGCCCTCTCTCTCTCTCTCTCTCTCTCTCTCTCTCTCTCTCTGCCCCCAGAGCATCCCTGATTGCATGACGCTAGCAGCCATGGAATCCCAGCTGTGTCATTTATACATCTCAGGAGACAAGCCCTCTGTTATCCAGTGGGCTCAGCCCACGGCAGGTACCAATTCAGTCAGATGTGTACGTGCCTTGGAAATCATGGCTGCATCGCCGATTTCCAAGGCACGTACACAACTGACTGTACCTGCTCTGTGCATGATTCGGTCTTGCCTCGAGTCAGCTGTGAGTTAATGTCAAGAGAAATGATGTGGGGGCACCGCAAACGCAGCCATCCTGCTGCGCCACTCTGTCTCTCTTGGTCTCAGTAAAAGGCGGCCTCTGAACAGAGAGGGCTCCCAGGGCCCTTCCAGCTTTGCTCTGCAAGGCAGAGTCCTGGGACTCCGTAAGGAACACCAAGGTTTCAGATCAGACAGCACGGTGGCCCTGTGGTCCCTCTCTAGGCATTAGCTCATCTGACTTTTATAACACCCTGTCAACATCTCCACCTAACAGGGCCGCAGAGAGACCAGGGAACAAGCTCCGAGCCCCCCAGCTGACGGAGAACGGAGGCAGGAGCCTAAGTCTAGACCACAGTCTGGTGACCAGTGAGCGACAGCTCGAGAGAGAAGATGCCTACAAGGAAACTGGGGTAAATCCTGCCAAGATTCAGCAAGTGCTAAATATACTAGCCTGGGAGTGTAAACATGGGATTTCCCCAAATCCTATCTCCATCTTTTTCAATTGAGAAAATACCCCCAGGATTCCACCCTGGAGGGCAGGACACGGGGGGTGGAGGTGGGGGATGGGATCCTTCTGAGAATGCCTCAGGAGCAGTCAAGCTTTTACAGTGGACTCAGCACTTTGGTGAACTCCGAGAATCCTTCCAGGAGAGACCATGTGCTCCCTGTACTTTCACAGAAAGCCCCAAAGGGTCTAGCTCCTGGGTAGGGCTTCTAGGATTCTTAAAGTTGAATATGTAAGAGGCTTGCCTAGGGCACTTGTTTAAAAAGCTGTTTCCAGGGCTGTCTCCTGGCAAACAACTGATTCAGTGGGTTCCACATGGGGTCATGGACCCTGTGTTTCTTTTTTTTTTGTTTTGTTTTTTTGAGACATGGTCTCTCTGTGTAGCCTTGGATGTCCTGGACTCACTTTGTAGACCAAGTTGACCCCTTGAACTCACAGCGATCCGCCTGCCTTGGCCTCCAGAGTGCTGGGATTAAAGGTGTGTGCCACCAGGCCTGGCTGGACCCTGTGTTTCTAACAAACACCCTTTCCCCATTTTTCTTTGCTTGGCTGAAGGGGAATACACTAAGATACTCCAGGAGTTTTTGGAGTCTTTCATGTTTTAGGATGGTCCTTAGGACCCAGCAGTTAATGGACTTGACTCTCTCCGTCTAACCTGCCTCCCTGCCCCACCATCCTATAGGCGACATGGGGACACACTACTGTGTGGAGGAGAAATGTAAACATATACTTGACCTCCCCACACACACACACACAGCCCTGTGCTCTTTACCCAAGGTCCCTGTCAAGGCCTTTAGCACGCTACCTACCTCACCGGCTTTCTCAGGGGTTCCCTTCGGCGAGGGGGAGGCGGGCGACGAGGGCAGCCTGCGCTCCCGCTCCCAGTCTCTGTCCCGGTGGATGAGTTTGCTGTTGGGCTCCTTCAGGGTTCTCTTGAGCTCATTGATGCTGGCCTGGTGCTTCAACAGGACGTCCTCCGGCTTGTCCAGGAACTAGGCACGGGAGGAGAGGGTGGAGGAGTAAGGTAAACTGCTCTCAGCAGGCAAAGAAGACGCTGGACGGATGGCATGGCTGCCGCTCTCCACCATCCATCCCGTCTCCCTCACAGCAGCCCAAGGAGCCAAGGAAGCAAGGACAATGAACCCCAAGAGGTGTACTGACAAAGAGGACAGCCTAATGATGTCATCCCCTCTCCTTTCTGTCCTCCTTTACCCCATAGAATTTGACTCCACTCAACCCTCAAATCTGGGTGGGCTCCCGTTGTGCTCTGAGCCCAGATGGAATCAGGCACACAGATGCCTTTCCTGTGCAAGATCTAGACACAGCAGGCAGAGGGTACCAGGGTGAGCAGTCCCTGGTCTGTTCGCTGAGCTGCACTGGCATGCTGGCTGGCTTCCCAGAACCCCCTTGAATCCTGGCTCCTACTCTGGTCAAGACCACTGTACTCAATAGTATGTTCAGTCTAGTAGTCTAGGTGTTTCTGAGGCCCCATCCAACTGCTCAGGCTCATGGAGGCCTGGGATAAAGACATACCTAAGCTGGGTCAATGAGAAAAATGGGCCCTGCTCCCTTACTCAGGACCAGGGAAAGGCTATGTAGTACTCTTTGCCATGGGCCACTGCCTTCTCCACCACCCAGAACCTTCCAGATGCCGTCTAAGCTCTCACTCTGCAAGAGTAGAAAGAGTCAGATAGCGTCAGAGAGACCAGGATACTGGGGTGGAAGTGAGATTCCTGTGGGAACAAGAAATCTGAGACTAGGAGGAAGAGATGAGTTTCAAGGCCTGGCACAAGAATGAGTCAAGTAGAGCTAGAGTCCCGGGCGGGTTCCTCAGTAAATCTACGACACGTGAGTCCACGCCACGGTGATCATCATCTGCCTGTTTCTGGGACTGAAGGACTGGGCTGGCAGCCCAGAGCCTATCTGCAAGGCTATTTGAGGGAGCCACCTGGAAGATAAGCTTGTCCTTGGATAAGGCTACCATCTTCCCCTGGACTCAACTATGGCTCTCACATCTTCTCAGGAAGAAAGCCAGGCCCACTGAGGCCTCTGCCTTCTCCCCAGGTACCTGCTTGGACTTCAGGCATTCCTCCCAGGCTAAGTTAACCACAGAAAGTATCTATCTGAGAGGTCAAATTCAGTGGACTTGGCCCAGTGGGTGAGCACACGCCCCAGTGGTAAGTGGGTCTGACCCGGGATGATCCCCAATGAGACTGCGGGCCCTGTGGGTAAGCTGTGCTCCCAAAAGCTGCAGAGTGGTTGGGCCCTGGGATTCCTAGAGTGAAAAGGCCTTGGAGAAACCAGGAAGTGAGTGTCAAGGCCTGAATAAGAATAAGGCAGGTACACTAGAGTTACGGGTACGCTACAACACGGGTGCCCTGTTGTATAGATGGAGATCAGGGCCTGAGGAGGAGCCTTGCTAAGACCCATTAAGTAGCTGAGCTGGGCTGAAGTGCACATCTCAGTGTGCCACTGCCGGGCCCTGGCTACAGCCTGCTTTTCAGCAGCCCAAGAAGAAACCGCCTCTCTTGTACTGAAGGACCCGGAGAGAGCTGGACGCCGCCGTGAGAGGGAAGGTGAGGGTGGGAGGTGGAAGCTGATGGAAGCAGAGAAGAGAGAATGAGCCAGGAGGAGGTGTCCAGGGAGGCGTCGGCGGCCTACTCAGGAGGGAGGAAGGACTGGAGTCTGAGCAGGCCAGATGTGGGCTGAGGGTCCTCCCTCCTTCCCCACCCAGGGCCCCACCTTCACATCTGGTTGTCAAGAGATACGAAGAACACAGATGAGATGGAGGTGTGGCCAAACAGTGTGAGATGAAGCTAAGGAAGGGGAGCGTGGGAGAGGAAGGAGGAGCTAAATGGAAGCGCAGGACCGGAAGTACTGGTGGATGCAAGTGGGGCGGCGGGTGGGGGGGAGGGCGGGTGGGGGAGGTGGGGTGAGGAGGAGACAAGCATAGATTTCCAGGCCCAGCAAAGAGTGACACTGAGTGGCGGGTAGGGCACATGGATGGTACTAGAATCTGACCTGGAAGCTGAAGACATGAGTGGAGTGGGAAGGAAGATAGTGAAAGAGGGGGTGGAAGGTGAGCACAAACAAAGCTGGAGGGGAGGTGGTGCCAGGGATACGAGCCAGGGACAGGATGAGATGGTGACACTTGAACTGGGGATCCGAACGGCTATCTAGTGGGGGACAGGTCCATGCAGTACCTCCTGCTTGTGTCTTGGCGTGGTTTCCTGCTCCGGCTGGTAGGATATGGCAGGAGGGAAAGGAACCAGCAGGGTCAGTAGGACAAACAGATTAGAGACACCACAACCAGCCTGATCCAGCAAGGTAGCCTTGCGCACTCACGCCCAGCCCCACCACTGCAGTGCAAGCCAGGGAAGCAGCTAGGCTGCCCGTAAGGTAATGAGGTAGTCAGAGGAAGGCATAGTGTAGGAAGCAGGTAGCTATCCCAGGAAGGCCAAGGAGGGGTCAAGTGGGTAGAATAACACTCACGTGTGTGTGTGTGTGCTTGTACGCGTGTGCATAGGCACGTGTGCCTGGGGTTTCCTGCTGCTTGCAGCGGTGAGGATATGCTTAGAGGACCTGTGTCCACGTGACAGAACCAAATGACAGAAAAGGACTGTTTAGCAATGCCAAGGAAGCCACACCTGGCGTGTGCGTGGCCAAGCCTGTGCATGTGAACACGCTATCATCATGTCTGTGCGTGAGTCTAAGGCTGGGGTGTGGAGGTCTGAAAGTGGATGCCCGTGAGGCTGGGCTGTGTGTGCCTGTGGGAGCGTGTATGTATATACACTGGGGAGGGGGTGTGTCCACAGAGTGGGGGTGGGGCCGTGGGAAAGAACACATCTATACTCTATTCTGAGGCCTTTGGTGACCTGGTCATGCTCAGAGGACAGGAGACAGGGTCAGACAACAGTTAGAGAGGAGGCAAGAGGATGCCTGAGTCTCCCAGGAGGTAAGCACCCATGCCCCAGGGAACCTGAACAAAAAGGGGGCAACACGTCCACCTTCACTCCCCACCCTACTCTGCATGTCCAGGCCAAGGTCCTGTCCATAGTGTGCCCCACAGCAAGGGTGCCAGGACATGTGGAGGCCAGGGCTAAGCCTCGGGCCACCCGCCTGGTCCCCTGGAGAAAAGAGTACCATGGCAACCCAGTAGCCTCTTACCTTCAACTCCTTGATCTTGGTGGGCGTCCTAACCTCTCCTTCTTCGGCCTCTGATGGACGTCCCCCTGACTCAGCATCATCTACGCGCCTGTCGCCGTCAGGGCCTGCATCATGATTCTCACTGACGGAGGCAGGGCGGGAGAACTCCGCTAAAGTGGGCAGAGGAGGCAGAGCGACTGCATAAGGCAAGTCTCCACACACTGTCAGAAGCCAGGCCAGCCGCTGCCTTAGCCACACCAGGCACCAGGTGACTCCTCCCCGCTGCAACCCGCTGCTTGCCCTGGTCCATGGCTGGAGAGTCATGAGCAGCTTCCCAGCCTTGGGCTCCTTCCTAATTCCTACGGCATCTGCAATCTCACCCTTCCTGACCGTGTGACAGTGGATAAGTCGTACAGTCCATTTCCTTCCTCATCAGTAAGTAGTATCTATGCCAGAAGGATGAGGTGAGGACCAAGCAGACTAATGTATAGAAGTACTTAGGAGAGTGCCTGGTCCAGAGTGAGCCTTCCATCAGTGCTGGATGAGCAAACATTACTGTTTGGGTTGTGGTCCTTTTCCTGATATATCAATTATGTAGCAATATTGAGATGTTAGCTTTTACTCGCGACAGTGGAAGCTTACAAACAGTACATCTTCTCTGTAAATTAACAAGAGTTCAAAGGGATTCCTTAATGTCCATCTCTCTTGCCACAATTGTAAAATACTTTCCTGAATAGAAGAAGGGTAGGCTTAGAGCCTACACCAAGCCCTGGGTACAACACAAAACATCTTAGTAGGAAAAAAGCTGGGACAAAACCAAAAACAAAAACCTCAAAAAACAAAAACTTCATGGAAGCCAACCAGAGCACACATATTATCCTTGGGGTTAGCCTCTATTAAAAAGGGATGCCAGGGGTTGGGGATTTAGCTCAGTGGTGAGTGCTTGCCTAGCAAGTGCAAGGCCCTGGGTTCGGTCCTCAGCTCTGGGGGGGAAAGGGGATGCCAATTTCCCTGTCATGATGAAATTTCAGGGCTATTTCCCTCTGTTAAGAGCCAACTCCTGCATACTGCCTGGCTTGATTTGCATTGCTTTGTTAGGGGCTAGCCTGGGAACTGCTGCCTCCATTTGACAGAGGGTAAGTTGAGGCGTCAAGAGGGAAAGGTCGCATAGGTGTCCTTTCAGGATGTCAAAACAAGAAGCACAGTCTTCAGACCCAGAGTCCAGGCTTCTGTCCCCGGCAAGTTCGCCCAGCTCTGGGCTAACCTCTGCTGCCACCTCCCCTCTAACCTAAGTTCCGTTTAGCTCTGGCTTAGGAATGGGGCACACAGGAAAGGCCTGGGCCCAACCAGATCTTCTTGCCTGCATGTAAACCATGTGATGTCACTCTCCTGGCAAAATGCCAACCTATCCACTGCAGAGCTTCTTGAACAGAGGCCCAGAAACTCAGATGGCAGAACCTAGGGCCCCACAAGATCATATCCCAGTGAAGTCCTGAGGGTTGTGTCATACCCTGGTGGGACAGAGCTGAACTGCCCAGGAGCAGTAGTGCCTGTGGATCACCATGTCCGGTGCGAACCTTAGTAGTGTCCACCACGACTACCACAGTTTGTTCCGTGGAAGCTGCTGCATTCACAGCCCTCAGCTCCCCTGAGGATCACTCTCATCCCAGCTCCAGTCTGGCCATACCTCCATCAAGGCTGCGGGACATGGTGTATCGCTTGCTGGAGGAACGCTCGAAGAAAGGTGCGGGCCGGTCAATGAGGGCACTGGCTTGGCGTGTCTGTGCCTGGGTCCTCCCACTGTACCGGAACTTAGAGCCCATCACCAGGAAGCCCTTGGGTGGGGGCTCTGGGGACACCAGCCTACAACAGGGTAATGGAGACAAGACGTAGGCATCAGAACCTGCATTGCCAGGCCCGATGTCGAATGGGCACATCAGGCTTTTTATTCCAATGTCCTGCTAACTACAATACTCCACAGTCTGAAGGGGGAGACTTTGCCGCTATGCTAACTCCTCTTCCTGCTCCCCTCAGGCCGCGTGGCCTCTTGTGGCTCTCACTCCACCCAGAAGCGACTCACCGGAAGAATGTGTGGTGCTCGATGCAGACCTTCCACAGGCGCTTGGCTGAGCGGTGGTTAGGGAGCTTGAAGCCGATGGTGCTCTCAAACTGCTCATACTGGGAAGCCAACAAGGGTGGGTTAGAGGTGGGGCCTGGGCCACACTTGCCATCAGCCCACCTACGCACCCCTTCCTCAGGCAGGTTTAACTTCCGCCTGTGCATGTGTGTTAACGGGGTGGACCGAGCCCTTTTCTATAACCGGTCTAGTGCTGGACACCGGAGACACCGGAGAGATCAGCACAGAAGATTCTAGGGAGTAGGAAGTCTCAGAATAATTAAATTGTGCTGGGGAGAAGGCTCCATGGTGAATTGCTTGCCTCACGGCCTGAGGACCTCAGTTCACATCCTCAGAACTTACATAAAGGGCAGGTGGGTGTGGCAGGCCGTCTGCAATTACAGCCAGGAAGGGGAAAATGGAGGGTTCCAAAGCAATCGGGCTAGCTAGACTAGGTGAGCTCTGGCTGTGGGGGGAGACCCTGCCTCACTAAATGGGTGGAAGAAGAACTGAGGATGAGACATGACTCCCAACATCAACCTTGCACCTCCCCCCCGCTGCACACACATGTGCATGCACACATATGTGTACACGTGCATATATGCACTCATGTATACACTCACATACAGCCACACACATGTATACACTCATGTACTACCACACACACACACACATGTACACACCACACACACACACACACACTCATGTACACACCACACACACACACACTCATGTACACACCACACACACACTCATGTACACACCACACACACACACACTCATGTACACACCACACACACACACACACACTCATGTACACACCACACACACACACATGTACACACCACACACACACACACTCATGTACTACCACACACACACACATGTACACACCACACACACACACTCATGTACACACCACACACACACACACACTCATGTACACACCACACACACACGTACACACCACACACACACACTCATGTACACACCACACACACACTCATGTACACACCACACACACACACTCATGTACACACCACACACACACACTCATGTACACACCACACACACCACACACACACACACTCATGTACACACCACACACACACACACATGTACACACCACACACACACACTCATGTACACACCACACACACACACACACACACACAGACACACACACACACACACACAAGAATAAAATAAATAAGACCACAGGCTTGGGGTGAACAGTCAGAGAAAGGTCTACTCATTGGACACACGAAGGCTGCGGTCATGATCTAGCCAGGGTCTTCAATGTCCCTAAAAGTGAAGGTGTTAAAACACTTAGTCTCCAGTGTGGTGCGTCTGGAAGGTGGTAGAAGCCTTTAAGTGGTGGGGCCTACCGGGAGTTTTCAGGACACTGGGGTGTGCCATCACATTGTGGCGTCTTTGTACTCCGTATCTACTTTGTGTCTTGACCACAGCGTGGCCACTCTGCCCCTCATGGCCCCTCCTGCTACATGGGCTGCTTCTCCATGAGCCCAAAGCCATGGGTTAATCAGACATAGACTAACCCTCCCAAACCTTTCTTCTCTATACACAGACTATATCAGGTATTTTGTTACAGTGATGGCAGGCTGGTGTGTGTCTGCAGGAGATGGCAGTGGTTGGCAGGATCTGACTTAAGGGACAGAGGCAGGGAGAGCAATAAGAGGGACGTGACATAGATACAGGTGACAGACTGGCTGCTGTGGCTGGCACAGTGGTGAGGAGCGCCAGGTGGGTCACAGTTAGTCTAACAGTAGGGCTTTCGATGGGAATGCAATTAAAGAGTAAGAAATGTGGGTGCATACCTCTGTGTACATACATATTGTGTGTCCTTGTATGCCTGTGTGTGTGCTCCTGGTGTGGAGACACAGTGGACCACTGCACACAGGCAAATCTAGGCATGCAGATGACATGTACTGACCTTTCTGTGTAGCCTGAGTTCATGTGGTAATCATTTTATTTTGGCTCATAAAGTAGACACATGAGTATACATGCTCACATGCACACATGTTGCTTGAAAGCACATGTCCAGGCTGGCAAGATGGCTCAGCAAAAACGGCACTTGCCACTCTGCCTGATAACCTGAGTTCCATCCCCAGGACCAATATGGTGGAATGAGAAAACTGACCACAGCACATTTGCACACGTGTGTGCCTGTATACATGTGTGCACGCATGTGTGTGCGCGCGTGCACACACACACACACACACACACACACACACACACCAAATTGTGACGTCACATGTCCAGGGTGTAACGTCAACAAAGAGACTAAGAGAGGCAGGGAGGAGGGAGCCCCATCTTCCATAAGCCCCAGAACCGTGTTCATGTTTCCTGGGTAGGAAAAACCCAGGCCAGCTTCTGGGGCCCACTCTATTAGGGTCAGTCAACCCTTGAGTGTAGGTAGGGGTGAGGAAAGAGGGGGCACTGTGGGCCAGGCTCACCTCCCCAGGCCGGATCTTGATGTAGAAATTACTTCTCTTGTAGGAGATCTTGAGAATCTTGGGCCACGCAAACCGGTTGATTCTCAGGCGGTCCCGGTAGATGAGCAGGCCGTTGGCACAGACGCCTAGCATGATGTCAATGCCCTCAGAGTCCTGCACAAGGAGAGAGCACAGAATGGGAGTTCTGGAGCCAGGCAGGGGCAGCCGGTCACACCCTGCTCCCTCACCCCGATCTCTCCCTCCTGCCGTCATTTAGTCATCCTCACCCTCAGGCATCCGTTCACCACTCGTTCCTTCAGTCGCTTGCTCTGTCAGTCACCCACCCACTCACCAACCGTGCAGGAACATGTTCATGGCAGGGCCACGTCCCACACACTAGTGTGACAAAAATAAGCTAAGGCCTCAGGCTATCTCTCACAGGTACCCAACCCAGTGGTGGCACAAACGGGTTCGTGAGGAAGCCGAACCCAAGAGGGAAATGATAAAGGTCTGAGAGTGGTTTGAGAGGTGAGAGCCCCAAAGGTTCCAAGTCGGAGGCAAAGCAGTCCAGACAGCAGCTTTGGCGGGGGGGGCTCTGGCTCCCCCAGAAAGCACCCGAGGTGAAGGGCTTGCTGGTACCTTAGCATGGTGCAGATCAACTCCGTACATGGAAAGTTTCTTGGCGTTCTCCAGGAAGTGGATCTCTGCCTCTCCGGGGGTCATGCCCCTGAGGAAAAAAAAGTGGTGGCTGCGGACGTGGCAAAGGCCCAGGCTGCACCCAGCTGGCTGTAGGCATCACCACCAGAACTGGCCAGCCCAGAAAGATAGGTGGGCAAGTCTTGCCAGAGGCCCTCCCCTCCGCCCTCAGGACAGGACTGAGTGCTCCTCTACTTCAGTCCTCCAGTCCCGTTTCCTGAAACACTCAAGTCCAGTCTCTTTTGTCCAGGAAGCAGACAAGAGCTAGAGTGTGAGAGAGTTTTTGGCTCAGTTCCCACCACCTTAAGTAGGAAGTTTATAATCCTGCTTTTTATGGCTGGGAGACCACTGATGAAGACAGTGTTGACCAGAATCACCCAAATCATCCTAATCACCCACCTCAGATGACAATCTAGTGTCAGGCGCCACTTAATCTCCCTTAAGAAACATGTACTCAGACTCCCTTCCTTTCAAGTTGTGTCAGGAATCGAGCTCCATCTTTGCCCTGGCTGCCCGGGAGCTCAGGCTGCAGGTCACACGCAGGACAAACAACATCACGGCGCTGCTTACTGTTGGGGCACTTGACCTACATGCGGCCGCTCAGTCTGTGAGGCCCATGTTGTTCTCAGATGAGGCAGCCAGTGCTGGGGGAGGTTCATTAGCATGCTGAAGAGCACGTTACTATTAAGTAAGAGCAGAGTCTGGCCTTAACTCTAGGCAATGTGGCTCCAGAGTTGGGATTCAAACACAAATCTGTCTCTCACACCCTCTGGCCTCCGTTTCCTCCGCCCTGTCCACCTCGGAGCTTCTGCGTGGGATTCACGGGTGCCAGATGTCAATGTTCTCTAAGTTCCAAGAGTTACGATGATTGCTGCTGGCACTGAGAAAGCTCACATTGATCTGTTTCTCTGTGAATTACTATGACTTGTACAAATTCCCAGGGCACCTTGCTATCTAGCGCAGGCATGAATGGCAGGTGTCAGGCAGGGTACCCTCATCCTATGTCCAGGTGGCCATGACTACCCGTGTCCTACTCAGTATGATTCTATGCAGTCACTGCCAACCCAGCATCGCTGGTGTGCAGATCTCGGACGACACTTACTTGCTATCTTTGACCCCAGCATCCATCACACCTCGCAGGCTCATCCCATAGATGAACTCATCACATTGGTCTTGGGCTTCCTCACCAGATGTGGCCCACGGCACACAACCCACCCCCATGCATAGGGATGAGATATCGCCAGTCTTTCCTGTAGGCGTGGCACTGTACCCTTTAGAATGTTCCCATGACAACCTTGAGCCTGGAACCCAAAGCACTTCCAGCTTAAAAGGACCCTACAGATCGTTTTTGATCCCAGGTCAGTAGTATTTCTGTGCAGAGCAGACACTGAGAAACGGCAGCGGACCGTGCTCCCACTGTCGCAATTGCTTAGTGCTGTTATGGGCATTTGATGCCTGCGGCCCAAGGAGCTTACGATCCTATGTGATGAGTTCTGCTGCCCTAAATACCAACGGCTGAGCACCACTCGGCATCTCAATCTGTGTATTTATAGGTGAAACCCGGGCTTGCAGAGGTTCAGCCACTAGCCGACGATCACACATCTGGCCAATTATCGTCTAACTCCAGAACAAACTATGCAATCAGCAACTCAACAAATACGCAATCAACAACTCAACAGAGTGTGAGATGAATAACACAAATGCCCCAAATGACAGATAGCAACGCTGAGCCCACACGTGGCATGTCTTTAATATCTGCGTGGCAGCCTCCATGGGGCATGCTGACCAGCACTGTGCTGAATAGATGAACACACCAAAGCACAGGGGCATGAAATGCCCGGTCAACATTCCCAGATTATCGAGTGGCACAGTCACATTGGCATCTGCATTTACACTTTTGAAATATGCACCAAAACCTCTGCATCAAGACCCTTACCCAGGGGCATGCCACCCTCATTATATCTCTGAGTAAGAGAAAAACATTTAAGTATTTAAAAGCAGTATATGAAGTGATATATTAATGTTACTTAAAATAATATATTCCTTTAAAAAATTTAAGTATAGGATTTACAAAGATGCTGGGTACCTCTATACATTTGTATAGAATTTACCAGGATGGTGGTGGATCACATCTTTAATCCCAACATTCGGAGGCAGAGGCAGGCAGATCTCTGTGAGTTTGAGGCCTGTCTGGTGTACACAGCAAGTTACAGAACAGCCCAGGACAGGGAATTTTATCCACACAGGAACTCAAGAAATTGAGATCCAAGAGGTCACTGACAGTCACACAGATGGTCCCAGTCAGTGCCTCCACATGGAAATGACCTGTTCCCAGGCACCTTGGGTAAGGAGCAGTGCCAGGCGGCGTATGTCAGACACAGCATCCGGGGCTTAGCACGTCAACCTGTGAGGGCTGCAGTATATCAGGGCCAGGCTCTCACCTGTATGTCTTGTGCAGCTCCATGATCCTCTCCTCCAGCTCCCGGGTCTGGTTTGGGGCGAAGCGGAGCTCGCTGACATAGTTGCCCACATGTTCCTCCGCATCATAGTCACCCAGCTCAGCCTGCACGGCATAGGAACCCAGCAGGGCATGCGTGACAAAGGAGCAGGGCAGGCGGCCTGTGATGATATCTGCCCTCAGCTGCAGGCACAGGTAGTACCTGCAGACAGGGAAAAGGGTGGTCACGGCTCTACACCTCCAGGTGGCCCAGACCTTCACAGCTGGCCTACTGGAACCAAATAAAATCAGCGCAGTGAGCCAGGCATGGTGGCACATGCCTGTAGTCCCAGCACTCGGGAGGCAGAGGCAGGCGGATCACTGTGAGTTCGAGCCCAGCCTGGTCTACAGGGTGAGTCTAGGACAGCCAAGGCAACACAGAGAAACCCTGTCTCAAAAAACTTAAAAAAAAAAAAAAAAAAAAATCAGCTCAGTGGAAAATGGTACCCATAGACACCGGCATTTCATGGCTGATGAGTGGGTGTGTCCTATGAGCAGGTTTTGAGGCATGCCATGCGACTTCCAGCATTTTTGTTCATTTCTGAATTTGAAGAAGGTTTTTTTTTTTTTCTATTTTAAGAGACTTTATGAGATTTATAATGCATTTCCAAGCTCAATAGGGCTACTACTGGTTTGGCCCTTGGAAGAAAAATGACTTGTAGGTTTGTTTGGTTTATTGATTGGTTTGTTTTGTATATGTATGCATGTGTAAGATGTGTGTGCAAGTGCACACATACCACAGTGTGTGTGTGTGTGTGCGTGCGCGCGCGCACGTGTGTGTGGGTGTGTGCGTGTAAGTTAGAGAACATTTTTCTTTTCTTTTTTTTTTTTTTTTAATTTTGGTTTTTGTTTTTTGAAACAGGGTTTCTCTGTGTAACCGCCCTGGCTGTCCTGGAACTCACTTTGTAGACCAGACTGTCCCCCAACTCACAGCAATCCTCCTGCCTCTGCCTCTCGAGTGCTGGGATTAAAGGCATGCCCCACCACTGCCCGGCTCAGAGAACAATTTTTTTAAAGTTATTTACTTTATTGTATGTGAATAAGAGTCTTGCCTGCATGTATGTCTGTGTACAGTGTGCATGCTTGGTGCCTGTGGAAGTATGAAGAAGATGCCAGATCCCTTCACACTGCAGTTATGAGTGGGCGTAAGCCACCATGTGGATACTGGGAATTGAACCTGGGTCCTCTCCAAGAGCCACAAGTGTTCCTAACCACTGAACCATCTCCCCATGCCCAGAGAGCAGTTTTGACTGGTTTTTGTTTTGTTTTGTTTGTTTGTTGTTAAAGGAGTGCTGGGGCAGCAGATCTTCTCTTTTTTTAAAAAAAAAATATTTATTGATTATGTATACAGTGCTCTGCCTGTATGTACCCCTGCACACCAGAAGAGGGCGCCAGATCTCATTATAGATGGTTGTGAGCCACCATGTGGTTGCTGGGAATTGAACTCAGGACCTTTGGAAGAGCAGCCAGTGTTCTTAACCTCTGAGCCATCTCTCTAGTCCCAGTCTTGACTGTTGATCCTTGCCTATCACCTTGATGAAGGCAGGGCCTTTTTGTTGCCCCCTGCTGTGTGCACCAAGATAGCTGGCCCTGAAGTAACTGAGGCTTCTCCTGTGCCTACCTCCCATCTTACCATAGGAACCCTGGGATTGCAGGCAGACATCACCAATCTTTCCTTTTATATAGGTTTCAGGGGATTTGAACTTGGTTCCATACACTTGTGTACAAGAATTTTATTCGCTGAACTGTCTCCTTAGCCCAATTAGTTGGTTTTGAGGCAAGTTCTCACTCTGTAACTCAGGCTGGCCTGGAACTCATGATACATCCTAGGTGGTTTTTAATATGAATCCTCCTACCTCAGCCGTATAAGTGTTGGGATTATAGACGTGCATTCACTGTGCCTGACTTTTATGTAGTTTTAATTATGAAATAGAATACTTTCTGTTTTCCTTTTCTTTGTGTTTTTGTTTGTTTGTTTTGTTTTGTTTGCTTTTTCGAGACAGGGTTTCTCTGTGTTAGCCTTGGCTGTCCTGGACTCACTTTGTAGACCAGGCTGGCCTCAAACTCACAGCGACCCGCCTGCCTCTGCCTCCCGAGTGCCGGGATTAAAGGCGTGCGCCACCACGCCTGGCTCTGTTTTCTTTTTTAGAAGATATCACTGCATAACTCAACCTGGCTTCAGATTCAGCTTCCTAAGTGATGGGATGATAAACATGATTTGTTTACTCATAAGCTTCACAGCACAATAACTGAGCAGTTATCACTCTGTTCTTAACCCTCTGAACTAATCTGGTTTTCTCTAAGCTAATCCGGCCTCCCCGCCAGCGTATATCTCAGAGCACTCTGCAGCTTTCCTGCTCCTGCTCCTTCTCCTGATATCTCTTGGATCCCCTCCCTCCCATCACCTAACCCCCTGGTTGAATCTACTGATTCCTCTTCTAATTTCTCCTCCCTTGACTGTCAGGAAGTCCAGCCCTATTCTCTCCCTTGCTCAGCGATTGGCTGTAAACTGCTTTATTTGCATGTCAGGGGACAACTGGGGATCAGTGTTTACATAACATTGAGACAGGAGATTCTCAGAACAAGAACTGCAATCAGATATGGGGGCTACAGAAAACAGCATTTGAATTACACAATAACCTTATGCCTACAAGCATGTACCACCACACCTGGCTTATGCAGTGCTGGGGAGAGGACCCAGAGCTCCCTGCATGGCACACAAGCACTCTACCGCCTGAGCTGCATCCTCTGTCCTGCAAGAAAATATATTCCTTGTTGCACTGTGACCCCCAAGATTGTGTTTTTTGGGCTAGAGAGATGGCTCAGAGATTAAGAGCATTGGTTGCTCTTCCAAAGGTCCTGAGTTCAATTCCCAACAACCATATGGTGGCTCACAACCATCTACAATGAGATCTGGTGTCCTCTTCTGGCTTTGGCTTGCAGGCAGAACATTGTACACATAATAAATAAATAAATAAATCTTTGAAAAAAAAAAAGATTGTGTTGTTTACTGGAAAAGCCTGTTTGTAGTTGTGGTGTGGCTTAGCCCTAGCACATACCTTTATTTAATCCAAGAGCTTTCTGTTTGAATATTGTAAGCAGGATTAAACAACTCAACCCTAGGTCAAGAAGTGGAGCAAACAACCAGTTGACAGGGAGTGAACAGAGGAGAAATCCATAGAGAGTAAGAGGAAGTCAGGAGGATGGATAGAGAGAGACACACAGGAAGCAGAAGGGAGGGACATTCAGTTTGAGGGTGTTTCTGAGGTGGCATGGGGAAGGAGCATTCCTTTTGGGACTTTGGCTAAAGAGGAAGGTCAGCTGGGTACTTTCTCTGCCTCTCTGAGCTAGCAGGTTTTTACCCCAGCATATGGCTCCCGAGTTTCTATTGGTAAAGTGGAATGATTGAACTTTAGTTTAAAAAAAAAAAACAATTCTCAGATGGAAAAAAGGAAGGAAGGCAGGAAGGAAGGAAGGAAGGAAGGCAGGAAGGAAGGAAGGAATCCCAGCAGTGTTTCTGAGGTTCCCCTTGATGGCCATTCCCAGTTCCCTCTCTGAGGCCACCAGTTATTCATGTGGTATTCTAGACGTTTCTCCTCCATAAGCACAGGCATGCATGTGGCTTTAACTGATGGCTGTTCTAATATGCAAATAGTATCAAATGCTGCATCTGATTCCAGAGCTCTCCATGTCACACGCAGTGACATATCCTAGGAGAGGCATCCATGTCAGCACTCACAACTGTCCACATGTACTTCAGCCTCTGCACCGTATCCCACAGCTCCGATAGGCCTGCTTAGCAACACTCTCCAAATGGTTTTTTTTTTCAACTGATTCATAAATACTTATGAATATATGTGAATTCATACACACACTACACACACACACACACACACACACACACGTAGAGAGAGACAGAGTGTGTGTAAGAAATAAAGAAATAAAGGAAGCATGCACATGCCAGAGTTGGTAGAAATCAGAGGACAATCTGGGGAGAAGATTCTCTCTTTCCAACACCTGTGCCCAAGCAATCAAGTTCAGCCTATCATGCTTGGTGGATGAAGCTCAGCCCATCAGGTTTGGTGGACCAAGCTCAGCCCATCAGGCTTGGTGGACTAAGCTCAGCCCATCAGGCTTGGTGGACCAAGCTCAGCCCATCATCAGGCTTGGTGGACCAAGCTCAGCCCATCATCAGGCTTGGTGGACCAAGCTCAGCCCATCATCAGGCTTGGTGGACCAAGCTCAGCCCATCAGACTTGGAGGCAAGCACCTTTACCCACTGAACCATCTTGCGGGCTCTTTCCCTAAACTTTCTTCTGCCTCCAGCCCTAAGTGAATTGTTTAAAAACCAAATGGGTCTGAAGAGGCATTTCCAGCCACCAGGCTGTGACTTCTTACAGCTCACAGTCACACTTGGATGGATTTTTACCATGTAAGCCGTTTTGCTGCCATGGGCGCCATCACTGTTCACTGGAGTAGGGCATGGGGCGCATCATCGTCAGCCCTTCTCTGCCGTGTCCTACTGATTACCCGCCCCCAACTTCCCAAGTCTCTTCCTTCAAAGTGACTTTGACTTAGTAGAATTTTTAGTGCTCTGTGACATTACTTCAGAACCAGAGCTGTGGTAAGGGTCACGTGAAACCTCAGTGAGCACTCAGGTCCAGGATCCACAGCCACACACACGTCACAGGAGTCCAGCATGGGCCTGTGACATTTTCTTCAAGAGTCTAAAAATTCAAAAATCATTGCCAGTGCTCTGGCCGATCCTTCATTTCGATCAATTTGTCATTTTGACCAGTTTATTTTGGGCCTCGCTATTTTTGACCAGATCAGCTGCTCCTACAACCCAACCTTCTGGAGCCATCTGTGCTGGACAGGGCTAGCCTTCATCCTGATGTCCCGGGGAGCCTGATGCCCAGGGCCTGGCACAGAGAAGACACACTCTGGTGGCTGTGCTGGCCTAAAGCTCTGGATTAGGATATGACTGCTGTCACCTTGGCCCCAAGCTGATCTCAGGGCTCAGAGTGGGGCTACTGAAGCCAAGGCCTGCGACCTGCTCTATTTCAGAAACGTCTGTCGTCTCACCCAAGGCCATCAGAGCACTGGTACACTGTCTGGTCAATGGGTATCAGGCATTAAAAATGGACCTGATATCCAGGCCTGGTGGTACAGGCCTTTAACTTCAGACTAAGGAGGCTGAGGCAGGAGGATGAGAAGTTCAAAGCCAGCTCAGGAAGCTTAGTGTGACTGTCTCAAAATTTCTTTAAAAGTGGCACTGGTCAGTAGTTGAGAACACATACTGCTCTTCCAGAGGTCCTGTGTTCTATTCCCTCAACCCCTCCAGGGTGGTTCACACTGGCTGAAATGTTAGCTCCCGGGGATCTGACACCTACTTCCAGTCTCTGCAGGGGATACACATGGTATACCCTCATGCAGGCATACAAATATGGATCAAATAATATTAAAAGAAATTATTTTATTTTAATAAAATAAAAATAAATATTAAGATTTTTAAAATTGTATTTATTGTATATGAGTGCTTTATCTGCAGAAGAGGGCATCAGATAACATTATAGATCATTGTGAGCCACCATGTGGTTGCTGGGAATTGAACTCAGGACCTCTGGAAGAGCAGGCGGTGTCCTTAACCACTGAGCCATTTCTCTAGCCCCCAATATTAAGATTTTTAAATAAAAAGAGGGCTGTGTTAGCTCAGAGTGCTTGTCTAACATGCACAAGGCCCTATGTCCAATCCCTAATACCCCCCAAAAAAGGGGGTCCAGTGGGAGAGAGCGAGGGCAGCTTAGCAGCCCCTCTCACTGCAGAAAAACTCCAAGTCTACATGTTATTTTGGGAGTGTAAGGCCCACGATGTGAATGGTGCCAGACCAGGATATCATATAACGAGGCAATGTCTCTAACAAGACTTAAAGACAGGGGCTTCCACCTGATCAGTTTACCAGAGGCAGGATGTGCCCATGTAAGCTCCCACCCTGAAAGGTACTCTGCCCCCAGTGCCAGTCCACAGGCCGCTGGAACCTACGTGGTCCATGTTCACCCCAGTAGTCCAGGCAGCCTCTGCAGGGCTCACATGCCTCCTTTTACCCCGACCCACCTGACTTGCACGGAAGGCACCAAACTCCCACACCCGAAGTCTCTCTTGCCTCCTCAACACCACAAACTGGCGTCCCACCCAGAACATCAGACTTCATGTGTGCTGGGTCGCCTGACCGGGAAAGGGTTCCCAGTGGGGTTAGAAAAAGGTTTTATTCACGGTCAAGATTAAAAATGTGTGGTTTTTCAAACACAAATGTCTAAAATATCTAACTTCACTCAACTTTCAGGCCCAATTCCCACAGGTCAGTGACTTTCCACAGCCTGACAGCAGCCATTTTAATTATTAAACTTTTATTAACAGTGAGAGAGAGAGAGAGAGACAGAGACAGAGAGAGACAGACTGGGGTGGATAATGATACTAGGATTATGTAGCACTCAGAGGACAGCAACTTCAGAACTGTTTTTTTCTCCTTCCGTCTGTACATGGCTTCTGGGGATTGCGAGCCATGCTGCCAGCCACACAACCATTTTAGAAACACGTCCTTTTAAATGCACAGTGGGTCCCGGGGACCCTATGACACTTTTCTCTGAGGTTACGATCAGCCCCCACTGACCTCTGCATTTGAGTCCTGTTTGGCTCATATTCACTACTTTGTTGGGAAAGCACCTACTTGTCCTATCACACACAGGCTTTGTCTCCCAGGGCCAGCACGCTGGGCCCCACTGACAGCTCCACAGGACCAGCCCATCTCCCCCTCTCTCCAGAATCCTCACCTTGTGATGTCTTCTGTCAGCTGGGCCGGGTCAGGAGGGTAGAACTTGACTGTGAAGGCAAAATTCCAGGGGCTGCCTAAAAGGAGAGAAGGCAGGAGAGCTCAGAGAGGCCTTGTCAGCCTAGCGGCTGGCCCAGACGCACCAGCCAGTGAGCACTCCTTTCCAGCTTTCCCTCTCCTGGAACGCCTTTCCCACTTGGCAGATGAGGAAACTGAGTCCCAGGCGAACAGACTTGGGTAGGACAGCGAGATAGCTCAACAGGAAACAGTGCCCGCTGTGCAAGCTTGGTGCCCTGAGTTCAAGGCCTGGGGCCCACAGCCAAAGGGCAAACTCCTGAGAATGTCCTCTGACCTCCATATGTGCGCCTTCATTCATGTCACACACACACACACACACACACACACACACACACACACACACGGACTGCTGAATTTCTTCATTAAAACATGACTAGCAAATGAGAACATGGGGGCCCACGTGACAAAGTTGACCAGCTCTACTCAGAAGCACAGGAATTTAAAACCGTGAGAGTGAGGTTTTTGTTGGTTGGTTAATTTTGTTGTTGTTCTGTTTTGTTTTGTTGTGGTTGTGTGTGTGTGTGTGTGTGTGTGTGTGTGTGTGTGTGTTGCAGCTACCTTCCCAACCTCAGTTTCCTTTTCATAGACAAAGATTTTAAGGACCAAT
The DNA here is from genome assembly GCF_903995435.1 of Acomys russatus. Classification (NCBI taxonomy): domain Eukaryota; kingdom Metazoa; phylum Chordata; class Mammalia; order Rodentia; family Muridae; genus Acomys; species Acomys russatus. The sequence continues at coordinate 5,895,535 of NC_067140.1, read as the reverse complement.
CAGCTAATTGGTAACAGACAGCAGGTGCCCAAACTCTGGTCACTCGACCCCAGAGCCCAGGTTCTTAATCGCAGACTCATTAGAAAAGGCCTCCACACAGGCCCCATCTCAGGAAGAACAGCAGCGACAGCAAACATTGCTCAGAGCCCAGCTGATGTTCCCTACACAGCGTGAGCGCTGGGTCACCCACACTGAGTGCACTGGGGCAGGCACTGCTGCGCCCCACATCTGTGCCTCACATCATCCTCACAGAATCCCAAAGCTGTGCTATCATGGCCCCACTTCACAGTGAGGAAACTGAGGCATCGAACAGTTATGAAACACAAGAAGTAGGAAGTGAGCTAGAACTCCTTCCTATTCAAGCACTGTGTCCAGAAGCAAACAGCCGCCATGTCTAGTGATGCCTGCGTGTGTGTCACTTTCCTGTCACTCCCAGCTCATGAGGTGCAAACGGCTAGTACACTTGCCAAGAAGAGGCAGAGCCTCAGAGACACTTCCCAACATGTCTGAGGTGACAGGCAACGAGGCTTGAGGGAAGAAATACCTATGTCATGAAGCCACCAGCAAGGGTGAGGGGATGTGACCAACAAGAGAACAACAGGGCTGGAGAGATGGCTCAGCAGTTAAGAGCACCACTTGCTCTTCCAAAGGTCCTGAGTTCAATTCCCAGCAACCACATGGTGGCTCACGACCATCTATAATGAGATCTGATGCCCTCTTCTGGTGTGCAGGTGTACATGCAGGCAGAACACTGTATACATAATAATAAACAAATCTTTAAAAAAAAGAGAGAGAGAGAGAGAGAGAGAATGGAAGCAAAACTGTTCACCTGAGTCCCAGAAGACAGGATGGGGAGAAAGAGGTGGGCATTTCAGAGACTGGGACAGAGGCAAAGCTCTAATAGAGGAAGGGTGTGTGTGTGTGTGTGTGTGTGTGTGTGTGTGTGTGTGTGTGTGTGTGTATGTGTGTGTAGGGATATGTATGTGTGTGTATATGTGTGTGTAGGGGTATATGTGTGTAGGGATATGTGTGTATGTTTGTCTATGCATGTGTGTGTAGGGATATGTGTGTGTGTGTGTGTGTGTGTATGTGTGTGTATGCACACACATGCACGCACAGGTGTTCTCCTTGTTCATGTACTAGGGAAGCCAGAGACTGATGTAGGGGGTCTTCCTCTAATGTTATCTATCTTATTATTTTTTTTTTTAAGTTTTATTTATTTTAACTTTACCTATGTTTTGCCTATGTATTTGGTGCACCATGTACATATAGTGCCTGAAGAGGCCAGAAAAGGAAATCAGATCCCCCATGGACCGGAGCTGGAGATGGTGAGGGCTGGGAACCAAGCCCAGGTCCTCTGCAAGAGCAGCAAGTGCTTCTAACCACTGAGCCACCTCTCCAGCTCTGCTTAGTCATGCCAACTTCACACATACATGCAATGTATCGTGCTCATGCCCATCCCTAGCCACCCCCACACCTCAGCATGCCTCCTTCTCGCCCTCATGTCCTCACTTTTCCTTTATTACGGCCTGAGCCCAGTTAGTGCTCCCTACACTGCAGGAGTGCTGGTCACCCACTTTCACCTACTTTTCTGAGACTAGTTTCTCAATGAACTTGGAGCGCTTCAACGTGGCTACACTGGCTGGACAGCAAGCCCCTAGGACTCGCCTGTGTTATGAATGGTGTGCTGCCCTTACCGGCTTTACCTCGGTGCTGAGGATCAGAACTCAGGTCCTTTTGGTTGGGCAATGAGCACTTTACGTACTGAGCCAACTCGCAGTGCTTTAGACGAGGCGTTCCCTAAGGATCGAGGCTACAAGGTGTGAAGGCCACGGTTTGAGCTGGCAATATGAACAAGTCCACGCATCAAGATTGGGGCGGGGGGGGGGGCGCCCTCCAGGCTTGCTCAGGAAGTGACCTTAGGGCCTGGTCCTTGGGCCTGGCTGCCTCTCTTTTCCAGGCTACTGGTCTTTATTCAACTCTGCACACTTGGCTGCCTGTATCTGTTCCAATTCTTTCAAGGCATGAAAGGCTGGCCTCCCAGCAGGCCTGGCACCCCAGCAGGGCTGGCACTACTAGAAGACAGCCTAAAATTCAGACCTAAAACCCTGCTGACCCAGAGTATGCTTTGCCTGTGTGCCTGCCTCTTTGTCTCCAATTGTCAGGATCCTACAGGAAAATCTCCTCAAGCCCCCTCCTGCAGAGTCAGCTGGCTTCCCTGGGCCAGCTGCCTGCTGCCATGGCAACATACTTAGCTACAGCTTCCCAGCCAGGGGACCGGGGAGTCCAACCCTGAGGAGACTAAACAGAGATGCCTCCAGGCCTCCACCTACTGCAGGCTGAGGCTACCTACCTCCCCTCTCCACTCTCTGAGCTTACACACACACACACACACACACACACACACACACACACACACAGAGACACACACACACAAACACACCCCAGCATGTTTCTCTCTGGGCCAGAAAAGACAGGTTGCCGACCTGCTCATCTGCCCCCTCCCCAGGCATTGAAAAGAGAACAAGATGAAAGCCAGGGCTCAAGACTGGCTCAGCCAGCGCTTGGCTCTGTGACCTTGTGTGACATAGCTGCTACTCTCTGGACCCGAGTTAAGGGTTGCTCACCATCCCCCTGGACTAGCTGTTTCTACATCATCTGTCACTGAGCTAATTTCCTGAATGCATTTATGGTTTCTTTACTAAGTTGCTGTGTAGCTCTGTACTGTCATTTCTAGGCTCTGGGCCTCAGGCTTGTCACCTACAAAATAATGTCAACATCCACTCCTGCCCCGCCTTCCCTAAGAAGACTTGCCATGCATGGCAAAAGAGTACAGGAATCCAGGAGCACACGCCAAAGTAGATGGGAGCACAGGAGCCAGGCCCTGCCCACCCATCCACACACACCACCCACAAGCCAACACTCACTCCGGATCTGCTTCTTGATTTCCTTGGAGGGGTCCAGCCAATTCTGGAAGAGAATCGAAGATTTGTCCTTTAGAAGGAAGATGGAAGGGTGGGCAGAGCAGGGGTTGGGAGAGACAACTCTCTGGAAGTGGCCGGCCATAGACTGTCATGGGGCGGCGGGGAACACGTTCTTGCCTGGATCGATTTACTTGGCACTAGGGAGTGAACCAGGCCTGGAATCCCCACGGGGTTTGGACATGGCGTCGGGCCTGGTGTTGCCCTGAGATGGCCACAGAGAGTAGATGTTGCCATTAGCTAAGGAAGTCAGGCAGCCCTCCGCCAGGGAGGGGAGAAGGCATTGGTTGGGACGGGGGAACAGCTACACCATAGCTCTCTGGCTACCCATGTGGGTTTACCTTAGAGGTCAGGGCTGCTGGTGTAGAAGCAGAGGCTGCCTACTGAAGGTCTGGGGGGAAGCCAGAGGATGTGGTTGGGCCTAGAGAACCTCCCCCCCCATCCCAGCCAGCCCCCAGCCGGGTACCTTCTGGCTATCAGCATCGCAGAAGGTCAGACCGAAGTAATCTTTCTCCAGGAGGTTGAGGTGCTCACAGACCAGGTCAAACAGTACCTGGCCCCGGCCGTGCTTCTGAGGGAGAGAGAAGAGCTACCGTGAGGCTGGTGGACCCTCTGGCGGGGCTGGGAGCTGATCCAGGTTCCACTGGACAAAGAGCGGCCCCAAGCCTCCTCAGGGCTGGGCAGGCCCTCAGCACTCCTGCCACTGTCTCTGCTCTCCGAGTCTAGAAGTGTCCACCTCACCTAGGGCCCTACTACAAGTGCTGCCAGGGTCTTCCTAGACTATGGACCTGCTTGAGAGGAGCCTAGAGATTTCTGCTTAACAGAAATCTAGAGAAAAAACTGAAAACCAAAGTCCTAAGACTTGGGGTGGGGTGAGGTGGGCTGAGAAAGCGAAGATGCCCATTAAAAGATGTGAGGCAGAGCCAGGAACGGGGCATTGCAGATTGTGTGGAACTCAGAATCACAGTAGGACTATGCTTTTGTGGTCAGCCCTTAAATGGTGACATTCCTTTTTTTTTTTTAAGATTTATTTATTTATTTTATGTTTATGGGCACACTGTCTTCATGCATACCAGAAGAGGGCACCAGATCTCATTATAGATGGTTGTAAGCCACCATGTGGTTGCTGGGAATTGAACTCAGGACCCCTGGAAGAACAGCCAGTGCTCTTAACCACTGAGCCATTTTTCCAGCCCCCCCCCCTTTTTTTTGAGACAGGGTCTCTCTGTGTAGTCTTGGCTGTCCTGGACTTGCTTTGTAGACCAGGCTGGCCTCGAACTCACAGAGATCCAGTTGCCTCTGGCCCCCAAGTGCTGGGATTAAAGGTGTGCGCCCCACCGCCTGGCAAATGGTAACATTCTTACCAAGGCACAAGCACCCTGAGACACCTTTTCTGGTGCCAGTCTGTGCTGAACCTTAATTTGGTTTGCAATAGTAATGGCCCTTTCTGGACCTCGGTGTCACCATCTGTACAAGGGAGTGCCAGGCCAAACCATCCCTCCGGACATGGCAGTTGGCCCTCCTCTGGTTTGGCTTGGACTCAGGACACACAGAAGCTAGCCTGGCACTGAGGCCAGCCAGCCTAGGGCAGGGCATATGGCGCTGAGTGCTCCCTACCTCCACCTCACACTCGTACTCGGAGGCGTCAAGCAGGGTGACTCGGCAGATGGCACTCTTGAACTTCTTGGCGATCTTCTGGGGCGACTTCTGGGCCTTGCTGGGCGTGGTCCTCTCCGACAGGCCATCGGCCTCACAGTAGTCCTTTTCTTCCATTTCTAGGTTCTGTGGGGCCAAGCAAGGAAGGAAGTCAGTTAGCTTGAAACAACCAGGAGCGACTGGGTGGTTGAGGTCAAGGCACCCCCTAAAATAAGAAGTGCCACCTTCCAAGACCCTCAGCGTGACCAGGGGCTGTGGTTGTTATACACAGGTAAAAATGTGATGTTTTCATGCGAGCTAAAAGGGTCTGTCTTCCTGCAGGCTTCTGCTACCCTGGACAGTCTCTGTGGACAAGAGCATCCCAGAGCACTGACGTTTCCACCAAGCTGCCTTGTCCCTCTCCCTATGACACTGCGTGACTCATCAGGACATCGGTCTGGTCTCTCACATCCTTCCTGTCACCAGGTCTAGCATAAGGCTGGGAGCTGTGGCGATCTTAACGGAGGGAAGAGCTGGCTCCCTCCATGAGTGCAGCCAAGTCCTTGCCTCTCTGTGCCTGTTATGAGGTAGGGAGGTATAAACGGGGGGTGTGGTAGGGGTGGGGTGAGTCAGTGAGTCCTTCAGGCTCCCGCAGTTCTCAGGGGATGAGTCTTGTGAGGGTCTCACTGGGTTTGCCAAGCCCGAGTGAGGAGGCAGGAGACTAACACTAAAAGGGCCGTGTCTGGCATCAGTTCTGGGTCTCGCCCTCACCTCTGGCTTTGTATGTGCCTTCAGGTTGACTGTGCTGAGCCACAGATCCTCTCAGCACAAAATGGAGGAGATGACATCTCCCCTCTTGGGATGGGGGGTGGGGGCAGGGAAATTAATTACGCCCCAGCCCAGAGTTCAGCATGTAACAAGTCATGAATACACCTGAACCCTTCTTCCTTTTCCGCTGAGGAAATTCTAGGGCTCTAAGAACTACTGAGGCAGGAAGAGGGGAGGATTAGTGAGGCAGGAAGAGGGATGTCCCAGGCCCCAGTACACACCTGTTCAGCAGGCCTTGTGTCCTGCTGCGGCAGATGCTTCTCATTGGAATTGGTCTCTGGGTGGCTGTGGCCTGCAGGGGTCACTGGGGTGGTCACAGCTGCGGCAGCCTCAGGCTGCTGTGGAGTCTCCTCCTGAGCCTTCTTCACCTCAGAATCGGGGCCTGTCTCTGTTGTCATGGTGACCAGCACGCCTGCATTGGAATGAAGGAGAGCATGTGACTGGGAGAAGGATGATAATGTGACAACAAGGGGGCAGGAATCGCGCACACACACACACACACACACACACACACACACACACACACACACACACACACACACGGCGAGGGACAGATGGAGAGGCCGGACAAAGAACCAGAGGGAAGAAAGGGGAGAAGGGCAGAGGGAAAGCGAGAGTGTGAGGGGTCAGCGGCCCTGGAGGAAACCTGAGGCGTCCTTCCCTCTGTGTCCAGTCATAGAGAAGCCCAGGTCTGAGATCTGGACCCTTTCTAAAGATGATGCTCTAGGGCGTTTCGCTCCACACCAGGCGCCAGCCAGGCCTTGGCCAGGCTGACTCCCCTGCTACACCTGGCGCACAACAGCCTCTCAGTTAACACAGGACACACTGAATGCAAACTGACAAAGCCCTGGATTGCAGGCCTGAGTGCAAGAGTTTAAGCAACTCCCTTCACTTCCCAAGCTACAATAACAGACACAGACACACACACACAGATACACACACACACACACCAGCCCCAGCTTCACAGGATACTGTCAAGATGGGGTCTCATAGGGTAGACGCAAGTAGAAAATACTCCGTGCTGCCCACGGAATGCTCAGGGTAGCAGGGTTCAGGCTGTCTGCTACAAATGTGTCACCTCATCTCTCTGAGACTCACCCACAAACTGAGGGACAGGCTGTTCTTTTTTTAAATGTGTATTTTGAAGTGTTTGGATGGAATATTCTTTTTTTTTTTTTAAGATTTATTTATTATTTATACAGTGGCTTACATGTACACCTGCACACCAGAAGAGGGCATCAGATCACATTATAGATGGTTGTGAGCCACCATGTGGTTGCTGGGACTTGAACTCAGGACCCCTGGAAGAGCAGCCAGTGCTCCTAACCACTGAGCCATCTCTCCAGCTCGTGACAGGCTGTTCGTAACAGTTGCCCCTTTGAAACATTAAATGAGATGCCTGAGAAAACAGGGACCTGCTGCCCAGCTACTCTGCTGGAATTAGCCAGATCCGACGGACAGACAGTGACCCCAACAGTGAGGCTCATGCTTGATTCATCTGTTAGGGCCATAAGGGACACCTGCCACGAGATGTTAGGAAAGTTAAGACCCCCAGGGACGGGGGAGGGGTGCGCATAAAAGGGAAAACATCACCGGGCGTGGTGGCGCACACCTTCAATCCCAGCACTCGGGAGGCAGAGGCAAGTGGATCTCTGTGAGATCGAGGCCAGCCTGGTCTACAAAGTGAGTCCAGGACAGCTACACAGAGAGACCTTGGAGAGAGAGAGAGAGAGAGAGAGAGAGAGAGAGAGAGAGAGAGAGAGAGAGAGAGAGAGAGAGAGAGAGCGCTTCATTTATAGTCTAGACATTTTGGGATTACTTGGATCTTTTTGTTTTTGAGACCAGGTCTCACCATACAGCCCAGGCTAGCTAGCCTTGCCAGGATTAAAATACTTTTTAAAATTTTTATTATTGTTGTTGTCACGGCACATGTGTGGAAGACAGAAGACAACTTTTCAGAACTTGGTTCTCTCTTCCACGGTGGGTTCTGGGGATCCAGCTTAGGTCTTCAGGCATGCATCACAAGCACTTTTATCCACTGAGCCACCCAACAGGCGAGGCCTTGGGCTCCTGATCCTTCTGCCAGCCTCCCCAGTGATAGGATTACAGAACGTTTGGGTATTTGTAATAAGGATATTAACTTGTAAGTGTGTTTTGTTTTAAAGGCAAAAGCATCCATTCCTGACCACAACCAGTATAAGGGAACTGGGCAGGAGCCATCACTCTTTGGTCTAGACCTTTCCTCTAAAGTCACTGAGTCATAGTATGTAAGAAAGATCTACACAAGACATGGCGGGAGCCTCTCCTCAGCCATCCACCAGGAAAGAGCACAGACAGGCAGGCCTCCTGGACACTCTAAACTACCCACACGCTCCAGGACCCACACTTCCATTTCTTTATCCGTGCCAGGTATGGTGTCTTACGCCTCTATTACCAGCTCTTGGGAAGCTACAGCAGGATTACCACAAGTTGGAGGCCAGCCTAGGCTACAAAGTAAGACCTATCTCAAAAACCCAACAAAACAAAACAAAACATTTAAATGTATTTACTTATTCAAATTTGCAGAGGGGACAGAGTGTCCAGGGCCCCACATACACTAGGTAAGCACCCTGGCCATTCCTTTTTGCTCTGTGGTACTCTCTGCATTCCCGTGGGCATGGGACTCGCCAAAGCAAAGGCAGACTACAGGTGAGCCCAGGGCCGTGAAGAGGGCACACATGGAAGTGCTCATGAGCAGAAGCTGCCAGCACAAACAGTAGACAGGGAAGATGGGAGGAAGGGAAGATGGCCGCACTGCCTCACTGCACTCAAGAGAGGCTCTCTGCCAGCCATGACCCGGATCTTGAGGGGCGGGGCTGGGGGGGGGGGACACAGCTTCAAGCCAGTACATAAAGACACACCATCACTCATGTGAGCTCTGGGCACAGCAGCTGCTCTGAAGGGGGAGTTCCCAGGCCAGGCAGGGTCAAACTGAGTCCTGTCTGCTGAGGATATCAAGTCCTCATGTCAGGTAGGGTCAACAAGCAAGTCATTTTGTGTTTTAAAAAATTCAAAGGCTGGGTCTAGAGAAAGAGAGAGCTCAGTGCTTAAGAGTACCTGCCGTTCTTCTGAAGGACCCAAGTTCAGTTCCCAGGACCCATATCAGGTATCTCAGACCTGCCTGGAACTCCAGCTGTGGGCTGGGGAGGGATGTCTGACTTCCTCTTAGGGCCTCCACTATCGCCAACACACCCACATGGCAAATACACATAAATAATAAAACAAGTGTCTAAAAATCCAAAAACTGGCTGGGCGGTGGTGGCACACGCCTTTATCCCAGCACTCTGGTGGGAAGGAGTGGGGCAGGGGCAGGCAGATCTCTGTAAGTTCGAGGCCAGCCAGGGCTACACAGAGAGATCCTGTCTCAAACACAAAACAAAACAAAACAAAATCCAAAAACTTATGTAGACACTTTCGGCTGTGACAAGCAGAATCCACATGACCCTAGTGTCAGGCACCTTGTACCTCACCCCTCCCCCTCCCGTGTCCTCTGTTTGGCTCCCACCCAGACTCCTGGAACTTCCCCCTACCTGACTCTTCCTGGAAATAGCTAGGAAACCAGTCTTCCATGAGTAGCCCAAATTTCCTGCAGAGCCTCTGGTAGCCACAGACTGGCGAGAGCTGGACACTTTCTGAGAAACAACCACTCCACTCCTGCCGCAGGTAAGACCTGAGTGGCAGTCACTTCCTCAAACAGTGTCCCTTAGCTCTTCAGGCCACTCTCCTCCCCCCACTGGTTGCCTAGCTCTCCGGATCTGAAGAGCGGGCCCATCTTCTCTCTCCCCTGCACTCAACCTATCTCCAGCAAAAAGCCCAACGTCACCTCCTCAAAGGATAAAGAGCGCAGACCCAGGCTGGACACCAAGGAAGTTGACTGAGGCCATGGCTGGGGGGCTGGACACATAGATGTTGGCTTGTCCTCTCAGAGTAAACGAAGTGGGATGCAAAAATCATAGGCAGCATTAACAAAAGAGCGCAGTACTGCTGATGCATACTTATGACCCCATCTTAGAAAACACACAGATCCTTAAGACAATGAGAAATAAGAAAACCTGTCCTTATGTAAACTTGATATAGGCTAATAAAAAAAAACATTTAAAATATATAAATAGCTAGGCAAACAAATGCTGAGGACCACCCCACTCCACCCCAGCACCCCCCTCCGCAGCCCCCATTTAAAAAGCAGAAGTGCCAGTCCTCAGGGCGCCTAGGGGCGCTGTTGCCCGGCCCCACCCCCGCCTCCCAGCTTAAACCTGACAGCCCATCATTTCTTGCATTAAAATTTCAAACTCCTTCATCTGCTCTTTCCCATCACGCTTGTCCCAGCACTCCTCAGGAATCTTCAACTACCTCCTTACGTAACACTCCCGACAAGGTAAACAGGGAAGTGCACTGCTCCTAAACACACGTGGAGGTTCACGACCTGCACGGTGCAGCCCGACTCCCTCAAGCGTTCTGTCTGGTCCACGTCTTTTCCTGAATATGTGGCTTAACTGCTCCGTCTTCCACGAAGCCTTTCCCAGCCACCTCCCCACCAAAACTACCTGCACGCTTTTACGGCCCTGTGGAACATTCCTTTCCTGCACGCCTTTGGCAGGCATCACCTGGACTGATTTGCTGTTGGCTTTTCTCCTTGGCTCGTTGACCACCTGGCTTATTCACTGTGTTATTCCTCCCAGGGTCAAAGGTCACATCTACTGGAAACTAGAACTGCTGTGGTCATATGTAATGCTGGTGAGGTAATCAGAACGAAAGGACAAGGATTGGTGGAATATCTTGGGCCTCCAAAAACAAGAAAACTAAAGGCCCCTGTGACTTGCATGAGAACACCCTGCTCCCGGACCACATTCCCCAGAGACACCAGCCATTTGTTCTTGTCCCAGTCATGATGTCACCCTCACTTTATCATCTACGAGCAGCAATTATATTTCCTTTGGTGGATGTGTTTCAAGACTTAAAATTACCTCGCTGGCATATTGTACAAATAAACTTATTAAGGCACAGAGGCTTTTATATTTGAAAACTCGGCACACCGTTTCTAGAGGTTCTTAAATTTCAGGACAATGCTTTTCACGACTATTATTTTCTTCCTAAGGACTACGGAGATCTCCACGCCACATCAGGCTGGTTTATTCTCACCCCCTGGGTTTCCTGGTAGTTGCTAATTCTTAAAACAAATACGCCGGAGAATACACATCACCACCGTGTGACGCACTTCTACTTCCGGTCTGCCACTGTGTCTCGTTGAGAAGCCCTGGTTGTCTTTATTATACCATCAATAAAACGGGAATAAGAAAGCATGGGCTTGTTTTCAGCTTATGGTGGGCTGGTCAGGATATAACACGCTGGAAAGTCAAATGGCACCTACGAGGGACATTTCAGCCAAGTGCCAGCTATGCTATCTCCGAATGACAGACAGACTAACAGTTTCTCTCTTTTTAACTGCAGCTTGTTCAAGACCAGGCTTGAGTCAAACACCTGACCTCAGGTGATTTTCCCTCATTCCCCCAAGCAGCTGGGACTTCAAGGACTTGTCACCATGCCTATGTAGTCTGGTAATGAGGCTCATCCTCCTCTTCTCCTGCCGTGCTCAGATTTCCCTTTCTTCTTTCCTTTTCCTTCTCTAACTGCCGCCCCCTCCCCCCGCCCCAATCTCCTTCTACATCTGGTTAGTCCAAAACTTGCTATGTAGACCAGGCTGGCCCTGACTTCACAGCGACCAACCTGCCTCTGCCTCCCAGGTGCCACCACACCTGCTGCCACACCAGGACCCAGATCTTTACATGATTGCCTTAAAATCTGAGGTGAGCTCATGCCTGTAATCCTAGCACTCGGGAGGCTGTGGCAGGAGGATTGCTATGAGTTTGAGGCCAGCCTGCATTACATAGTGGGTGCATAACAAGATCTGGCCTCGGATGAATAAACAAATAAATAAATCTACACACATACAGCCTAGAGGTTAAAAAATAATAATTTTTTCAGATGCCCATCACTGCACATAACAGGATGAAAAGGTCAATAAGTCCCGCTTAAGCCTATTTTTAAATTTTATTAATTAAAAATAAAAACATTTTTAAACATTTGCAAAAGGGAATCTTTCTTTAACAAGCCCAAGGATAACAGCATTCTCTCTCACTAGGCCGCAGAAAGGGAGCCAAGAACGGGGCTGTGGCTTCTGACACAGCAGGCCACGTCACGTGGCCATGGCTCTTGCTCAGGCTGAGGATGGCACAGACTGGGAGAGCTGCTGGGTGGCCAGGTGAAACTGGGCACAGTTGAAGGACTCCTGTAGGAAGCTCGTGCCTCTTCCCATGGAGCTCACTGCAGTGAGAGGATGGTGTGACCCCAGGAGACAACTGGAAAGAATTTAGATCCTCCAGGGTATGTTTTAGCCTTGCACAAGAGTCTGGGGAACCTGCTGGTCCAGACCGTGGTCTTGGTGCCCAATGGCTTCTGGGTAGGGGGTAGAAGTGGAGCTGAAACGTGTAGAGAGAAGGAGTCAAGGAGCATCTGAGTTATCACGTGGCCTTTAAAAGAGCCAGTCCCAGATGCTGTGACACCTCAAGACACATGCAGAGGAAACTCCAGGCCTGGCAGGAGGGACTGGCTGACCAGGAAGAAGAGCAGCAACTAGGGTCGTGCAGGCAGCCTTGTAAGAGTCAGACATGTCAGGGACTAACGCAGAAGGACAGGACTGCCCCCATGGGGCGCCAGTGTTGCCGGGCCCCGGGCTAAAGACTTCCCACGGTTCACAGACCCCCTCACGGCACAGCAGCGAGCACTCAGAACCAGAGGGCAGCCATGTCTGCCCAGAAGAGAGGCAGAAGGGGAAGGCTCCACAAGACAAAGGCCAGCCAGCGGGACCTGACTGGTGACACCAACATATGAGGGGCACATGCACAGGATTAGGAGAGAGAAAGGTCAGCTAGAATATAAATGCTAACGGCGCTTGCCCATGCCACTGCTGTCTGGAGAGAGAGGCCCTGCGTGGCCAGGGCTATAGGGCTGGCTCAGCAGGATGTCAGCAGCTGGGCCTCTGCGACATTCCAGGACCACAAAGCATCCTGCACACACTCTAAGCTTTCCATCTGCGGGGAAATAAATGTCTCCTCAGCTGAGGCAGTACCCACTTGGCCGGGCAGCTGTGCCACCTCTTTAAAATGAGTCAGGCGGCATCTGGCTAAACCTTCTAACTGGGGTTAGTGTGAGTCAGCATCTTCAAGGCCAGTCATCAGATTGGTTGTTTCTCAAGTCTCCTAGCTACTTCCCCGGGCCCAAACCTGCTCAATCCACTGTCTCCCTACGGTCATTCCTAGGATTTATTCTTCAAGAGTAGCCTCGGGAATCTTTACAGAAGTGGATGTCCTCATTAAAACCTCCAGTGATGGCTGGGCATGGTGGTGCACGCCTTTAATCCCAGCACTCGGGAGGCAGAGGCAGGTGGGTCGCTGTGAGTTCGAGGCCAGCCTGGTCTACAAAGTGAGTCCAGGACAGCCAAGGCTACACAGAAAGACCCTGTCTCGGAGAGAAAAAAAAAACACACACACACCTCCAGTGGTATGTGGTAACACAAGCCTGTAATCTAAGCACTCAGGAGGCTGAGGCAGGAGGATCAAGGCCAGTTTGGGAAACATGGTAAGCCCCTATTCAATAAACCCCAAACAGCTCTAGTGATTTCCCATCAAAATAAGACACACTCTCCTTACTAAACTATAGCCCCGCACCCCCTGTCCCCTCCACCGGTCCACCGGTGGTCCCTGCCCATCTGTTTAGCGCTGGCTCCCAGCCCTGCAAGCCTGTCCTTCCAGTCTCTGTCCCTGCATCAGGGCTTTGTCTTCCCTGGTCATGAACAGTGGCTGTCCCCTCTATTTGTACGACAACTTTCACCTTCTGTATGCTCTTTGTCTCCCCTATCTAAAACGGGTCTTTCTCCCTGACATCCACTTGTTACAGAAGGCTAACTTGTTTACCTTTGTGTTGTTCTAAATACTTTTGTTTGTCTGTTTTTCCAGTGGGCTTTTTTTTTTTTTTTTTTGGAGACCTCACAAACTGAACTTATTTCCACTTCTCTAGAACATGAAGTCTGTGAAGATATGTCTCATTCTTCATTATTGCAGACCTTCGTGCCGTGTTTTGATAAAAAATAACCATAAACATTGAATGAGGTATATAGTAAAATTAGTTCAAGACCAGCCTGGATGACCTCAATACCCCACCTCAAAACCACACAGAGCCCTGTGCGGTGACTTATGACTACAATCTCAGGACTCAGGAGGTTGAGGCAGGAGGACATGAAGTCCAAGGCTAGCCAAGGCTGTATAATGAGATTGCCCCAAAACCAAACCACAAGAAAGATTAATATTGTACCCAGCAAATATTCATAGTTTGCTGTGTGCCAGGTGTTTATCTCTGGACCCTGCCTAGTTAACCCTTACACCAACCTTTAACAGGTGGGCCCCGCATAGTTAACCCTTACACCAGCCTTTAACAGGTGGACCCTGCATAGTTAACCCTTACACCAACCTTTAACAGGTGGACCCTGCATAGTTAACCCTTACACCAGCCTTTAACAGGTGGACCCCGCATAGTTAACCCTTACACCAACCTTTAACAGGTGGGCCCCGCATAGTTAACCCTTACACCAGCCTTTAACAGGTGGGCCCCGCATAGTTAACCCTTACACCAGCCTTTAACAGGTGGACCCTACATAATTAACCCTTACACCAGCCTGCAACAGGTGCTCTTACGATCTCCATTTTCTAAACGGGAAAAATGAAGCAGAAAAGTTAAATAACTCACCCAAGAGCACATGGCTGGCAACAGTGCCAGAATCTTCAGGCTACATTCACCTCAGGAGCCTTCATGGCCCCGAGCCAGGCAGCCTCTTCTCTGATTTATCAGACCTGCATCATGGGACTTTTTATCCAACCTCTTGCCACTCTCCTTACCGCACTGATGAGAGCCACAGCTGCCAAGAAACTGATTTGCGCAAGGACATGACGCTGGGCCAGATCACTATGATTTCAGAGGCCTTCCTACTGGGTAGCATTTCACCAGGGGAATGGGGAGCTCATTGGATGCTGATTTTTTTATTTTTATTATTATTATTATTTTTTTTTTTTTTTTTTTTTTTTTTTTTTTTTTTTTTTTGCAGGAGCGAAGCTGGCAAAGGGCAGACTTCTCAAGACTGAGAAGCAAAGCTGCTGCACTGGGAAGAGCCACGTTTAGAATCTGGACCACTGTTTTTCATTTCAGGGTGGCCACTTCCTACCTGAGGCACCTCCAGGCAAGGCCTCTGCCATCAGAGGAGAGGGCAGTCATCATGTGTGGGAAAAGCGCATCTTTGTGTGCTCAGAAAATGTGAGCAGTCACCCACTAGATGGTGAGGCTGTCTCTTCGAATTCTTGGACACTGATGGCACCAAAGACTTTTGCCCAGGTGTGGTAGGGAACTCTGATTCGGGAGTTAGAAGCAGCAGGAGGAAGGAGGGGGAGAGAAAGGGAGAGGAAGGAAGTGAGGAGGACAGGGAGGGAGCTGGGAAAGAAGGAAGGCTTCAAGAAATGGGGTCAGATGGTCAAGAGACAACTAAAATACCAAGAGATTCCGACAAGATTTTTTCAACAACCAGTTACCAAGACTTCGTTCTGTTGGGGAGGTCAAGGGGACACATCTCTCCCACCCCCCTGGCAACAATGCCTCCGGGGTTGGCAGCCCCATGTCTACTTCCAGACCCACACTGTGTATGCATGAAGCAGGAGGCTAGCCCACTCAACTGCCCCAAGCTCCCATGCCTGCAAATTCTGGAGGGTTTGGCAGGAAGGTAGGAGGAGAGATACAGTGGGTGAGCTGCCTTCACCACTTGCCTCACCATGGAGCGGTGAAAGCTCTTCCGCTTCTTGCCTTGCTCCAAGCATTGAGGAGCTCAGGTGACCCTGTTTCCTCCTTTGGTTCACCTGGGCTGTGGGGTGAAACCGCTTTCTGTCCTTGCTGGTGTGGATGCCTCAACGCCTGTGCATTCCCTTAAGTCTCCTCTCCTGAGCATCAGCTGGTCCTTAGCAGAAGCATTTCGTGGAATTCTGCTTCTAGCCAGGGTCTGGCTCCTGCTCCCGGTGGGTGTGTGGAGGATGGGGGGGGGGGGTCAGGGCTGGTGGGTGAGGGGAGGGCAGGGCTGGGGCTGGGGGCCTGAGGGTTGAGGGCTGGGAAGTGGAAGCTTGGTCTCCACAGTTTACGATACATACAGCAGGACACCTTCTGCAAGTCTCTAAAGCCCCTCCACAGTACCTCGATTTCTCCATTTGTAAACCGGTCAGGCTAGCTCCATCCCAGGTTCCTGTGGAGCTAAGCTCCAATATGGCACTTAGTGACTCCAAGCCCCACAGTTAGTGCTCCAGAGAGGTTCAACATCCTTACCTTTGTTCAAAGACCAACATATTAACACGCATGGAAGGAAATGCGGGGCTTCTAATTTTTGCCTGTATGCTTCCAGTTTCCCCACTATGAACATGCACCGCTTGAGGAGTGAGAAAAGAGCGTACACGTCGGGAGGCTTTCTCTTTCTTCTGGCAGCGGCGCTCTGTCCCCACAGGGATTTCCCCAAGGCTGAACTCCGGCTTCCTCCAGCCACACTGAGTGCCGTGAATGAAATGATGGGAGAGCGCTGGCTGTGCTCTATCTGTCTGAGCCAGGCTCACGTGGTCTAAAAGGATCTGAGCCTCCAGTCATCCTAACGGTTGGGTGCTCAGGTCTGGACGTGGCACTGGGACAGGACAATTTGTCAAAGGCCTGCGGTACCCATAAGAACTGCATTAAATAAAATCAAACAACACAGCGAGGCCACCACCTACCAGCACTGGTTTTCTGTCTAGAAGTTTCATAGACTACCGAGGAGCCACAGACTGAGGTGCCGGTGTGGGCCAGGGACCACGTGACAGCCTCGATCGGTAGAGTCAGGACATCAAAGAAGAGAGCTGCCTCTTGCTTGGACCACTAACTGTGGGAGACAGCAAGACATCCTTTGTCAGTCTGAAAGCCTCTCAGGCTCATACCTCATCCATCCGAGCTGTGCAAGGGTGGAAGGGTTACTCCCCTGACTGGATCGGGTGGCGAAGGTCACATGGCTAGTCAGCTTGAGTACAGCCAGGTCTGGACCCAGGTCTGCTGGCCTGAAGCCCACTGCTCTCTCTCCCTCAATCCTGCTACAACCCATGATCCCTAACTTGCTGTAAACCCATGTAGCCAAAACCACTGTTGCCCTGGACAAAGAAATAATCACAGAACTATCACTTCCCCCACATGTACAGTGCACTTTACAATTTAAAGGATTCTTGTTTTGATTATTTTTGATTTATTTGTCTGAGTCAAGGTCTCCATATGAATTGGAGACTGTCCTTGGCCTCCAGCTCTTCCTGCCTCAGCTTCCTGAAAGCTGAGATTATCTCCATGCCCTGCTAGAATATTCCTTCAATTTATCATTTTGCTTAGATCTCGCTGATGAAGGGCCACAGAGAACAGTACCTCTGAGAACAAAGCCAGAGCTGAGGTCACACAATCCCATAGGCTAGGTGACCTTGGACACACTATTTAGCCTTCCCGGAAGCCAGTGTGAGCATGTACAATGGGACTAACACCCCAAATGTCAAAGGCGTTTAGTGAGAATGAGACAACTTAAGCCCACACGGCCCCTGCTGACCCTGGCCCAGTATTCAACACACAGTAGATCCCTACTGGTGCCGGTGGTGGCTCAGTCAGAAGACACAGACCGACAAACGGCCCAGAGAAGATAAAAACTTGTCCAAGGACATCGAGGGCACAAGCCGCAGCAAGAGCCAACAGGGAACACACAGCACCCTAAGAGAAGCTAAGGACATCGCAGGTGAGGGGCAAACTAGAGAAGAGAAAGATGGGGTCTCCTGGGACATCTCCCCACTTTGATGGTGACAGGGAAAGGTTTTCAAAAGGAAGCAGGAAGAGATAGAAGCAACAGACCTTTAAGGAAAACTCATAGCCTCACAGTTCTACCTCCTCTTCCTCCTCCTCCTCTTTTTCCTCCTCCTCTTCTTTCTCCTCCTCCTCCTCCTCTTCTTCCTGCTCTTCCTCCCCTCCTCCTCCTCTTCTTCTTCTTCTTCTCTCCACTCCCCCTCTTCACTTGAGTCTTAGAGACTGATTAAACACCAATAGAGTTCTCTTATTAGTATTGTTGAGAACAGGGTAGAACTAAAAACAACCTCGGAAGCCCATTAACAGGAGGCTGGACAGACCAGCCAGGATTTGTCCAATATCACAAAAGCATTACATGTCTACTGTGACTATTTTTCTTGTGATTCTGAGGATTGAGGCCAGGTTAGGCAAGCACCCACCACTGAGCCATGTCCTCAGACATGAAAACTTGTGAGATCTATCTTATTTATGCACACGAAAAATAACAACAAATAGTCAAATTAAAATGCAAATCATAAAACAGGAATCTTGTTCATGACCCTCTTGTGATACAGAACATACGCTGGGAGGGCTTGCACTGTGCCCAGCTTCCTCTATAGCACAGGGTTTTGGTGGAAAGGATGCTTGTGAGTCACTTCAATTTTTAAGACATCTTTTTAAAAAGTGTGTTTTCTTATTTATTTGTGTATGTGTATGTGTGAGGTTCTGTGGATGTGTGTCATGGCACACATGTGGAAATCGGGGTAATTTTTAGAACTGGTTTTCACTGAACTTCCACCATGTGCTTCCTGGGAATCTAACTCACCAGGCTTGGGGCAGTCACCTTTACATAGCTGAGCCGTCGGTCTAGACCATCTTCGTAACTGAACTAAGAGGCCAGGAGGGGAGCTCAGCTGGGAAAGGCACCTGTGAGCCTGACAGCTAAGTTCAGCCCGTGGAGCCCATGTGAAGATAGAAGGCTCAATTAAGTTGAATTAATTAACACAGCAAACCCACTAAGGACCTGGAGAGGCGCCTCGATCAGAACAAGCACTTGCCACACAGGGCCTAACGACCTGAGCTGGGGGCTCTAGAACTCACAAAAAAGTCAGGCATGGGAGTTCGAATCTGTAACTCCAATACTTCTGTGAGGTGAAAAGGAGAGATAAGGTGCCCCGGAAGTCCAAGCAGAAGAAGGAAGAGAGATCCCACCTCAAAACAAGGTGGGAGTTGAGAACCATGTCTTTTAAGTTGTTCTTTGACCTCCATTCCTGTGACATGAATGTATCTGCCCTCACACAAATCACATATACACACACACACACACACACACACACACACACACACACACACACAGAGAGAGAGAGAGAGAGAGAGAGAGAGAGAGAGAGAGAGAGAGAGAGAGAGAGGAGAGATCAGCTGTTAAGAGCACTGTCTGCTCTTCCAGAGGTCCCGAGTTCAATTCCTAGCACCTACATGGAGGCTCACAACCATCTATAATGGGATCTGATGCCCTCTATAGGGCACTCATATACATAAAATAAATAAGTAAATTTAAAAAAGAAAGCTGAGAAAAAAATTAATATAGCATTAAAGATTTGTTTGGGCAGCAGCGGCGCGTGCCACTTAACCCCACACCTTGGGAGGCAGAAGCAGGTGGATCTCTAAGTCCGAGGCCAGCCTGGGCTACAGAGTGAGTCCCAGGCCAGCCTGGGCTACAGAGGGCTGTCTCTGGGTGGGTGGGTGGGTGGGTGAGGGTGTTTGCTTGAATCAGTCTTACTCGCTTCTCATTGTACCTTGTGCGACTCCATTTCCATCCAACCCAGTGTTTACACCATTGTAATCTGGACGTTGGTGAGTTTTGTGTGGTTTCCCTTTTAACATCGATAGTAACAGAAATACCTTCACATTATGGCCTTCTTCTCATGGTGTCCTTGTGGACTAGCTAACATCTAAGATGAGCATGCCTTAGTGACTGTGCGCCAGCATCTGAGGACCCGGTGTGTGGACGAGCCACATTAAAGGTGGGGAAACCGTCTTAAAGAGAGTAATGGAGTCCCCAAACCTTAGCAGCTGGTAAAAATGCAAATAAGACTTTAGGCCTGCTCTGTGAGAGTTCCAAGTCCTCATGTGATGTCTTTCCATTCTCCTCCTCAGTACTCCTCCTCAGTCAGTACTGCCCTCAGTGCTCCAGCCAGTACCGCCCTCAGTGCTCCAGCCAGTACCGCCCTCAGTGCTCCAGCCAGTACCGCCCTCAGTGCTCCAGCCAGTACTGCCCTCAGTGCTCCAGCCAGTACCGCCCTCAGTGCTCCAGCCAGTACTGCCCTCAGTGCTCCAGCCAGTACCGCCCTCAGTGCTCCAGCCAGTACTGCCCTCAGTGCTCCAGATGATACTCAATTTATGATTTTTGGCTTTATAAAGCTATGAAAATAATATGCATTTGGTAAAATCATAGTTTGAATTTTGATCTTTCCCTGAGCTAGAATGTGCCACAGGGTGCCCTCCAGGGACGCTGGGGCAAACAATATGAGTCCCAGCTCCAAGCCACCCCTTTGATGAGGAGGGTGAACAGCTTGTGTTCTACACTCTATTGGGCTGCTCAACTCAATGCACCCTCAACGCAGGGTTTGTTTCTCGTTACAATGGGTTTATGGGGGATGTAGTTCCATATCAGTCACGGGCACATACGTTGAGTAGTGACCGAGGAGACTGTGGTAAATGGAGGCGGTAAGAATGTGGCAACGGCTGGATCTTACAGCTTGCATGGCTGGACTGTTGTGATGGCTCACAACCAATAAAGGTGCTTACGTCCAGGCCTGACCACCTGAGCTCAAGTCCCAGAAGCTACATGTGAAAAGAACCAGTTCTCAACGGTTATCATCTGATCTTCACACGCACACGCACACACACACAAACACACAGAGTTACAAACAAACAACAAAGGAGAGCTCCAAAGATGCCCTTTGGAGCATTTGTTAAGAGCACTGGCTGCTCTTCCAGAGGACCAGAATTTAATGTCCAGTCCCAACATGGCGGCTCACAACCACCTGTAACTCCAGTCCCAGGGCATCTGATGCCCCCTCCCTCTTCTGGCCTCTGCAGGCACCAGGCATGCATGTGGGGCACAGACATATATACTGGCAAAACACCCAGACACATAAAATAGAAATAAGACTTTTTTAAAAATTAAAAATAAAGTTTAAGCTAGGTGGTAGTGGCTCACGCCTTTAATCCCAGCACTCAGGAGGCAGAGGCAGGCAGATCACTGTGAGTTTGAGGCCAGCCTGGTCTACAAAGTGAGTCCAGGACAGCCAAGGCTACACAGAGAAACCCTGTCTCGAACAACCAAAAACCAAAAAAAAAAAAAAAAAAAGTTTACAAAGTACATGGCCTTGAACAAATCACTTGCTCCCCCCTTCATTTTTTCCACTAGTCCAGCATTTCTGAGCACAGAGCAACATGTCAATGACACAGCAAGAAATAAGACGGGAGTCCCGCCCTCACGGCAGACTTGGGCAAGCCTTCGCTTTTTCAGGCCCAGGAAGGAAGGACGGCATCCCTGGCCCTGGGCAGTCATAGGTATGACATACATGAAGGGTGCAAAGGGCTCTGCAGCACCCAGCCCCGAGCTCTGAGAGCAGGACATCTGCTGCTGCTCACGCTGCAAATTATTTTACCCAGTGTATGTTCCAGAACATTCTCAATCATCTTCCTATTGTTGGACATTTAGTCCCAATTTGCTGCTATTATAGACGAGCTCTGGTGGGGATTTATCTAGAGGAATTCATTCAAAAGAGAGAGAAAAGCCAGATGCTCAAATAAGATGCTGCCCAACCCATGGAATGGAATGATTGACAGGAGACTAGCCCTTCTCCATCTTATCAACCCTGAAACTCAATTCCCTATGGCTCTCCCCGCCCCTACACTGTTCCTCCCTCAATCTGGCCCTGGTGAGCCACACACCATGCCATGGAGGGACACCTTAATGCAGCTTCAACCTTCCTCCCTCCCTCCCTTCCAGTGCATGTCTCCAAGAGGAGGCATCTCTGCAAGGTCAAAGTCTGGCCCTTCTCCTGTGGGCCAGACACCTGCCAGAGACCTTCCCCAAATACCGTCCCCCCCACACTCCTCCGCGGGCCAAATCCTTCCAAAGGTCCCCAGCACCTCCAGGCTCATGTCTAGCTCAAATACCTCAGCCTGACATTTAAGAGGCAGAAGGAGAGAGGAGAGCTGCTTGTAGAGTTGCTGCGAGGTGCCAGCGCCATGGAGAGGCTTTATGCAATAACCACCATGAGGCCCCCATGCCAGCAAAGTGACATTCCCAAGGCCATAGAGCCGGTACCAAGCAGAGTGGATCCCAGAGCTTGCTGACGGACACAAGCACAAGCTGGCTTTCTAAGCCGCCTCTCAGCCCCTTGGACCCTCCCTGGACTCTGCCTCCTGCAAGCGGCATCACCGGCCCTTCTTCCGAGACATCCACTTCCCTCCCACGCCAACAGCCAAACTCTTATCTGGCATCAGTGTCCAGCTTACGGGCCGAGCTCTTCTTGGAGCCATCCTGAGCATCAAACTAGGTAGACACTATAGTGTGCTCTTATCTCTGGGGCCAAGATGGCCCTGACAACCATGACTTGCTTGGACTTTTAGAGGTGTGTATGCGCGCGCGCGTGTGTGTAACACACGTATGCCCTCGGAGGCCAGAAGAGGATGCCGGGTACCCTACATATGGAATTGTACACAGCAATACCCAGTGTGGGTGCTGGGAACAAACTCTGGTCCTCTGCAAGAGCAGCAAGCACTGCTAATCACTGTGCCATCTCTCCAAACTTTTAAAATTGTATTTGTTATATTATTATTGTAGGTGTGGGTGTGTGCGTCATGGCACACCCACGGCAGTCAAAGGACAACTCAGGAGCCATGACTCCTCTCTACTATAGATGGAGCCCAGACCACCAGGCTTGTGCAGCAAGCACTTGTACTCACTAAGCCACCTTGCTGGTCGCCCCCCCCCCCTCCTTTTGTGTGTGTGATAGAATCTCATTTTGTGACTTAAGGCTGGCTGGCTAGGAGCTTACTCTGCAGCCCAAGCCAGCCTCAAACTCATGGCAATCCTCCTGCCTCCGCCTCCAGGATTCTGCTACTGTAGACATGTGTGCCATGCCCAGCTTGCCCAGCTAGATCTGAACCTTTTGAGGAACGGCGTGCTTCTGAGCAGATGACTGCTTCCAAGTGAACCAAACTGAAGATGGCCTCCGGAAGGTGCAGGCCGGCTGCCTATAGAAGCTCTAGAAAGTGGTTCTGACCCAGCCTGCCTCCCCCACCCCTTAGCTTCCTTCAGTAAGCCTATAACTCTCGATTTATAAAGTGGATTGAAAAAAAAGGAAAAATTGCTCCCTCACGGGGTTTTGTGAGAAATGTAGGAGTCGTACACGTAAGACATGAAAATAGTTCCTGGCATATAGTAAGAGCTCAATAAATGTTAGCTGTTGCTATTCTTATCCATAAGTCTCCTTTCTACGAAGAAAGCAGGGCCAGCTTGCTGCCACCCCCAGCCGGGCACAGGTCCCTGCTGACAGGGATATTGTCCCAGCTCCAGCTTCTACATTCCCTCTGTGTGGCTTCTGGCTGCTGGAGCCCT
The DNA here is from genome assembly GCF_903995435.1 of Acomys russatus. Classification (NCBI taxonomy): domain Eukaryota; kingdom Metazoa; phylum Chordata; class Mammalia; order Rodentia; family Muridae; genus Acomys; species Acomys russatus. Next base: position 5,872,498 of record NC_067140.1, on the reverse strand, counting down.
GCCAAATGTAGCAGAGGGCACGCGGGCAGGGCCAGCTAGCAAGCGGGAGGCCGGTACGAAGCCCTCCCGCTCACACCTCCTTGACTCTACTCCTCAAGGCCTCGGTAGCAATCAGCCCACAAAGCTACCTTTGCCTGACCGCCAGACTCAGCAAACGCACACGGACTTCTCTATCGGGACCAGCCCTGGTCTACCAGCTAACTACGGTTCAATTGGACACTACCAGGTGCTCTCAGACACTGTCCCAGGCATAACGTCATGGTAAAGGGGGAGGCTCTGGACTCCTTCAGCCCTCCCCTTTCCAGCTGTGTGACCTCTGGCAGGTAATCTCTCTGAGCCTCCATTCGTCTGTCAGAAGTATGTAGTTATATTATCTAACAGTGCTGCTGCGGGGAGGATGCAAAGCACCTATCAGCGCATGGCACACAGTAAGTGCTCAGTAAATACCATCTCTCTGACTGTACAGTCGCTAGCATTGCTCCAGGCTGAAGTGATCATCTATCTCCCTTCAACAGGGAGTGCAGAGAAGTCTAGGCGGAAGTGTGAGGCCGGAGCTAACAGAGGCTAGCTCACACTGCAGCTCCTCTAGTCCAGAGACCTTTTCTACTGCTCCGCCCACCCCCTGGCCCCCTCCTCCTCACTTCTTCCCCCCCCCCCCTCCAGCTCAGACTCAGAGTATCTCTGGACCCCCAGAGTCCTTCCTATTCTGTATACTCCAAGAAGATGCAAGGCTCTTAATGACCTGGCCTTCATCACTCACCTCGTGAGGGAAGAGCTGAGAGGCAAGTATAAGGGCTCTGGTAAAAGGCAGCCATGGCCTCCAGCCTGGTAAGAGTGTAATATACGGAATAGCAATTGCAGCAGCCAGGAAGCAGGCATTTGGGCAAGTAAGAGACCTTAATCAAAAAGCTTAAGTCCTGAACACATTGCTGCTGGCTCTTGCTCAGGAGCTGTGTGACCTTGGACATGTCACTCTCCCTCAGACCTTTACCTACCTTTCTACAGCAACCCAACGAGAACCATAGGGCCCAGCCTCATTCTCATGTGGGGGTCCACCAAAGGACCCCTTTGGGAAGCGCACAGAGCTGGGCCCAGAGCACTCTCACAAGGCCCAGGGGCTGCCTTTTAACAGAAGCAAAGGGCTCCCCAGGGCCCTCCTCCAGGACTGCTCTCAGGCGTCCCCCAAATCCTAAAGACTGTGCTCTGTAAACCATAAATTTTGTACATCAGTCTCCAGAACCTCAGGCTGGCCACCAGAAGCTAGCTCCATAGCTGGCAGAGCCTTTCTGGGCCACCACAACTGAGAAGAAGCTGGTACGGGCTGCCTCTGCCACCAGCTCCATCTGGAGTCATGGATGGGCGGCAGGCACAGAGCACTTCTATTCTACGCACCATAGCCTGGGACAGGAGCTACCATCCAATTCTGATGGAGCAGCTGGACCCTGCACAGCCCCAGAGAGGTCCTAAATCCACTTCCACCCTGGGGTGCAGGGGAGATGACATGCCAACCCAGAGTGATGGTAGGAGCACGTGGCTCCCTGCTCTCCCCCACCAATGCATCACAGAACTCTGGGGGAAGCCAGAAACAAGAACCATGACTGGCAGGAGAGAGGGTGGCAGCAGCTCCAGAATATTTCCCGGATGCTTTTCTAGCCTCTCTGGCCCATACAGCCAGTCAGTGGCTTCAGCACCCAAGAAATACCATAGTGGCTGGAGTCACCTCTACCTCTATACCTGTCCCGGAGACCCCAGCCTCTTGGGGACTTGACCTCTCCAAGTGTGAAAGTTCCAGGTGCAACTGGGAAGACACACAAGCCATCTACCTCTGATCAGGGGGTACAACTACCAGCCAGGACAATGCCAGTGTGAACCCTCAGAGGACCTGGGGGGTAAGGGTCATGCATCCAGCTCAGGGAGGGAAAGGAGGAAAGACGGGGAATCAGTGCCAGTGAGAAAAAGGTCTGTAAGCAAAGGACGTACTAAGAACTCTCCAAGCAGGCAACCTCTAGCCAAGATACTGTGCTAGGGCATCGCATCGTTAGCTTGGAGAAGAAAACCAAAAGAGCCTTAGGCAACCAAAGGAGGCAGCTGGGACGGCTTTCCAGAACAGAGTGGGCCAGCTTCCTAAGCCCATCACCCAGGACCGGCTCATACTACACCAAGGTGCCAGCCGACACCTCTGACTCCTGGCACTGAAGAGGCTGCAGAGGTGAGGAGAGGACCAGCAAAGGTCTCCTCCACACTGGCCAAGGGGGCCAACAGCCTTCCGACTCCGCTGCTAATCGCACCCCCTCTCCTCCCTCCGGACTGGAGGCTGGGCCTAGATGTAGCACACCCGGGGTCCCCAATGCCATCTGATCACCGGTCCCCACGTGCCTACCTGGGCCTGGGGGTCCCCATCTTGGGCCGGCTAGCGAGGGCCGGGTCCCCTCGGCTCCTCCGGGGCCCGCAGGCCGCGGGGCGGGGCGGCGCGGGCGGGCTCTGCGGAGCAGCCTGTTCCGCGACACCCCCGCCCGCTGATGGATGCCGACTGCAGCAGCGGCGGCGGCGGCGGCCGCGGCGGTCGGCGTGCGCCGGGGGCTGGGCACCGTGCCCACAGCCCGGGGCCTGGCGCCCGCCGCGCGGCCCGCCCCCGCCGCGGCCTCCGCGCCCAGCCCAGGGGCGGCCGCGAGCCTGCCTCCTCGCGAGCGGTGCCCAGCCCCGGCCTCCGCCTCCTCGGCTGCCTCCCCCGCCACACACTGTCCACTGAGGGACGAGGTGGCCGTCTCCACCCTGGCCCTGGTCAGCCGTCCTCCTCGTTCGCTTCCTTGCTCCTGGGCTCTCCGGGCCAAGCCCTAGTGGGGGCTCAGGGAGAGGGGGAGGGGGAGGGGAGAAGGAGGAGGATCCCTGACTCAGAAGAGGTGACTCAGCCTCTGTGGGCCTCCCGTCCCACAGAGTCGGATCCCCTTCACTCCCCTACAGCACAGCGCGGGGCAGAGCCCGCTTGGGACACAGCGTTACTCTCCCACCGGGGAACCCACATGGCAACTGCCTTCCGGGAACCATCCCGGCTTGAGTGTCCCCGGGGGTATGTGTGTGCTCCCCAGGACCCATGTGCTTTGGTGACATTAGTGTAACAGCGAAGGAATCCTGTAGGGGTTGGACCTGTGTAGCGATGTTTACTATATATAAGGACACAGGGTACTGTGTGTAGCCAGAAGCTAGGAAGGGGCCGCAGAGGTCATGGCTCAAAGCCAAGCTAAACCTTGCCTCAGCGCACTGTTACAACTCAAAAAGCCAGTTCCACCAGGTCACCTCCCTTTTATGCAAGCCTTCGGCAGCAAAAGAGCACTTTGGAAAATAGAGGGCCTGGATTCCAATCCAGCTCTGCTACTGGTTCAGCAAGTACTCATGGCAAAATTCTGCCATGCTCCAGGCTTCAGTTTGCAAACCATGAAAGAAAGGATTACATTTAGACTTAACCTGCCTCTGGATCCCAGAGTGAGGGGGAAGGCCTGGGAGAGATGGCAGCGACTCACCAAAGATGGCTACCATGTGGGACCATCACTCCCAACCATCACCATCAGCTCCCCAGCACGCTCAGCCTCTTCTTTCATTCTTCCAACATAGTATACCTACTATGTGCAGGCCAAGTGCTGGACATCCTGAAACATGTGACCTCATCTACCCAACCCCCCACTGCAGTTGTGTCAAGTCTTATCCTCTGGGGGAGGGGGGAAGTGTGCCCTCTCTCTGCTCAGCTTGTCTCGCATTCCCTCCCCCTCTCTCTCAGGTAACACTAGATCCTAGCTCCAAACCTAGAAGCTTTTAGGCTATGCCCGCTCCCGGCATCCTTAGGGGATCCGCAGAAGCAGCCTTCCCCGGGTGCCTCAAGAGTCAGCACCCAGGACCTTGCTGCTGCTGCCTGCTGTCCACTAGACTCAGGAGTGGGCGAGAACAGAATGACACGCCCTCACTCCAGACAAGAGGTGGAAAACAGATGAGCTCAAGGCAAGCAGGAGAGGCTCCCTCCCAGACCTTATCTGCTGGTATCCCAGGGAGTCTGGCAGGGCCCTCAGGAGTATGGCCTCCCAGCAAATCACTGACTCCCAAGGGCAGGCGCTGTTGGAGTTCAATGTTTATTCAAATTAGTGACTGGAACAACCTGCCAAACTCAGGAGAGGCATCAGAGGACCGTGCTGCTCTGTGGGCACAGCTGTGGAGAGGGTCACCCTCCACTGCCTGCCTCCGGGCATTTTGTTTCCCAGCTGACCCTTCTTCCTCTTCTACTTTCTCAACCACAGGCTCCCAAGGCTGCGGAGCCAAGGCCCTCCCCATGCCTCACAGTTTAACTCTTTCCCAGACACCCCCCTGTCTCCTCCCAACAGCACTGCCATGCCCCCACTCCCCGCCCCCATTCTTCCCTTGGGGCAGAGCCTGGTTCCCAGCCTCTTTGGCCACATGGAGCCTCTCACTTTCCCAGGAAACCCCAGGCTACTTCAGAATCAAAGCAGGATGTTCCCAGACTCCATTTTAGGTTCGTACCCAAAGGGCCCGGTTCACTTCCGGCCAGTGGCAACCCACTGAAAGTTGGGCTGCTTCTAGAATGATGTTTGTTTCTATTTCTATGGTTTTTTTTTTTTTTATCGTTATTTTCTGTCATTATCTTCTAGTTCTATTATTAGTGCTTTCCAGTTTGCAGAGTGCTTGATTTCACAGCATCATCTGAGTGCATAGCACCCCAAGGCCCAGAGTGGTGAGTGACGTGGCCAAGGTTACTCTACCCAGAAACTCGGCTTGCTGGACCACATCCCTTCCACTTTCCCCACATAATCTCTCCAGAGAAATTACCAACAAGAGACAGCATGGCGACTCTAAAGAACGCATGGTTCCAGAGGCGGCAGCGAAATCCCTGCCCGGTTACTTTCCTGTTTCCGGTCCCCAAGCGGGGGAAATTGAGGCATGGATTCAACACCACCTCTGGGCCTCATGAAAGCCGCCACAGGGGAACAAAGGGACCCTGATGACAAGGAGGCCATCACAACACATCCTTACATACGAGTTAGTCTGCTTGCAGCCCCGCCTCTGTCTCTCCCTTTTGGTTTACTCTCATGAGCTGTTTGACCTCTTGGAGCCTCGGTTTTTATCACCTATAAGTTGAGAGGACCTCCCTGGTGCCCATCTGTCTCAGGGATGCCATGAGAGGGGCTCAGCAGAGGCTCTCTGGAGAGAGAGAGAGGACTTGCTCTGTGCTCTGCCCAAGGAAGAGGACAAAGTCTTTCCTTTTCCATTTTAACAATAAGGGGACTTGTAGGTGTAAAATTCTAAAGTCCCAGAGAGCCAGGACACAGGAGGAAGGCAGAGTGGCACGGCCTCAGCCCCGGGCCTCTAAAACCACCAAACTCCAGACCGGACTCTTCCAACACCCTTTGACCTTCAGGGGAGGAACTCAGGCCCCAAGCAAAGCAGAACTTCCCAAAGTTGCCCTCAGGTAGTCAGGGGTCCAGGGATTCCATCATCCAGGACATTTTAGTCTGGTGAAGGATGGGGGAGGGGATGAGGTGCGTTCTCAGTGCTGCCACAGGCATCTTTCCTTCAGTAAAGCAGTGATGCTTACACGAAGGCAAGCCCTGGAAGCCAGGTAAGGAAGAACTGGAGAGCGCAGTCCTGATCTCACAAAGGATCCAATGGGTGAGGACAGCACACCGGCCAGGACAACAGAGGGCCCTCTGAGCCTGGCACCTGAAATGATTCACTGGCCCTAAAATTACTAATCCCTTTTAAAGCTGAGGTGACTGAGGCTGAGAGAATTGCCAAAGCTCACCCTGCCCCAGTCAATGGCAGGACTAGGCTGTGACCCTCAGAGCCATCTGATGCGTCAACCCTCACTGATTCCCCCTTGCCTCCAGGTCTGTGTTAAACAACACAGGAGCCGCCAGCCACGGGCGGCTAGCAAGTACCTGAAGTGTACAAATGGAAACATGCAGTAAATGTAAGACAGATGGTGGGATTTGGAGTCTGAGTGCTAAAAGTAAAGAGAATATTATATATCTTAATAATTTTTGCTTTAATATTATGAGACCAGCCATGGTGGTAATGGAATCTCACTCAGCACTGGAGAGACGGAGGCAGGAGAATCAGGAATTCAAGACTAGCCTGGGCTATTGTCTTAGATTAATTAAAATTTATAGATGTACCAGAATTAATAAAATCTCATTGGAATAATATCACTGGGGGGCGGGGTGCTGTTTCTGGGGATCCAACCCAGGAGCTTGTACATACCAGACAAACACCCTATTCCTAAGCTACAACCTCAGTCCTGGCTTTGTGTGTAGGTAGTACATGCATAGATACATGTAGGCACACATGTACGAAGTGCGTGTGGAACACACCAGGGGCCTTCCATCTGCTCTTTTTGAGACAGAGTCTCTTCACTGAGCCCAGTGGCTGGACAAACCAGATTGGCCTTAAAATCACAGGGATGCCTGCCTCTGCCCCTGCCTCCCAAGTGCCAGGATTTAAAGATGTGCACCACACTGGGTTGGTTTTGTTTGTTTGTTTGTTACATAAAGTTTTGCTATGCTACCCAGTGGACTGGACTTGAACTCCTGAACTCAAGGGACCCTCCCACATGAGCTTCTCAGTGCTAGGACTGAAAGCATGTGTGAGCTGCTTTTTTGTCTTTTTAATTGCATGTATGACTTGCACATGTGACTTGCACTGTGTTTCTCTTGGTCAGTATGGACTTAGATACTCTGACGTCCTAAGGGAACCCATGGAGATGAGAAAAGGTATCTTGGAGGATGGGGTGGCCAAGATACACTGGATTAAAACAGAGGTCACACACAACGAGGGCATTTCAGGGCAAGAGATCTGCAAGACAACCGGCTCTGGCCCCAGAGGGCAGCAGGGCTTGGGTGGGCTGAGCTAAGCCCCAGGCAGCTGAGAGCTGGGCCAGAGGGAGGAAGCTGCTGGAGCCAAACTTTCCAAAACAGCGGCGTCCCACGGGCTTGGGAAGCTCTGCCTGGCAAGGCTGCTCTCCCTCACCCCTGGCACTCTCGGGAAGGCACTGTGGGTCAGCGGGGTCTAAGCGGAGGGAGAAGGCAGGGACCCCTCCCTTCTAGCTGCTCCCCACTTCCCTTCCTCTCCACTTCTCTAGGAAGCCTCCCAAGGGTCTCACCTCCCCCTGAACCTTGGCCTAGATTGGGAACCACACGCTCCCACATACCGTCTGGTGTAGATTGCTGCTGATGCCTCAAAGCTGCATGGTAGGCCATGAATATAAAGCACTAATTAGTCCATAGCTAGGACAGCATGGTGGAAGAGCCAAACTAACCCTGGGAAAGGCTGATACAAGGTGGGGTACTTCTCAGTAATAGGAGCTCCATGCCCGTGTCAACGCCTTGACCTGCCTAAACCTAGAGTTGCTATGAGCACTCCAGCCCCCCTTTTTTCTCTTTCCGTTTTTTGGTTTTTGGTTTTTTGTTTTTTGTTTTTTTGTTTTGTTTTGTTTTTTTGTTTTTTTTTGAGACAGGGTTTCTCTGGATAACCCTGGCTGTCCTGTACTCACTCTTGTAGACCAGGCTGGCCTTGAACTCACAGGTATCCGCTTGCCTCTGCCTCCCTGAGTGCTGGGGTTAAAGGCGTGTGCCACCATGCCCGGCTTGAGCACCCTGTCCTCGCACTGCTACAAGATCACTTGGCATTACCCACCAAGGAGGCCTGGCAGTCAGATGCCCTCCCCCAACACGGATGAGACCCCCTCAGTGCCTCTGCAGTACCCTTGGTTTCTCCCAAGTCCACATATTCTCAAAACTGCATTCCTTCACAGGAAAACCACCCCCACTTCACCTCCTACACTCTTCCCCCACCCTCTGCCTCCTCCACCCATGCTCTACCCAGCCTAGCATGCCTTCTCTGCTTGTCACACCCGTGGCTCCTCTTGTCTGCACTTCTGAACCCAGGCTCAGACGTGAAAGAGGGGCTGTGATTTGTCCTCTGCTGCCATGTCGGTGGGAGCCAAGCCCTGAGCAGATCTGGACATCCCCACAGCGTGGACAACTGTCTGCTGCTACTGGCCTCCAGGAGCGCACCAAGGGGCAGCCTGCTCACCTTCCCAGTGAAGAGCCTTCAGCTGCTCCTCATTCTCTGGTGAAAGGACTCACTTCAGCTTGACTCATGAGACCTTTGCCAGCCCGATCTCTCCTTGTCCCTCAGTTTCAGTCTCAGAACCTATATGATTTGCTCTGTCAGATGTTTCTAGGTCCCCAGAGTGCAGTAGCTCTGACACACGTGCTTGCTTTCACACAATTTTTCCTCTGCCTGGAATAACTTGTGCTTTCCCATGGTCATTCTTCTAGTCATCACCCAGGAAGTCCTTCCTCGGTCCCTCCTCTCTCAGACAACCCCCTGTGGCTAGACAGAACATTGGCCCTTTTCCTTCCTCCCAGCACTCTGCCCAATGTCTATGGGTTGTGTGATGGGCAGAAGGCTCTTAACCTCCTGATGCACTGCAGCTTTAGAAAAGGAGCCACTTTGCATCTTTCAAACCAGGAGGGCTCTTCTTGGTGGCCATGTATGCACGGTATGGTCATCTTCACCCCAGAAACCAACGGTCAGGGGTGGGGGGCGAGTCAGGAGTCCCCCCAAGAATGTCAGGACACACCCGAGGATGAGTTCCGCCGCCTCAATGTCACTTTGGCTACAGTTCCTTCTGGCATCCCTGTGCTTCCAGCCACTGCCTGGGAAGTGTGCCTTCCTCTAGGAGTCTGGAAACCGTACTATGAGGCCTGAATATGAAAAATGTGCCCAAGTTCTCACTGGATATAGCCTGTCACCCAGCCTGCCATCAGGAGCCGGAAGTGTCAGATGAGGTTTCTCTGCTGTGGCATCACGGGTTCCTCGCAGTCAGAGGAGATCTGAGGGAGCATCACGTAGAGGCTGGGAGGAGGGAGGCGACAGGAGAAGAGCTGTCTGTGCGCCTGTGGTCCCCGGTGTGGAAAGAGGCTGCAGCGTCACTATCAATCAGCAGCCTCTTTGCAGAGTGTTAGAAGAATCCCCAGCTACAGGCTGGCCTGGTGCCTAGCAACTTGCCTACATTTTCCATCTTAAATCTCTCAATAGCCTAAAGTAGAAATTACATTCACCTTGATTTTTACAGGGGATGAAGCTAAAGTCACTGGTCCAGTGTTCCTTTGATAATGGAAAGGGGACCCCGAGACTCAGCCACAGACAAAGCTAACTCCAGGGCTTGTGTACGTCCCCTCTTCACCCTGCACTCATTTGGCTGAACACAAATATATTGTGGAGATGCTGAGATGTTTTAGGTCTTGCCAAGGGTGAATTTGTGATGTGCATTTTTTGTATCTATGTTATAACTCAATAAGATATATCTTATTAAAGATATGTGTGTGTGTATATATATATATTCTTGTGTGTGTGCGCGCACATGCATGTGTGTGTGTCTGTCTGTCTGTCTGTCTGTCTGTCTGTCTGTGTGTGCACATAAATGCATGCATGCCTGTGCCTGTGTGCCTGCAGGTATATATATAGGAGTGTATGACATCTAAAGGACGCCTTGGCTGCCCTCTGAAGATGCTGCCTACCTGGTTTGTTTTTGCAGCAGGATCCTTCACAGCCACAGGGGTCTGCTCGTCTCTCGCTCCCTAGCACTGAGATTGCAAGCAGAGGTCCCCATTCCTACCTTATTTAAAAAGCAAAACCAAAACCATGGGTCCTGAGGACTTAACTTGTATCTTCAAACTATCTCCCCACCTCAAGAAAGCTGGGGGGTTTTTGTTTTGTTTTGTTTTGTTTTGTTTTGTTTGAGACAGGAGCCCTCATTCTGTAGCTCTGCCTGTCCTGGAACTCACTATATAGACTCACAGAGATCCACCTGACTCTGTCTCGCACGTGCTGGAATTAAAGGCATGAGCCACCATCCTTGACCTAAGAAAGAAAATTTTCTGGGAAAAAAAAAAAAATGTTTTCTATGAGCTGGAGATGTTTGTGGTGTGAAATAGTCTCAGCACTAGGTTCTCAAAATGTCAGGATGTCTCTCTTTGTTTCTTTCCAGCCATGTCTACACTCAAACAAGAACTGATCTGAAAACCTCGTGAACCACCAAGCCAGGCCAAACAAAAACTCACCTGCTGCCCCGTTGCTCGGCTTACAAATGTGCTCGCCTCCCCGTCTCCGCCCTGGGACTACCTAGCCGATACTTCATTTGCACAAGCTGGCACTGCTCTGCAGTCTTTGCAACCTTCTCCTTATCCATCCATCTGCAGAGAGCAGACGGCCAGACCAGGCACAGCAACACCACTTAATCCCAGCTTTAGAAGGTAGCCAGGCAGGAGATGTCTGTGTGCTCCCATCTACTTGTACCAGGCCAGGCTGGGGAGAGAAAATGCTCGTGTGTAAATACAGCCTTCTGTTTCAACAGCTCCTGCTTGGACTCCTCTGGCCAACTGGGCCCTCTGCGACTTTTATCTCCCTGCCCAAAATAACCATTGGCTTGCACGGTTCTCTGGGCATAGATCGGACTGGTAGGATCTCAAGCAGCTTGAGGAGAGAGACACATTATATCATCTTTGCTTTCCCAGTGCACCATGCAAGCCTGTGGCATTTATCTAGCTCCTCTGTATACTTGGAAGGGACTTGTGGTGGGAAATGAGAGCTCGCTGCAGGAAACGGTCACGTGATCTCAAAGCTCACAGTTCAGTAGAAAATTAAATAGGGACGCCAGCCAATTGCAGCAGACTACAGAAGTCAGGGAAGGTGTGAAGGAAAGGATGATGTTTGGGGGAATTTGGAGGGAAAGAAATTGGTGGAAAGCGGGTGTCAAAGGCTTTAAGCAAGAGGTGGCACTTGGACTGAGCTCAGAAGGCTGAAGAACAATCTAGGCTAGGAGCTGGCTTAGCATAAAAACAGGCATGGTGGGAGAGCTCAGGGTAAGTTAGGGAAACCGAGCGCACGTGGTCTGGCACCTGGGATGCTGAGCATTGAGGCTGGGGCTCAGAAGGCAGATGGTGCCAATCAGAGCCTTGAGGGACGTGCCAAGTGGTTCCCTGCCCTGTCTAGCAACTGGCCACACGCGGCCTATATTTAAACGAGAGGAAAGGCGGGATGTAAAATGCACAGCTACACGAACTCAGTGGTTATCAGAGTGGACCCTGAAGATTCGAGCCAGTTGGTTGTTGCAGCAGCTTCTGCTGGGCAGTGATGGGAGAGGAGATGAGAGCAGTCAGGAGACTGGACTGGGGAAGAGGCAGGGTATGACTGGCCCGGTGTGTGCGGGAGACGAAGGACCATAGGGTAGGAGAAGTGGAACAGTAGTGCAGCAGAGATCAAGACGCATGTCTCAGGTGAGAGCTGACAGGGTGAGAGAGCTTGCCGCACAAGCCTGACGACCTGGGTTCAGGTCCCCAGACTGCAGTAAAAGCCAGGCCCAGGTGCAGTGGCGTGTATTTCTCAGGTTGCAGTGGTGTGCATGTCTACAATTCCAGAGTGCACATATGGGGGATGGAAGGACAAGGGAATCCCAAAACCTCTAGGGGGCAGTTAGCCTGGCAAACGCTGCAGTGAAAAGAAGGACCTTTTTCTCAAACGAGGCGGAAGGTGAGAGCCAAAATGTGTGGTTGTCCTCTGACCTCCACATGTTTGTTGTGACATGAATGTGTCCATCAATGAAGACACACACACACACACACGCATGTAAACACAGGAATAAAAATAAATCATGTCATTCCCCTCCCGTCATGTCTTCCTGTTGGCGAGCAGAGGGGCAGTGGTTCTCCGTGTGTTGTCCCTGCACCTGGGGCTCACGGATGTGGGATCCTCAGACTCCGCCCAGACCTCCTAAATTGGAAGCCAGCTCAAGAGTAGCCATCAGCCCTCCTGTTATTATGAGTCGGCAGCACAGAGCAACACTACAGCTCCAAAGCAACCTTGGCCTCAGGGTCAGAGGACCCAGCTCGTGTCCTGCCTCAGCCATCTAGCGCTAGTCTCTTTGTGCCTCAGTTTCCTTGTCCCAACTCTATGTGCTTACTGTAAGGATTAACAGGGATGATACTGCATCTTAGAAAATATTCGACTAAGCCACTGATAGTGGTGCATGCCTTTAATCCCAGCACTTGGGAAGAAGAGACAGGAGTCTCTGTGAGTTCAAGGACAGCCCGGTCCACAGAATGAGTTTCAGGATAGCCAGAGCTACATAGTAAAACCCTGTCTTGTGTGTGTGTGGCAGTGGGCGAGGGGCAGGTGGGGTGGGGTGGTGTGAGTGGGTGGGGGAGGGGTGTTAAGTAAAATGTCTAATTAAAACAAGTGTTCAATGTTCAATTGACATTACCTGGAAGGCAGAGATGGGAGTTTGGGCCAGCCTGGGCTATACAATAAGATCCTGTCTCAAGAAGAGAAAGAGTAGAGGAAGAAGAGAAAGAACAAAAGAGGAAGCGGCAGCAACTGCAGGGCATGGTGGCGCACACCTTTGAACCCAGCACTCGGGAGGCAGAGGCAGGAGGAGCTCTGTGAGTTCAAGGCCAGCCTGGTCTACAGAGTGAGTTGACGGACAGCCAGGGCTACACAGAAACCCTGTCTTTAAAAAAAAAAAAAAGCAAAAGCCAAACAAACAAAAACCAATAAATGAATAAAGAGCAAGCACTTGGTTTGCCCATGTACAGCACCAGCGGTTTGAAGGATCCTAACTCTTTAGGAGCCACGATCTCCCTGAAACTGCAGGGTTTTCTCTTGGAAAATGCACAGTGTACATGGCGTGCAAGCAGATATGAGTTACACTCATGCCCTTACTGTAAGCTGAGGTAACAAGATTTCTTCTTATTTTGTTTTCATTTTGTTTGTTTGTTTTTGAAACAGGGTTTTCTCTGTACAAGAGACTTCATGAAGCCCATACATAGGTCACCCTCTGGGTCCGTGAACAGTTAGGAACATTGGCCTAGGTAGATTCTAATTAACAATGGCAAGTCTCCCCCTCCGTGTGTGTGTGTGTGTGTGTGTGTGTGTGTGTGTGTGTGTGTGTGTGTGTTGTATTCCTGTCTAATTTTTAAGAACCCTTTCTATGCACGCACAAATTGAAAGATGCATATCTTTACAATTCTGTTATATATATTGAGATAGGACCATGTTTTATAGCCCAGGCTGGCCTCAAACTTGCAAATCTTTACCCTGTGATGAGGAGTCCACCGAGGAAGATTTGAACCATTGGCCTAGGCAGAATACTGTCATGGCTGTGTTTCCTTCCCGGAACCTGCCCCACGCCAGCCTCCCCTTCCCCAGCATTCTCTGGGCTCTCTCTGTGGAGGGCAACATGTAGTCCTGAGACACACTTTGCCCCTTGCTGCTTCCCAAAGAATAGGCAGATTGTCCCCAGCTCTGCAGTGCAAGAAGGGCAGAACCGGCTGGCCTCTCATCCCCAGCCGACTCCAAATCCTTGGCTCAGAGGCCATCCAATAAAGAGGCTCCCCAATGGCCCCCACCCTGCCTCCAGTAACCACGCCAATGGCTATACCTTTGGACACCTGGTAGCGCGATCACTTGGAACAGACAAGAGTTATTATCCTCAGTGGACAAGTGATGGGGACATAGGGCAGTTCTACTGTCAGAGCTACAACTGCCACCAACCAGCTCCCATGGGTCACAACCCACTTTGTGAGTGCTCTAGTCTGCCGACCTAGCCAGGGGAGCCATACCAACTTCTAGAATGGATGGCTTGGGTTACTGACCATGCTTGTCATACCAGGCTAGGCCCAGGATCAAAGCAGGCAAAAGGCTACCAGACGTGAGGAGGAGCTGCCAGACTTGACCAACAGACCAGCACAGTCTCTCCCTTGACCAGTGTGAGCCAAACGCCGCCCAACTGGCACAGGTAAACCCCAGCAACACAGCCCCTCCAGCCCTGCCAGGCCAAGCAGGGGCACCTTAGAGGGGGCTGATGTTGTTTCACCCCTTTCTGCCCATCTCACTATTATGGTCTAGATATTAAGGACTGAACGTTAGGAAACTGTACCAATTTGCACACTGTCAAAGCACTGGGGAGCAGAAACAGATAGATTTCCAGAATTCGCTGGCTAGCCAGGATAGGCGGCTGAAGAGAGTCAGTGGAGACCCAGTCTCAAAAGACAAAGTGGGAGCAACGGAGGAAGAAAAACTATGTCAATCTCTGGCCTCCATATGCACACATACATGTGCACACACACACATGTGCAACACACGCACACATGCAAGCGCATGGGCGCACCTACAAATACACATCACAAAATCTTTTTCTGAGGGAGCTGGAGAGATGGCTCAGCAGTTAAGAGCACTGTCTGCTCTTCCAGAGGTCCTGAGTTCAATTCCCAGCAATGACATGGTGGCTCACATCCATGTATAATGTGATCTGATGCCCTCTTCTGGCCTGCACAGGTAAAAGCAGAAAGAGTACTGTATATATAATAAATAAACAAATCTTAAAAAACATCCTTTTTTTTTTTTTAAAAGAAAATATAGTGTGTATATGTGCATGCATACTGGCATGCATGTACGTGTGGAGAACCAGGTCTCTCAGTGGCCTGGGACTCCTTAGGTAGACTAGGTCAGTTGGCCAGCACTCCCCAGAAACCTCTGGACCTTCAGTGCTAGGATCACAAGTGTATGTCACCACACCCAACATTTTTTTTTTTAATGGCTCTAGGGTCAAATTCAGGTCCTTGTGTTTTTTGTTTGTTTGTTTTGTTGGTTGGTCTTGTTTTTTGAGACAGGGTTTCTCTGTCTCTGCGTAGCCCTAGCTATCCTTGAACTCACTCTGTAGACTAGTCTGGCCTTGAGTGCAAAGAGATCTGCCTGCCTCTGCCTCCTGAGTGCTGGGATCTAGGGCCTATGCCACCACTGCCTGGCATTCATGCTTTAAAATATAAATTTTAATGTTACCAGAAGGTTGGCTTTTTTTTTTCCCCAAGCACAATGTGATTATTTCTTTTTTGCTTGTCTGAGCTTTGTTCTGCTTGTTTTGTGGTGGACATGTGGACACGTGTTGAACAGAGATTAGAGATCTCGCCCAGCTTCTGGCCAGAGCTATTCAAAGTCCTTCCTCGTATCTTGACAGAGCCCCCCCCCTTCAATCCCCCTCTGCTTTTGAACTTTGCTGCCCTTCTCAGCTACTTCCTGGGGTGTCACTAGTTGGGAGCCCGGCCAGCAGGTCCCCATCATCTCCTGACTTAGGGCCCGCCGTGGAAGTCCCCTCCAGAGCTCCCGGTCCATGAATCTAGCCTGGTCAGAAGGGGTCCAATTCCTTCATTCTACAGCAAAGGCAAAAAGCAATCATAAGAAATGCTGGCGTGGTGGCAAAGCCACATCTGGGCTCGCTCTCCCCCGCTGTGGGGCACGTTTGAAATCATATCGTGGGAGGGAGCCCATCTTGCAGATGAAGAGGCTGAGTGGGGCCCAGCAGGCCGAGCAGCCGGGTACCTCGCCCGGGGCCACACTGGGAATCTGGATGCGGACGCTGATCTGATTTTGATGTACGAGAAGTAAGAAGCTAAATGGAAGGGATGAACGGCTTGTACGAAGCCCGTGGTCTCCAGAAAGAGTCCGGTTCTCCAGAGTCTCTGCTCCCACCCCCTCCTCTCTCCCTGGCAAGGATCCCAATGGCTGCACCACCACCTCCTCCCAGAACCCTACAGAAGCCCATCTGGGGCCACGCGCCCTGCATCCCCACACCAACCCATCATCATTCCCTCCCGCCTCTGGCAACGGGTCCTGCCGCCTCCTCGGGTCTCCTAGCAACAAGATACCCCCCGCAGTGTCTCCACTCTCTCCACCTCTGGGCTCTTCCAGCTGGGCCTATCTCACCCAGGCAGGGGACTGAGGGCTTGCTCCTCTCATGGGGATCTTTGCACCCACAGGGGCAGGCGGGAGGAAAGCAAGAAGGTAGAGTCAGCCTGCAAGGCCCCCACTCTGGGCTTGCTCCCAGCCTCCACATTTGGGACATGGGCTCTGGCTGTGGTGACCTTTTCCTGAGCCTCAGATTACCTGCTGACTGGGGCAAAAAAAAAAAAAAAAAAAAAAAAAAAAAAAAAAAAAAAAATCCTATGGCTTCAATTCTAATAGACTCCATTTTATTTTTGTACTTTTAAAATACATGGTTTCTTCCCACCAGAATACTTAATATTCAAAACAATAGTAAAGAAACACTAGTGACAATAGGCCTGGGGACATAGACCATTGATAGAGTGCTTGACTAGAAGTGCGAGGTTCTGGATTTGATCCCTCGGAAACACATACACCAAAACTAAACAAACAAACCTCAGCAAAAAAAAAACTCTTTTGAAACTGCCTTGGCTAGGGCTGGAACGTAGCTCAGTTGGCAGAGAACTTGCCTGCCATGCAATGAAGCCCTGGGTTCAATCCCAGCACCACATAAGCCGGACACAGGGCGCATGCTTACAACTGCAGCATTTAGAAGGTGGAGGCAGGAGGGTCAGAGGTTCAAGGCCATTCTTGGCTATACAGCGAGTTCCAAGCCAGCCCGAGGCACAGGAAGCCCCGTCTCAAGCCAAACCAAACCTAGAAAGCGACTTCCTCCTTACGTAAGGCTCACAACCACACCAAAGAAGCAAGCACTTCTATTTCTATACCCATTTTACAGGCAATAAAACTGACCACTAACTTACCTAAAGATACCCGACTAACAAACGCACGCAGCACGTGACCTTGAATGACTGTGTCTGACATTGGTTCTCTTCGAGAGTCTTCTGGTCCTCACCTCTTACTGCAGTGATGGGGAAATGAGACTCAGAGGAGAGGACGGGTGTGCGCTGAGCCTGCGTGCCTATTTACTGAGCATCTACTGAGTGAGCTACACATACTGGAAAAGCCATTGTCCAGGGCTGTGCATGCTGACTTCTCGGAACTCATTATGCTAGTCTCTCTCCTATTCTATATGTTTGAAATTCTCCACAACAAAAAGCAAAACAAACAAACAAACAAAACAAAGACCAAACAAACCAACAAGGGGAAAAAAATTGTAACAGGAAGATGACAGCAAGCATGCAAATTTTAAGGCTGGCTCATACGAACGAGAGCCACAAAAATCACCCAAACTTTGTGATTTTTTTTTTTTTCTCTGACAGTTTTGAAAGTCAGAGAAGGGCAAGTGCCATGGAATCTTTCTAGAGAATTTTCTAGAGAAAATTTTATGTTCCTGCCAGGAAATCTGGGAGCTATGAGAATGCCAACCAGGTGGGCTGGGCCCTCCCCTGACTCTCTGTAGGAGCAGAGGATCCCTGCGGACAAGGAGTTGGCTTGGGGCTGGTTCTTTGAGGATCCACAAGCTGGTCACCACATGATGCGGAAGGAGATCCCAGCAGCCACTACGAAGCCAGAGGTCTATGATTAGAAAGCAAATTATAGGCCTTGCCCTGTCGGTTTCCACCACACAAGACCTTCCTGGCAGTCAAAGGGCTTTCACATGAGTTGTTCACGGTTTCCAGAGAGCGTGAACACATGCGAGGCAGGAAGATGGTGGAACTGTGAACGGGACGGAGAAACAGCACTACCGAGGCAGAAAATTGCCCAGACAGGTGGAGCTGAGGCCGCAGGGAGGCAGCAGTTCACACAATTAAAAGCAGGGCTTGGGCAGCAGCCAGCTCTCCACTCTGCCTTGAGGCTTCCTAGCTGTTCAGCTTTGAGCAAGTAGCCAACTTCTCTGAGCCTTTATGTGTCAGCTAAAAATTGGAGCTGATTTTTATCGGCTATAAAGTTGATACAGACACAGAGTGAGACCACACACACACGCGTGCACATCTATGTATATAACATAGATATATAGTCAAGTATCTAACCTAGTTTTCACCACATAACGGATAAGACATAATAGACACTGACTTTTAAAGCTCTAATGGACCAGGAAATGGCTCAGTCAATGAACCACTTGCCTTAAAAGCATGAGGATCTGGCCGGGCGTGGTGGTGCACGCCTTTAATCCCAGCACTCAGGAGGCAGAGGCAGGCGGATCACTGTGAGTGCCAGGCCAGTCTAGTCTACAATGCAAGTCCAAGACAGCTAAGGCTACACAGAGAGACCCTGTCTTGAAAAAAATAAATAAATAAATAAAACAAAAAGTATGCGGAACTAAATTTGAATCCCTAGAACCCACAGCTGTGGTGTGGTGCTGCAGTCCCAGCAGATTGTGAGATGGAGGCTGACAACTGGAGCCTTGGAAGGTCGCTGGTCAGCTAGGCTAGCTTATTCAGACCCAGGGCAAGGAGAGAGCCTGTCTCAAAAAAAAAGGGGGGGGGATGCCCAAGGTTAGCCTCTGACCTACACACACACACACACACACACACACACACACACACACACACACACGACGTGCATGTGCCCACACCAAATATGCACTTCTGAATATAAGTCCAAAAGAGGTGAAAACAGCATCAACAAGACAGTTCCACAGACCAGTGCTGCTGCAGCCCAGTTATTCACAGCAGCCAAGAGGTAAGAAAAAAAAAAAAATGTCTATTGATAAAAAAAAAAAATGTGACACATACAATGAAGTATTATTCTGACTCAGAAAGGAACACGGATGACCCTTAAGAACATTATGCTAAGTGAAACAAGCCATTCATAAAAAGACAAGTGCTGTGTGATTCCGTGTATAGGAGGTTTCTAGTCAAAGTCATAGAGGCAGAAAATAGAGTGGTGGTTGCCACAGGCTGGAAGAGACAGGGAGTGGGGAGTTATTGTTTAATGAATAGAGTTTCGGTTTTTCAAGATAAAGAAGTTCTGGAGAGCCAACAAGAAGACTTAGCAAGTAAGAAGAGACTCAAACCTCATGGCCTGAATTTGATCCCCAGATCCCAATGTGGAAGGAGAGAGCCAACCCTCAAAAACAACATACTATGGCATGCACACACCTGTACTCTCACACACAGACATACACATATCATCATAACAGTAATAATGTTTTATTTAAAAAAGCTATAAAGATGGAGGATGGATGGATGGGATGGGACACAATGAGCACATCCTTAACACTATTAAACTGTGCACTTAAAAAAATGAGGGTCAACAGGGCGCAGTGGTGGCGCAGGCCTGTAACCCCAGCACTCTGAGAGGCAGAGGCAGGTGGATCTCTGTGAGTTCGAGACCAGCCTAGTCTACAAAGTGAGTCCAGGACAGCCAAAGCTACACAGAGAAACCCTGTCTCGAAAAACAACAACAAAAAGATGGTCAAATGAGATGCCTTAATGGGTAAAAACTTGCTTTGCAAGCATGAGACCTGATTTTGAGTCTCCGGCACCTTTTTTTTTTTAAAAGCCAGGCATAGATGCATGTGCCTGTAACTCCCACATTAGGGCAAAGACGGGACAACCCCAATGACCCAGTAACCAGTCAGCCTAGCTGACCGGGCAGCTTCAGGGTCAGTCAGAAAGGCAGAGAGTGATGGAGGAGACACGTAATATCCTGCTTTGGCCTCTACATTGGTGCACATGGGCAAGTGCCCCATATACTCACACATATAAGATAAAATACACACACACACACACACACACACACACACACACACACACAGAGAGAGAGAGAGAGAGAGAGAGAGAGAGAGAGAGAGGCCAAATTTTAGGATCTATGTGTTTTGCTACAATTCAAAGAAAAACATAGTGCTACACAAAGAAATATGAAAAAGAAGAAAAGACAAAGACAAAATGAGAGCGAACCAGGAAAGCTGGGGCCACAGTAATACTGAGATACAGCCAGACATAGTGGCTCATGTTTTAAATCCCAACAGGCAGATGGATCTCTGTGATTTCAAGGCTAGCCTTGTCTACACAGGAAGTTCCCGACCTGTAAGACTCTGTCTTAAAAAACTAAAGATAAGGTCTGGAGAGATGGCTCAGAGGTTAAGTGCACTGCCTGCTCCTCCAGAGGTTCCGAGTTCAATTCCCAGCAACCACATGGTGACTCACAACCATCTATAATGAGATCTGGCGCCCTCTTCTGTCATGCAGGTGTACATGCAGGCAGAACAATATGTACATAACAATAAATAAATAAATCTTAAAAAAAAAAAGACAAAAGAGAGATACACATTGCAGAGCCTGAAACTTGAGCCACTCAACCTCCTTATCCACAGAGGCTTCCAGTTTATTGCATCATCCTTACTGTTTTATGGGATCAAGTTTACATTTACACAGTTGTTACTACCCCAACAAGTCTAATAATTCTGTGAAGCAGCCTTAACGAAAGGGTAAAAGCCAGACAGTGAACTGGGCATGGTGGCGCACGCCTTTAGTCTGCACTTGGGAGGCAGAGGCAGGTGGATCTCATGAGTTCGAGGCCAGCCTGGTCCACAAAGCAAGTCCAGGACCGCCAAGGCTACACTGAGAGACCCTGTCTTGAAAAAAAATAAATAAATAAAGCCGAGTAGTGCCTTTAATCCCAGCACTCAGGAGGCAGAGGCAGAGGCAAGCAGATCTCTGAGTTCAAACCCAGTATGGTCTACAGAGTGAGTTCCAGGACAGCCAGGGCTACACAGAGAAGCCCTGCCTGGGGGCAGGGGATGAGAGAAAGTAAAGACTTTAGGGACAGAAAGACCTGTCCAAATACATACTAAAATATAGCTGGCCCTAGCTCAAGTCTAATTAGAGCACCCTGCCCTCTGATAGGCCCATGCCAGAAGCAGGGCGGGGCTCCATTGCTGTAGGACCAGGCCAACTGGGCCAGCAGCCAGGGTGGCGCCAAAGGCACAGCTCGGAGCCCTCTCACCAGCTACATAATAAAGTAATTATGGGATTAGGGATAAAATTAGTCACTTGTGTAATTATTTTCCTTAGAACAAGAGCAGAAAAGGCCTTTTTAAAAGATTCACTCCTTGGCCATCCCAAGAGCACTGATGCCCGAGTCGCAGATGAATACACACAGACACAAACACAGACACAGACACACACACACACACACATACAGCAATGAGGTGCTGGCAAGAGAGGCCACAGTCATCTCCCTGTGCCTGGCCCGAGGCCCTAACCATACAAGACATCAGTGTCACACCGTCCCAAGAACACGGTCTCCTGTCAGGCACCTTTGCATGGAGAAACACTCTCTTCATATAAGAATTATTTCTGTGCATGTTGGTGTGTGTGTGTGTGTGTGTGTGTGTGTGCATAACTGTGTTCACATGTGCAGAAGCCAGAAGTCTAGTGGCCACTGAGTATTCTCCTTGAGAGCCCTCCAGCTTAGTTTTTGAGACAGGGTCTCATCAATTCAGCGAGGCTGACTGGCCACCTGTCTCCGCCTCCGTTGTGATGGGACTACAGATGAAGCCTGCCACCTCAGCCTTCAGGTGGGTGCTGGGAATGTGCTGGGAATGTGAAGTCAGGTCTTCATTCTTGCTAAGCAAGCACGTCACCGACTGAGCCACCTCCCCAGTTCCTGATGGAACCATCTCTTCTGTTCCTCCCCCTGCCGTGAGTACGCCCTCCATCTTGGAAGCTGATGGCACAAAAAAAAAAACCAGGCAGGATCTGGGGGGTCGGAGGAGACCCTGGTATTAGCAGCTACGGTAGGTAGACTAAAGCCCTGCCCAAAGGCATCCGTGCCCTCACACCCAGAATCTGTGGGCATTACTTCACACGCAGAAGAGACTTTCCACATATGATTCAGTGACAGAGTCTGAGATGGAGGATGATCTGGGATTTTCCATGGGGCCAATGTAAACACAGGGACCTTGTGGTGAAAAGATGAAGACAGGAGAGGCAGAGACGTGATGGCAGGAGCTGGAAGGAAGCCTTGCTGACTTGGAAGGAGGACTCATCAAGGAATGGGGGCAGCCTGCAGAAGCTGACGGCACAAGGTACTACGCACCCCACTGCCCACCCTCACCCCCCACCCTCCCACACCAAAGCCCTGCCAAAACCTTGGCCTCTGCCTTATAAGGCTAAACCGAACAGATTTATAAAATTCCAGAACTTTAAGATCCTAAATATGTGGTAACTTGGCAAGGAAGTGCCAGGATGTAGGTCAACTGGTAGAGTGTTTGCTTGGCATCTATGAAGCCCTGAGTTCGAATCCCAGCACAACACAAAACTAGTAGTGATACATGCCTGTGACCCCAACATCCCGAGAGATACAAGGACCAGAAGTTCAAGGCCATCCTGAGCTATGTAGAGTCTGAGACCAGACTAGGCGGTATGAGACCCAGACATAAAAAGCATATGCTGTGGCAGCACTAGGAAACCAACAAGTCTCCTGGGCCAGTCTTGGAACCCATTTTCCCCTAGGTTGAAACTCTGATAAAATTCCCACTTTCAGGGTCAGCCAAAGAGACTCCCTGATGCCAGACATCTTCTAAACGTATCTATGGGGTCCACCCTCCTATCCCAAAGAGTTACCCCTGGGGACAGAGCCCAAGAGAAGGTGGCAGCTCCAGGCAGAAGACAGGGGCTTGCCTAGCCTGCTTGTGACCCTCCAACATATCTGCAATTGAGAGTCACTTTCCCTATAACCAAATGGGGTATGGGTGGGGCTGCACCAGGGACAAAGGGCCAGAAGACACACGCCAGCTCCTCCTCTTCATTACCATGGCTCACTGCATCTGCAGTGTCAAGTCTAGTCTTCTATGGACTGGAAACCTCTGTGGGACCCTGTGAGATGACTCACCCTCCCGAGACTCAGGGTCAGCTGAGGAGACTCAAGGCAGTGAGGTGAGGGGGGACTTGGTTTGAACCTCAGCGGCTTAGCTCCATACGCGCATGCCCAGTCACCCCCTCTGAGCTAAAGACCAGCAGCAGTGATGAGAGGCTAGGTGGTGTGGTGAGAGGACGTGCTCCACACAGGAAATAGTTCTATGGGCTGAGAGAGGTCACAGGCAGGCTCTGTCCCTCCCCCTGGCCCAGGGAGCAGAGGACTGAAGGCCCCACGGTATGGCAAGTCACCGTGTTTGGCATCTACAGCCACTGCCCCAGAATTCCCCTCCAGGAACCCCATCCCAAGAGCCCTCCTGTGAAAATAGAAAGAATAGTTTCTGCAGCATGTTCCTGGTGGGTCTTGTTTACCCACACAACTACAAACAACCTGCAAGGCCATCAACAGGAAAAGGGATATGTCCACTGTGTGCCAACGGTACACTCAGTAATACCACGGGGACGGGCACAGTCGGGATTGCAGCTCTATGAGGAACCAGAAAAGAAAGAGTTGGGAAGAAACACACCAAACTCCCAGCGACGCTCAGGAGTAATCCCCCCCCCCCCCCCGCCTTCCTCCTGGTCTCCGAACTCTCAATACTGTGTTATTACTTTCATTAGGAATTAGAAAAACAGCAATAACAGCAGTCAGGCCCCAAGGAGCCCCAACACAGAGCAGATGAGGAAAGAGGAGGAGCAGAAAGCAGAGAGAAGGCCAGAAGGATGCAGGGAGAGCCAGAGGGAGCCAGAAAGATGGATGCCGAGTTCTGGAGACCAAGCAAGGGGTGCTGCCAAGGGAGTGTGAATGGGTCACTGTGACTGGGGACACCTGCTCTCTGTCCCCACCCGCACTCATGATCAAGCCAGATGCCAAGAAGACACTAAAGCCCCCATTCCAGTCCTCCCTCACTCAGGGGTCTGGGAAAGGGACCCCACCAGTATAGACCCCAGGAATGGCCTTTACAACACAAACCGAGCTGCCAGGTGGTTGGTGGTGGCACATGCCTTTAATCCCAGCACCTGGGAGGCAGAGGCAGGTAGATCTCTGTGAGTTTGCAGCCAGCCTGGCCTAAAGTGTGACTTCCAAGACAGCCAGGGCTACACAGAGAAATCCTATCTCCAAACAACCAAACAGCACCCAGATGAACTGCCACACCTAGCTACCCAATGCCCACCCCGAGACAAACAGAGCTGGCTGCACAGAAAAGGGCCTATGACGATATAGGCCCTATGTGGAACACACTACTGTCTCCAGGACAGTCACATCATTTATGTTCCCCTAGGGAGAAGCCAACAGCACACAAACGCACACTCACTCCTTGGCCCATCCCTCAGCCTCATGAGACATGAGACTCTGCCCTTAATGTAAGCTACATTGTGTGCTCAGAGGGACCTCCCCATTACAGGTACTCTAGCGTCCACTCACCCACCCACTCACCCACGCCAGCCTCTTTTCTTCTCCTCCCCTTCCTCTCACCTCCTTCCCCACACTGACAAACCTCAACACAAGAGCAAGGTCCTCCAGCACATCCTGCCTGACTTCAGTGTCCCGTTGCTGCTGCCCACTACATGTGAGATGGACGCTGGCCAAGTCCCGGCTGCTGCGGGCCCAGAGGGGTGGTGGGAGGCTGGGCCACAGAGTCCAACCCCAAACCATGCTCTGAAGGCCAATGGCCTTTGCAGCCACCTTTGACCCTCAATCTGGTGAGTCAAGAAGAAACAGGGCTGAGTCACTCCCAGATGTCCCCCGTTAAGCCCATTTTAAGACAACTGACGGTTGTGTGTACTGAATTCCACAGCCTGAAGATGAAGGTCACCCTGCAGGCCAGCCTGTGAGAGTAAGCCTGGCCAGGCCAAGATAAGGCCAGTGACACCTCGGCTACCCATTTGCCAGCAGGAAGCTCACTGTCGTCGCTTGGCTCCTCTTTCGGTGCACCTGAGCAGTCCTGAATGAGGTCCCTGGGGATCAAACATCAGCTCCAACACAGGCCTCCCCACGTCCAACACCATCAACACAAGGCAACGCTTTCCTCTCTCGGTTCTTCCGGAAGTGAGTAACCCCTAAGCCCAGCCGTGGGTCACCACAGGTCCTGCAACTGAGGACTGCTCCCCAGCCCAGGCTTTCTCCTCTCCGTGCCTTTGATGGGAGAGACACCAGAGAGAGGTATTAGAGTTGCCAACTTGTTCGCCTTGACGACGACAACCCTGATGGGTGCTCTTCGTATTCCTGTATTGTCCATGTGGAAACCGCAGCCGTGCTAACCTCCCAAGATCATCTACCCTGTGCAAGTTAGGCCTGGATGCCAGGACAGCTGGGCCCCTCCTGCTCCAACAAGTTCCTCACTGCACGCCGCCCAGCCAGCTCTCAGAACGATGGTTCAGTATTCCTTAGCTTATTAGCCTGAGCCTGGGTCAAGCTGACAAGTACAGCTGTGGGATTTGGGGACATCCAGGAGGGACTTCAGAGAATACAACTGCCATGGGGGGTGGGGGGTCAGACACAAAATAGTGAATGCTATAGTCTCATTCATTCATTCATTCATTCATTCATTCATTCATTCGCAGTGCTCAGGATCAAGCTCAGGGCTTGAATTTTCTATCACTGAATTATAACCCCAGCCCCTGGCTGGAGTTTTGAGGCAGGGTCTTGCTATGAAGCTTAGGTTGGCCTTAATGTCATCCTCTCGGCCTCTGGCTCCCCAGGCACATGCCATCGCTACATCTTGATCTGCTTCCTACAGGGGAACCGATGAAACAGAATGGGACCAGAGCCTTGATAGAGGCCAGGTGAGGACCATGGAAAGCCAGAGAAGAGAAGGTTCTGAGCTGTTCAGCTGGGGAAGAGGGGGAGCTGGAAGGACCAAAGGCTTTTTATCCCAGATATTTCATTTTTCTAGGAAGGGAAACTGAGGCCCAGTGGGGGAGATGGGACCTCCTCGAGGCCGAGAGTAAGTGTATGAAAACAGCATTAGAAGGCAAGCCCGCCAACTTTTGGATTATACTTCTTGGAACCAGATGAGCGTTGCTTCCTGGGGAAAATGAAACAAGGGAGCCCAGACACCAACACAGCACTTCACGGGGACCCCAGCCTCGCTCACTCTGTGCAAGGCATGGGCAGAAGGAAGGACCCTTCCATTCACCAATGCCCAAACTCTGCTAGCAGCCAATCAGGGCTCTGAAGGAGGAAGAAAGTTTTGGTTCCCCTGGCAACACACACAAAAGCCTCTCCTTAGGAGGGAACAGCTGGAGGAGGGGATGTGGACAGGATTCCACCACCAACTAGACTCTTCTCCCCTGGCCTTTCTGTTCTAACTCCTGAACTCCAGCTGTGACTGGTCCATCTCCAGAGGGGAGGACAGATGGGCCTAAGAGTCGGAGGACAGTGGTGAGTTCTCTTCAGTCTTTCACCGACAACTATCCATCAGTCCATCCCTTGAGCCTTCTTCCCCAAGGCAGGGCCAGTGCTGATTCCCACCTGGATCTCAGCATGCCCTTCCCCTTTCTCTTGCACCCCTACCCCGGTTGTCCTTGAGGGGAAAATAACTGGAATATCTGTGACCTGGGGTTGCTAGCCCACACTTCTTAAAAAAACAAAAGGAGAGCAGGTTGGCAGCGCATATCTTTAATCTCAATCCCAGCACTTGGGAGGCAGAGACAGGCAGACCTCAAGACCGAGCCTGGTTTACAGAGTGAGTTCCAGGACAGCCAGGACTACACAGAGAAACCCTACCTCAAAACAAACAGACAAACAAGCCCAAAACAAAATGTAAATAAATAGAATAAAAAGAAGTGGGCAGGCACCAGCCTCATGCCCGCCACCTTTGAAAAGTTGCCCAGCCCCATCCAGAGCCCTGGATCACACAAAGCATTCTGCTAAGTGGAATTGCTCTACACACTTGGAAGGAAACTGATGAACTCTGAAAAATGGCTTCCAAACAGAGTCCCAGCATTGCCACCTACTAGCCAAACGGTCATTCCTCTGTTGCCAAGTCTCCAGGCCATGTGGAGTGTCTCCATGGAGGGCTCTCTTGACTCCAGAGGAGGAGGCAATCACTCGGGGGGTTGGGGGAGGATTTCCCACATCAGGAGCCAGAGCAAAGCCAAGCAGGGTGGCCCACGCCTGTAAAATGAACCTGGGAGGTGGAGGCTGCAGGATGTGGACAGAGCTCAAGGTCACTCTGGTTTTCCAGAAAGTACAAAGCCAACCCAGGCTACCTAAGACCACGTCTCCAAAAAACAAACATGAGTGCTCAGAGGCTGAGCATCAGGCATGCGTGTGGTACACAGACAGACATACATGCGAAGCAAGTACTCATAAAGTAATAAGATAAAATTTAGGCCGGGCGTGGTGGCGCACACCTTTAATCCCAGCACTTGGGAGGCAGAGGCAGGCGGATCGCTGTGAGTTCGAGGCCAGCCTGGTCTGCAAAGCGAGTCCAGGATAGTCAAGGCTACACAGAGAGACCCTGTCTCGAAAAACCAAAAAAAGAAAGAAAGAAAGAAAGAGGGCTGGAGAGATGGCTCAGAGGTTAAGAGCACTGACTACTCTTCCAAAGGTCATGAGTTCAATTCCCAGCAACCACATGGTGGCTCACAACCATCTCTTCTGGCCTGCAGGCAGAATTCTGTATACATAATAAATAAATAAATCTTTAAGAAAGAAAGAAAGAAAGAAAGAAAGAAAGAAAGAAAGAAAGAAAGAACAGATATATACACACACACACACACACTTTTTTTTTTTTAAACTGACTACAAAAAGAGTCAGAACAACAGGGTTTATCAAGAAACATCTCATTAGCCAAGAAAGTTGAACAGACCATCAAGACCCACAAGATGTCCACATTCTCACCACAATCCCTCAGCCAGCCACTGGGAGCCCTGCAGTTCCCCACAGCCTCTTCTCCTCCCTTCCTCCACAGAGTTGGCCCCCTTGCTCACCCACTCTCCCTCATATTCCTTAAACTGTCTCTTCTTTTCTACTTTCATATACCTGAGGTTAGCCCAGTACCGACAGCCTGTCTGCTGGCACCGTCTCCCGCTGATCCTCACTCCTGTCCTCAGCCAGGTTCAGCCAATCCATGCCACCGTCACCTTCCTGAAGGCTGTTCAACTCATTCCCAGCCTTGTGCCCTGCAGGGGATCCTGCTCCCAACCTCAGCTCCTGGTCCAGGAGCCCAACAGGATACTGCCCCGCCCCCTGTTACTGCACTTTCCTTCTTTTGCCCCTAGCATGTTTTGCAAACTCAGGCCACTCTAAAACCTCACCCTGTTTAAGGCCCTTCACTCACTTTCTCCTTTGCATCCATAGTTACCTCTCACTCCTAGTTAGTTTTATGTCAACTTGACACTAGCTAGGGTTATTTGAAGATTCCTGAATTGAGGAAATGTCTCCATAAGACCCAGCTGTAGGGCATTTTCTTAGTGACTGATGGGGGAAGGAGCCAGCCCACTGTGGGTGGGGCCACCCCTAGGCTGGTGGTCCTGACTTCTATAAGAAATCAGGCTGAACAAGCCAAGGGGAGCAAGCCAGTAAGCAGCATTCCTCCATGGCCTCTGCCTCCAAGTTTCTACCTTGTTTCAGTTCCTGCCCCCACTGCTTTTGATGTCGAAGTGTCGTTGTATGGACCTGTGTGTGAAATAAGCCCATCCCTCCCTAAGTTGCTTTTGGTCACATCACAGCCATAGTAACCCTAACAAAGATACTCTTTTCTCCTCCGATCTCCCCTTTCTGAGTGAACTGCTGAAGGAAAGAGCCCAGATTGCCCCCCACTGAGCCCAGGAAACGCCACTTCTCTGCTTGGCCTTGCCTGCACTACCTCTCCAACCATTACCCGGACCCTGGAAGGCAGACACTAACACCAACTCGTTTACAGACAGAGCAGCAAACCCAGAGCTGTGAATGAACCCAGCAGATGCTGCACAGGCCTTTTGGGGTTGGGTATCAATCAAAGCATCAACTCCTTAGGTCGCCCTATCATCTGCCCCTCAAGAATACTGCAGGAGGGGCTGGAGAGATGGCTCAGCGGTTAAGGGCACTGACTGCTCTTCCAGAGGTCTTGAGTTCAATTCCTAGCAACCACATGGTGGCTCACAACCATCTAAAATGTAATCTGTCACCCTCTTCTGGCCTGTGGGTGTACATGCAGGCAGAGTACTATATAGAGAATAATAAATAAATAAATAAATCTTTAAAAAAAAAAAAAGAATACCACAGGAACTACCGGAACCAGAGTGCTCTCAGCATGTGCCCCACTGTGTTCTCCTCCTGGGCTGGCAAAGCCACATCAGAGAGGGGCTAGCTTGTCCCTCTCCAGGTCTACCTCTATCCATCCCACACCATAGTACAGCGTGGAGCCTCTGAATAGAGAGCGGCTGCACCTAGGCTTTCACGAGAGCTGTCCAGAGCAGGGTGCGGTGGTGCACACCTGTAATCCCAGCACTTGGGGAGGCAGAGGCAGGTGGATCTCTGTGAGTTCGAGGATAGCCTGGTCTACAAAGCAAGTCCAGGACAGTCAGGTCTACACAGAGAAACCCTGTCTCAAAAAAAAAAAAAAAAAAAAAAAAAAAAGCAAGCAGGGGAGTGGGGGAAGCTGTCCAAGGGGCTGCAGAGATGACTGTTCATCCAAAGGTCCTGAGTTCAATTCCCAGCATCCACATGGTGACTCACAACCACAACCCTCTGTAATGGGATCTGATGCCCTCTTCTATCATGCATCCATACATGCAAATATGGCACTCAACAACATAAAAGACATAAATAAATATTTTAAAGAGAGAGAGAGAGAGAGAGAGAGAGAGAGAGAGAGAGAGAGAGAGAGCTGTGCAGTTACCTTAGTGGCCAGCAGTGATAACTTTCTTTAAGATTTATCTCTTTTAGCCGGCACACACCTTTAATCCCAGCACTCGGGAGCAGGTAGATCGCTGTGAGTTCGAGGCCAGCCTGGTTTACAAAGTGACCCCAGGACAGCCAAGGCTACATAGAGAAACCCTGTCTCAAAAAACCAAAAAAAAAAAAAAAAAAAAAAAAAAAAAAAAAAAAACCCCAAACAAACAAACAAAAAAAGATTTATCTTTATCTTTTTTTATTTTATGTGCATGAGTATTTTGCCCACCGAGGTCACAAAAAGGCACTGGATTCCTGGAACTGCAGTTACAGATGGCTATGAGCCGCCATGTGGATGCTGGGAACTGAACCCAGGTCCTCTGGAAGAATGGCAAGTGCTCTTGACCCCTGAGCTGTCTCTCCAGCTCCATCAGCAACGATTTCTGGGCACCGCTCTTCAGATACTGTAAACCGCAGCTGGGCATCGGGGACCACAAGGATCCAATGCTAGCCTGGCTTCCCAGCCGCAGTTGACGCTGCACCCTCACACCATGCACAAGTGGGTATTAAGCTTTCTTCCGTGTTAATTGCCTCTAAAAAAGCCGCCATTTCTCAAGCACCTGCTAAGAGTGATGCTGCAGGCCAGGCTCCCACCAGAGCTCTCATCCCCTCCATCAAGTGCTTACTATATTGTGTTGTACAGTGTAAAGTTAAGAACGGACCTGAAGGGCTGGAGAGATGGCTCAGAGGTTAAGAGCTCTGGCTGCTCTTTCAAAGGTCCTGAGTTCATTTCCCAACAACCACATGGTGGTTCACAACCATCTATAATGAGATCTGGTGCCCTCTTCTGGACCGCAGCTGTATTTGCAGAGAGAACATTGTACACATACTAAATAAAAAAATCTTAAAAAAAAAAAAAAAAAAAAAAAGAACTGACATAAAATATTAAATGAATAACCATAAATTGTGATGAGCACAGGGTTGAGATGTGGTGATAACCGGGTATGGTAGTTTATGTCTGTAACCCCTCGTCTGAGCAGGACGGTCATGGATTCAAGGCTAACCCGAGCTACACAGCAAGATCCTATCACCTCAAAACTGGGAGGAAGGCAAAGAGAAAGCAGTGTGGGGTGGGTCAGATGGAGAAATTAAATAAGCTGAGACATAAAAGGCAAGGAGCCAGGACTGGAGAGATAACTCAGTGGTTAAGAGCACCACCTGCTCTTCCAAAGGTCCTGAGTTCAATTCCCAGCAACCACATGGTGGTTCACAACCATCTGTAATGTGACTGATGCCCTCTTCTGGCCTGCAGGTGTGCATGCAGACAGAACATTGTATACATAATACTAAATAAATAAATATTTTTTTAAAAAGAAGGTAAGGAGCCAAGGCCAGAAAGAGCCAGAGTAAGCAGCCGGGGCACTTCACAGCAGAGGCAAGAGGCTCTCTGACAGAGTTCAGGGCCAGCCTGTACTACAGAGGAGTTCCGGTACAGCCAAGGCTACACAGAGAATCCCTGTCTCAAAAACAAACAAACAAAAAGAGTCAGAGAAAGAATTCTAAGTGACAGGAACAACCTATATAAAGGTTGAGGTGAGAATTCGTTAAATGAACAAAGAGAAAACTGCTGTGGCTCAATTAAGTGACCAAAGGGAAGAAATGCTGTGTATGGGGGCAGGGAGCTCCTTTCTCTGGCACCTTCATGGCAAGGTTGAAGTCTCTTCTAAGGCCAGAAGAGGCAGTGAAGAGGCCAGGTGTTCTACAAAGCTTCCCTGGCCACCACCACTTGGACAGGAGTCAGTGTGCAATATATGCAAAGCAACCGATGGAGCCAGCACAGGGGAGACGATAGGTCAACATGAGTTTCCGGTTTTTTCCTCTCTCTACCAGCCTCCTGATCCCCGGCCGGGAGCATCCTCTTCTCATTCCTATTTCTTCTCCCAACCTATACATCACCCAAACCTACGTTTTTCTGAGGACAGGGGAGGCAACCTGTGTGTATGCTCTCCCTCCCCGTGAGGGGGCCCAGCTTACTTCAGCCACACAGCGGGGCTGCAGCAAAGATGGGCTGCTTCTCCCTACCCATGAACTGGCGGCTGGGTTGGCTGCAGACCAGGACCTGGCACCTGCGGAGATGCTCAGAAAGCCTGGCTCCTGGCCATTAGGAACTGGGGAAGTGGGGAGGAGAAGGGCCTAAGGAAAGCCCTCCCCTGTTCTGAAAGGGTCACAGTACAGA
Source organism: Acomys russatus (assembly GCF_903995435.1). Taxonomy (NCBI): domain Eukaryota; kingdom Metazoa; phylum Chordata; class Mammalia; order Rodentia; family Muridae; genus Acomys; species Acomys russatus. The sequence continues at coordinate 5,840,793 of NC_067140.1, read as the reverse complement.
AAGAAGCGACTTCCCAGAGACACTAAACACTCACTGGGACGCCAGCCGATCCTAGCATCTGCAGGAAGCCAGTGAAAGGTGAGGCTTTTGTTTTCCCATTCAGAACTTAGGACCATCAATATTTCACAGCTTGTCCAAGAACACAGAGACTTGCCGACCCTCTAGTTAGAATGGCAGAGTATGACTGGAGATCACTGAGGCCAAAGCCCTACAGATTAAGAGACTGATACCCATGAAAGTACTAGACTTACCCACAGGGTCAGGCTGAGGAAATAAGTGCCCAGCCCAGGTAGAAAAGCTAGCTGAGGGGAGGTTGGGATTTGAGGGCGGAGGTCAAGGGCAGGGCAGCATAGCTTCCTCTGGCCTGCCCTGCCCCAAGCCCAGCCTCCTGTTGCACATGTACACACGCACAGGTGTGGTGAAACCTGCCGAACCAGTCCTGGTGCCAGGGCCAAATGGCAGAGCCTAGAGCTGCAGGAGCAGGCAAGGCAGCGCACAGCAGGAGTCTGGGACCAGAAGGACTCAAAGAGGCTCCTCCCAGACATGCTAGCCCAGGCCAGAGGTCCCTGCACTGCCTGGGGTCAGGTACTCAACTTTCCAACACTGGAATGCTCTGCATCGGGACCAACCAGGACCTCCCCCGACCACACACACACACACACACACACACACACACACACACACACACACGCACACACCATGCTGCTTGGACAGTCAGCCAACTGTCTGGCTGTGTCACTTGAGCAAGGAACCAGAGACTGGGCGGAGAAAGAAGAGAGAAAGGCAGGGAAGGTGGTAAAGATGACAGAAACCACCCTCAGGCCCCGTGGGACAAGAAGCATCTGCTGGGCAAGAAAGACTTTGCTGAAAGGCTGGCCTCCTATGAGCATGCATGTCTCACAGATGCGAGGGACCACCTCCTATCTCAACCCAAATCCTTGTGTGAAAGATAAGGAGAAGACCAGAGACAAGCAAGGATTAGACTAAGGTTACACAGCAGGACCATGGCAGAGATGGGGCCACGGCATAAGACTGACTTCCCAGAACCCACCAGCTTTCAGAGGAGAGGCACTTTTCCAAGTTCAAAATCACCCTTCATACCAAGGAACCAAGAGACCCCTTCCTCACTGTACCCCGGGAACCAGCAGAGACTGATAGAAAGCTCTATTCGTTGTACCAGCCAGGTACTGCCAGTCCCTGAGGAGTGCTGCTATACAAAAATACCATCAACAGCTGGCTTTGTTCCCCACACTTCCAAGGGCTGGAATGTCTAAGATCAAGGTGGCAGCAGATGTAGTGTCTGGTAAGGACTCTACTTTCTGGTACATAGCTGGCACCTTCTTCCAGCATGTCCCCACATGACAGAACGACAAGCAGGCTCTCCAGGATCTTTCATAAGAGCAGGCAGGCACACCCCTCACGAGGGAGGAGTCTTCACCCCCAGAAGCCCCACCTTAAAGCCAGCACCCAGAGCTAGGAGGCCAGCACGTGAATTCTTTTTTTTTTTTTTTTTTTTAAGATTTATTTATTTATTATGTGTACAGTGCTCTGCCTGCATGTACACCTGCAGGCCAGAAAAGGGCATCAGATCACATCATAGATGGTTGTGAGCCACCATGTGGTTGCTGGGAATTGAACTCAGGACCTCTGGAAGAGCAGGCAGTGCTCTTAACCACTGAGCCATCTCTCCAGGCCCCAAGCACGTGAATTCTTGGACATAAAGACAGCATGTGTTTACCCACAGCATTCACTTTCTACAGGAAATGCTCAACGAAGGAGCAAGTGGAGACTGTCCTTCTCCAGACACAACTACAGGGTCCAGAGTGGGAAAGCAGGAAATAGACAAGAAAAGAAAATTTTGAATCTAGGTGTTGAAAGCTATCTGGTTTCCTTTTTTATTTTTGTTTTTGTTTTGTTTCGAGACAGGGTTTCTCTGTGTTAGCCTTGGCTGTCCTGGACTCACTTTGTAGACCAGGCTGGCCTCGAACTCACAGCGATCTGCCTGCCTCTGCCTCCCGAGTGCTGGGGTTAAAGGTGCATGCGCCACCACCACTCAGCGCTGTCTGGTTATGGAACAAGCAAAGACATCATGAGCTCAGAGTTCCCCAGATCCTGGGCCCAAAGCCTGGGAGGCAGTTGCCCCAACCACATTGAACATATGGACTTCCAGCCTGCGTGTGCTTCTGTCACTCTGTGCTCACCGACTCTGCAACATTCACAAAGTAAAAACCAGGGTAAAAACCAGCCCGATCTATGGTGCTGTGCTGCTCCCACAAGCAGGTCCCTCAGCACCTTGGCAGTTTTCAAAGCAGGGAGACCCAAGCCAAAGCCATGAGTGGCAACTAGCCTGACCATCTGCACAATGGAGATGCTGTCACCTCTCTTAACGACTCTTCTGAAGAGCGTGCACAGTGATGGTTGGGGCACATTGTCTGTGAACTGCCAAGTGCCAAAGGTGTATGGAAATTACCAGCAATCACACAGCCATCACTGCCTTCGCTGGCCCCATCAGACCCCAATATCTGATTTTCAACCATCATCGTGGTTTCAACCACACAGTAAGAATCAGCTACTGTGCACCAGGCACAGAAGTAAGCAGAGCTGCCTGTGTAAGGACCATCACTGACTCCAGGCCACAGATGGTCAATTCAAGGCACCGAGGAAAACAAGCATCTCCTGGCAACCCACAGCAGCGAAGGAGGCCCAAGTTGCTGCGACGGAGCACCGAGATCAACTGTGATCCACTGCTGAGGCAGAAGCACGCCGCCATCACATCAAAGCAACTCCCAGCAGCCAAAGCAGGACTCACCCCTGAGCTAATGTGGTCACTTCACTGACTCATGCAACAGTAACCGCTGAAGAGGACACGACGGAGTCTCAAGTGACTGGGACCAGTCCACTGTTCACCAGCCCGGCCATGGGGCTGTGTTTTCTGTCCTTCCAGGCCTGAGTACCCACACCCACAGTCCCTGCGTGCACCTCCCAGCACCAACCACCTTATCTCGGCTTTCTGTCAGAGTCTCTAGACTACTAGAAAAGAGAGACAGTTGTTCATGTTAAATGGCACATCCCCAGTGGCTGTGGCAATTGTAGAAAAAGTATTTGGCCAAGCCTTAGTGAGGCAAAGGTTAAACGGGGGAGGAAGACACCTATGCCAACTCTATAAAACTCAAAATTGCTCCAGATGAGCTGTTTCATCTTCCCCAGCCTCCATTTCTTTCCCTGTTAACTGGGGCTGTTCTCGTCCTACCTTCTCTCGAGGCTGCTATGAAGAACAAACGTGCTTTTTTGACACAGGGTTTCTCTGTGTAGCCTTGGCTGTCCTGGACTCAACCAGGCTGGCCTCAAACTCACAGTGATCCGCCTGCCTCTGCCTCCCCGAGTGCTGGGGTTACAGGTGTGCACCACCATGCCAGGCAACAAACGTGTTTTTAAGATGTGCTGCTCACTAATGCATTGATTCAACAAATCCACTGAGCCCTAACATGCGGGGTATGGCCTAATCCAAACTATCCTTTTTTTTAAATGCATTTATTTTGTTGTGTATGAGTGTTTTGTTTGTATGTGCACTGTGCACATGCCTGGTGCCCTCAAAGGCCAGAAGAAGGCATTGGATCCCCTAGAACCAGAGTTAAGAACTGGAGTTACGGATAGTTGTTAGCTACCATGTGGGTACAAGAAACTAACCAGGGTCCTACAAAGAGCAGCAGTGCCCTTAGGTGCTGAGCCATCTCTCCAACACCCCCAGTTATTCCTTTTTAAGAGAGAGAAAGAGAGGCCATTCACCTGCCATAAGCTTATCACCTTAAAGCATAACTTAAAAGCTCTTTGTGTATTTACAGAGTTGCACAACCATCACCCGTAACCCCAGCCATGCTTAGCAAGAGCCCCCAGTGCTCTCAGAAGCCCAAACCTCTGGTTTTGGCTCATACCAGGTGCTACTTTTCTGGGAAGCCCCAAAGCCCCTTAGCAAAATTGCTCTGGGAACAAAATGGAGCGCACAGTAAACATCCAACATACACCATCTTATAGAGTATACCTACTTCCACTCAGAGAGACAAAGTCTTGGCTTCGTGCAGAGAAAAGCCAGCTTCCATCAGCCCCCAGCCCAGCCTATTCCCAGCTGTGCCTCTCTAGCTACATGATGGCGCTACTGTGCTGATCCTAGCCTCGATTTCCCCATCTGCTCCTTGGATAGCAAGCTGGAACCCATGCTTCTAGCATCTTACAGAAGGAACTCCCCCACCCCCATCAAGTGGCTACTCTTATTCAGCTTGTCAGAAGGAAGCCCAGCCCTGTTACATCGGCTAAGATGGAACAAGCAGGGCGTTGGAGCTGGAGCTGTGCAACCTAAAAATACAGGAGGTCCAGGCAGTGGTGGCGCACGTCTGTCATCCTAGCACTCGGGAGGCAGAGGCAGGCAAATCTCTGTGAGTTTGAGGCCAGCCTGGCCTACAAAGCGAGTCTAGGACAGCCAAGGCTACACAGGGAAGCCCTGTCTTGAAAAACTAAATAAATAAATAAATAAAAATACAGGAGGTGTTATGCTGCAGATCTCAGGAAGTGTGAGCAACTCTGGACTGGAGGCATGAAATGCACATGTGAGTAAGGGAGCACGCAAGCACACACACACACACACACACACACACACACACACACACACACACACACACACACACCTGGATCAAGGAGAGAGTACAGGCAGTGGGGAAGAGCTGAGAGAACATTTCAGAAGCTCCCAGCAATGGGAAGAAAGAGCTGGATTCCTGAGCACCGAAGTCTGGCTCTACTCTGGGAAGTGTGTACCTTTGGATAAGTCATTCACTTTCTCTGGGCCCCAGTGAAGCCACCCACACAAAGGGACAATCAGGATTGACGCTAGGGCTCAGCACCACTTGCTTGACATGTGCAAAGGCCTGGGTTCAATCCCCTAGCCCAACATAATCTGGGGCAGCCAGTGCATGCCTGAAATCCCAGCACTCAAAAGGCATACAGAGGAGGGTCAGAAGTTCAAGGCCATCCTGAGCTCTAACCTGGGCTATCCATGAAACCCTATCCCAACAAGCAAAAACAAAACACTTGCTTTCCTGTACTCCAGGATTATGGAGGAAAATGAGAGAGAGAGAGAGAAGAGAGAAGAGAGAAAAGAGAGAGGGGAGATATGAGAGACTGAAGCTGTATAGCAGAAAATCTAAGGCACTTCCACTCTAGCCCTGATGTAAGCCAGAGAAGTATCAGAGAAACCAAGGACCCGGAGACCTGGGAGGGATCCAGGATAGTTGAGCTGTATCTGATCTGGGGATCATTTCTGAGCTCAGGGCTTTCCCTAAATGCTCTTCCCCCCTGCCCCCCCGCCCCGTTCCAGACCTATCAGTACATGGGAGAGAGGCTGGGGAACAGTGTAGGCAGCTGGAGTGAGGAGGCGGGGAGGGAGGGCAGGCTTCCTTGCTGAGTCCGTCCCTCCTTCAGAAGCCAATGACACAGCCACCTTGCTTGTGACAAAGACATGCCAGTGCTTTCCTTTGAGCTTCAGGGTCCTTGTCTGTAGAAGGGGGCAATAGTGACCTAAAATGCTCTAAGTCCCATTCAGTAAGTGTGACTGTCGCTAAAAGCAAACTCATCTCTCAGTTCTCTCAATCGCAGAGACACTTTAGGGGGAGCAAGTCCAGGCCTCTAGGGGCCTTATCCATCTCTCTATGCAGTATAAGCAACAGTGAGAGAGGCCTCTCCCAGGGTCTTTGATACCTGTAATCCAGAGCGGGGCTAGGGAGCCCTCTCTCCAGCAAGGCTACCAAAAGCCACCCTGGCCTGGCCTCAGAGGTCTAAACCCTAGGCAATGGACCAATGGCGGATACTTTCCCTCTCCCCACCTCACCCCCCCGGCAGGGAGGAAGGGATGCTGATTCCAAAGCCTACCAGTGAGCATCCACCATGCGGATGGAGCTGGCCTCCCCCTATCTGGAGGGAGGGAAAGCAACTGGGTATCTCTTTCAAGTACTAAATAAACGGAATGGGAAGAAGGGGCTGAAAACATGGCCAGAGGCCACCACCTTTGCCTGCAGCTCTCCAGTCCTGGGGAAACCTAAGAACTGCTGTTTCCTCCCTTCCCTGTCACTGCTCAGGCACTCCCTTATGGAGAGCTCCTCCTGCTGAGTCAAATATTCAGATCCCAGCTCCATTCACCCGGGTCCAAGGCCCCCTGCTCCCCTCCTTGCTGATCTCTCTCCTCAGAACTCCCACTGGGCTTTGCCTGTCCCTCTCAATGGCAATTTGTACACTGTGTCATAGTGACAGCTGCACACCTTCATCCCGCTCTGGAAGGCACAGGGATGACAGTCGTTTTGGCTATGGCTTTGTGGTTTCTTGGCCCTGTGACGCTGGAGGGGAGCAGCTTTCCTCTCTGAGCCTGCTACCTCTGGCAAATGGGGCAATAACAGTTCCTCCCCTACTGCCGGGCTGATGTAATTTAGTGAGATAATATATCCAGTATGTGAGGCTTAACTTGTGGGCCAGTGGCCCCCACTGCAGCAGGCTGCCTGTGAAAATCAACTCCCTCATACACTTCCTGGCTCCCTCAGTAAACAGCCGGTGGCCAATACCTACGGTCTCTTCTCTCTCCCCCCTGAGTCCTGCAGAGTTGCTTTGCCTACGAGCCTGGCTCCTGGGAGAGCTTGAGGAAGGCGAGGAATAAATGCATGAACAGATCTCTACCTCCCTGTACTGTGCCCCCACCTCCCCATGCACACAGGAGCTTGCCCTAACGTCAGGCAACTGCTGGGCAGGCCCCCCTCCGGGGAACTCCTAATCCACCTCCTCATCCAGGCTGCTCCCTGGCCATGGACAGAGAATTCCTTGTTTCTAGTGCTTCCTGCCCAGAGATCTCCATGGGGCCCAGAGTGCTGGCAGGAAAGAGCCAAATCGCTCCTCTTACATGGAGTTAAAACCACCCCTGCCCCCACTACTTAGGGATAAGACACTCTGGCTTTGTTAGCCATTCATTCTACCTGCCCCAGCCTGGCTCAACACCACCGCCAGCCCCTCCCCCACAGCCCCTGTATACACACACACACACACCTAACATCCATGCAAACCCAAACCAGAAGATACTAGAATAACGTTGCAGTTCGGGCAGGCCTGCCCACTAACAACCCCACAGTGACACATAGGCATGTGACTTTGCAATTTCTCAATCAATGTAGGTCACTGGCATTTGTCCTCTCTGTAACCTCACCCTGCTGTGAGCCAGCAGGGTTTTTGTTTTCTCTTTTCTGTTTGTTTATTTTGGTTTTGTGAGTTGAAGCCTTCTTGGTAGCCTGTGTTGGCCTGGAACATTCCCTCAGTCTCCCTAGTGCTAGGAGTCTGTGCATGTGTCACTGTGCCTGGCCAGGCCAACGAATTTCAAAGCATCTAAACCAAAGAAAGGTCTGTGGAATTGCCTGGCCTGAGGAATTAGCCAACTATAATTTCCAGCCTTACCTCAACTTCAATAGGGGCTACAACCCACTTAACTATTTTGTGTTGTTGAAATTCTTTGAAGTTTATGTCCAATGAGTATTTCCCTTAAAAACCTATCTTAGTGCCAGGCATGGTGGCGCACACCTTTAATCCCAACACTCGGGAGGCAGAGGCAGGCAGATCGCTGTGAGTGCAAGGCCAGCCTGGTCTACAAAGTGAGTCTAGGACAGCCAAGGCTACACAGAGAGACCCTGTCTGGAAAAACCAAACCAACCAACCAAACAAACAAACAAAAAACCTATCTTAAAAAGAAAGAAGGAGAGAAAGAAAGAAAAAGAAAAGGAAAGGAAAGGAAAAAGAAAGAAAATTCATTTTCCTAGTTTTCCTAGCAGAAAGTTTAACAAATGCCATTCACCCCAACCCTGGGTCCCCCACCGCCTGCCTGGACCATGGATACACAATTCTAGGACCAACATAACATGAGGCTCTATTGTGCTCCATGGCGATGCAGAGAGCGGTCCTCTGACCTGTCTAATCTATACCCAGGAGTGGCTGAGCAAAAGAAAGCAAGGGCCCACAGCCTGCAGATCCAACTAGATCTGGCTTCCAGTCTGCTGTCTCCATCCCTGGTGGGCACGTGGCACAGGCAGCATGTATCGACAGTGTGCTTAGGGAAGGAACACTTCAGCCTCAGCATCCGCAGGGACAGCCTCGGCACTGTCCCCACTGTCAGCCTCAGCAGAAACCTGAGGCCTAGACAAACCCTCACGCTGCCCCAGCAGTACACCAGAACAATCTGGAGCCTCGGGCCCAACCTCAGCTGAAGCGGGGAGCCCGCCTGGGAAACACTCACCCCTCCTCGGCACACTGGCTCCGTGGGGAGGACGTCCTCAGCTAGGCACCTGGAATGAGAAGGGAGGGTTAGCCCCTTCAGCAAACGGCATGTGATGCTGACACAGGAGGGTCGGAGGAACCTGTTGAACAGAAAGGCCAGAGAGCAAACAGAGAGCCTGAGGGCAGGAGGGGAATCTCCAGGGCATGGAGGTGAGGATGGGCCTCCATTCTAAGGGCGATGGGAAGCCACAGGCTGGAGAAGGGACTGGAAAAAAGTCAAGAATAACCATGGAAGAATTAACGAGGGGGAGGGAGCCTAGGCTGGGCCAGCCACAGAGGGGGCAAAGTGGGTGGACTCAAGAGACACTCAGGGCTTTCTTTCACATCAGTCCAGTGGTTTCTGGCACCCCAGGGAAAAGAACGCCCATCACTGCCTCCACTTGACTGTTCTACCTCAGTTTCCCCATCTGGGACATAAATGTGGCTGGGCTGAGACATCTCTCAGGGCCTTTCTGACATTAGTGCTCAGTTCTGGTCTACCGCCTTCATCGGGCTTATGCTCCTCTGCGTCTTCCCTGAGCTCCACTGCAGGCCCAGCCTGGCACACAAAGGGCAGTGCAGTTGGAAGGAAAGACTTGAGGCCTCAGGCTCACACACTCGGTAGCACTGGTCTCTGTGTCTCCGCGTCATTAGGAACATAGTGAACAGGCGGGAAATAGATTGTGGTTTATGAACATGGGCTCTGGAGTTCTGTGGTCTGGCAAGTCACTCCCCTTCCTAATCTAGAGAAGGTGTGAGTGCAGCGTCAGCTTCTGGAACCGACAGGGGGTTAGAGGAGATGACCCTATGGGGAGGTCCGTCCATCAGAGAGGACGAGGCCACACACACATGAAAGCCAGGAGCTCCAGAGAGTGAGCTGACACACTGAAGGCTGCGATAATGAGTGGCAGGGCCGACACTGCCATTTGGCCACTAGGCTGCAGGACCCAGGCTGTCGCCATCATCGCCATCATCATCATCATCATCACTTCTTCTTCTTCTTCCTCCTCCTCCTTTTCCTCTTCCTCTTCTTCTTCCTCTTTCTTTTCCTCTTCCTCCTCCTCTTCTTTTTCTTCTTCCTCTTCCTCTTCTTCTTTTCCCTTTCCCTCTCTCTCCTCTTCTTCTTCTGAGATAAGGTGTCTCTATGTAGCCCTGACTAGCCTGACACTCACTGTGTGGACCCGGCTGGCCTTGAACTCACAGAGATACACCTTCCTCTGCCTCCCCAATATTAAGACTAAAGGTGTGCCCCCACACCACAGAGCTTGGGCCCAGGTTCTTAGCTAATTCCTAGGTTGTCTGTACACTATTTTATTGCTGCTTTTTTGCATAAGAAAAATGAGGCTTAAAAAAAAAAAAAAAAATCCAAATGGCCTGCCTAAGGTCACAGGGAAAATTAGCTTCAGGAGAGGAATTTGACCAGCCCTCCTTAGTGAGAAAGCCTGTGGTCCCCTGTGCTATCCACAAAGTAGATGGTTACAGAGACGCTCTGGTTTCAGGGCTTGGAATGGGGAGGAATGACATCAGGCAGCCTTGGCTGTGTGCACCACCCACCCCAGAGCACCAACGTCCGCATGTGCCCCAGATCTCCCTCATGTACAACTACCTTAAGAGGAAAACAGAAGTTGCTGGTGGAACAAAAGCCTCTTTCTTAGAAGCCCTCTCTGGGGACTAGACAGGAGAGAAGGCCACAGTCCTGCCAAGGGTGAGCAGAGGGCTGGATCTAAATAAACAGAAGCACCAACTGGCCGCCATCTTGCTGTGATCCCAGCCTGTTCTTGTCACATCTCTACGCTCCTTGCTCCCTTCCTGCTCTGTAGCTCCAGAATGGCACAGCAGCTCTACACAGTGCAAGGACTCTCTTGGAGCCGGGGAAGGGGTGCCAGCCTGTAACCACAGCACTCCAGAGCCAGAGGCAGGAAGATCACTGCAAGCTCAAGATCAGCACATTCTAAAGACCAGGATCCAGGAAAGCCAAGGTTGTATGTATAATGATACCCTGGCTGGCGGGCGGAGTTGGACGGAGACAGAGAGAAAGGATGGCGTCCGTGGAATACCACTATAGACTATCTTCTAGCCTCCAAATATGTGCAAACACACAAACATGCACACATATATACACATAAAAAAAAAGAAGACACTGTGCTGGTTGGCTTTTTGTCAACTTGATACAAGCTGAGAGTCATCTGGGAAGAAGGGATGTCAATGAAAGAACTGCCTCCATCATATTGGCCTGTGGTAAGTCTGAGGGGCCATTTTCTTCATTAATGACTGCTGTAGGAGGACTGCTGTGGGAGGACCGCTGTGGGTGGTGCCACCCCTGGACAGGCGGTCCTGGGTTGTATAAGAAAGCAGGCTGAGCAAGGCAGGAAGCAGCACCCATCCATGGTTTCTGCTTCAGAGCTTGCCTTGGGTTTCTGCCCTGGCTTCATTCAGAGATGGACTGTGACCTGGGATGTGTAAGCCAAACAAACACTTTTGGTCATGGTTTTTATCATAGCAAGAGAAGGCAAACTAGGACAGCCCTCTTCTGTGTCACGAGACCAAGAATGCCATTCCTGACCTGCTCCTGTCTTCCACAACAACCTTGAGGGAAGATGCCCTCCTAACACTGGCCCTGAAATCACTACAACAGGGCTGGGAAGCCCTGCACTTGCGCTCTGTCTATGCGGCTAGGAAGTTTCCCTTGGCAAGGCCACTAGTTCCCCATCTGCAAAATGGGGACTTATCTTCGCCTGATCACTGCCATAAAGGGAGACGCAAAGAGGGTCCCCCAAAGGTAAGCCATTTGTGAGGTCCCCAACTCCCCATCCCAGCTCTCCTGCTTCCCTCTGGTCCATTCTTCCGCCAAACAGGCAGTACAGCAAAACCCAACTGGCGGAGCTGGGCGTAGATGGCGCACACCTTTAATCCCAGCACTGGGAGACAGACGCAGGTGGATCGCTGCGAGTTCGAGGCCAGCCTGGTCTACAAAGCGAGTCCAGGACAGCTAAGGCTACACAGAGAAACCCTGTCTCGAAACAAACAAACAAACAAACAAACAAGAACAACAGCAAAACAAGCGGCGGATGTGGCGGTGGCAGCAACGTCCTCACGATCAGTGCCAACAGCAGCCACTGCCAATGTGAATCAGGTGTGCCAACTATGCTAGGCGCTTCCTGGGATGACAGACTAAGCTTCAGCAGAGTAAAGTAGCCAGTGTCACACAGGGCAAGTGGCATGGCCAAAACGAGAAAAAAAAAATGTTACCCTGGAGGCCATGGGATTATCTAGGGCAGCATCTCACAAAGAAGCAGGCGTCCATCCCTTCAGGGCTGGAGGTGAGGTGAGCAATACCAGGCCTGCTCCGACTCCTCAAATCTCCTCAAGTAACTCTCATTTTTACAGAGTCTTACATTGCTATTGGGATATGTCCAACTCAAGCTATAGCAACACTGTCCAGCAGAAAGATGATGAAAGGCAGGCGCGGTGACAGGTGCCTGCCGTCACGCAGCTACTGGGGAGCCCTGGGCAGGAGGAGAGAGAGATGTGCTGGCTAGTTTTATGTCAGCTTGACACAAGCTAGAGCTATCTGAAAGGAGGGAACCTCAACTAAGAAAATGCCTCCGTAAGATAAAATTGCAGCAAGTCCGTAGGGCATTTTCTTAATTAGTGATTGATGAGGGAGGACCTGGCCCATTGTGGGTGGTACTGTCCCTGGGCCGGTGGTTCTGGGTTTTCTAAAAGAGCAGGCTGAGCAAGCCGTGAGGAGCAAGCCAGTAAGCGGCAGCCCTCCATGGCCTCTGCAGCAGCTCCTGCCACCAGGTTCCTTCCTGTTTTGAGTTCCTGTCCTGACTTCCCTTCAAGGATGAACCCTTAGTGATGTGGAAGTGAGAGCCGAATAAACCCTCTCCTCGCCAAGTCGCTCTAGTCAATGTGTTTATCACAGCAATAGAAACCCAAACTAAGACATACATAAATTCAAGGTATAATGCAATATATACGGGGCTGGAGAGATGGCTCAGCAGTTAAGAGCACTGACTGCTCTTCCAGAGGTCCTGAGTTCAATTCCCAACAACCACATAGTGGCTCACAGCCATCTATAATGTGATCTGATAGCCTCCTCTGGCCTGCAGGTGTATATGCAGGCAGAGCTCTGTATACATAATAATAAATAAATAAATCTTTTAAAAAATAATGCAATATATACATAAAATACAAAAACTTAATTAGCCACAATTTAACAAATATGTAAATGCCAACATGTAATCAATGTAAACTATTTAGATATCTTTTTTTATGCTAAGTCTTCTAAATCCAGTATGTATTTTCAAGTATTTAGCTGTTAAAGTTGAAAAAACTACATTCACAAATCTCACTTCCCAAACGTTCATAGGGGCTTGTCTGCAACCGAATGGAGTATTGCTTTAAATGTCTAATTGATAAATAAAATGAAATAGCTAACAGAATTTAAAATTCGGCTCCTTGGCCTCACTAGCCACATTTGGTAATGCTCAGTAGCCACATGGGATTAGTGGTTTCTGTTGGAGCTAGCTCTCTGCAGGAGGTACTTGGGGTGTCGGTGTTGGACTGTGGCCTCCATGGCTCTGGCCCAGAGCTCAGCCTCAGAGGCACAGCTGCACCGGACTAGAGTGGTGTCTATTCATTTCACAGCCCCTGCCGAGCCTGATAGTAATAACCCGCCTCTGGTGTCTATTATATTCCCAATGCTGACGATAGAGGGACGAGAGTTCAGAGGATGGCAGCGTAGCTCAGGAAGTGGTCACACAAGCTTTGACAGGGCCTGATGACCTGGCAGTTTGAGCTGAGCTGTCCCTAACACTTGTCAGGTGCCTGCCCCAGGCTCAACTTCCAGAGAAGAAATAAGCCTCTGCTACAGGGGGTAGTGAGGCGGAGAAAGGCAGGGCACTGCAAGGCAGCACTCAGTAGAGTCCCTATAGACTATGGAGGGCTCAGGCCACTGTGACCTCCCCTCCTTCTCTCCTCCCCCCACCCCCCCCCCCCCCCGACAAATGCCCAGCAGGAGGCAAAGCCGGCTCACTACACTGACTTTCTGCATTCTGGGTGGGTCCCCTGGGCTAGGCACCCTATAATCTCCCAGCCTTCCCAAGAGCGCTCAGGCAGAAGGCCTTGGACCAGGGCCAGGCCTCATACTTACCTCCTAGGCTTACCTCTGCTGGAGGCAGGGGTAAGGTCCAAGTGGCAGGTTGCACCCCCCCCCCACCCCACCCCACCGGGAGGGAGAGGGCCCCAGAGACAGGCTTCACAGTAGGGAAGAGGGAGCAGGCACAGGCCAGAAAAAAAAAACCCAGGTGGCTCCACCCCTCTCCTGGGGAACAAGGCCAGCACAGCCCCTTCCCAGCCAGCCCAGCAGGGTGAAACTCAGCAGCCATTAGGTTTAACAATTAACTCTGGTTGGTTTTTCAGTTCAGCAGAAGGTAAATCCCTTAAAAAAAAAAAAAAAAAAAAAAAGTCTTACCTGAAGCTAAAAGGACTCAGAAAGAAGTCAGGTGGCTGAAAGGAGGGGAGGGGCCTGTCCCTGCCAGTGTGGTCTGTCCGCCCCCCCTTACCCCACCCCCAAAGTCAGAGGCAATGCCTGGTGCACAGGAAGTGATTAATCAAGAAACATTTTTAATAAGCAAATAAAGAGTAGAGGTACCGTGGACTACAACAGGCCTGGCTAGGTGGGCAGACCAGCAGAAGGGGGAAAGAAAGGCTATCTTGAGATGAATAGCCCTTCATCCCTTTGACGTCACAAATCCTAGAACAGTCACAAATCCTAGAACAGCGGCCATGAAGGGCATGCCAGGAGCATGGTTTTAAAGTCCCCAGCTCTGAAGGGCACTCCTCCTGATCTGGTCTTCCTGTCATGACCTTGGGAGCCCTGACGCCTTTAAAGTAGCAGATGAGATCCCACCGTGGCACAGGCCAGCTGGCTCTGCTGTGTTCCCGGATCTCTGGCTGCTTGGCAACAGCCTCCTCTTCTAAGGCCCACCCCCTGACTTCCCCCACATCTCAACATGCCTGCAGATCCCACCTTATCCAGCCCTTTCTCCTTTTCCGGAAGGAAGGCTGGAGTGATGAAGGCTCCAGCCCACACATCCCACTCACCTGGATCCCATACCCTCAGCAACAGATGGCTCCCAACCTGACACTGGATCAACGATTCCAATTCTCCTTGGATTCCTGGCAGCCACCTCATCCTTCTCCCAACCCCTAACACAGACCTAGACTCACATCCCGCCACAGGCTCAGGGGCCAGTTCCCACAAGGCTCTCAGGCAGTGGGCCTCAGTTCCCCATCTGTCTCTTGGGACGGGCATTATGTTAGGAGGGCAGATCATTTTTTCTGCGGGTTCTCTGACCTTTAGAGATTCTGACATTTTTTTTTGGGGGGGGGGGTCTCTTTCACTTTGAGTTTAGACAGAACAGGGTTCAAATCCTGACCTTGGCCAGGTACACAGGCAGCTCTGAAAAGGCCTGGAACTGAGGATGACAACGGCCATTCGCAGCACCAGCCTGCACAAAGATCTAAATGTCTGTGGCCACTTCTGGTGAGCAACCTTCACCGGCTCCTCATTGCCCAGCAAAAGCCCCCCTCCAAGCCCCGCCCCCAGCCCCGCCCCCACCCCGGCTCTCAGTAGTGGCATCAAGAACTGTCTTATGAAGCTTGCCACGCCCCCTCCTCCTGAGCTCTCCGCCTGGAGACTAGGGCTGTGTGTTTCCACTCTGCTCTTCCCTGCACATAAACACGTGCCCACGCCAGGCCCCAAGCCCGTGCCGCACAGGAAGCTCCTGCTTCCACAGGAGAACAACCCCAGTTAGTCTCCTACTTTACGCCCTTCCAGCCCAGTGGCACCCCAGCTCCCTGCACCCCACTCTGCCAGACTCTGGCTCCTTGTGCTAGAGTCTCGCCGCCCCTATGTGATCAAAGACCCTGAAGACCTTAGAGGTTCTTTAAAGGCTTCAACCTTTTATTCTGACCATGAGAACATCCTTTATTTGCTGACGCAATAAAGGCAGTAGTCACTAATTTTGAAATAATGGATTATACCCACGTACTGGTCATTTGCTCTGTGCAGTGCTTTCCACACACTGAACACAGCGCTTTGGTTGTAGCCCCATGCCCCCATGTCTGCGTCTTTGGATAGGTTTGGTTCGGTTTGTTGGCTTTGTTTTGTTTTTGTAGGGGGAGGCTGAGATGGAATTTCTTTTTTTGGGGGGGAGCGGATGGTTCAAGACAGGGTTTCTCTGTGTTAGCCTTGGCTGTCCTGGACTCACTTTGTAGACTGGGCTGGCCTCAAACTCACAGCAATCCGCCTGCCTCTGCCTCCTGAGTGCTGGGATTAAAGGCGAGCACCACCACACCTGGCTGAGACGGGATTTCTATACAGTCCCCGTTGGTGCGGAGCTCACAAACCCCCTGCCTCATTCCGGCAAGTGCTGGAATTACAGGTGTGTGCAGTCACTCCCACACCCAGTCCTATCCTTTTGTCTTAACCTGAGAAAATCGAGGCTCAGCGAGAGAAAGTCACACAGCCAGCAAATGGCAGCATCGGGAGTGGAATTAAAGTTCTTAGCTACTGCTCTGCTTGGCCTCTCTCCAGCCCACCAATAAAGGAGGAGCGATGTGAGAAGCTGACCTGACAGTCACAGGGGTTGAAAAGAAAACTGGCCCAGCTCAAGGCTAGAGGCTGCCCTTGGCCCCTGCTCTCTGCCCAGTCCTGTGCAGGGGCTGGGGAGTGAAGGATGAGGCATGGGACTCTTTAGCAGTGAAAGGGACCGACCAGACGCCTCTCAGATAAAGTGAAGACCCAGCAAAACTAGCCCCAGAAGGGACTAGCTGAGGTGCTATGGGAGTGTAGGGGAGGTAGAGAGACTTTCGCTGCGAGGTGGAGGAGGGCCACTGAGGCATTGTGGGCCAGAGGCTGGCGTGTGAGCAGTGCCTTGGAAAAGACAGGATTTTTGACAGGCAAGGCTGGCATTCTTGGCACGGAGGAACAGAGGAGCAAGAGCAGAGTGGTATGGGTGAGTACTGGGCATGTCCCTATGAACCCCAGGAAAGGAGTACTACTCGCCCTCCACTTGGCACCAGTCCAGGTATCCAGAAAGCCCCGCAGAGAAACCACCTTGAACTTTACCAGACTCACAGGCACCTGCTACACTTCCGGTGACTGGGCATAGTGGGAAGAGAGCGGGCAGGGACCTGCGGGCCCAGGCATGTGGCTTGACACGTGGGAGGGGACAGGAGGAACCTGAATCCAGGCTCTGTCCATTCTCAGGAAACGGCAATGCTGAGGATTGGTCGAGGCAGGTGACACAGAGGCCCAAAAGGAGAAGAGCAGCGAAAACAGCCGGGGCAGCAGGAGACATGACTTCCAGGACCTCAGATCAGAGCTGCAGGGAGCCTTGGTGTTACCCTGCTCAGGCCACGCTTTACATGGAAACCTGAGGTCAGACAGAGGAAGGGACCTTCCTAGCAAAAGTAACCAGCAGCGTAGCCAAGACACTAGATAGAAACTACATGGCCCTGCCAATCGCCGCCTGTTGACCCTTCTCTGCGTCTTAGCTCTAACTCCATAAAAATCCTGCAGCTGTGAGCTGGGCGTGGTGGCGCACGCCTTTAATCCCAGCACTCGGGAGGCAGAGGCTGGTGGATCACTGTGAGTTCAGGGCCAGCCTGGTCTATAAAGCAAGTCCAGGACAGCCAAGGCTAACACAGAGAGACCTTGTCTCAGGGGGAAAAAAATCCTGCAGCTAAAGCATGTGGCTCACACCTGTCTTCCTAGCACTTTCGAGGCTTAGGCAGGAGAAATATCACAAGTCCTAAAAAGTCACCCTGAGCTAAGAGTGAGATCCTGCCTTAA
The DNA here is from genome assembly GCF_903995435.1 of Acomys russatus. NCBI lineage: Eukaryota > Metazoa > Chordata > Mammalia > Rodentia > Muridae > Acomys > Acomys russatus. The sequence continues at coordinate 5,823,599 of NC_067140.1, read as the reverse complement.
AAATAAATAAACCAGGTGGTGGTGGTACATGCCTTTAATCCCAGCACAGGGAAAACAGAGGCAGGAAGATCTCTGTGAGTTTGATGCCAGCCTACATAGCAAGTTCCAGGACAGCCAAGGCCACATAGTGAGATTCTGTCTCAAAAATAAATAGATAGGGCAGTGGTGGCACATGCCTTTAATCCCAGCACTCATGAGGAAGAGGTGGGTGGATCTCTGAGCTCTCAGTTCAAGGCCAGCCTGGTCTGTAGAGCAAGTTCCAGGACAGCCAGGACTACACAAAGAAACCCTGTCTCGAAAAACAGAAGACAGGCAGGAAGACAGACAGACAGAATTAGTAATAAAATCAAAGGGCCTTCCAACCCGCCCTATCACCTTCCTCTGGTGCCATATCTCTCCCAAAGATGGGGAGCTGACCAGAATAAGGAGGATTTGGCCGTGGCCAGCCCTGGGGACACTGTGGCAAACACAGGCTTGAAGTCCCAGTGCTCGGAATGAGGAGTTTGCTCTTAGAATTTGACCAAAGTGTGCACCCCCTCTGTGACCCCCTAATCATTTTCACAGGCCCCAAGAGAGACTCAAAAGTATTCTTGGGCTTTGGCCAGATCAAGATTTAAACCCCAGCTGTGCCTCTTGCTGGCTGAGCACTGGGTACGTTATGTGGCCTCCTCTGGTGTGACAGGGATTGTAGTCTGTGTCCTTGGGTAGTGAGTGGCAAGGATTAAGAGACAGAAGTCCCAGGAAGCGCTTAGCACAGTACCTGGTGTGACAAAGAAGCCAATGATAAGTGACAGCAGAGATTTCTAAGTCTCCTCAGTGAGCCTATGACAACCCTGGGCTTTCTAATTCTAGGTAGCCCCAAATCAGTTGCCTTAAGTGGCTCTGCAGACTTTATCTTTAGACCTATAATCTCAAGAGACGGTGGAGAGGGACGTAGAGAGAGGCAAAATGGAGAGAGTGCGAGAGAACCCAGAAGAGGGGGGTGGGGGCAAGGGGGAAGAATGAAGCAGAGCTCCCCAGCTTGGAAGCTGCCAGGCTAGGAAAAACCCTCCCGCTCTCACCCAGCCTGCAGGGAAGCACCGGCCCAGGTATCAGAGTGTTGGGTTACCCCCAGGAGCTGGTTCCCCATGGCAGCCTCCTTCCCTCCCACTAGAGCACGAAGAGTGGCCACTGCCAGGTCAGCCATGCAGCGACCGCTTGTTCACTCGGCCCCCAAGGACCTCTGTCTTTTCTTCTTAAATGCATATGTGTGTGAGTGTATGCCTGCATGTCTGTGCATGCCATGTGTGTGCCTGGTGGCCTGTGAAGCCAGAAGAGGGTGTTAGAGCCCTTGGAACTGGAACAGGAGTTTCAGTTATGAACCTCTATGTGGCTGCTGGGAACTGAGCCTGGGTATTCTACAAATCCAGCGAGCACTCCTACACTGAGCCATCTCTTCAACCTCTGGGGCCTCTCACTTGCTGCTGATCCTCCCAGCTGGAGCCTCCCTTCTATCTAGGACTTGTACAGTACCCTATTTAGGCATCCACACACCCTAAATGCCTGCTTCTGGAACGGCAGTGGCAACTGGGGAAAACACACTGTCCTGGAGCCACAGATAAGGTATTTCTTTTCTTTATCTTTCTTTCTTTCTTCTTTTCTTTTAACAGAAGGTTTTCTTTGTGCTCTGGCTGTCTGAAACTCACTCTGTAGACCAGGCTGGCCTCGAACTCATGGAAATCGGCCTGATTCTGCCACCCCCGCCCCATGCCTAAGGCACTTCAATTGCCACTGACAGCCTTGGGGTGTCACTTGTATGTGGCTAACGAAGGCGGCAACAGGAGTCATGCCCATGGCTTCCCCAACTCTGAGCCTGGTAATCCCTCATGAGAAGTCTCTACAGAAGGGAGAAGTGGCCTCCCTGGGAGAAGAGTGGGCTGGGCTCTGATGAGGTGCAGCGGATGTGGCAATGGCCGAGGGTTATTATGGTGATGAAGGTTATAATTAAAAATCACAGCAACACACCCTTAGGCGACTCACGAAGAGCTTTCTCATTATCTCCCGGGACTTGCAAACCTGGCAGGACTGGGTTTCATTCTATGCCCATTCTAGACTCTAGAGGATGACTCTTGTCATCTGAAAACCTGGCAAGGCTAAGTAACCTCTCAGCTGCTCAGTGCGGAGAACGGGGAGCCCGGAGGAAGTCGTGATTGGGTACTGCGCACTTGTGCACACGCCTAATGAATGTGCTTGTGATCCCATCCTGATCAGTCTCATCCCTGTAACGCTATCATGGGCACTGATGTCCTCATTTCATAGATGAAAAAACTAAGACTGAGAAAACATAACTGACCCATCCTAAGGCTTGTGGCCACTCTATTCAGAGCCTAAGCTTGGGTCTAAGCCTGAGGACTCTAAGGCCTAAGCTCTTTCCTGCCTTCTGCCTATAGTAAGTTATATGGTGACACCCACCCCTTTCCCACTTTCTCTAAGTAGAACCTCAGAATAAGAATTTGACCTTATTTGGAAATAGGGTCTTTGCCGATGTGATTAGCTAAATTAAAATGAGAAAGAGAGGACTAAGGCAGGTCCTAAGCCTTAAAAGAAAGGAGCCACAAAGGCAGGGAGGAAGGCACAAGATGACAGTAGACCACCACGCAGCAAGTCAAGGCCACCACTCTGGCCTCCTCCAGAAGCCAGTGGGGACCAGGGAGCAGAGTTCCCTAGGCAGAAGGTAGCAGCTGGCTGACAGTGGATGCCAGGCTTCCAGAACAGAGAGAATATAGGTCTGTGGATCTGGGCTCCCTGGACTGCAGCAGCCTCAGGGAGATAGCGTGCTGCAGCAGTCCCAGAATTTAGAGAGCTCTATTTGACGGATTCCCACTCTCCAAGCAGCTGTGGAGAGGTCAGTCCATTCTCGGGGCCACTTGACTTCTGGGCTCCTACACACGCGCACACACACACACACACACACACACACACACACACACACACACACACACACACACAGCTGATGAGTCCCACTGAGATTGTTTACCAGGCCAGACCCAGATTCTATTCACAACCCTCCTCTTCTGCCTTGAATCAGCAGTTCCCACCACCTGGAAAGCTGTTTTGAGATGCAAATCCAATCCTTGCTGGTTGGCTCAATTCTCCCTACTCCCTACCACTACCAAGATGAGGTCAAACTACTCCACAGGCCTGGAGCCATTCTGCCTCCCCCGATTCTGCAGCCTCTCTCTCACTCAGCCCCTACTACCCAGCCACCAGCTTTTGCTTTAACCATAAGAGACCCTTTGGGATAATAAGCCACATTGCCTTGACACATACTGGTCCAACTACCACAAGACCAGCTCTAACCCAAACCCCACCTTCTCCTCCCCTATAAAGCCTTTTCCTCCCTAAGCTGTCCCACCTCCCCACCCTGTGCATTGTCCTAGTGCTGTGACGCCCCTACATATCTGCTGCCACCCCCAGGCTGTGAACCCTGCTGTGCTCATTTCCCTTTCTGTAGGTCAAGGGCCCAACACGAAGGCATTTGAGCAGGCCGAACCAAACTGTGCAGTAGCCACCAGAGCAATAAGAGCTAACATTTACCAAATGTTTACTCCGTGCCCACATTGTGCTGAAAGTTCCATATGTGTCGTCTCGTTTAATTCTCAAATCAACCCTGTGAAACAGAGACTCCTATTGGTTCGTTCTATGGGTGAAGAGATTTGAAGGAAGGGATGAAATCACTTACTCAACTAGTATATGGCAAAGCCTGAAGGACTCAGGCACCAGTGCCAGTAACCATAAGAGCCTGTACTTATCTGATTCAATCATCAACTATGGGTTGGAAACATTAAATGTAAATTTCCAGAAAAACACAATGCATATATTTTAAATTGTAGACTGTTCTGGGTGGCATAATTAAGCCCTTTTCCCTCCTTGCTCTGTTCTGTTTAAAACATGAATCATGCTGGGCAGTGATGGCTCACACCTTTAATCTCAGCACATGGGAGGCAGAGGCAGGTGGATCTCTGAGGTCAAGACCAGCCTGGTGGTCTACAGAGCCAAGGCTACACAGAGAAACCCTGTCTCAAACAAACAAAAACAAAAACAACAACAACAACAAAAATCCCCAAAGACATGAGCCCCTCCTCGTCCAAGGTGTTTACCTTGTATCAGCTACCTACCAGCTCAGTTTTCAGACCAACTGTCACCTGGAACCCCAGCACATGCATTCAACCCTTCCTTTACACAACAGTGGCCCCAGTGACTAAGAACACTAATGCTGGTGATGTGGGTATACACCAGAGAAGCCACAAAAGCGCTTTCTCTAAGTGAAAAGATGAACGTACTCAACTTAATATGAAAAAAAGATATGGTATGTCCATGGTTCAGTACTGTTCACTTTTAGACATCCCCAACGGAGTCTTGGGCTAAATCCTCATTGGACCAGGAGGGCCTACTGCACTGAGAACACTCACCCCGATGCCTTCCTTTGATGGAAGAAACACCCAAAGGAAGACAGTAATGTGCCCAGCCACACCCCATGTCTTTAGGTTCCTCATCCATTCTGATCCTCTGCACAGTCTCATGGGATCCTATTTCAGGAGGACACAGCACACAAGCGAGGCTGTGTCTTCCAAGAGCTTTCCCTCGCCCTCCCAGGCAGAGCCATCCAGCTTGGGGGCACACAGTGGGAGCTCAAGTCTGTAGCCAGGAGATGCAGGAGTGAAAAAGAAGAGGGGCCTGCTTGGAATGTAGCACAGCATCTACCCAAGCTTAAAGGGAATCTTAAGAAAGGGCGTCACTGAGCACCATCGCCTACTTTCGACATTAATTCGTGCGACAGGCTTATGGAACACAAATTAAAAGCCAGACACTATGAGGGACACTAGGAAGATGAAGAAGCAGGTCCCTGCCCCAGATGGCATTTACAGTCTAGTTGAGGGAGACAAATCAAACAACTAACAAGTTCAAGTATAATTACACACGCTCGCAAGCCCTGTGAGACAAGACAGGAGCTCTAAGAATGTTTGAATGCTCGCCTAACCTAGGGAGTTGGCAAAGCCCTGCCCCCTCCCCCAACGGCCTTGCTGCAATGAAGTCTGAGAAGCAGAAGGCCCCACATGCACAAAATCCCAGAGCTACAAGGGCAAGGAACGGACTGCATAAGTCTTCTTGGCAGCCAAGGTAAAGGGTGGATAAAATGAGCATAGCAGGGAAGCTACACGGTGGGATTTTGCTTTGGTCAGCAAAGCAGTTACTTGTCTAAAATCACAAGGGAGACCCAAGGTGTGAAGGCAGAACTCCTACCTAATAAGGTCGGCTTTGGGGTTACTTCAGGCCCATGTTCGACAGACTGCAAGAAAGAAGGGGCTTCCCTCATTTCAACCCTGAAGCTCCTGGCTCCTCCACAGGCCAGAATAATTTGCACTTGTTAAAAGTAGAATTGCTAGGCCCCAGCCCCAGATTTTTGGTATGGTGTAGGTCTACCAGGAGGCTCCAATATTGCATTTCTAATAAACTGGTAACCCTGCTGCAGATGGTAAAGCTGACCACACTGGGAACTGGTGCTCTGGGCTCTAGTGAGGAAAATGGCAGATGGCAAGGAGGGGTATAGCCAGGACCTCTGGGTGGCAAGAAGGGTGAATTCCTGGCTAGCACGATGTCTCCTACCAAGCCTGATGACCTGAGTTCAATCCCCGAGGCCCACACAGGAAAAGGACAGAACCGACTCTTACAGGTAAGTTATCCTCTGGCCTTCACCCCCCTCGCCCCACAAATACATATATAAAGTGTAAGAAAAAAAAAATTTAAGGACAGTGAATTCCTAAATCTTGGTAATGAGTCTAGTGCTGAGAGCCGGAGTCCAGCCTCACAGACCCTCTAATCAGAGAAGCTTAGCCTCAGGCCAGTTAAAGTCTTTATGAGAAACAAAAATAAACACAAAAGTGTGGTTGTTGTCAGAAGGGGACCCCTGCACTAGACTGCAGCGCCTGTGCCCTGCAACCTCTTCTGAGCCGTGCACTTGAGGAAAGAATCCCAGCCATCGCTGCCACCGCCTCTGCCGCCTCTGGAGCAGGAAACGGTTGACAGTTGACGTGTGCCATTGCTGCCCACCCCTCACTCCCAATTCTATCACTATGCACTTGTCTTCCTTTGATGCCCCAGCTCTCTCCCTTTCCACTCCAAATCCTGCACACAAGCCACGCAGCAAGGAGGAGGGAAGTTAGAAAGAGCCAGGAGAAGGCTGGGGCTTGCACGTCCTCTTTCCTTCCCTCTGTAAGTGTCTCTGTTTCTCTACCTCCTTGTCAAACCCAGTCACTCTACACTTCAGTACCAGTAGAAGCCTGCAAAGCCAGCGACTAAATCCCCACACTTCCTTTTCCCCTTGTTTCTCAACACAGGGGGCTTTTTCCTTCTATTCCGATTTGCAGCAAAATGGCACTTCTCTTACTGCCCCCACATGCAGACTCACCGATACATAAACAGCTCCACACACAGAAAAACAAATATACCATAACTCATTTACTGTTCATCAGTAAAATACACATATGCACCTAAATGCTCAAGAAATACACAGAGAGATCGCACACATGCACACAGACTAGACATGCCTGCAGGGCCCAATACATGGGGGAAAAGGTACAGACACACATCTCTCTCAAAGTACAGAGGTCTCCTGGGAGGGGATTCCTTGGACTGGGGCGCTGGCCCTTTAAAACAGTGATCAGTCTCACTAGTCCTTTTTGGGTACCTAGGCTGCTGTTCGGCTAGGCTCAGTGTCCGGGGTGAGGGTGTGAGTGTAGCGACTAGGCTGGGCGGCATCTGGCCCCAGTTACTGTCTTTACACCACAAGGAAACGTATCTTAGAACCCGCTGGGTCACTAACCCAGGGGCCGCTGTTGCTGCTAACCAGCACCCCACACCCATGTCTGCACACACCCACCCCCTTCACGCCCAATCACCCACCCCACCCCTCACAAACACACGCCCGAGATTCTAGCAGGCCACGCCCTCCGCTTCAGCTCAGCCCAGAACCAAGGCTAGGCTGTCAGTAGGGCTCTCTCCCATACCCCGGGTGTGGCTGCCCATCTGCCAGCAGGGAGTCTCCATTCAGCTAGGATGCTCCCCGCCGCTGCTGCTACCCACTTCCTCGGCCAGTGCCGGGCTCCGGGCGACGACAGCGCCTCGGCCGCCGCCCCCACCCCTTTCCTCCCGGCAGTGCGGAGACAAAGCCGAGCACACGCACAGAGGGGCTACGCGGGTGCACACCCGCCCTCACACGCGCGCACACACACACACGGGGAGTCACACTGGTGTGCTCACAGCGAAACACACACACAGGCACGCACGCGCACACACCCGCTATAGGCTTCAGCCACAAGTGAAGCCATCCATACAGGCACACACCCTCATCCAGATGTACACACTACTACACATTGGGACACACCCTCTGCAGGCACACCCGCGGATAAGCACACGCAGATCCAAGACCCTCACCCAGATTAGCCCACCAACCAGCCCCTTACTCAGTTGCACACGCGCGTACACGCCAAACAGCCACTTGAAAAGATCTACATAAACATGCTCGTTCACATTCAACGCACACCCATAATCGTGGACCCCGACACACGTACCCGCAAAGACACGAATCGAAGCTCGCAGCTCCGGCCACGCACGTCTTCCAACACGCGAGGCTCGGGACGTAGCAACAGTCTGCGCGGTCTCCGCGCCTCGCTAACCTGGCGGCGGCGGCGGCTCGGCTTCCGGGAGCCGTCTGTCTGTCTGTCTCTGTCGGTCTCGTTTCCAGTGGCCGCCCGGGCGGGCTCCGAGGCGCTCAGAAGCTGCGCAGAAATGCCCCGCTCGCTCTCTCCTTCGCTCCCTCCCACGGCGCTCAGCCCCCTCCCCTCCCGCTCCGCACCCCCCCTCTCCCCCTCCGCCCCGCCCCGGCGGCTCCCTGGGAGGAGGCGGCCGCGGCGATCCCGGCTAGCCAGCGTCCGAAGGACGTGCGAGCGGTGAGCGCGACCCACTGGCCCCAAGAGCTGAGCTGCCCGGGAGCAACCGTGCCCAGTCCTGGGGAGGGGAGCTCCGAGGAACGTGCGCCCCGCGAGCCCGCGCGGTTCGCCTCCCCACGTGGGCCAGGTATCCACTTGAGCCTTGGTAGAGCTCAGAGGCCGAGCCGAGCCTCTCTTCCTCCAGGTCCCACCCCGGGGCGCTTGGCCTTACCCTACCTCCTCTAGAGACGAGCCGCCCGCACCAAGCCCGCTTTTCCTTTTCCTTGGCCTTGACCGCTCGTCGATCAGGCCGGTAGCCTGGGCTAACCCGGTGGACCAGCAGCACCATTCATTGGCGTCCTCTGCCTCTGGCAGGGACTTAGCCGACGCCCACTAACCTCCAGTTTCCCTCCTATTGTTTGGGCGGCTAAAGCTGCGAAGCTGCCGAAAACCTTGCAGCGCTTTCCAGCCAGTCTCAGGTGGCAGCCCCTTTGGCACTCTCTGGGAACTCAGCAAGGGCCAAGCTCTTGGTCCTGGGACCCTGGGAGCCACAGGCCCAAGTATGCCCAAAGTAAAGCACTTCTCTGAATTAGGATTATATCTGCCCTGGACCTTATCTGGTTCCTGCCATAGGTCCTGCTTTGATCTCATACTTAAAGCCAAGCACAGGAAAGGGGCAAACTAACCAAAGCAGTGAGCCTAGAACTGCATCCGGAGAAGGTCGGCCGCCTATCAGTGCCCCAGGATATAGATGAAGAAACGGAGCTTAGGTTCCCAGGGCAAGAGACGGACCTCAGAAAGGTCAGGAATACTGAGCCTCCTTTGTTAGACTTTGAAGGGAAAGAAATGAGAAAGAAGTCAATGTACGAACTTGCAGGACTTTACTAGAAGTCAGGGCATGGGTGACAACATGGGCAAAAGACACCTTCGCCTTCTTGTGTCACTTTGGCCCTAACCATATCTTAAGTGGTGCCTGTGATCCACCTAAGTCGCCCCAGGTAGCACAGAGTCAAAGCCAAGGCTAGAAATTCTGGTTCTTCCTTGTGGTCCCACCCCACCCCGACTCCGGTACAGGATGCTAAGAGCAGATTAGAATCGAATAGCTGTGTAGATAAATCCAGAAGGAGAGGCCTGGTTTGGACCTCCAAGGACATTTGATAAACTAAGAGAGCAAAACTGAGGAAACCAAGGCCCTAACACAGGACTCAGCAGAGCTTGAGCAGCTTTTCTCCATAGCGTGGAGGAAAGTCCAGGATGCAAATTAAATTAATCATTGGTACTAACAATTGGCTTTTTTGGAACACTTATATTCCAGACACTGTTCTAAGAGCCATATTTGCATTAACCCATTTAATCTCTACAGTTACACCAGGGGTTAGAAGTCAACACAAAGTCACTACATAGCTAGAAAAGTAGCACGGTCAGGATCCAGGAAGCTGATTTTGAATTCCTACGCTTAACCATCAGGCCAGCCCTGAATAACTCACCATAACAAGACTATATTTATGAATGTTTTCTGTCTCCCTGTAGTTTCTTGGTACCAAGCACAGACCCTGATTCAGAGACCTAATTTATTAAAGAATGATTTGATGGGGGAGTGGGGGGGGGGGGGCGCTGGAGAGATGGCTCAGTGGTTAAGAGCACTGGCTGTTCTTCCAAAGATCTGAGTTCAGTTCCCAGCAACTACATGGTGGCTTACAACCATCTATAATGGGATCTGGTGCCCTCTTCTGGCATGCAGATGTACATGCAAATAGAGCACTCATAAATATATATTTTTAAAAAAACAAATAAAAGAACTATTTGATGGCATAGGTGTGTTCCGGTACCCTCTGCTATGGTTGGGGAGTGAGGGGATGGCGGTTGTTATCAGTGGTTTTAGATGAAGCTGAGGAGATATGGACTGCTAATCAGATCTGCTGCTGTCAGCATGAGAGAGAGAGAGAGAGAGAACAAACAAGAGCGCTTCAGAAACCAGATCCACATCTCAACAGGCTTGAAGACTGAACTGAAACTAACAGAAGGAGCTACCACCACTCAGAATAAGTGTAAAGTCCTGTCCTGAAGTCTAAACCAGAGAATGCTTTGCACTGTCTGTAGCCTGCAGCTACCAGTGGCTACTGAGTGGTTGGGGGGGGGGGGGGGGGGGGTGCTGGAACTTCGCACCTAATTTTACATACTTTACACTTAAGAGCCATGGGGGGGTGGGGGGGGTGCTGGTAACTAGAGAGAGTGTCTCCATGAGATCAACGTGCACAAAAATATGGTATAGAAGAATCTAGATTCAGAGCGGTTTTCATGAAAATCACTTCAAGATTTTTTTACTTGGCCTTGAGCTCAGTAATGCAATGGGAATGGGGCGGGGTGGGGGGTGAGGGTGAGGGTGGGGGAGCCTGTTGCCCTAGAGGGACCCCGGCTAGACCACAGGGCTCAGCTCTAGGCCTCCCATCTGAGAGAGACACTGTCATACTGAGGCATGTCTAGAGGAGGGGACCAGAATGCTGAGGACCCGGACATCTCCTGATAATGCCATCTGTGTAAGTGGCCTGGAGGAGGGTGTGGTGGCTGTCTCAGCCATAGCAGGCTGCCACCCTCAAAAGGGGATGTGATCTGTTCCCTATACTGTATTTTATGTCTACTAAGCAAGACAAAAACATCTGTGCACATGAACCCTTAGGGCTCCTGTAGGAAGGATCCATGTGGAACAGATTGGCGTCCCCCTCGGCCCCTACTCCACCCCAGACCTGGCTCATATGAAACACCAATTACAAATTTCATGGTTGAATGAATTTGGCGGAATTACATTTAGCTCCTGTAGGTAGACATCCCAGAGGATGAGTCCAGCTCACCTTAAAAAGCCTTCTAGAGCTGGGGAGGAGCAGGTAGCTCAGTGGGTAGAACACTCATCTAGCATGGAGGGACACCTGTGCCCTATCCTCCAGCACGGAGAAACGAGAAAGAAAAACAAATAAACAAAAACCTTCTCTGATGTTTAAGGCTACCCCAAATTGGAATGGGCCACTTCGAGCAACTTCATCCTGCCAATAACTCTTCTTCATCGAGAGGCAGACCAGCAGCCAGATGACAACCCCTCAAGGTGAAAACAAGCCAGTTGTAACAGGAGGGAAAACTCAAGATGGAGGCAAGGCTGCCAGACCATCATGTGGCGGTCTGTGCTGCCCTGGGTGGCCCACAGCTGAATCATAGGACTCACCTCGAGGTCCCACCATTCTGATGGGGACACCGTCACAGTAGCAAAATCCACAGGGAAAGACTGGAGTCAGGTGGGATCGGTTTGGAAGACTGCAATGTCCCAGGAAATCTGAGACTAGAAACCCAAGGGCAGTTATGACTTGAAAGGTAGAGCTAGGCTAGAGTTAGGACCCCTGGGTTCTTATCCTGCCTCTGCCGTTTTAGTTGATTGTTTGTCTGGGGGTGACCACCTTCTTTGAGGTTTCAATATTTCCATGTGTGGCATGCAGAGTGATCTCCGGCCCTTCCTAACTCTGGCTTCTCGGAATGGGAGACAGAGTGAAAGGTTACCCAGACTTTCAAAAGTAACAGTATCAGTTGCCTTCTTAGTGTAACTATCAGTCTTTCAATAGGATTTGGTATCGGGGCTTGGTGGGGAGGCCAGGAAAGGGACAAGGAGATGACAAAAGTAGCATTGAGATGAGCAACAAGGGGAGGGTCAGCGAACATTACCCTTCCCCCCAGATCTCTAAGGGCAAACTGTTCTGTGCCCTGCCACCTCCCCGACAGCTTCCTCATTCCTTTGAGCCACACCCCACACTTGGCTTAAAGAATCCACCAGTTCTAAGAAGTTTGACTCTGTCCCTCTGTTTTCCTTTCCTTTCTGGGGGCTGAATCCCAGGGTCTTGCACATTCAAAGCCCTGAATCTGCTACTCAACTACAGCCCAGACCTGCCCACCTCTCTTGACCAACGAACCCTCCATGATTTCCTCACCCTGGAAGATGGCTCTCATTGTTATCTCCAGCTTACCCTGTGGCGTGGCTCGTAGAAATTCTACATTTTCCTGCAGCCACTTGGTCTGTCAGGGAGGTTCCAGCTCAGGTTCCTGTGTTTTCAAGGTTGCATTCCTGAAAATGCCCAACACTTTACTATGTGTGTGTGTGGGGGGGGAGGTTGTTTTTGTTTTGGGTTGGTTTGTTTGTTTGTTTGAGACAGGGTTTTTCTGTGTAGCCCTGGTTGTCCCGGAACTCGCTCTGTAGACCAGGCTGGCCTCAGCCTCCCGAGAGCTGGGATTAAAGGCACACCTGACCACTACCTGGCTTACAGTGTGTTTTAAAACTAACTAGGAAGAAGGAGACCACTGTTATTTCCAGTTCTCAGGAGGGAAACAGATGCTCAGAGGTTCAGTTCAGCCATTTGGACTAGTTAATCAAGTTTCCCCGGAGCAGTGGGTACCCCCTCCTTCTCGGCTCCTGATTCTGCACTTCCAGGGACGCCTCTTCCTCCTAGGAGGAAACTACCCAGCCCATCAAAGGGAAGGACTTCCTGTCTTCTTCCTGGGGGAAGGGAAGGTGAACGTTATCCCTTCCTGCATCACACTCCCCGACCCAGCAACCCAGCGCCTGGTGGTGGCGGTGCTGAAGGCTCACAGGGTGAGTCACGGGGCACTGACCTGTCAGAGTCACCTAAGCACAAGGTGCTAAGCTCAGTTTAGAGAGGTGGAAAATAGGACAAGTGTTGTCATCCCCAGGAGAATGATGCTGTCGAAGCATGTGCCTCCCTCTCACCTCGTCCCACCTCCCACCGTCCCACCAGGACTCTGTGAACACTGCAAAAGCCAGCAGAGGCAGAGGGCACCCATGACAAGGGAGAGTGAGGTTCCCCCCCACCTCCGCCCCGCGTCCTTCCAAGGAGGTAAGAAAAAGGACAGACTAATGCTGGCATCCTCTAGGGCAGCGGTTCTCAACCCCCCCTAACGCTGTGATCCTTTGATACAGTTCCTCATGCTGTGCTGAGCCCCAACCGTAACATTATTTCATTGCTACTTCATAACTGTAATTCTGCTACTGTTATGAATCGTAATGTATATATCCATGTTTTCCGGGGGCCATAGGCAACCTCTATAGAAGTGTAATTCAACCACCAAAGGGATCAAACCCACAGGCTGAGAAACACTGATTTAGGAGCTTTTGGGGTTTGATTCTAGCAAACTTTATTGTGGGTCCCAAAATGGTGGTTGTTCAAGCCCTTTCTATTAATTGACATAGTATTTGCATAAACCATACATATAACCTCAAGTTTATTTGTAAATAATATGTAGACAACGGGAGGATACAAGTGATGGGATAACAACTGAGATGTAATCTGAATAAATTAATTTAAAAAAGAGAAAAAAACAAAAAAAAAACCCAATAACAAAAATAATATGTAGACAATTATTATACTGTGCAGCTTAGAGAATAATAAGAAAAAAACTCAGCATATTCCATATAAATGCAATTCTTTTTCCAATATTTTAACATTTGTTTTAGCTCTATCTAATGTGCATGAGTGCTTTGCCTCCTTGTATATGTATCGCATGTGTGTGCTTGGTGCCCATGGAGGCCAGAAGACGGCACCAGATGCCCTGGAACTGGAGTTACAGACGGTTGTGAGCTACCATGTGGGTGCTGGGGATCGAACCTGGGTCCTCTGCCAACAAGTGTTCTTCAGCACTGAGCCATCTCTCCAGCTCCCTTTTTCTAAGATTTTTAACCCTTGGTTCGTTGACTCTGCAGGTGCAAATGTGCCCTGGCCCCCCATATGAGGGGCTGATTGACTGTATATGTTTACAAAAAGCTATTAACTCTCTCAAAAGAATTGAGCCGGGGGAGCGGAAGGGGGCTGGAGAGATGGCTCAGAGGTTAAGAGCACTGACTGCTCTTCCAGAGGTCCTGAGTTCAATTCCCAGCAACCACATGGTGGCTCACAACCATGTATAATGTGATCTGATGCCCTCTTCTGGCCTGCAGGTGTACATAGAAAGAAGACTGTATATATAATAAATAAATGAATAAATAAATCTTTAAAAAAGAAAAGAAAAGAAAGAATTGAGAGGGACAGGTGTCTTGAAGAGTAAGGTCAGCGTACACAAGGAAAGAGCCCAGGCCAGCGCACGTGTGCATCTTGTATATATGGGAATCCCACCCAGCAGGCAGTGGAGACCCCGTGTGGCTGTAGAAGACTGAGTTTGGATCCAGATCCTGCCTCTTCCTAGCTGTTTGACGGACTTCCTCAGCCCCTATCGTGCAGGTATTGTTCATCGCTTGCCCTTTCTCTTTGCCAGTGAGAGGATTGCTTAAGTCACTTAGCGAGTTACCATGTGACTTGAGTGTTGTCCAGGAGGCATGCATTTCCCCAGCCCTTGTCAAGGCTGACCACAAGAATTACTTTGGCCATTGAAATATGAATTGGAGAGCTGATGGCCAATTATGCTTGAGTCTGAACTCTTATTCTTAATGCTTTCTGCCAGTGGAACAGTGCATCTGGCATAGGATCTGTGCCTATATTTGCATCCAGGAATGAAAAGACGCACAGAGCAGACAGCTAAAGATGACCCCAACTGCTCCCCGCTGCTGCTGCTGTGGATTCAAAGAAGAAAACCGTGTTTTAAGCCACTGAAGGTTTGGGGATGTTCACTATCATACTACCATAAGCTGGCGAGTGCTGACGGGTGTATCCCCTAGCAATGTGGGTGGTCTTAGAAGTATCTACCTTGAAGTATTAATGCAAGTATTAAGTAAGATTAGCACATGAAAAATGCATGGCCATCTCGTCAGAGCCTCATATTATAAAATGAGCAACTCTGGCTGAAGTCCCGACATCTAGGAGGCAAATGTAGGCAGAATAGGAGGGCTAGGCCAATCTGGCCTCCACAGTAAGACAGACAAAACAGGCTTGGGGCAAGATGGCTCAGCAGCAAGCCCCTGCTGCGCAAGACTGATATCCAAAGTTCCGCCCTTACAACACACAAAAAGACACATGTGGCAACTCATCCGGAATCTCAGTACTCCTAAGGCAGAATGGAGGAGAGACAGAAGAGTCATTTGGAAGCCTGAGGTCCAGCTAGCCCAGAGATTGGCAGAAACAACCAGGGAGACTCTGTCTCAACAAGGTGAAAGGGGAAACAGTTCTCTTGAAAACTGTTCACTGAGCTCCATGTGTGCGCTTGTGCACAAGTATGTGCGTGCGCACGCGCGCGCGCGCACACACACACACACACACACACACAAAGTTAAAGAAAATAAAATAGCACTTCTGCCCTCCTCTACCAAAGTTTGATGAATAGCAGAAATGGTATTTGCAAAACAAGAGTAAAAGGTGCAACAGTGAGCCGGGCGTGGTGGCGCACGCCTTTAATCCCAGCACTCGGGAGGCAGAGGCAGGCGGATCGCTGTGAGTTCCAGGCCAGACTGGTCTACAAAGTGAGTCCAGGATGGCCAAGGCTACACAGAGGAAACCCTGTCTCAAAAAACCAAAAAAAAAAAAAAAAAAAAAAGGTGCAACAGTGTGTTGAGCAGTGTCACCCCCAAATATGTACCCCCTTGAAACTAAAACTATGAACTTATTTGACAGGAGGGTCTGAGTTGGGCACAGTGATTCCCACTTAGAATCTCAGTACTTGGGAGGACTGAGCAAGAGCACTCTGGCACACTATATAATGAGTTCTAGGCCAGCCTGGGCTACAAAGTGAAACCTCCAAAACAAAACAGAAATAGGGGATTCACAGATGCAATTAGTCAAGAATTTCATGAATTACATGTCTTAACTTGGGTGTGGCAGTGTGGGCATATCATAGCCCGCAGCAGGCAGAAGCAAGGGGGCTGCCACTTAGAGGTCAGACTAGCTGCAGAGTGAGACTGTTTCTCATTCAAAAACCACAATAAAAACAAATAAAACATTCTGGATTTAGGGTGGATCTCAAAAGACTACAACCAAAAACTAGTCCCCTAAGCAGAAGAGAGGACACACGAAGAAGACAACATGAAGATGAGGCCACGCTCAAAAGACATATATATCCACAGGCAAGTCAAGGAATTCAAGATGGTGGCCACCATCAGAGGTCAGGGGAGGGGCATGGGCAGTTTCTTCCTTCAGAGTCACTGACAGAATGGACACCACTGATGCCTTGACTCTGACCTCCCGGACTGTGGGAAAATAAATTTCAATTGTTCCAAATCACCAAGATGGAACTAATTTGTTATGTCAACCCTGAAAAACTAGTACAGATGGATTATTTTAAAAATAATTTTGAACAATTGGTTATTCATTTGGAAAAAAAACAAAACAAAACTGGATTTCTGCCTTGTAGGATGAACATAACTTTCAATTGTATTAAAGACCTAAATGTGTAAAGTCAAACTTCAATTAACTTTTTAGAAGTAACAGAAACATTGGGGCTGGAGAGATGGCTCCGTGGCTGAGTGTGTACTGGACTTGCAGAGGACCCAAGTTCAGTTCCCAACACCCATGTGAGGTAGCTCACAACCAGCCATAAGGAGAGGTATCCAACACCCTCTTCTGGATTTTTCAGACAACTGCACTCAAAAGCACACATTTATTGACAGACAGACACACATAATTAAAAAAAAAAAAAAAACAACAACAAACTTTTTTTAAAAAGTCACATAAGTTATCTTTAGGACATCAAGATGAGCAAATAATAATTATTTTCAATTAAAATTGTATTAGTCTACATTCTCCTCCCACTTTCTGAGTGTGTGTGTGTGCATGTGTGTGTACACGCATGTGTGTGTATTCGTCTGTGTGCATGTATGTGTGCGTGCCTGTGTATGTATGTGCTTGTGTGTGTGCATGTATATACATGTGTGTGAGTGCGTGCATGCGTGCATGCGCGTGTGTGTGTGTATGTGTGTGTGTGTTACTAAAAATCAAACCCAGGCCTTCATGCAAACATTCTAGCTCGTCCCTTTGTTCCTATTACTCTGTTTGTTTGTTTATTTTTCTGAGACAGGGTAGACTTGGCTGTCCTGGACTCACTTTGTAGACCAGGCTGGCCTCGAACTCACAGAGATCTGCCTGCCTCTGCTTCACAAGTGCTGGGGTTAAAGACGTGCACCACCACGACCAGCCTTCCTATTACTCTTAAACACACACCTTTCTTGTCCCTGTACAAGTCTGTCTTGTTCCACCTGGGCTGACTGAAGCATTCATGGTTCTAATATCCTTCCCTCCAGCCTGGGGTTGGGGCTCAGTGGTGGTGCAATTGCTCAGTGTATTTGAAGCCTTGTGTTTTATCCTTAGCACCAACTTAAAATAAGTAAGTAAGTAAGTAAGTAAGTAAATAAATAAATAAATAAATAAATAAATAAATAAAAAGATGGGCTGGAGAGATGGCTCAGTGGTTAAGAGCACTTGATTATTCTTCCAGAGGTCATGAGTTCAAGTCCCAGCAACCACCTGGTGGCTCACAGCCATCTATAATGTGATCTGATGCCCTCTTCTGGCCTGCAGGTCTACATGCAGTCAGAACACTGTATACATAATAATAAATAAATAAATCTTTTTTTTTTTTTTTAAAGAAAAAGATAATCCCTCCCCCCCCCCGCCTTTTAAGGCTGGGTATGTGCTCAGTATAGCACATGTACAGTGTCTGAGACCTGAGTTGGATCCTTGTCACCAATAAAAAAAAAAGTGCAGAGCTAGAGAGGTGGCTCAGCAGGTAAGCACACTTACTGCTCTTGTAGAGGACCTGGGTTCAGTTCCCAGCACCCATATAATAGCTCACAGCTATCTGTAACTCCAGTTCTAGGGTGGGCATGCACACACAGAACACATCCATACACAGGCGAAATGCCCACACACATAAAATAAGAATAAAGAAATCCTCTAAAAGTTCTGCTTAAAACAGAAAAACGTAGCAGGGCGTGGTGGCGCATGCCTTTAATCCCAGCACTCCGGAGGCAGAGGCAGACAGTTCTCTGTGAGTTCAAGGCCAGCCTGGTCTACAAAGTGAGTCCAGGACAGCCAAGGCTGCACAGAGAAATCTTGTCTCAAAAAACAAAACCAAACATACTTAAAAATCCCTCGTTTCTAGTAAGGATCCCCCTTCTTCTTAGGGAACCCTATTCTCACACCCATAACCCTGTGAGTTCTGGCAGGTTCTCCTTCATGCCACTGGGACTTGTTCAAGTGACCGAGGCTGACCCACCTGAGCTTTCCTCTTGCCTCCTGTAACTCCTGGGGATTTTGTTGCCGTTTGAGGCAGGATCTCACTGCGTAGCCCTGGCGCTGGCCTGGAACTCACAGAGATCCTCCTGCCTGTGCCTCGTGTACAGTCACCACACCTGGCTCTCCTATAATCCTATAAGGACCTCTCTTGGGGAGCCTGGAACTTTCTACTTTACCTTCTCTGAGCCACAGCCATCAGGCAGCACGCTCCTCCAAGCACTCAGTGTTTACTGGCTCCCTCTTCAGTGCAGACTCTGCATTCCGCTAAGATGTGGAGCTGGATGGGACACCATCCCAACTGAATGATAGGATGGGTAAAAAATGTTCCTCTGGGCTTTACCAAGCTTAATCATTGGATCTGGACAGAACAAAATAAAATATAAGGTTCAAAATTGTCAAGTCACGCATTCCAGACTTCCTACAGACAGGCTGGTTGCAGTTTTGTCTACACACTTATCTCCAGCCAAACTGAACTGTTTGTTGTCCTAGAACAGCCCGAGCTGTCCCCACAGGCATGTGTCACCAGAGTGTGTGCTTTCCCACAGTCTCTTTCTGTCTCTCTTTCCATCCAGGCCCTCTCTGGCTTTGTTCTCTGTCTCTTTCTCTTTCACTGTGTGTGTGTGTGTGTGTGTGTGTGTGTGTGTCTGTCTGTCTGTCTGTCTGTGTATGTCTGTGTCTCTGTGTGTCTGTGTGTGTGTGTATGTGTCTGTGTGTGTGTGTCTGTGTCTGTGTGTGTGTGTGTATGTGTGTATACCTGTTGGAAGGCCATAGAACAACCTTAGATGTTATTCCTTGAGTTCTCCCCAAGCCCTTTTCTGAGACAGGGTCTGTTGTGACCATGAGCCCTGAGCACACCAAGTAATCTATGCCAGCATCCTCGCCTCCCTCTCCAGTGCTGGGATTGTCAACATGACCTGCACCTGCCTTTTTCACACATGTCCCGGGATTAAACTCAGGGCCTCACAGTCAGGCAAGTGCTTCAGCCACTGAGTCATCTCCTCAACCCCCCAAGCCGCTCTCACCTTTTGAGACAGAATTTTATTTAGCTCAGGCTGGCCTCAAACTCATTAGTAGCCAGGGCTGGCCTTAGATTTCTAATCCTCCTGCCTTGCCTCCTAAATTCTGTGACCACCACACCTGGCTCTTTTATATTTATTATTTATTTATTTATTTTCCACACCTGGCTCTCTTGGCTTTCATCCTTACCCACCCCCTCCTTGTTAACCATTCCTTTCTTTCTTCGAAGTTCCTCCTCCTTCATCCACATTCCTTCTTAATTTTCCTGACTCCTTTCCTTTCTCCACTCCACCAGGGACCGGTCACTGACACCCAAAGTCATTCAGAGTCCCTCTCTGTGGGAACAAAAGATAGAATAAGACAAATCTAAATCTAACAGCTCCTAGACCTCATTACAAGAGGCCTTCAGAGTGGGTTGGGAAGGCGAGGGGCGGGGAGCACTGAAGGGGGAGGGGATCCCAGCAACCGAGCAGAGGCTGCCTAGCGACTGTGGTGACGAATCCCCCACGGTGAGCTTGCCAGTCATCTGCTTCCAGCCCACCCGCTCCTCCCTTTCTTCTCAGTGATCAAAGAATTAGAGGGAAAAAAAAAAAAATCAGGATTGCAAAAATCCTTGATAGTCATCTATCCCACCTCTGTGATTCTGCATTAAGAAACTGAGGCAGAGAAAGGAAAGTCCCTGGTTAATGCCACCCAGAAAGTGACTCAGCAGGGACTGGAAGCCAAGACTACTGCTGCTCTTTTTTACTTTTAGTTTAATGGTTAGTGAGTTGTGGTGGTGGTGGTGGTGGGGTGTGTGTGTGTGTGTGTGTGTGTGTGTGTGTGTGTGTGTGTGTGTGTGTGTGTGTGTGTGTCTCTATGGTGTGTGTGGTGTGTGTGCCTGTGTCTATGTCGTATGTATGGTGTGTGTCTGTGTCTGTGTCTATGCCGTATGTATGGTGTGTGTATGTGCCCGTGTCTGTGTGATGTGTATGGTATGTGTGTCTGTGTCTATGTGATGTGTATGGTGTGTGTTTGTGTGTGTGTGTGTGTGTGCCTGTGTCTATGTGATTTGTATGGTATGTGTGCCTGTGTCTATGTGATGGGCATGGTGTGTGTGCATGTGTGCACTCAGGGGCAGAGGACACCTTTGGGGAGGTGGTTCTGCCCTTTCCCTCTCTTCTGAAGCAGGGTCTTGTTTCTGCTCCTTCAGTTGGTGCCCCAGGACGGCTCTCAGAGACTCCACTGTCTGTCTCTCCTTTCACTGCAGGCACAGCAACATCAGAGACATGCACTAGCACATCTGGCTTTTGCACAGGTTCTGGGGGATCCAAATGAGGGAGGCTGGGCTTGCCCAGCAGGTGATCTTACTCTCCAAACCATCTCCCTGGCCCTTTGGCACAGGCTAGCCTCAAACTCACAATGTTTCTGTCTTCACTTGCCACGCGATAGGGTTACAGGTTGCAGGTGTGCCACCACACTGGCTGAGGGACAGAAGGGACACTCTTTCACTACCACGCTGCCCTCCTGTACTCCCAGTACTGCCGCCCCCCCCCTTTACCCTGACTCTCACCATGCCAGGCTGGGGCATTCCGTGTCAGGGTTCCCCTTCTCTTTATTGGGTATAGGAATCCCTAAGGTTTGGATGAAAGGGACAAAGCATAACATTGTCTCCTAGCCAGAAGCCTGGGAGCCTCTGTGGCTCTGGGAGGGACAATGAGAGTGTCCCCTGGCCTGTAGCAGGGAAGCATCCTCTTTGGAGAGCCTTTAATAAGCAGCCTGCGGAGAGTTAAAGTAGGCTTTGGTTCAGTAGGCCATCCTTGTGGGACCCCTCTTCATCTCCCTGCCTAGCTGGCTGCCTGGAGGCCTTACCTCACCCCGCCAGCCTCCAACTTGAAGCAGAGGCCACCCAGGCACAGGATGGTCCAGGGCTGCTGCTGAGGGCTGCAGGAGGCAGGGGGAGGGAAAGGTTTCCACCGGCTCCTCTTTCAGTCCACTCCTTTCCTCCACAAAGGGCCACTGTCTGAGCACAGAGCGATCCTGGAAGGAGGCCTCCCAAGGTGCCCAAAAACAGGGCTGGGTTTCATCAGGCCAGGCCTCTGGGCCAAGTAAACATCAGGGAAGGAAGAGGCCTAGCAGTTTCTGCAGACTAGCATCCCGCTCTAGGCAGCTCATGAGCATGCTCACCAGGGCATCCCGAAGACAATGAGGATGGCTTTGGTCACCTGTATGATTTTATAGCTGCAGAAATGGAGACTCCGAGATAAGGAACCTGCTCTGCCTGGTACTTGCCGTTGCTCGAGGCCCCGTCCTTGACAAAAGCAAAGGCTTTGCAAGAACGTGTTGTGTTAGTTCAGAGATGGGAAGGGGTTTTGTGAGCTGGAGAAATCAGGGGATACTTCTCGGAAAGAGTGGGACTTAATAGTCTCCAGAAATGCAGAAGAAGGAAGGTGTGTCAGGCAGGATGCACAGGTGGGGTGCACAGGTGGGGTGCACAGGGGGGATACACAGGTGGGGTGCACAGGTGGGGTGCACAGGGGGGATACACAGGTGGGGTGCACAGGCAGGGTGCACAGGCGGGATGCACAGGTGGGATACACAGGTGGGGTGCACAGGTGGGGTGCACAGGCAGAATGCACAGGCAGGATGCACAGGGGGGATGCATAGGGGAGATGCACAGGCGGGATGCACGGGGGGATGCAGCCTTGAGAAGGCAGGGGCCACACCCGGGCCAGAGGGACCGGTAGGAAGTTAGTTCCCAGAGTCTGGTTGGGAATTAAGCCACAACTAGTCTGAGCCAAGTTGAGGGATCCTAAGCAGAGCAATCAGTGGGGGTGAAGGCAGAGTTTTAGAGAACACAGGATACCCCAAAAGAGCCCTAAACTGACCCCCGCTTCTCTGGAAAGCCCAGGGCTCGTGATGGCCTCTTTCTGAGGCTTGGGCTCTTTCAACTTTAAAATAAAAGTGTCCAAGACTGGGAAATGCTCAACAGATAAAGTGCTTGCTGCACAAGCGAGGGACCTGTTCAGATTCCTAGCACCCATGGAAACATTTGGGTGTGGTGGGCATGCCTGTAATCCCAGCACAGGCAGGTGAAACAGGAGGCTTCTGGAACTTACTGGCAAGCTGGCCTAGCCAATTGGTGACCTTCAGGTTCAGGGAGAGAGATCCTGTCTCAAAAAATAAGGTGGAGAATGTTTGAGAAAGAAACTTGGCATTGGCTTCTTGTAGGAACCAGGCCCAACTGGGCTGCCTGCCTGTCTTGCTGTTTCATGTCCTGTTTCTAGCAGCTTCCATGTCTGTGTTTACCTTGGTTAGCCAGTCATGTTTACTGCTCTGAGAAAGCACCCCTCCCTTCCTCGAGACTTTTCCTCCTGTGTGCAATCACCTCTTGAGGGATTTCACCTGGGAGGAGGATTCCTGTTTTGCTGCCTATAAGAAGGCTCTTTGGAATTCTGGTAATGAGAATAATAAACCACTGCCATGGCTGCTGCTCTCTTAGCACGAAGGACCCACTGTGTTAGTGTGTGTGTGTATGTGTGTGTGTGTGTGTGTGTGTGTGTGTGTGCACGCGCGCGCATGAGTTAAATCCGCAGTCCCTCGCCCTCGACTCGGTACCACGGTGGCGTGGGCGCTACAGCTTCTGGCCTCTACATGCATGCACATACATGAATATATAATATGTAAACACCACACACAGAGATACACAGACATAAAATTAAAAAAATAAAAGTGGGGATGGATCAGCTGTTAGGAGCACTTGCTACTCTTGGGGAAGAACTCAGTTTAGTTCCAAGCACCCACATTATGGCCTTACAACCCTCCATCTGAAACCCCAGTTTCAGGGCATCTGATACCCTCTTCTGACTCCCATAGGCAGCAGGCATGTATGCAGAGCTCACACATACATGCAGACAAAATACACTCATACACGTAAAAGAAACTAAATAAACCTAAAAAAAAAAAAAAAAAAAAAAAAAAAAAACGAAAAAAACGAAAAAACAAAAAAACCCCAACCAAACAGAAAAGGGTTGGGGACTTGAGAGTACAGTACACATGACCTGGTTTAGTCCCAGTGCCAGAAAAGGTGAAAAGCAGAAAACAACGCTAGAGAATCTTTTTCTTTTCTTTTCTTTTTTCTTTCTTTTTTCCCCCCTTTTGGTTTTTTTTTTTTTTTTTTAAGATTTTATTTATTTATTTTATGTATATGAGTGCTCTATCTGCATGTACACCTATCCCCCCAGAAGGAGGCTTTAGAGGGCATAGATAGTTGTGAGCCACCATGTGGTTGCAGGGAATTGAACTCAGCACCTCTGGAAGAGCAGACAGTGCTCTTAACCGCTGAGCCATCTCTCCAGCCCCACCCCCTTTTGGTTTTTCAAAACAGGGTTTCTCTGTGTATCCTTGGCTGTCCTGGACTCACTTTGTAGACCAGGCTAGCTTCGAACTCACAGTGATCTGCCTGCCTCTGCCTCCCGAGGGCTGGGATTAAAGACGTGCGCCTACGCCCAGCAAGACAGGGTCTCTTATTGAACCTGGAGCTCATGGATTGGCTAGACTGGGTGGCCAGCGAACTCCAGAAATCCTGTCTGCCTCCTGCTCCCCAAGCCCAGGGTTTGAGATACAGATATGCGTCTCTGTGCTCTGCTTGTACCTGGATGCCGGAAATCTCAACTCAGGTCTTCATGCTTGCCTGGAAAGTACTTTACAAATTGAGCTGTCTCCGTAGCACTCACACTGCACCCCCCTTTTTCTTTGCAAACACATGATGTTCTGTACCTCTTTTTTTTTTTTTAAGTTCTTTTCATATGAGTAATCTCACCAGTTATGCTTACCTGTGTAGTTTGATGGTGTGTAGCCTTCCCAAGGCACTGACTTCAGGAATTCTAGCATAAAAGTAAGAACTAAAAAAAAAAAAAAAAAAGGCTGGCTTATGGTAGCACCCTAACCCCACTGTTGGATATTTCTTTTCTATTGTAGGCAACGTGTTATTATGGCTACGTTATTCAGCACACGCAAGGCTATGTCTCCAGGATACAATCCCAGAATAGAAATTACACGTTAAGTTCTTTATATTACTTAGTACAGCAGCTTAAAGCAATCGTAATTATGCAAATTGTACAAACAAGGAGAATCAAGCCAAAAAGAGGACTCCAAGCCTAGATAGGTCAAAAATCACACAGCTCCTATGTAGTAGGGTAGAAATTCCCAGAGAGGTCTCCTGGGAGTCCTGAAACCAGAGCTGACAAACTCAATCGCTCTACCAGTGTTTCTCACATGGCAGCGTCCCCTGTGAATTTCTCAGTCATCTCCTGTAAGGCCCACGGATTTGTATCTCAGTTTGTTCCTAGACCACCCTGACACTACAAGCCCACTTTGGATAGCTTCACTGTCTACTATCTCTTCCACCCTAACTATCCCTTTAGGTCCAAAAGCAAATGGCTGGTCCTCTGTGCCGCGTTGCCTTGATGGGACCAGAGTTGAGGCACAAGGCAAAGGCTACAAGGAGCCCAGGAGCACAGGGTCCATGCAGACAGCAGGTAATACTTGCAGAATGGATGTAAAACCAAACTAGGTACAAAGTGCTCTGTCCAATTTGTTGCTGTTTCTTTTCCAATGCCGCCTCCCCGCACCCCCCCCCCCCCCGGAGAGCCCACTGCCCACACTGGCTGAGATCCAAATCCACACTCTGAGAGCCCTCGGAGAGAAGCTGTTCATTTCCTGCCCTCACTCCTCTGACTTATAATGAAGTCAATGAGGCAGCCAGGCCCCTGTTATTAATGGAGAGACAACATCTTAGCATGCTAGAGTTCCGCGGAGATAGGTCGTCCAATGCTCTCATTTTATTAGCATTAACGGCAATAGATATAATTCATAGCATACCCATGCGATCAATACACTTACTTAAAAAAAAAAAAAACTCTCTAGTCGGTGCCTCCTCCCCTCACAGCAGAGAGCTTCTTTTCAGAGATGAAGCCTCTTCCATGAGGTCAGCCTGGCAGTCTCACGCAACTAGGAAGATGTAAATTCGGGAGATCTGCAGGATGTCCCTTCCACAAAGCAAGAAAACACAGAGATTGCCCACAGAGCCGAAGGAACAAGGGGCACAAGGTCACATGCATGCTGGGAGGCACTCACACCCCAGGCCAGCTCCTGCAGATTCGGACTTTTGTACAGAATTGGATTCCTAAGGTAGGACCCCCGTAGTCTCTTCGCCTGCCCTGGTGTTTCTTCCAGCTGTCCCTCGCTTGGTCCTGACTCCTCCTCCTGCTACCTGCTCTCCCCAGGCTTTCCCTGAGCCCCCTTCCCTGTTGGTGCACTTGCTTTGAGTCCCCCAAGTCCTCCAGTTAGAAATGTTCCTGTCCCAGAGCGTGCACAAACAACACACAGAAGCCGGGTGTGGTGGTGCAAGCCTTTAATCCCAGCACTCGGGAGGCAGAGACAGGTGGATCACTGTGAGTTCGAGGCCAGCCTGGTCTACAAAGCGAGTCCAGAACAGCCAAGGCTACACGGAGTAGATCCTGTCTCGAAAAACAAAACAAAACCAACACAGAGAAGTCATCATGGACATCTTTGCTGAAAGGTATTACAAGTCATGGAGAAGAGTCATGGGCCACTCAGTTGTCGGTCTGGACTGTTGCTTACGGAATGGCTGCTGCCTGAGAGGCAGATGGCAGCCAGAGCCGTCAGCCATCACAGCCTTCAGGCAGGTGTAGCTCTCCACCGATGCTGTGAATCAAGCTAGGTCAGACACCGGTGGCCAGCGAGGGACATCAGGCAGACCCTGTCACACCAAATGCCCTGTCTGTGAGGTAGTGTGTACACGCAGAGGTAGGCGGAATTAGCAGCCATGCTGATTGGGCCGAGGGGCTGGTCAGCTAACCCAAGCTGACCCATCTCAGTCTTGTGGAGCCCGCCCCATTGGGGTAGCACATTTGTTTAGTTCTGAAGCCAGTTGGGGCTTTCAGATCCAGGTGTGGTCTAGGACAGCCCATCTGATCCCAGAAAGCTGAGATGGGCGTGGGTCAGGCCCCTGGCACAGATGCACTCAATCAGTAAACTGCTACCAGTCAAACACAGGTGGCTGACACCAGTCAGACGCAGCTTGTCAAGCATGGACAGGGTCTGCTGGGTCAGCTACAGTTAGGTCACGTCAGACAAAAGCCTCCTGTCAGGAGAGATGCCATCAGCCAGGTAAGGGCAGTCAGTCAACTGTGGTAAGATGGGTAGAGCAAACTGTCTTGGTCTGTCAGGCACCCATGAAATCAGTGTTCAGTCCCACACACTCGGATTATCAGGCAGTGAAGGCGTCTGTGACCAGTCAGCTTTAGGCGATCAGTCAGGTTGCACCCAGTCAAACGCTAGGTTTCAGGTCCCTTGTGTTCTGGGCGGAGCCTTGACTGGATAAGGGCGGGGCCTCAGTCCTTGCCGGGCCTGAAGACAGTGCCTTCCCAGCAGCCTTCTAGTGTTGCCATGGCAGCTGGGGCCTGATCCCAGCAGCTGTACCAGGCGTCTTTACTCTTTTGCTCACTGCTAGTTGGTTCAGGATTCTCTTCCCTAGCCTGGGGACCACCAGTGCCGGAAGATGGAACACTGCGCAACAGCAGCAACAACAGCAGCAGCAGCAGCAGCAGCAGCAGCAGCAGCAGCGGGGCACTGAGCACAGCCGTGGAGACTTTATCATCTCTTTACCTTCATGGGGATGACTGGGACCGGCTCACATAAAAGGCCGCGTGGGAAGAGAAGGGTTAGGGACACAGAAACTCCCAACCCCCAGATGCATACCACGGCCCTGCACCGTCAGCAGGAGCAATCAGATTTCTCTAGACAGCGAGGGCGTGTTCAGAAGAACAGCTCACAGAGTGAAGCGAGGAGGGCACTCTGGGCTCTGAGTGTCAAGCCTGTGGCGAAAGCTGCCTACAGAATTTGATCTGAGCCTCCCAATGTTGCTCCTATAATGGCTCTTTTTTTTTTTTTTTTTTTAAGATGAGGCAATCAAGCACAAAGTCAGCTGCCCTGAGGTGCAAAGAGCCAAGCTGGGATGTAAGGCTAATCTAATCATTGATATGTTGACATCTGAGGCCTTAACCACATTCTGCTGGGTGTAGGGGTGTAGTCCCAGCTACTGGCAGGGTGGAGAAGCCCCTCAGACTACACTCTGGGGACTATCACGGGCAGTAGAAGACCAGATCTCATAAAGAAGTAAAAAAACAAAAACAAAAGATCCCCACCTTTTTATTATGAGCCTGCCCCTGAAGGCCACAGCATCCCCATCAGCAGGTCTCTGCTCTGCTTCGGAAGACCCAGCCCTGTGCTTATCTCTGCCTCAGAAACTTGGTATAAGAATCTGTTGGAGCCGGGCGGTGGTGGCACACGCCTTTTTAATCCCAGCACTTGGGAGGCAGAGGCAGGTGGATCGCTGTGAGTTTGAGGCCAGCCTGGTCTACAAAGTGAGTCCAGGACAGCCAAGGGTACACAGAGAAACCCTGTCTCAAAAAACCAAAAAAAAAAAAAAAAACCAAAAAAAAAAAAAAAGAAAGAAAGAAAGAAAAGAAACTGTTGGAGCCAGGCGGTGGTGGCACACGCCTTTAATCCCAGCACTTGGGGAGGCAGAGGCAGGTGGATCTTTGTGAGTTCATGGCCAGCCTGGTCTACAGAGCAAGTTCCAAGGGTTGCACAGAGAAATCCCATCAGGAAAAACCAAAATCATCACCACCATCACCATCATCTTCACCACCACCACCACCATCATCATCATCTGTTAGAATGGAGACCTGAGGAGCTAGGGATGTAGCTCAGTGGTTAGAGCACTATGCCCAGCATATACAATGCCCTGGAAAGGAAAAAATAAAACTGATAATCCATTCAGGTTAAATCAGGGACAAATTATAAATCTATCTTGCAGGGTTCTAAAATTGGAAAGCCTCTGAGATGAGGGGCCACTGAAAAACTGGGTGGGTACACTGTCATGAAACAAAACACCCCCAAAAAGCATGGCTTCAGCTCCAAACCTCTGTGATGAAGTTCCAGCAGTGTGAACCAGGGATTAGGAACACACAGTCATAAACTAAAATGTCTACAAAGGTAATGAGGCCGTGAAACTGAGTCAAGGGACATACCAACACACCTGCTCTGTCTCGTGGACTGTGCACTCCAGGTGTGGTGTGCACGTGCCTTTCATCCTAGCATTAGGAGACAAGGGCAGCTGGATCTCTGGTTTGTGACCAGCCTGTGTCTGTAGAGCCACTTACGAGCCAGATAAGGGTACATAGTAAGACATCGCCTCTAAATAAGTGTGTCATGTCCTCAGTCACCCACTGTCTCTAGCCCTCTAGTTAGGCAATGCTGACTAAGCCAGCTAACACAGAGTCTGATTTCCACCAGAAGACGTCACCTCACGGTGTGAAATTTTACGTTGAGCAAACATTTCTGTCTGTAGACGACATGGGAAGGGTAGCATAGTCTAAAAATGGAGGAGGGAAGAAAACATGCTGACTGCAGGCTCGCTGAACATCTGCCACACAGGCTGCAGGAATTCTGAGAGCACTGCTCTGACGAAGGACTTGTGTCCCTCTCACCCAGATGAAGAAAGCCCCTTAAAGGAGGATGATGGCTTGTGTTGGAGCCAGACCCTCCGACGCCTCAGAGTGGTCTCCTCTCCCAACCCTATGGTCGTTTTCACTGCTGATGGAGCCCAGGGCCTCCTCCTGGACCAGCACCTGCGTCTGAGCCTCACTCCAACTCCTGAATCAACTGTTGGCGAAGTGGGACTTGCGTCTCTTGGGTCACACCAAGACGACTCAGGTAGAGCTCGAAAGAATTGGTTTTATTTATTTATTTTAATATTTATTTATTTTATTATGTATACAAAATTTTACCTGCATGTAACTCCTGCAGACCAGAAGAGGGCACCAGATCTTATTACAGATGGCTATGAGCCACCATGCGGTTGCTGAGAATTGAACTCAGGACTTTTGGAAGAGCAGCCAGTGCTCTTAACCTCTGAGCCATAGCTCCAGTCCTGCTGTGAACTCTTTTTTTTTTTTTTTTTTTTTAAGATTTATTTATTTATTATGTATATAGCATTCTGCCTGCAGGCCAGAAGAGATGGTATGAGCCACCATGTGGTTGCTGGGAATCGAACTCATGACCTTTGGAAGAGCAGTCAGTGCTCTTAACCTCTGAGCCATCTCTCCAGGCACAAGAATTGGTTTTAAATGTCACACCATCCTTGTTACATAAAATACAGAGGAGATTTATTGACGGGAGACTCCTCAGTTTCATTCCTCCAGGTTGTGAGGGGCTAAATAATGGCCAGTGTCCTCTCTTATCTTTCTATGGCATTTGCTCCAAATAACTTAAATCCATACTTTACTCAAACTTTGGAGTTTCCCCACTGTCTCACTTAGGGTTACTAGTTCTGCGATAAACCATGACCAAAAGCCAAGTTGGGGGGAAAAGGGGTTTATTTGGCTTACACCTCCATATCATCAAAGTAAGTCAGAGGAGGAACTTAAGCAGGACAGAAACCTGGAGGCAGGAGCTGATGCTCAGGCCATGGAAGCTGCTGGTTCCTGGCTTGCTCCCCCTGGCTTGCTCAGCCTGCCTTCTTATAGAACCCGGGACCACCAGCCCAGGGCTGACACCACCCACCGTGGGCTGGACTCTCCCTCATTGATCACTAATTGAGAAAAACGCCCTACAGCTGGATCTCACGGAGGCAGTTCTTCAACTGAGGCTCCTTCCTCTCTGATGACTCTAGCTTATGTCAAGTTGACATAAAACCAGCCAGTGCATCCACTAATACCCCTTTTCAGTTTCAGAGTCCTGTGGAGAACGCCATACTGTATTTAGTCATCTTCTCTCCTTGCTCCCCTCTCCTCAGCTTTTTGTTTGTTTTTGTTTTTGTTTGTTTGTTTTCATGACCCAGTAGGCATTTACTTGCTTGTTTGTTTTTTTGTGACAGGGTCTTTACTGTGTCACCCTCCTAGACTGGAACTTATTATATAAACTAGGCTGGCCTCAAACTCACAAAGATTCCCACTGCCTCAGCCTCCAGAATGCTGGGGTTAAAGGTGCCCGCCACGACACCTGGCTCCAACCTTGCAGCTTCCAGAGGTATTAGTCAGATTTTTTGGGGGGAGGAGTTTTTCGAGACAAGGTTTCTCTGTGTAGCCTTAGGTTGTCCTGGACTCACTTTGTAGACCAGGGTGGCCTCACTTTGTAGACCAGGGTGGCCTTGAACTCACAGAGATCCGCCTGCCTCTGCCTCCCTGTTGGTCAGATGTTTTATAGGAAGCCCTAGACTTGAGTTCATCTGATGTTTTCCTCGGGTTTAGATGGCAGTCATGTAGTTGGGGGGAGGGCGTCATAGGTAAAGTGCCCTTGTCACCACACCGTATTAGGGATATGTACTCTTATCATGGCTTGATTGCCTGATGAAGCTGACTTACACCATGTTTCTCCACACTGCAGTTAGGCGCATGTGCTCTACCACTGAGCTGCATTCCAGCCCCAGAATTCTTGTGTAAGAATAATTTGTCTTGGGCTGGTGAGATGGCCCAGCAGTAAAGAGCACTTGTTGCTCTCCTAAAGGACCCAGGTTTGTTTCTTAGCAAGGACACGGTGACTCACAACCAGGGCTACACAGAGAAACCCTATCTGGAAAAACCAAAAAGGAAAAAAAAAAAAAATATATATATATATATATAGTTTTGTTTGGTTTTTGTTTTTCAAGTCAGGGATTATCTATGTAGTCCTGGCTATCCTGGACTCCCTTTGTAGACCAGACTGGCCTCCAACTCACAGAGAACCACCTGTTTCTGAGTCCTGAGTGAAAAGTTATATTCTTGCTGGGTGTGGTGGTGCACACCTTTAATCCCAGCACTCAGAGGCAGCCTGCTCTACAGAGCAAGTTTCAGGACAGCCTGGGCTACACAGAGAAACCCTGTCTCAAAAAACAAAACAAAACAAGGCTGTATATTTACTTCAGTGTACATTAGGAGAATATACCTAACATGTCCACTGGATGCTTTCACACGACGCAAGGCTTCTAAGTACGGGCTGGTACTGGCATCCTTACAAAGACACCTGTTGACATTAATAACACTCCTACCTCAAGGTCTTAGAGGAAAATAGTTGAACGGAAATTGGGTCATGAAGCTAGAACCTTTGCGAGTGGGATCCTTATTAAAGGGACCCTAGAGAGACTCCTGACTCCTTCTACCATGTGAGGCAGAAGCCAGAAGAATCTATCTATGATCCAGGAACCAACTCCTCACAAGAGACCAAATCTACTGGTTCCTTGATGCCAGACATCCCAGCCTCTAGAACCGTGAGAAATAAACTTCTATTGTTGCAGGCTGGAGAGATGGCTCAGAGGTTAAGGGCATTGGCTGCTTTTCTAAAGGTCCTGGGTTCAATTCCCAGCAACCCCGTGGTGGCTCACAATCATCTATAATGTGATCTGATGCCCTCTTCTGTCCTGAAGGTGTGTATGCAGGCAGAGCACTGTATACATTAAAACAAAACAAAAACAACCCCCCCCCCCCCCCCCGCCCGGTGGCACACGCCTTTAATCCCAGCACTCGGGAGACAGAGGCAGGCGGATCGCTGTGAGTTCGAGGCCAGCCTGGTCTACAAAATGAGTCCAGGATGGCCAAGGCTACACAGAGAAACCCTGTCTCAAAAACAAAAACAAAAACAAAAAAAAAACAAAAAACAAAAAAAAAAAAACCTATTGTTGTGTGGGTGTTTTTGAGACCGGGTCTCTCTACATAGCCCTGGCTGTCCTGGAACTTTCTATGTAGACAAGGCAGGTCCAGAACCTACAGAGATCCACTGGCCTCTGCTTTCTGAGTGCTGACATTAAGTTATACGCCTCCATGCCTTGCCAAATTTCATTGTTTGTAAGCTGCACAGTTGATATTTTCTTATAGCAGCCTAAAGGGACCAAGACATTGTGGCACACAGATATGGAAGACATTGTTAAGCTGGTTTGGGATGACCGAAGCTTGAGAATTTCTAAAATAGACTCCTAAATTCAAGCCATGATCCAATGAGGATTTTGATCAGGTCGTTGGCGCACACCTCCACACAACCGGTTTCCAGGGCCCTGTTGCCAATCGGATCTGCCTGGTGCAGAGGCACACTGTTGGTGATGAGGTGGGATCTGCACGTCTAGGCCCAGGGAAGGGTGGCTGCTGCACTGTGTTTGTGTCTCTGGCAAGCTGTGTGGGTGGCTTGAAGCTCAGCACTCTTTCGTGCTAATGAGCTTAGAGCTTTTGCCCTAATAAACATCGCTATGTGTCATAGGGCTGACATGTGATGGCTCCCACAGAGAAGTGTTAGTGATGCTCATTATTTTTTTGTTGTTGTTGTTGTTCACGACTTCTTTCTTCCATGTCATCCTTAATGTGAAATAGCCAGAAGGACAGGGTGGCCAGACCGGCTCAGCCTTGACCTCAGCATCTTCTCTAGAGTCTTTGGACCCACACAGCCCAGCCTCAGTGATGCTCAGAACTAAATTGCATCATTTACATTTAGCTCTGAGCCTGCCTCCCAGTTGAGCAGAGCTCTGCATCCCTGAATCCCTAGCCTGGTCCAAGATAGAAAGTCCTTCAAAGGCTTTCACTAGCCTGTCTGAGCTAGGAGTTTCTGTGTGCATGTGTCTGCTCAAGCCTTGAAATCTTCTGTACCACTTCCAGGGAGCTCTGGAGTCAGGTGACTTGGATTAGCCTCCTGGCTCTTCCTGAGAATGAAGCAGATTACACAGCTTCTTACCTGTAAGATGGGAGCCTAACACAATGTGCTTTACAGGACTGCTGTGCAAATTAAACAAGACAACAGAAATAAAGTCTTCAGTTATCAGACTGCCTGGCCCAGAGTATGTGCCCAGTGAATTCATCTAAGAACTACGCTGCTGGGTATGGTGGCATAAGCCCAGCACTGGAGAGATACCTTCTTGTGAATCTCCATGAGTTTGAGGCCAGCCTGGTTTACATAGTGCATTCCTGGCCAACTATGACAGTATAGTGAGATCCTGGATTTAAAAAAAAAGAAAAATCAATAAGGAAAGAAAGCAGAAAATGTGCATCATTGTCACCACTGGGTTCCAGGAGTGCCAGCTTGTTTGTTTGCCTGCTGAGAAAGGCAGAGCGCAGAAAAGGGACTGTGATTGCCGATTCCTTGACTTGTCACTGTGCCTGCTTATCTACGCAGCCCTAACATCTGAAACTTTAGTGAGATCACGCCTCCTCTGCAGGTACCAAGGCCAGGAACTTCTTCTGCAATGCTAGAAACCTCTGCTTCATCCGTTTTCTAGGCCTCCCGTGTTTCCCCTGGCTCAGGCGCTTGTTATCCACCATGGACAAGACTCCATGGCCTTCTCACAGCCTTCCATCAGAAAGGTCCTTCTGTTCTGGGCACCTTCTTAGGACTCCTGGGCATGTCTACATTGAGAGTCTTAAGCTTGCCAAGCTGTGGTGGCGCACGCCTTCAATCCCAGCACTCCAGAGGCAGAGGCAAGTGGATCTCTATGAGTTCAAGGCCAGCCTGGCCTACAGAATGAGCTCCAGGACAGCCAAGAATACACTGAAAAACCCTGTCTCGAAAAACGAGAGAGAGAGAAAGAGAGAGTCAGTCTTAAGCTTGGGCTGGGGGTGCGGCTCAGTGGTAGAGCAAATTGTAAGCATGCCCATGGCTGTGGGTTCAATCCTCAGTACAGTAGTGGAGTGGGGGTCATTTTTACTATAGATTTCATCAACCTTTGCATACATCCCCCCCCTTGGTAAATAGAAAAGTTCACCTTTTTCACTAAAGAAAGCTTTGTAGCTCCCCCCCCCCATATCCAACTTGCTAACACCACTAGTCTTGCACTTTAGAACCATTATTAAATAAAACATGGGGTTTATGACATTTATTTTTTTCTCTCTGTGTGTGTGTGTTAATAGAAGAAGCTAGGGATTCCTTGTAGCCATAGTTACAGGCATTTCCTGCTTCCTGACGTGGGTGCTGGGATCAAACTCTAGTCCACTGAGGGAGCAAGTACCAGCTGCTGAGCTGCTTCTCCAGCTCCACGGCTAGCTGCGGTGTTGGGGTTTTGTGGCAGGAGAGAGGGGCTCACTATGCCGCCTCGGCTGGCTTGGAACTTGCTATGCGAGTCTCCTCTCTTCCCTCCTAGCCTTTTGCTGTTTGTGGAGCAGGCCAGGCCAGTGTGGTTCCGTTTTGTAGCCTTCTAACTGTTTGCTATTCTGGTCTGTTAGCAAGGCCCTTCCCAGGCACTCCACATGACTGGTCATTGCTTGCGTCCTTCAAGACTTTGCCCATAAGGCTCGAGAAATGGCTCAGTGGTTAAGACTGCTGCTGACTGATCTTGTAGAGGACCTAGGTTCAATTCCCAGCACCCACACGGCAGCTCACGCGCCACCCCCCTCCCTCACACAGACACAGACACACACACAGACACAGACACACACACAGACACACACATACACACACAAAACTACTCTGGACAGAAACACAGTGCGAGAAGGATGGTGTGGGGGAGGGGGCGACTCGCCTCCCAGCCTCCTGGAACAATACTATAGGAGGGTTCTATTTGAATAGTTAAGAGGCAGGCAGTTCGTGCTCTTACTAGGTAATTAATTTATAACACCATTTCTAGTGAGACCAGCTATTTTTGGTCAAGTGCCTCAGGCTGTAAGGAGTTTGGCTAGAATTACTTAAATAACGCATCACAAATTGCTGGTTCTGCTAGTGTGGGCTTCCCACCCCCCACCCCGCGCCCCCAACCCTGGCCTTTTGGTCTCTTCAGATGATTTAAAGAGAACAAAAAGTCTCTCGTTTCGCCCGCTTCACCGTCCTATTCCCGTAGGGTTGCAAAAGACGCCCCGCCCTGGCCGGAACCTTGCAGTTGAGGAACCGTAGCTCTCCGGTGCTGTTTGTGGGGACTTCCGGTGCTGCTCCTGCCTGGGTGAGAAGAACTGCCAAGTCAGTTCCGGCAGAGAGCGCGGGGAGCTAGGGAGTGCGGCGTCCTTCCCCCCGGGCCCCCCACGGCTCCCGCCTGCGCGGCTGTGCCTGGGGGGCTCGGGAGCAGCCTGGGTTCCCCCCGGGCCTGCGGACGCCCGGAGTCCGCACCATCGCCGCAGCCACTGGCCCGGCCGAGCCGCGATCTCCTGCGGCGACCCTTTCTCCGCCATCGAAGCGCCTCGATGGCGGCGGCCTTCGCGCGGCCTCCTTGGACTCCATCGGGCCCAGCGAGAAGCCCAGGCTAGGCCTTGGAGGACGTCTCCCGGCGGCGGCGGCGGCGGCGGGCGAGGCACGGCGTAAAGGATGGCGGCCACCCGAAGGCCGAGGCGGGGCCCCGCGCAGGGACACCAGGAACACTCGGCCGTCGCCGGCAGGGGACCGCCGCTGGACGAGCCCTCGGACCTGGGCGAGCGGAGCCCTCGGCCGTCCCGAGGAAGGTGAGCGGACCCCACCCAGCGGCGGGGGCCGCCATCGCTCGCTCGTCGGTCGGGCCGAGGATGCGCCTTCCACCCGAGAGAAGCCGGGACGCGACAGCCGCCTGCGGCCAGTGGGAACCGCTGGCGGAGACGTAGCCGCCGCCGTAGAAGGCCTGTGTATATAATATGAAAAAGCTGCTCTCAACCTTTCTCCCGACCCTTTTAAAGAGACCTTTCTGGCTGACTCTGGACTTGTAGCTGTAGAGATTGCCCGCGCAGGGTAGAGGTAGGAGATCACGTGCGTACCCAGTCGTCTTGAAATCAAGGAACATCGTAGACATGTCTTCTAGAAGTGACTTTGAAATGGAATTGTTTGGGCCGCCTCTAGAAAGACCGCAGGAGCGACATTCGCCCTTGTTTGTTCAGTAGACCCTGCAGGAGGAGGAAGAAGAGGTCCGGAGCCAGATTGGTCGCATAAAGAAGACGTCTTTTTTTTTTTTTTTTTTTTTTTTTTTTAATTTTAACTATTGTATTGTGTGTGCATTCTGTTCCTCGTTTCTTACCCCCAACCTGTGTTTGTGTGTGTGTTTGAAAAGCCAAGTTTTTTTTTTTTTGAAATGACTTTCTAGATGCTCTGAAGTGCCTGACGTATCTTACAAGTAGTAGTAAAACATGTAAATAACGTTTTTTGTTAGGATTCACATGAAGTATTGTATGGGAGGAATAGGCAACCCTCTCCCGAGTGGACCACGTTGTGCTTGTGCGGAGGAAATGCAGAGCTCTGAGCCTCTGCTCCGTGGGTGGAAGACGAACCATAGCCCATTGTGTTTGGCTTTGCCGTGTACATAGTATATATACAGGACAAAGGAGTCTTAATTTACATCTAGTCACTCCAGGTGTTAAAGAGGTTGCCAGTGTGTGACAAAGTAGAGTTAGTTGAATGATACATTTTGTACTTTTTGTGTTCACTTTTTTAAAATTACTCTTGTTCCATGTGTGCCGTTTACTGGACTGCTGTGTACACAGTGGACAACAGTCCTTACTTGAAACATCTGGTCTACCTAGATGTTTAGAAGTGCCCAACGTATGTTAAATGTAGAGGTAGTAAATATCACTTTGTAAATATCTTTTTGCTAAAATTCATGAAGCACTGTCTTTTGGGAGTGGGGTTATAGGAGCCCTCTGGGCAGTGCTGTCTGTACTTGCCGAGTGGCTTAGAGGAGGTGCTGGGAGGCAGCAACAAAGGTCGTGCAGCTTGTGTTTATATGGGACCTTTTCAGATGCCATTGCTATATATTTGCATTTTGCTTTGCTGTGTGCATACTGTATGTAATGGACAGATGTGTCTGAAATTTTCAACATCTAGACGCTAGATGTTAAAGAATTTGCCGACGTATGACAAAGTGGGAAAATTAGCATATAGTGAACACTGTTAAAATTCATAGAAAAGGGACAACCAAGGCTACATAGAAAAACCATCTTTAAAAAAACCAAACAAACCAAAAATTCATAGACGAGCTTGTTCTGTAAATGACTTGGGGTAGGAATTTGCTCAGCTATTTCTAAGCATGACATGCTTATATTTATTTGTCTACTGGTTTGAAGACAGAAGGGGGAAGAAAGTAGGGCAAAGCCCAAATGGTTATACTTAGAAGATACCTCAGATGATAACCATTGCTTTGCATACAGTTGTATTTACCAGTGCTGTGAATAGCAGATACGTCCTTACCTGAAATACCTTTCTGGACATTGCAGGCGCTTGATACATTTAAAGGTAGTAGTAGTAGTGGAATAGTTTGTGAATAGTTTTTTTTTTTTAATTGGAGAAATACTGTGTTTAGAAATAGACTTGTTGGCCAGGTGTGGTGGCGCACGCCTTTAATCCCAGCACTCGGGAGGCAGAGGCAGGTGGAGCGCTGTGAGTTCGAGGCCAGCCTGGTCTACAAAGCAAGTCTAGGACAGCCAAGGCTACATAGAGAAACCCTGTCTCGAAACTGTCCCCCCCCCAAAAAAAAAAGAAAAGAAAAGAAATAGACTTGTTAACCCACCTCTGAGAACAGTGTACTGGCTGTATTTGTTCAGGAGATTGAGGAGGTGGGCAGGAAGAAACTGCGAAAGAGTCCATTAGTGCGCTAGACATTTTTAGCTTACCCACCACCCTGTATGCTGTATGCATCTCATTTAACTGTTATGCTGTATATATATTGTACATACTGGACACATGAGTCCTGTGCTATATAGTCTCTAGGCGTTAAAGTGGTTGCCAGTGTATGAGAAGAGTAGAGTTAGTAAACACACACATTCTGGATACTCGGTGTGAAAGTCATAGCAAAGTTGTCTTCTGAAGAGTTGAGAAGGTGTCATCCAAGTGACAGGTGCCTGTGTCACATAATACAGGAGAGGGTCTGAAGAAAACAAGTTTGGAGACCAGAAGGCTCTCATCAGAAGACACTCTGAGATCTAACCATTGTTCCATGTGTGTGGTTTCAACACTACTGTGTATATAGGGGACAAATTTATGTCCTCATCTGAAACATCTAGTCCTTCTAGGTGTTTAGAAGTGCACAAAGTATGTTAAAGGTAGACATAGTAAATGATATGTGTTGTAGATTCTCTGTTTAGACTCATGGAGAGGTGCTGTCTCTTGGAACTAGAGTGATAAACTGCTTCTGAACAATACAGCCTTGTGCTGGTTTGGGAAGGAGGAAGAAAGAAAATGATGAAGGGCCTAATACTAATGTAAATTTGATAATGCAAGATTAGTCATTGTTCTTTATATCTTTGCCTCTTATTTTACAATGTATAGTGTCCAAATATGTAGCACCTAGTCTTCCTAGACATTGAAGAGGCTGCTAGTGTGGGACAAAGTAGAGTTAGTGAAAAGACATGCATTAAAATTCATAGGGGAAGCCGGGCGTGGTGGCGCAGGCCTTTAATCCCAGCACTTGGGAGGTAGAGGCAGGAGGATCACTGTGAGTTTGAGGCCAGCCTGGTCTACAAAGTGAGTCCAGGACAGCCAAGGCTACACAGAAAAACCCTGTCTTGAAAAACAAAAAAAACAAACAAACAAAAAAACCATAGGGAAAAAACTCTTAAAAATACTTAGGACAGTCAAGGCTACATAGAAAAACAACAAAACCCAAACCACTTAGGGAGTGAAGTTGTTAATATCCCCACAAAAACAGGACAGTTACATAACCTGACCCCTGGGTTGAGAGAAATGGGAGAGGATCTAGACCAGAACATTGTCACTTAGAAAGCAGTTTCTGAATGTATGTGCCGTTTATGCACCGCACTGTACATATGCTGGGAAGCCAACGTGCTTTTTGGAAACATCTAGTCTTTAGTCTTTGAAGTACATAATAGACTTTGGTGTGGTCATGCATGCCTTAACTTCTAGGCTGAGGCAGGTGGATCTCTGGGTTCCAGGCCAGCCAGGGCTTTCTAGGCTTTGTCTCTAAATAGTAAGGAAATGTACATAACAGATTGGTAGGGTGGCTCAGCCTGGAAAGGCGCTTGTCACCAACTGGGATCTGAGTTTGATCTCCAGGATCTACATGCTAGAAGGAGAAAGTGGATTCTGGGATCTCTTAGCCTCCACACAAGTGCAGTGGCTCTCACTAATTCATGTATGTTAAAAAATGCACAGCATGGTAAAAATAGAAGTTGACACCACCTTCAAGGACTCTTTTGTGTCTCATATGCATGGTTACGCTGGGGATATGGAATTGTTAAACTTGGTCTTTGAGCAGATGCTGTTACCAGATGGTGGAGGTGAGCTGGGGGAAGGAATAGTGCTCAGAAAAAGGCACTGTACCTGCTGGCACGGGTTGTCTAGCCATTGTTTAGGTGTGCATTTAGTTATTAGTGCCAGGTTTTAGAGGGTAAGTCCCAGTGCCCAAAGGATGTCAGAAGTAGCGAAACACTGTGTCCTGCTAGCCTTTTGGGAGGGCTGTCTTCTTGGCGTGGCCCTTGTTAATCCTCTCCCCAGCATCTGCACACTGAGAGTAGTGTGGAGGAGAGGATGGGTGAGGGAAGGGATTTTGCTAGAGCCCCCACATGCAGAGGACAGTTTACAACTGTACCCAGGGGCCATATGTGCATTTCTGGTAAAATACTCTAAAGGATAACATGGCTAAAAGGACAGCTAGTGGATATGATAGAATTGACAGAAAAGCCATGTCTGGACTGTGTTCATGTTGATAGGCTGACTGTGGAGGAGCAAGGAGCCGCTCCCGGGCAAGATCTGCAGCACTGTGTTGAGACTGACATTTTAGCTGGGCGCGGTGGCGCACGCCTTTAATCCCAGCAGAGGCAGAGGCAGGCAGATCAATGTGAGTTCTAGGTCAGCCTGGTCTACAAAGTGAGTCCAGGATAGCCAAGGCTACACAGAGAAACCCTGTCTCGAAAAACCATCTTCCAGATACTCCGTAGGAATACATTTATTGAGCAGGAACATCCCTTCTTCCTCATTTGTTAGTATACAGATCTGATGATAAATTTAAGAATGCTGTACTTAGTGTGGTCTGTTGCTTTGTGTTTCCTTGTAAGCTGAGCACTGAGGGAATGCAGAATTTAATTGTAACTTTGCCAATACGTCTATCTAGAGGCCTGCTGCCATTTTTGTCTTCTATGAAATTTTTGCCAAGGAAGACAGGATTGCAAATTTGTCTGACAGATTGAGATGGCATGGTGTATTCTTGGGAGTGCTCATGTACTGTGGAGTTTTTAGCTGGTGAATATTCACGATGTGGGGGAAAGCATGGTATGTGCTGTATAATCTCAATTACCCAAGTGTATGTACAAGTTGCAGAATCTAGAAGGACACACCAGCTGAGCTGCTTGTGACTGGGTGACTTAGTTCTTGGATTCTTGTGTTTTGTTTCCTATAATGCACATAATAAAAAAAAATAAAAGAGTCTCTAAAAACTTAACATGAGGTCTCTGCAGCTTGTTAATAAAGAACATGGAAGCGGTGTCCATGCCAATGGCCTGAGGTAGCTGAGGTCTCTCATCTTCCATGTCTCCCTGCCCAAGTGTTAGCTTCCCCTCCCTGGACAATCAGTGTGAACTTTCACAGTCCCGGGCTTCTGCAGACTTGAATATAAAAACCCCACCACGAGTGTCCTTTCCCTAGCAGTCCTTACCAACGTGTGCCAGTTGTACTCAATGCCACCTTTAAATTGCACTGCAGCCAGAGGGTACAGCAAGTTCCCTGGCAGGGGGCAGAGGCTTAGGAGGTGTCTGCTCAGAGTTGCTGGAAACGCAGATTTTCGAATTGTTGCTTTGTCCAGTGAGCTAGAATATGCACCCATTGGAGAGCGAGGGTTTTCCAAACAGGAAGTTCCCATGTGACTGGCCAAACCAGAGGCTTGGACAAGGCCAGATACACCACCACTCACTCTAGATCAGGCTCAAGGAGCATCTGTTAGGGCAGTACAGGGATTTTTATACTCTAGCTGGGTGGGCGGTGCTTCTCAGGGTCCTGTCGGAAAACAAAGAACAAACCCAGCCATCTCTTCAGCTGTCGAAGCTAGGACCAAATCAAGCGGTCAGAGGACCATTCTTTACCAAAGAGGCGGTGGTCTTAGATGAAGGGGTAACTCCAGGCCTACGACAGGGAAGTACAAGGTCATCCCAACCTCTTTTTTTTTTTTTTAAACAGGATAATGGGGAGACACCATGACAACCCATTAAAGTGGTTTCCTCTTACCAAATCTGTGACTGTTTGGAAGCGTGTTCTAGTAGGGGACTGAAACAACTCATACACCCTTCACTAAAGACCAGTTCCTCATCTATTAGGGGAGGCCATCCTCTTAACCAAGTATGTCACTTTAGGGGAGACATGCCACACATGAGCTCAATCAGCTCTGGTAATGGATGGAGTGACAGATAGAGCCAGATTACCCCCACCTGAGGAAGTGGAGTCTATTGCTTTTATCTTTTTGAGTCACTGTGTTTAAGTGTTTGGCCAGCACATGTGATGAGCACAGAGTTCTACATCGTCAAGGTAACATTTTGGTGCTCTTTGCCCAACAACATGAATGTGCTTCAACCACTAAACCACAACAATTCAAATTTACAGGCCCAAATGATGTCACATGGTTTTGTTTTGTTTTACAATAAAACTACTTTTTAAATAAAGAGTGACTTTCCATCAAGGACAGCTACTTAATCCAGTAAATTAATGTCACCAGCAGAGGAAGAGACTGAAACTCTTTGTTACCTAGGCAGCACGTGCCTCCAAGCCCCGCTGCCCAAAAGGCTAAGATGGTAGTTGTGCAAGTTTGAGGCTAGCCTGGTCAACCTTGTCTCAAAAGGAAAACAAAAGAAAACTCAGGGTGTAGCTCGGTGGCAGTGGCAGAGTGCTTGTCTGGCACCTGTTGAGGCCAGGAGGGGGTAGGGACAGCACACAATGCAAATCTCTTTCCTATCCCCTAGGTGGAGACACTAAATTAAATAACAGAAGAATACCAAACAAACCCAAACCAAAGGACATTCTACAAAATAAATGCCCTGCAATCTACAAAAGTATTGGGAACACTGGCATTAAAACAAGACTGAGAAATGTCACACAGGAGAAACCAAACCTATGACAAATGGATTTATGTGTGCCCGGCTTGCTCTGCCTAATTTAAAGTTGATTGGTTAATGGACAATGCTGAAGGAAGCTTGTGACCTGGCAGAAGAGAGGGAGGTGGGGTTTAGGTTCCCAGGCTTGGAGGGAGGGAGGACCACGAGGCAGGGGAGGAGCAGGAACAGAAGATGGACTAAGAGGTGCAGGAGAGATGGCTCGGCATTGAAGGCTAGGCTCACAACCAAAAACAGAAGAGGACATGGCCTGATGGAGCAGATCCAACCCAGAAAGCATGACATAATGGCTCATAACTTGGGTTATATGCTGGTAGCTAAATAGCTTAGAGGGTTGACATCTGCTCCAGTGCTTTAAGCTTGTAGAATAAGTCATAGTCTCTGTCAATTATTTTGGAAGCTAGCATGGTAAAAGAAAACTGTTGCTTTACTAATTAGTATCTTAGAGGCCACAATTACCTAATTTTTTTTTAAAGGTAGCACTCAGGGAGGCAGAGGCAGGTGGATCTCTGTGAGTTCAAGGCCAGCCTGGCCATCAAAGCCAGTCCAGGGCAGCCAGGGCTATACAGAGAAACCCTGTCTTGAAAAACAAACAACATAGCAAAGCTGAGAGGAAGGTATAGAGGTTTGCCGTATACTCCCTGGCCTTGCCTATGTAAGCTTTCCCTATGTCTCAGGGTTAGAGGTCTATTGCTGTGAAGACCATGGCCACAGCAACTCTTGTGAAGGAAAACATTTAACTGGGGATGGCTCACAGTGTCCGAGGTTTAGTCCATTTTCATCATGGTGGGAAGCATGGCGGTGCACAGGCACACATGATGCTGCTGGAGAGTTGTACACGCAGATCCCCAGGCAGCACGAGGAGAGAGTGCCACTGAGCCTGGTTTGGGCTTCTGAAACCCCAGAGACTACCCACAGTGACACACGTCCTCCAACAAGGCCACACCTCCCAATGGTGCCACTCCCTGTGAGCCTCTGGGGGCCATTTTCATTCAAACCACCACATTCCACTCCCTGTCCGCCCCCCCCCCCCCCCCACCTCAGGCTTGTAGCCATATCATAGTGCAAAAAGCATTCAGTCCAACTTTAAAAGTCCCCATAGTCTATCAGTCTCGACACTGTTTGAAAGACCAAAGTCACCTTTAATCTCAGCATTTGGGAGGCAGAGGCAGGCGGATCTCTGTGAGTTCAAGGCCAGCCTGGTCTACAAAGTGAGTCAAGGACAGCCAAGGCTAACATAGACCCTGTCTTGAAAAACAAAAGCAAACACAAACAAACAAATCCAAAGTCATAGGCAGGCAGATCTCTGTGAGTTCGAGGCCAGCCTCGTCTACAAAGAGTCCAGGACAGCCAAGGCTACACAGAGAAACTCTGTCTTGAAAAAACTAATAAATAAAAGTCTAAAGTCTCTTCTAAGACTCATGGCAATCTCTTAACTGTAATGCCCTAAATAATAAAAAATAAAAAAGCGGGTCACATACTTCCAAGATAGCATGGCACGGGATATACATTACTGTTCCAAGATGGAAGAGAGGCAGCAGAGTAAGGAAACACTGGACTAAACCAAGACCGGAAGCCAGCCGGGCGAACTCCAAACTCTGCATCTCCATGTCTGATGTCAAAGCGCTCTTCAGATCTCCAACTCCTTTCAGCTTTGTCGACTGCAGCACACTTCTCTCTCTTGGGCTGGTTCCAGCCCCTGTTAGCAGCTCTCCTTGGCAGGTGTCCCACAGCTCTGGCATCTCCAACATCTTAGGGTCTCATAGGTAACCCAGCTTCACACAGTGGTCTCTCTAGGCTTCCGTGCAGGGACACTCTGCCACACACCTGGCCTCAGTGGCTTCCCATAGTTGTGGAGGGAGATTCCTTAACCCCGTTCTTATATCTTTGACTCTAAAGCCAGAACCACATGGCTGAAGCTGCCAAATTCTGCTGCTTGCTGAGG
Organism: Acomys russatus; assembly: GCF_903995435.1. Classification (NCBI taxonomy): domain Eukaryota; kingdom Metazoa; phylum Chordata; class Mammalia; order Rodentia; family Muridae; genus Acomys; species Acomys russatus. The sequence continues at coordinate 5,779,450 of NC_067140.1, read as the reverse complement.
CTTAACACGGCCCCCTTGTTCAATGGTATCTTCACTAGCTAGCTCTCTGGGGTTTTTTGTTTTGTTTTTGTTTGTTTGTTTGCTTTTTGTTTCTTTTTTTTTTTTTTTTTTTTCAAGGCAGAATCTCTCTGTGTTAGCCTTGGCTGTCCTGGACTCATTTTGTAGATCAGGCTGGCCTCAAACTCACAGCAATCTGCCTGCCTCTGCCTCTGCTGGGATTAAGGATGTGTGCCACCACATCTGGCTTATTTTAGGGTCTTATTTCTGTGAAGAGACACCATGACCATGGGTGACTCTCATAAATAAAAACATTTCATTGGGCCAAGGTTACTGCTGCAGAAGTTTAATCCATTATTATCACAGTGGGAAGCACGGTGGCATGCAGGCAGACGTGGTGTTGGCAAAGGAACTGAGGGGTCTGTGTCCAGATCTACAGGCAGCAGGAAGAGAGAGTACCAATGGGCCTGGCTTGGGCTTCTGAAACCCCAAAGCCCACCCCCAGTGACACACTTCCTCCAACAAAGCCACACCTCCCAATAGCAAGCCAACACACCCCACCATCAGCATCCTGCATCAAATGGGACAGTTTTACAGAGGATAAGTCATCCACACCAGAGTTCATACCTTAGGTTAGGAATGGATCTGGGTGCTGTGCATGCCAGCCCGTGTGTCTGGACAATTATATAATGGTGTATATTCACCGCTATAGTGTTTCTCGTTATTTGCTTGAGTTTGTTTTGTTTTATTTTTGTTTGTTTGGTTTTTGTTTTTTTTAGGTTTTTTGAGACAGGGTTTCTCTGTGTAACAGTCTTAGCTATCCTGGACTTGCTTTTGTAGACCAGGCTGGCCTTGAAATCACAGCAATCCGCCTGCCTCTGCCTGCTGGGATTAAAGGTTTGCACCACCACGCCCGGCTTTGTTTTGTTTTGAGGGGATCGAATGTACTTAATGTCAGTGTGCACTTAAAATATAGTTAAGATGACACTGGGTGGGGTAGCCCATGCCTATAATCCCAGTACATGGGAGGCTGAGGCAGGAGACTCTTGGGTTAGAGGCCAACCTGAGCTACAAAGCCAGATCTTGTTTTAAATCCAGACAAAATATATATGTACACATCTATAGTTAAGATGATAAATCTTCTGTGGTTTGCATTTACAATTTAAAATAACTTTTTTTTTTTGAGACAGGGTTTCTCTGTGTAGCCTTGGCTGTCCTGGACTCACTTTGTAGACCAGGTTGGCCTTGAACTCACAGCGATCCGCCTGCCTCTGCCTCCCGAGTGCTGGGATTAAAGGTGTGCGCCACCACCACCCAGCTTAAAATAACTTTTGAACTGTAAGCATGGTTCAAATAACTCCTGAACACCTTTCACCCACATTTGCCAATTGTTATTTTTCCTTTCCATTTTTTGTGTTATGTGTATATGTATGTGTGCAAGATATGTATTGGGTGCTGCCTGTACACGCACTGTGCATGTAGAGGTCCAAGGCTGATATTAGAATCATGTTCCATCGCCCTCCCATCTTATTGAGGCAGGGTGTCTCAATCAAACCCAGAGCTCCCTGATAAGGGGATTCCCTGGCCTCTGCCTTCCCAGGCTTCAGTTGGAGGCAGGCAGCCACGCCCTCCTGGTGTGGCAGGTTCTTGGGATCTAAACAAGTATCCTCAAGCAGTCACCTTAACCACTGAGCCATCTTTTAAGCCCCCTGATTGTTACTATTGAATTATGTTTGGTCAAAGTATGGTATGTTTTTCTAAATAATTTCAAAATAGGTCAAAGGATATATTAATTTCCCAAGAAAAGGAGATGGGCTTTCATACCACAAGGCAGTTATTAAATCAGGAAACATAGCCGGGTGTGGTGGCGCACGCCTTTAATCCCAGCAGAGGCAGAGGCAGGCGGATCACTGTGAGTTCGAGGCCAGCCTGGTCTACAAAGTGAGTCCAGGATGGTCAAGGCTACACAGAGAAACTCTGTCTCGGGGAAATAAATAAATAAATAAATAAATAAATCAGGAAACAATTTGAGTCTCTAACCCTCAGGCCGCTTGATTCTCAGGCTGTTTTCTTGATTCTCCAGGGGATGGTAGGTAAGAATACAAGTGAGGGCAGGAAAATGTCATAGCTTCAGCTGTCAACTTGACACAAACCGAGAGTCACCTTGAGAAGAGGGGCCTCAACTGAAGACCTCCTCCATCGGATGGGCCTATGGCCATATCTGTGGGGTATGGCTTTTGTTGTTGTTGTTTTTGGTTTTTTGTTTGTTTGGTTTTTTGCTTGGTTTGGTTTGGTTTCTCCAGACAGGGTTTTTCTGGGTAGCCCTGGCTGTCCCCGAACTCACTCTGTAGACCAGGCTGGCCTGGAACTCAGAGATCCACCTACCTCTGCTTTCCAAGTGCTGGGATTAAAAGGAACTCTTTCCAAGTTGGTGTTGATCAGAGTTTCAGCATAGCAGCAAAAAGCAAAGTAGCACCGGGGGTGGGAGTGGGGGTGAGGGGAGTGAGGTGGGGTGGGGGTGGTGTCAAACTTGACAGAGGCGAGTAACAAACCCTGGAAATTGCAGGTCACACAGTGCTGACTGCTGCCTCTCACTGCCCCTAGCTCTCTCCTGCTCTCCCATGTTGGTTCCCATGGGAGAGCCATGTTAGCTTAGCTTTATTTCCCACTCCTCAGCCACCAGAAGCTGAGGTCATCCCACAGTCCCAGTGACACGTCTGCAACTAAGTCCCTTTTAAAGCCTTCAGCCTTGACACCCCAAACAGCAGTAAGGCGCCAGGGCAAGGTGGCCTGGCCTCCAGGTGCATCTCTCTCACACAGCACATCCCTTCACCTTACCCAAGTGGGATTTTCCGCTTTTCCCAAACAGTGGAAGCTTTTACTGCAAGGGGCTCTATTTTTGGCCGGGTGTGCTTTCTTACATATAGGAAACCACAGTGGGGCGGGGAGGGGGAAGAGCGTTCTCTCTAGTGCAGTCTCAAGGCGGGGGACACAGGATTCTCCCATTCGAAAAACAGGTGGTCCGCTGGGGATAGGTAAGTAACAGTGGTGCAACAGTGCACACACCCAAAAGCTGACTAACCAGGAGTGGGCAGGGCGTGGGAGAAGGCGCACAGACTGCCTGATCAGCCAGATAGCAGGCAATGGGGTGAGATGAGGCTTTTGCCTTCTTTTTTGCCTTCTTGGGCCTCAGGCGTTCTCTCTAACAGATGGAATAGTGCCTCTTGGTTAATAGCTAGGAAGTACTCTCAGAATAAAATACTTCTGCTATGGGTTAGTCTGTGTATGTCCCCATGGGCTCGCGTGTTGGAAACTAGGGTCTAGTGTGGCAGTGTTAAGAGTCATGCGGGGCCTAAGACATGGGGGTATAGCTCAGGGGTAGGGTGCTTGCCCAGCACACAGCCTCTGGTTAGATCCTTAGCATTGCATACAACTAAGCATGCTGGCACAGGCCCGGAGTCCCAGCACTCAGAGCAGAACTGAAGGGCATATCCTTGGCTGACAGATTCTAGCCCAGGTTGTCCCGTCTCAAAAAAAAAATCCAGATGTAGGGCTACATGAAGGGCGTTTGGATTATCTGGGCAGATGTTCCCTCCCTCCAGGGAGTACGGTAGACTGTGTTTTGTTTTTGAGACACAGTTCTCACAATGTAGCCCCTGCTGCCCTAGAGCTTGTTATTTGGACCAGGCTGGCCTCGAACTCACGGAGATGCACCTGCCTCTGCCTCCCCAGCACTGAGGTTAAAGGTGTGCACCACCACACCTGGCACTAAGGTAAATTTCATGAGCCCCACCCAGTTGTTCTTTCACGAGTAACCTATGATGAAGGGAGGAGCCTGCCCCACCTGTCCCGGCTCCACCTCTTGTCTCACCATGGGACCCCTCCCTCTTGAACTCCCACCAGTGTGATGTCATCTGTCCCGTGAGCAGCCAGGGGTGACTTCACTAGAGCTGACAGCATGCTACTTTGACTTCCAGCTTTGAAAATCATGAACTAAATAAATTACTTTTAAGCCAGGTGTGGTGGCACATGCCTTTAATGCCAGTACTTGGGAGGCAGAGGCAGGTGGATCTCTGTGAATTCAAGGCCAGCCTGGTCTATAAAGTGAGTCTAGGACAGCCAAGGCTACACAGAGAAACCCTGTCTCAAAAAAAAAAAAAAAAAAACCTAAAAAATAATAAACAAACAAATAAACTTTCTGTTATAAGTCAACCTTGGCTATTTTACCATAGTAATGGAAACCAGACCAGAACACCTCTTCAAGGTACCACACACACACTCGTACCTAAGCCCAGGCCCTTTTCCTGGTGTTTGCCTTTTGTTTAATTTTGAGAAAGGCTCTCATTGTGTAGCCCTTGCTGACCTGGATTTGCTTTGTAGCCCAGGCTGGCCTTAAACTTGTGCTGTGTCTCTTGCCTCAGCCCCCTGAGTATATATTCCACCGGGCCTAGCACCTTTCTTTTTCTCACAAATAGGACTGTGGGCTTCCTGGGACTTCAGACTTGTCCTCAGGTCTGCAGTAAGGTCTCTGCAGTGTGAAGCCATCATCTCTTCCAACACTTGTGCCAAGGGGCATCATATCGACCTTCTGAATGAACTCTCCCAAACAAAGCCCTGACTCATTCTCCTGCATGATGCTGACCCCTGGTCTCCAGCGCAGAGTGTTTCAGGGTGTGGCAGGGCTTGGGAAACTGCCCTTTCTGCAGCCCTCTGCCTGGAAGCTCAACAGTGGCCCCATCCTGACTGCCCCCTAGCCCCTTCCCCACCAATCTTTTTTTTTTTCTAAGATTTATTTATTTATTATGTATAGTGTGTTCTGCCTGCATGTACACCTGCAGGCCAGAAGAGGGCATCAGATGGTTGTGAACCACCATGTGGTTGCTGGGAATTGAACTCAGGACCTCTGAAAGGGCAGTCAGTGCTCTTAACCTCTGAGCCATCTTTCCAGCCCCCCACCTCCCACAATCTTTTAAACAGCACCCTCTCCCAGTGTCTACCAACAGGTGAGTGACACTTCTGATGCCCTGCCAGGCTGCCCCTTACTGCTGAGGTCAGCTAGGTCATTAGGGAAGCCGGTGGGATGGGCTGAGATGCCATCTTGGCCCCTTGCACCCCAAATCATTTGCTGATGGCCTTTATTACCGATTGTGAGGCTCAGCTCTGATGCTTGTTCCATCGGCACAGGGAGCCATCCCTGGTGATGGTTGAATGGTGCTTACAACCTCTGGTGTGTACCAAGCACTTCCACTGTGTTTGACCTTAATAAGATGGGGTATAGGGAAGGTTCACACTGCCCAACTGCACATGTGCTCACTGACTTCATTGGAGCAGCCACACAGGAGCTCCCTGTTGTCTGTGGACAGGACACCTCTGCAGATTTCCTTCCTCTCAACCCTGTGGCTGAGCTGGGGCCTCAGCAACCTGTGTTCGGCTCCCTGTGAGTCTCTGAAGGCCACCCTGTGGCCTCTCCTCACTTAGGGCCCTTAGCCCAGGGTGCTTTTCCAGAAGCCCTTCCCCTTCTAGCTTCTGTAGCCCCTCCCTTCAGTAACCCCCCTTTTCCTCTCTTCTCTTTAACCTCCTGCTTCCCACGCTTCCCCCTTGGCTTTCCTCTCATTGCAGTTTTTTGAGGCAGGGTCTCTCTGTTGTTCACTGAGGCCTCTGGAGTTTAGAGGTTAGAAGCATGTGCTTCCACACACAGCTTTGAGTCCTTTTTTTTTTTTTTTTTTTTTTACCCATTATTGCTACAGAGAACACTCGGAAGAACATTCTGGAAGCTTTTTCTCTCATTACCCATAAGTGGGATCCAAATTTCCTGATGAACAAAAATTTCACCATTTTTTTTTTTCTGAGGCAGGGTTTCTCCGTGTAGCCTTGGCTGTCCTAGATTCATTTTGTAGAGCAGGCTGGCTTCGAACTCAGAGATCTACCTGCCTCTGCCTCCCTGAGTGCTGGGGTTAAAGACATGTGCCATCATGCCCGGCAGAACTAAACCTTCCTACATGCACATAGCACCCCAACAGCCCAAAGGGGCAGAGCGGGCAGGACCCAGTGGGCCACTGGGGCCCACAGTCTGACACTTACAAGATGGCTCCGGTGAGTGCTCAGCTCTTAGTAAGCCATCCTTGTTTTCTCTGGCCAAGTTACATCTGTTCCAGAACCTTCAAGGTCCCCAGCTACCTAGAGCGCAGAGCAGCGAACTATGGTCTGTTTGTATTCACCAGTCATGCCCGCGTGTTCATGAACTTCTACCATTGCTTCCCTGAGGTGGGGCTGACTGCTCTAACAGGGACTACAGGACCTATGCAGCCTAAAGTATGGATCCTCTACAGAGCCCCTCCTAGAGAACACCGCGGACCGCCTCATCCCACTCTCAAGCTGCCTCAGACCGGCTGCCCCCAAAAGCCTGTGACGGAGGACATCTATACCACTATTTTAGAACCACTGCCCTCAAACCCAAAGAGATCCCTAGTGAGGTACCCCCACTTCCCTGGGACCCCCGACAGTGGTACCTGGTCCTTGTAGGTCACAGCTGACTTTGCAGGACTGTTGATGCTTCAGGCTTCTCATTTGGTGCTTTGTGTTGGCAGGGTCTCACATAGCCCAGGCTGGCCTCCAAGTCACTGTGTAGCCGTGGATGACCGTGAACGTTCTGTCCTAGTTTGTCTCCTGTCGCTGTGATGACTAAAAACAACCCGAGGACATCGAGGCATGATTTGCCCTACAGGTTAGAGCTCATCGACCATGGACACCAAAGACAAGACCCCAAAAGCAGGAAGCGAGGCAGAGATCAGAGAGATACTGTTTCCAGCTAGCCTCATGCTCAACTAGCTTGCTTATACGGCCCAGGCCCACAGGCCCAGGGATGGCCACACCCACCGTGGGCTGGAACCTCCCGCATCAGTTAACAATCAAGAAAATGTGCCATAGATATGCCCGCAGACAGCTCAATCACTGCAATCCTGCAGTTGAAATGCCCTCTTCCCAGGTGTGTCATGTTGACAACAAAATTAACTAGAGCACTCCTGCCTGTCCTGTCCTACCTCACTCCGCTCAGGTGTCCCTGAGATCTTGACTCACCAGAGAAGTCAAAAAACCCTTAAGTCCACCATTTCTCTATAATATCTACTCTTTCTTTGCGGGGTGGGGGTGGGGGGGGTCCTATTCCTCCTGTTTAGCACACAGGAGAATGGTTTTTAATACAGAAACGTCTACTGTTGAACATTTCTTTTTTTTTTTTTTTCTTTTTTTTTTTTTTTTTTGGTTTTTTTCGAGACAGGGTTTCTCTGTGTAGCCTTGACCATCCTGGACTCACTTTGTAGACCAGGCTGGCCTCGAACTCACAGCGATACGCCTGCCTCTGCCTCCCGAGTGCTGGGATTAAAGGTGTGCGCCACCACGCCCGGCTCTCTTTTTGGTTTTTTGAGACAGGGTTTCTCTGTGTGGCCTCGGCTGTCCTGGACTCTCTTTGTAGACCAGACTGACCTCGAACTCACAGCGATCCGCCTGCCTCTGCCTCCCAAGTGTTGGGATTAAAGGCGTGCATCACCATGGCCGGCTGAACATATCTTTTAAAACTGTAGTCAATCCCGTGTCTATGCAGTCCACTGATCTTGGCAACTTCCTTCATTCGCTACCGGGCAGACAGACAGATAGACAGACAGACAGGCACTAGACTGACTCATAGTATTCAAGGGACTCCAGGGAGGGACAAAGCCAGGCCCCCTCAGAGCTCCTGACTCAAAGTCCAGAACCTAGGCCTTTCCTTGCCGGTTTCAGGTGGGTGTGAGTGGCCATAGCCATGGGGTGGAGGGGCTCCTGCTTGCTGATGACGGCTTTCAGGCCCCGAGGTGCTCATTTGGAGGGGTGGCATGGTGCTTAGTCTGTGCTGTTGAGACTGGATGGGACAGGTGCCCCAAAATAAGGAGCTCCTAAGGGACCAAGGAGTCTTTCTGAACTCTGTCTCAACTACCTGCTTGTCCCTGGTGGGCCTCTGCCACCATAGGATGCCAATTCTATCACTTGGTTAGAGAGGGCAAGCCCACAGCTTGCAACACATCCCATATGTTTTCTTTAAAATATTGTAGATTGGTTGGTTGCTCGTGCTTTAAAAATAAAAAAGCCAGGCGGGGTGGCACACGCCTTTAATCCCAGCACTCAGGAGGCAGAGGCAGGTGGATGGCTGTGAGTTCGAGGCCAACCTGGTCTACAAAGCAAGTCCAGGACAGCCAAGGCTACACAGAGAAACCCTGTTGAAAAGAAAACAAAACAAAACGAAACTAGAAATAATCTAAAATATTGGTTTTTTTGGTTTTCTACCACAATGTGTGGCCTGGCAACAGCTGGCCTGCATTGGTTCGTGGCACGGCATCCACTGATTTGGGGTGAAAGGGCTCCCAGTAACAGACACGCCCCAGCCTCCTCACCCATGTCCTCATGCCTGACCACATGTCACAGGAGACCACGCCTCTTTATTTCCTGGCTGAGTCCTCAGGCCCTCCCCTTCCTCCCTCCCCTCTCTAAGCCTGCAGGCCCCCATGGAGGTGAGGCAGAAAAAAGAAGCTAATTCCAACACGCTTTATTGGGTTTAATCAAGGACCCCTGCATTTTTATACTGAGGCAGGAGTTCTTTGATTTTGTGCCGGGGTGCTGACACACCTTGGACAATCCTCAAGGGGGGAAGGTATTTCTGGGGCGCCATAAAAACAGGATAGCGGTGTTTCACCTTCTTCTGGAGGTTACACAAGTCCAGATTCAAAGACTTCGGGTTGTAGATCTCTTTCCTCTGGATAGGGGTTGGGGTGAACGGTTGCTTGTTGAGGGGCTCCACCAGCAGCCGCATCAGGTCCCTCCGGAAGATGTTCCAGTTGTTTTCCCTCAGGAACCTCTGACACAGCTCTTCATCGCTGAAGAGGCAAGCACAAAAGCTGCGGCGTCCCGGGGCCGCTGCCGCCCTCCGCCCTCCACCTGGGCTGAAGGATGCTCCCACTGCATCCTCTAAGCCCCAAACACGCTCTGCACCCTGGCTCTGCTCCTCCCCATATTTCCCCACCTCCATTGCCTTTCTACCTACTCAACCCCTTAAGCCTGTGCCACCCTCCTGCCATGGCCAGGAGCCACAGGTGGGGCCTACTGAGTGCCTGAAATGTGGCCAGTATGAATTAGATTCACAACCACAAAGAGATGTGGACTATTACTTTTCAAATGAATAACATGTTGAAATAATACTTATGATATATTGAATCCAAGAAAGTGAATTGAAGTTAACTTTTGTTCTTCATCTTACGACATAGCTAAACCAGAGATAGTGATATAGGCCTGTAATTCCAGTGCTTCTAAAGCAAACACAGGAGGATCACTTGAGGCTAGCCTGGCCTACATTGTAAATTTGAGAGTAGCCTGGACTATATAATAAGACACTGTCTCAAAAATGCAAAATAAAGCTGAGCAGTGGTGGCGCACGCCTTTAATCCCAGCACTTGGGAGGCAGAGGCAGGCAGATCATTGTGAGTTCAAAGCCAGCCTGGTCTACAAAGCAAGTCCAGGACAGCCAAGGCTACACAGAGAAACCCTGACTCGGGGGGGGGGGGGGGAAGGCAAGATAAAACAAGGCTAGCAGGATGATTCAGTGGATAAAAGCGCTTTCCACACAAGAAGAGAACTGACTGCACAAAGTTGTCCTCTGACCTCTGTACAAGCCCCATGGCACATACGCACCCGCACATACACACCATGAACACACACACAATAAAATAAATTGGAACTAACAGTAAGTAAGGCTATTGGAGAGCTGGTCATGGCACATGCCGGGACTCTCAGCACTCAAGAGACAGGAGGATGATGAGTTTGAGGCCAGCCTGAGCTACACAGCAAGTTCTAGGCCAGCCTGAGCAACATAGCAAGACCATATCAGGAAAAAAAAAATGTAGCTATCAGTCATTCGCTTTGGGAAAATGCCAATAAAACCTATATTGGAATGAGGGTACCTCCACAGTGAGACAGCACTTGCACCCACTGACACTGACTGACACAGCTGCCATCAGAAGCATAGAGATGTTTAGAATTTCCATGTGAGTGAGTTGAAGGTCCCCACAGGACTGAGGGATGTTAATTGGTGCAGCCACTTTGGAAGGCAGAGTCTGACAACCTCACAAAAGGTTAAACATAGTTACCACATGATCAGCAATTTGCCATCAAGAACATACTTTAGAGAAATGAAAATATGTTCATATACAAGCCTTCAAGAATATTCTCAGCAGCATTGGTTTGTTTTCTGTTTTTTTGTTTTGTTTTGTTTTTGTGCAACAGGGTTTCTCTGCATAGCCTTGGCTGTCCTACACTCACTCTGTAGACCAGGCTGGCCTCAAACTCACAGTGATCTGCCTGCCTCTGTCTCCCAAGTGCTGGGATTAAAGGAGTGCACCACAACCCTGGGCAGCAGCATTGTTTATTTCTTTTTATTTAATTGATTTATTCAGATTACATCTCAATTGTTATCTCTTTGCTTGTCTCCTCCCATTCCTCCCTCCCTCCCTCTTTCACCCTATTTCCCTCCCCTAGGTCTGTGACAGAGGGGACCTCCTCCCCCACCATATGGTCACAGCCTATCAGGTCTCATCTTGGTAGCCTGCTTATCCTTTGAGTGCCACCAGGCCTCCTCACCAAGGGGAAGTGGTCAAATATGGGGCACCAGAGTTCACATCAGAGTAGGTCTCTGCTCTCCACACAGCTGTGGAGAATGTGCTGTCCATTGGCTAGATCTGAATAGGAGTCCAATGCTTACTGCGTGTATTGTCCTTGGTTGGGGCAGTAGTTTGAGCAGACTCCCCTGGGTCCAGATCTGCCCGTCATGATGTTGTTCTTGTAGGTTTCTAGGACTCTCTGGATTCTTCTATTTCCCCATTCTCCCATACTTCTCTCACTTAGAGTCCCAATAGGAAGTCTCTACATCTATCCCAATCTCGTGGTAAGTGAAGACTTTCATGGGACATCCCTTTTGGGCTAGTGTCCAATTATAAGTGAGTATATACCATATGAGTCTTTCTGGGTCTGGGTTAACTCACTCAGGATGATCATTTTTAGTTCTATCCATTTGCCCATAAATTTCAGGATTTCCTTGTTTTTAATAGCTGAGTAGTATTCCATAGTGTACCACAGTTTCTTTATCCATTCTTTGAATGAGGGTCATTTAGGCTGTTTCCATGTTCTGGCTATTATGAATAAGGCCGCTATGAACATGGTTGAGCATATGTCTTTGTTGTGTGGTGGAGCATCTTCTGGGTATATTCCAAGGAGTGGAATAGCTGGGTCTTGAGGAAGCCCTATTCCCAGTTTTCTAAGAGAGCGCCAGATAGATTTCCAAAGTGGTTATACAAGTTTGCACTCCCACCAGCAATGAAGGAGTGTCCCCCTATCTCCACATCCTCGCCAGCATGTGCTGTCACTTGAGTTTTTGATCTTAGCCATTCTGATGGGTATAAGATGGAATCTCAGAGTCATTTTGATTTGCATTTCTCTGATGACTAAGGAGGTTGAGCATTTCTTTAAGTGTTTCTCAGCCATTCGGTATTTCTCTGTTGAGAATTCTGTTTAGTTCTGAGCCCCATTTCTTAATTGGGTTATTTGGTTTGGTGGTGTTTAATTTCTTGAGCTCTTTATATATTTTGGATATTAGACCTTTGTCAGATGTAGAGTTGGGTTGGTGAAGATCTTTTTCCAGTCGGTGGGCTGTCGCTTTGTTCTGTTGACAGCATCTCTTGCTTTACAGACGCTTCTCAGCCTCATGAGATCCCATTTATTAATTGTTGACCTTAAGGCCTGGGCTGTTGGAGTTCTGTTCAGGAAGCTGTCCTGTGCCAGCAGCATTGTTTATAATAGTGACAAACAGAAATAACCCAAATGTCTATCAACTGATGAATGAACAAAGTCTCTCCCCATCCCTCTCCTCTCCCCACCCCCTCCAAAGTTATTCTTTTACATGAAATGTCAAGAACATTCAAATCTCAAAGAGAATAGACAGGTGGCTGCCCTGGCTGGTCCTGGAGTCCTGATGCTACCTCGGTCTCTCCCTCACAGCATCTGAGGGTGAGACAGTGGAGTGGAATGGGCTTGGTTCCTGTTGGCTCTTTTCCTTCTGATACCTCAGCAAGGGCAGGGCACTGACAAGCCTTATCTGCACCCTATCCGTGGGGCAAGCCTAACACCCACTTGTAACCATGTGCGTTCCCTGGCTAAATGACACTGATCAGGACAAAGGCAATTGTGATCCCTAGAAGTCAACCTAAGAAGCCAGGTGGTGGTGGCACACGCCTTTAATCCCAGCACTCGGGAGGCAGAGGCAGGCGGATCGCTGTGAGTTTGAGGCCAGCCTGGTCTACAAAGTGAGTTCAGGATGGCCAAGGCTACACAGAGAAACCCTGTCTTGAAAAACCAAAAAAAAAAAAAAAAAAAAAAAAAAAAAAAACACCAAAAAACAGAAAGAAAGAAAGAAATCAACCTAAGGAAACACCCAGCAGTCAAACTGGCCTACATGGACTTTAAGTCCCAGTAATGTGAACGCCATAGGCTACTCACGATCACTAACTGTGGGCATCTCCTCTCAGCGCCATGTTGAGCGACATCATGTTGGTAACTGGAAATTGGCTGGATGGTATATTTACACCACAGAAATCAGCACATGTTTCCTGGCAAGATTGTCTCCTGCCTCCTAGCAACCTGGCTGGCAGACACTTACCAGCACAGGCACCGGACAGCCTCCTCTTTACAAGTTCCATTAACTCAGCATCCTACACAAAACAGAATGTTAACTGACTCTGGCCTAGCATTTACTACATGCCTAACCTGTACACTGGCTGAGTCTGTTTGCTTGTTTTTAGAGACAGGGTTTCTCTATGTAGTCTTAGCTATCCTGAAATTCATTTTGTATATCAGGCTGGCCTCGAACTCAGAGATCTGCCTGTCTCTACTTCCTGGGTGCTAGGATTAAAGGCGTGTACCACCACCACCTGGCTACCCTGACTAGACAGCTAACCCATCCCACAGACACAAACTACAGGCTTAAAGAGGCCAAAGGACCTTCCCAAAACCCATGAGGGGCAAGAACATAATCACAAACCCCTACAGGATTATTTGTTTTTTAATCCAGAGACCAGGGTAGACAAAACTGCATGTCACCTATGGACATTCTGGTCATACTGGTGTCTACCTTCTTTTTTTTTTTTTTTTTTGGTAGAAAAGAGCATCTGGCTCCAAACCCTGACCTCTTCTGCACTATGGCTATATCCCTGGACTTGGCTCTTCATTTTGTCCTGTGTGCCATGACCTGGGCTGTGAAGGGGGTAGTTTTTAGGTTGTCTAGCCTATGGCATTCACAAGACAGGTGCCTCAGTTTAAATACAAGGCCTTTGAGCTACACGACAGCTCTGTTTCCTGGGATTGGACCGTCTAGGAAACCCTGAGTTCAACAATTAGTGAAGACAGAATCCTGTTGGGCAACACGGAGATGGCACAGCAAGGCATTTGCCAGGCAGTGCAGGGGCAACTGTTCCGAAGAGCTGCACGGGCCAGCCAGAGGAAACCTCCCAAACACTGATCCCGCCCCACGCAGCGTGCCCGGTGAACGACGTGAGGAGTCGAGGCTCCTCAGACCATTTGTCCGGGAGGTTGGCCTGGAAGACTTTTTTTTTTTTGGAGACAGGGTTTCTCTGTGTAGCCTTGGCTGTCCTGGACTTGCTTTGTAGACCAGGCTGGCCTCGAGCTCACAGTGATCTGCCTGCCTCTGCCTCCTGAGTGCTGGGATTAAAGGCGTGCTTGGTGGTGCAAGCCTTTAATCCCAGCCTGGAAGACGTTTTTTAAATAGTCACACTCAGAATCCAGAAGCGAATGGCATCCTGAAGCTGAAAGAAGCCACCAGCAATTTCCAACTTGTTTCTCTCACCAACAGCTCCACACTTGGCCATACCTACATGCAAATTGTTCTTTGATTTGCTCATGATTTTTCTTTCTTTCTTTTCATTTTTGTTTCTGTTTTTTGTTGTTGTTTCTTTTTGTTTTTTTGCGGGGGCTTGTTTTGGTTTTGGTTTGTTTTTCTAGACACATTTCTCTGTGTAGCCTTGGCTGTCTGGAACTCACTCTGTAGACCAGGCTGGCCTCTAACTCACAGACAATCCACCTGCCTCTGTCTCCCAGAGTGCTGGGATTACAGGTCTGTGCCACTGCACCCGACTTGCTCGTGATTTTTCTTAAATTTACTCAGTTTCTTTCGTTTTTGTTTTTAGTTTTGGGCCAGAGCTTCATGTAGCTCCGACAGGTCTCAACGTCACTAGGTAGCCTTGAACTCCTGATCGTCCTGCCTCCACCTCCCAAGTGCTGGGGTTACTAGTGCGAGCTGCCATGGCCAGCTTCAGCACCTCCCACTTAAATGTCTAACTGCACTGTGTCTGTTGAGTCTAGGGTTTAGTAAGTTCATCGTGTTCTCTAGATCACACTAGAATCTGTACAGAAATGTGAGGACTATGGGAGTGGGGGTGGGGCAGAGAGGCGTCGATTTAACTTTTTAAAAAGTAAATGGCTAAACATACACGCAAAACCCAAATACAACAGAACATTAACATCGTCTGAATGAATTTTTAAAACCGAGGACATGACTGCTTCTAGGTATTGTTGAGAGTTTCATTGTAGACGTGAGAGCGAGCACAGCCAGAGGCATCTGGAAGGGGCCAGACTGAACCTGGCCAGCAGAGTAAACTAGGCCATGGAAGGGGAGGGGTGGGATAGCAGAGCGAGGAAAGAGGAGCTAAGAGAGGGGCTGTGGGTGGAGAGGCTCAGCATGTGCCTGGAGGCCAAGAGGCGGGACACCGTGCACAACCAGAATGGTGGAAGGGAAGTGTAAGCCAAGACCCTTCCAGGAGAAAGAGGTGTAGGCTAGGGGGGCAGGACATACTGGGAGAGCTGCCCAGTGTGGCTGGGGTGTTAACTGACACCTCAGTTACCCATTCCTCCTGGGTTTCTTTGAGACCTAACACTGGCTGCATCCTATACCAACAGAAATACCTATCTAGTCAATTTCTCTCTCTTTTTAAAATTTTAAAATGTATTTATATTGGGCTGGAGAGATGGCTCAGTGGTTAAGAGCACTGCCTGCTCTTCCAGAGGTCCTGAGTTCAATTCCCAGCAACCACATGGTGGCTCACAACCATCTATAATGTGATCTGATGCCCTCTTCTGCAGATAAAGCACTCACATGAAATAAATAAAATAAACAAATGTTAAAAAAAATTTATTTATATTATGTGAGTGTCCTGGCCCCATATATGTCTGTGCACCATGCATGTGTCTTCAGAGGTCAGAAGAGGGCATCGGATCCCTCAGGACTGGAGTTACAGTTGGTCACGAGTCACCAAGTATGTGCTGGGAAATAAAGCTGGGTCCTCTGCAAGAGCAGCCAGTGCTCTTAGCCACCGAGCCACCTCTCCAGCTCCAACAATAACTAGCCTTTTATTCAATCAAATCCAGCACCATTTGCTATGCTGTCCCCTCAGTGCGACACATGTGGATGACTGCCCCTGTCCTATTGTGGATACGATAGCTGTGCATACCTTAATATATATATGTAGATTTCTCCATATTTTGGCTTTATATAAAGGTGAATTCACAAGCAGATAGCCGGCTCAAAAGGGAAGGATGGTTTTAAAGCTAACTCTTGAAGCGCAGTGCTAAAAGTAGCATCAGAAACTCCGAGACTTGGGTAGATTAACAACCTACTTCATTTCATCCTATCGGCATGGGTCCTAACACTCACTCTCTCCCTCCCTCCTTCTCAATATCTTGCTAATGGGAAACCTTGTTCACTGGATCTAAACAATCTATGTACATTTTCAGCACTGACCTGGGATAATCCACGTCCATCTTTCTTATTATTTTTTCTGTCTCTTCATCAATCAGCTCATAAAATTTTTCTTTTCTCACCCGTATCAACTCTGTTCCCATGCTCAAAAGGATGAAGGTCCGAAGATCACGCTGGACTTCTGGGAGAAAGGCTTGGTGAATACCCTAGGGAGAAATTACAGAAAGTGAAGCCTCACAGAGCAGCCAGACCCACCTGTAGACTTTCTAGATGGAACCCCTGACACCTGGGTAGGGAGGAGGGTGTCTTTCTGGGGCAGCACAGGGCTCCACTCACTACCCACCAGCACAGTACCCAACCCTGCAAAAAGAAGGGCCTGTGCACGCCTCCTCTGTCCCAGCCCCACACCTGTGCACCCCTCCTCTGTCCTAGCCCACATCTGTGCACCCCTGCTCTGTCCTAGCCTCACACCTGTGCACCCCTGCTCTGTCCCAGCCCACACCTGTGCACCTCTGTTCTGTCCCAGCCCAGCACTGCAGGTTCTGCTCCCAGGGACCCTCACAGCACTGTGCTCAAACTTTCCCCATGTTCAATCTCCAATCTGCCCATTCATTCTGAGGTGGAGTATTGCTCTATTGCCCAAGCTTGCCTGGGTCTGAGGTCGTCCTGCCTCAGCCTGCAGAACAGGCATCATACCCATGTGCTTGGCCTTTGGACATTTCCCTCTGCTAAGTAAACCCATTTTCTCTTCTAAGACTCAAAAAAGAAAGACTAATCGTCTTCCAGGCCTTTTCCTTTTCAGCCATCTCCACGCCATCCTTTCCCCTAATGCTTTCTGTATGCCCACTGACTTTAAGAGCATTTGCTGTCTTCGCTGCAGCTCATGTAGGACCCCCTGCTGCCGGGAATAGTCCCTCTGTGGTTATCCACGCAAAGGTGACGGGCTACAGGTATGCCTACGTGCTAATACTTACAGGAACCCAATCTGTTCATGTACCTGTCTGTCTATCTATTATTTTTTAGCCAAGGTCTTTTTACATAGCCCTGAACTGTCCTGGATTCACTATGCAGACTGGGCTGTCCTGGAACTCACAGCGATCCACCTGGCTCTGCCTCCCCTGTGCTGGAATTAAGAGTGAGCGCCCCACGCCTGCCACTAGGCCTGCTTTAAGAGACCGTGCTGAGCAGGCTGAGTTGGGCTGCACTCCCGGATCCAGATGCTCACTCCAGCTTATCTGTGTAGACTCAGGCTAGGAGCAGAGACAGCACTAGTGGCCCCAGAGCCTCCAGCGCCCAGGGCTCAAGAATAAAGTGGAGATGGAGGAGACAGGCAAGGAGGAAGAGCCCTTGCCTAGCATGCACAGAGCCCTGGGTTTGAGCACCAGTACCACATATAGCAGGCACGGTGTGCGCCCCTTTAGTCCCAGCATTTGGAAACCTGAGACAAAATCGAGGGTTCAAAGTCATCCTCAACTACACGGTGAGTTCGAAACCAGCCTGGATTATATCAAACCACATCACAAAGAAAAAAAGGGGCAGGCGTGGTGGCACACACCTTTAGTCCCAGCATTTGGGAGGCAGAGGCAAGCAGATTGCTGTGAGTTGGAGGCCAGCCTGGTCTACATAGTTAAGTCCAGGATAGTCAAGGACAGAGAAACCTTGTCTTGAAAAACAAAAAAGAGGGCCGGGCGTGGTGGCACAAGCCTTTAATCCCAGCACTGTGAGGCAGAGGCAGGTGGATCGCTGTGAGTTCAGGGCCAGCCTGGTCTACAAAGCGAGTCTAGGATAACCAAAGCTACACAGAGAGACCCTGTCTCAAAAAACCATTTAAAAACAAAAAAGAAAGAACGAGAGTGGGGATCCAAACTGAGAGCCATGCTGTGCAATCCATGCAGAATTGAAAAGAATCTTGGCTTCTGAAGATAGATTGAGGTTAGACCTATAATCCCAGCTACTTAGGAAGCTGAGACAGGAGGACAGCACAAGGTCAGCCTTGGGGCTGGATGTGGTGGTGCACAGCTTTAAGCCAAACATTGGAGAGGCTGAGGCAAGAGGATCTCTTTGAGTTTGAGGGCAGCCTGGTCTACATGGTTGAAGTCAAGGCTAGCCTGGGCAACTTAAGTAAAATTCTGTCTCAAAAAGGAAAAAGAAAGGGTGAATGTTAGAGAGAGAGAGAGAGAGAGAGAAAGTGCTGGACAGTGGCTTAGTGGTGGAGTCCATGCCTAGCCCACGCAGCAATTGGGGGAGAGAGCAGATATATGTGGCTTTGGGCAAGTGGCATCTCCCTGAACTGTTTGTGCTTCTCTGATGTAGTCAGAATATCAGGTCTACATGTCTTTGGAGGAGTTGTCAAGTGGATTCTGGAACCACACCCCCGCACCCTCCCCAACCCGCCCAGTCCTCCCCAATCCCCCCCCCCACCAACCTAACATCAACTTTTTTTCTAGGACTTAAAGAATAGTCACCCACAAACACATCTGTGGTGACCTGCTGCTGGGGTCTCTCCGTGGTACAACTGGAACGGACTTATGCTACATTTCAAAAGCTGTTGACGGTCTCAACAAATTAGTGTACACAAGGAAGCCTTGGGGGCAAGCTGCTGCCCATCATCCTGAGCACAGTGGGCACCTTAACCCTTCTCACCACGGCCAGGCCTTGCACAGAAACCACATGGCTGACCTTCACCTCACAGGCCAGAAGAAATAGACACAAATTTAATCTTCACAACTGCTGGGATTCTCACATTCGGCTGTGGGAAAGCATGACTCAGAAAAAAGAATTTGCTTGTTTACAGTCATGCCTCATATAATCACAGCCTTGACAATGGTGGTGGTGCTGGCACCAGCTGATGCTTACCGAGCAGCCTCTAAACCCCAGGCCCCCTCCTGGCTTCCAAGTGTGGCTATCTGTTTAAGTTTCATAAACAAACACTGATGTGTGGCTCCTATGCGGTTCCTCATTTTATGGGTGAAGATACTGAGCTTGCTACTGGGCTAGAGAGACGGCTCAGTGGTTAAGGGCACCACCTGCTCTTCCAGAGGTCCTGAGTTCAAGTCCCAGCAACCACATGGTGGCTCACAACCATCTATAGTGAGATCTGGTGCCCTCTTCTGGCCTGCAGGTGTACATGTAAATAGAGCACTCATACATAAAATCTTGAGAGGAGAGAGAGGACTGGCTACTGTTAACACAACACTGACTACAAACCTAAGATTTAACCCTGCTCTGTCTTCAGAGTCCACACTTTTTGCAAACACAACATGAGGAAACTGAGGCACAAAGAGTTAAGGGATTTGCCCAGGATAATAAGACACACAAAGCGCCTGAGGTGGTGGCACACGCCTTTCATCCCAGCACTGGGGAGGTAGAGGCAGGTGGATCACTGTGAATTTTAGGCCAGTCTTGTCTACAAAGCAAGTTCAGGACAGCCAGGAGTACACAGAAGAACCCTGTCATATAAAACCAAGAAAAAAAAAGTGGCCTTGGCAATGCTGCCCAGGACAGCAGTGCAGCCCCTGGCTGATATGTAGCAGTCATCAATACTGGCCATCCTCAGTAGCTTCTTGGGCACAAGAGCAGAGACGATACCAGTGCCTCTGGGGGCAGGGATGAGATGCACCAAAACAGAGCCACAGCAGCCTGTCACCTTGCACAGAACAGTGTGTGGCTTGCCAATCTTGTTCCCCCAGTAGCCTCTCCGCACAGGGACGATGGAAAGCTTGGCCAAGATGATGGCCCCTCGGATAGCAGTGGCTACCTCCTTGGAACACTTAACACCAAGACCAATGTGACCATTGTAGTCCCCAATAGCAACAAAGCCTTGAACCTGGTCCGCTGGCCAGCCCGTGTCTGCTTCTGCACTGGCATGATCTTGAGAACCTCATCCTTTAGGGATGCGCCCAGGAAAAAGTCAATAATCTCGGATTCCTTAATGGGCAGGGAGAACAGGTAGATCTCCAAGGACTTGGTCTTCATGTCCTTAACCAGCCGGCCCAGCTTGGTGACAGGGATCCACTCCTTGTCTTTGGCTTTACCTCCACGAGCCCCACGGCCTCGACTGTGGCCCCTAAGACCACTGCCAAATCTGAAGATTTATTACTATTTTAAATTTATGTGTCTGTGTGAGTAAATGCCACCTGTGTGCAGGTGCCCCTGGAAGCCAGAAGGGGCGTTCGATCCCCCAGAGCTGGAGTTACAGGTGGCTGTGATTCATCCAGTGGTGCTGGGAATCAAACTCAGGTCTTTTGCACGAGCAGTCTGTGCTCTTAACTGCTGAGCCATCTCTGTTTGAGCTAAGCCTGAGTTCACAATGATGTCTGCAACACTAATCCATCCCCATATGCACCAGTCAGTCTAGCTTCTAGCCCCTTTACCTAGTGAGCCATCTCACCTGCCCCCAGACAAGTGACTTACAACAGCTACTTTGCTAGAACCACCTGAGAGTTTTAGGAGTGGTTTGTTTTTGTTTTTTAAGACAGGGTTTCTCTGTGTAGCCTTGGCTGTCCTGGACTCCCTTTGTAGACCAGGCTGGCCTTGAACTTACAGTGATCTGCCTGCCTCTGCCTCATGAGTACTGGGATTAAAGGTGTGCACCACCACCACCCAGCCAGGAGTTTTTGATCCTTTGAAATTGTGTTTGTAGATAGCCATGTTGTCTGCCAATGGCTCTGCTGAGTCCTCAGTCTGGGCAGCCTCCCTCCTTAGCACTGGGGATTCACTTAGGATCCCATGCATGCTGGATAAGGGCCTCATTAGAGCTGCATCTTTTGTTTTGTTTTGTTTATTTATTTAGCTTTATTTAATGAGTGCTTTGTCTCGACAAGCTTGCATGTGCCCAGGGGGCCCATTGGATTCCCCCCTGAAACTGGAATTACAAATGGTTGTGAATCATCATGTGGGAATTGAACCCAGATCCTCTCTGCAGGAGTCACAAGTGCTCTTGGCCACTGAGCCATCTCTCCAGTCCTGTTTGTTTGTTTAAAACAGGTCTTGCTAAATTGCTTAGGCTGACTGTGAACCAGTCTCATATGGGTGGTCAACTCAGGGTCGTGCTCAGTCCTCCATGACTGGGTTAGAGTTCTGTTTTGTTTTTGTTTTTCCAGACAGGGTTTCTCTGTGTAGCCCTGGCTGTCCTGGACTTGCTTTGTAGACCAGGCTGGCCTCGAACTCACAGTGATCTGCCTGCCTCTGCCTCCCAAGTGCTGGGATTAAAGACGTGTGCTACCATGCCTGGCTTTTTTTTTTCCCAAGACAGAGTTTTTCTGTGTAGCCCTAGCTGTCCTGAACTCACTATTTAGACGCGACTGGCCTGTGACTCCAAGACCTGCCTGCCTCTGCTTCAGAGTGCTGAGATTAAAGGTGTGCACCAACACCATGCCGGGTTAGGGTTTTCAGTGGTCTGATTTTTGGAATATTTTCAGATTTATGGAAAATATGAGTAGGCGGCCTTGGACTGCAAGCCCGTAGCACGAAGCCTACTGGACAAGAGTGGTAGGGGCTACACCCCTGCCTCACTACCTCTCCAGTGTTCCAAAGGAGGTCCAGCACTTTCAGCTATAAACATTCTCCTTTCTCTCTTCTCCTTTCTCGTCTTTTAAAAATAGATTTATTTATTAATTGCTGGCTAAGTGTGTGTATATGCAGGTACCCACAGAGGCAGAAAAGGAATCCCCTAGATCTAGAGTTAAAGTAGCTGTGAGCTGCCACAGCAGTCCTCTGCAGGAGCAGCAAGAGCTTTTAAGGAGTGAGCCAGCTTCCCCCGCCCCTTATTCTCCCTCTCCCCCTCTCTCCCCATCTCCCTCACCCCCCCCCCCTCTCCCCGCCTACCATCCCTCACTGCAGTGCTGAGGAGAGAGCCCAGGCCCCCTAGACAAACACTGCACTGTTGAGCAGCGTCTTCAGCCCCATATACACATTTATTGTCTGTCCCTGCACAGCCCAGGATTGCATGCAACTCCCAAGCCTCCTGTTTTAGCACTGGGATCATAGACATGTGCACCTCAGCAGACTCCTCCATAAATACTCTTTATTTGTATCTCCCAAATAAAGACATTCAGAAAGGCGATGGTATACAAAGTACTGGGTTTCGTCAAGGCACCTTCCTGTGTAGGGACATGTGTGGAAGCCAGAGGTCAACTATGTGGCTATTCCTCAGGAGCCGTCTACCTTGTTTTTGGAGACAAGATCTCTTTGGCCCAGAGTTCACCAAGCATGAATCCACCTGTCTCTGCACACCTAGAGCCATTACACCCAGCTTTCTCACATGGGCTCTGGCTCAGATTCAGGGTGCTCGTGCTTGCACCTAGCATCTTGCCAGCTAAACTCTCCCCCGGCTCCCCACTGTCACGGCGCTGCCACAGTTGTGTGCAGCGATTATCTTTACTCATCTCTCTCCTCTCATGATGCCAATAAGCAGACTCTTAAAAGATCAAGCACAAAATATCCTTATCATGTCTTCATTTTATTGCTTTGCCTCTTTGAGACAGAGTCTCACTGGGTAACCCTGGTTGGCCTGGAACTCACTATCTAGCCCATGCTGGCCTCAAACTTAGAAAGATCCGCCTGTCTCTTCCTCCCAAGTGCTGTGATTAAAGGCGTGCACCACCATATTCAGCTGTAGGCCCCTTATATCTTTTTTTTGGTTTTTGTTTTTTTGTTTTTTGAGACAGGGTTTCTCTGTGTAGTCTTGACTCTCCTGGACTTGCTTTGTAGACCAGGCTGGCCTTGAATTCACAGCAATCTGCCTGCCTCTGCCTCCCAAGTGCTGGGATTAAAGGCATGCACCACCACTGCCCGGCTGGCCCTTATATCTTGAAAGCTAATGCCATTTCTTTTTAAATGATTTATGTCTTTTTATTTTCTATGCATTGCTGTTTTGCCTGCATGTGTGTCTAGGTGAGGATTTTGGATCACCTAGAACTGAGTTACAGACAGGTGTGAGCTGCCATGTATGTGCTAAGAATTGAACCCAGGAGCTCTGGAAGAGCAGCCAGTGCGCTTAACCACTGAGTCATCTCTCCAGCCCCATTCTGAGGATGTTGGATCCCCTGGAACTGAGTTACAGACAGGTGTGAGCTGCCATGTATGTGCTAAGAATTGAACCCAGGACCTCTGGAAGAGCAGTGTGTGTGTGTGTGTGTGTGTGTGTGTGTGTGTGTGTGTGTGTGTGTGTGTGTACTGCAGTCATATGTAGAGGTCAGAGGACAACTTTTAGGAGTCAGTTTTCTTTTTCCACTGTGTGTTCCAAGGATCGAAGTTAGGTTGTCAGCCTTGAGCTTTTGCCCCAAGCCATCTACAACCCAACACGGTTTCTCATATCATCCAACATAGAAAGATGCGTTTTCTAAGCCTTTCCATTCATTGCAGCCCATCTGTGCTGTGTACTAACTTGAAGAAGGCTCCTGGTACACTTACCACAATGTCTCCTTCCTGCACCGTGTGGACCTTCATGTAGACCCCCGCTACGGCCTCCTTGGGGAGTTCACCAAACTTGGTGTTGACCATGGAACATTTGACCGGATGACCGTACCTGGATCTGAAATGTGACAGCCTATTAGAACTGACCCATAAACCAGCCAGATAACCAGGCCTTAATAGTCAGCGCCTGCATCACTGCGGACAAGGAGAACCCTCCTGGAGAATTCACACCTCCAAAGAAGGCGAGAAAACTCAAAATCAGACCCTAAGCGAACCTGACTGCTGCTGTCTGGGGTCAGACATGTGGAAGAGAGACTGGGCTTGAAGAGAAAAGGACCAGGGACCTTTTAGTTGCCAGAAGGCTGTGTCCCCAAGAGCAGGTGACCCTCTGCGGCTGAGTCAGCCTGCTGGACAAGAAAGTCCAGGCATCAAGTCCAGGCTGCATAATTCGAACTTGGGTCTATTTAATTCAAAGCTCCTATGGGGAAGGAGTTCCTAGCAACCAGAGCTGCCTGCAAAGGCGGCTGTTCAAAGGCCTTGGGACACAGTAGAGGTTGGGGCTTTTGGATGGGAAGGCAGAGTAGAGGTGGCTGCTCTGTTTATAAAGATAAGTTTTCCTGGTTGGCCTGAAGACCTTGGACTTTGTCCAAACCGGGGTTAATTTTACACAGACAATCCTGTTGCTCTGTCTTTGTTTTTTGTCTACAGCAGCAGGAAGGCAGAGGCCAGGTGGGTTAGCTCAGAGGAAGGGAACCGAGGACCAGCTCACTCAGCCCATTCACAAGTCAGGCTTCATGCCCGCCCCTCCCAGAAGAGCGCCAACTGGGCAGGTACCCTGTAGTCCCTGTCTCTTTTACTTCTGGGTCCACTTTGTCCCTTCCCCCTTACTGACTCAGCAGAGACATCGGGTCTGTTTTAGCTCTACCCTTAGAAAAGCTGAAACTAGGAATATTCCACCAGAAGAAAAAGAACGTGGAAGTCATGGGTTGCTGCTCTTATGGAGTCCAGCAGCCCCAAAGTGTTAGTGGATAAGTGACAATGCCATCAAAGAAACAGGGACGGTGACACGGACCCCACTATTGCTATTTTTTCCTTGATTAAAGAAAATATTTTATCTGTGTTGGTGTTTTACCTCTATGTATGTCTGTGTGAGGGTGTCAGATCCACTGGAACTGGAATTACAGACAGTTAGTTGTGAACTGCCGTGTGGGTGCCGGGATTTGAACCTGGGTCCTTTGAAAGAGCATCCAGTGGTCTTAACCACTGAGCCATCTCTCAAGCACCCTTCTTGATATTTTTATTTTTTATTGTTTTGAGACAGGTTTTTTTTCCTGTGTATCCCAGGCTGTCTTGGAACTCTATGTAGACCAGGCTGGCCTCAAACTCACAAAGATCAGCCTGCTTCTGCTGGGATTAAAGGCATATACCACTATACCTGGCTTTAATATCTTACAATACTTGAGTTTCAGATGGGAAGGGGAAATGGGTGGTACTGCTACAGGCCCAGGTGTGGTCTTTTTCTGCTCCCCAGGTCCCTAAAACATAGGTCTCAGCGTGACTCTGTCACTTGCCATTCGTGAGACTCATACCAGATGAAAGACAGATGTTTGACAGCTTCTCAAGCTTGAATCTTGGCTTTACTATTTCCTACCTATGTGACCTTGAGCAAGCAATGTCACCCCTTGGCGCACACCTTAGTTTTCGCACTTGAAAAAAATGGGAGTGAAAACCACAGTACCTTTAGGGACATCATGGCGGTCACTTAGATTGGCTAACGCTGGGCACTAAGCATTTCTGTCGGCATTAAGTGTGATTTATTAATATTTCATGTAGCCGCTGGCTTACAATGACCCTGAGACTCAGAAACCACTGTCTACAAAGCACAGGCTTAGAGACTCCTGGGCCAGGGACACAGAGCCAAAGCAAGTGCAAACTGGGATTTGAACCTGAGTAGGCAGTCTCCCAAAGTGGAGGCAAAAGGGCCCAGCAATACGGACACAGAAGGACAAGCCAGAAGCTCCTCCCTGACTTTTTGTCTTTGAACATATTACTGTGGTGGCCCCAAGGAAACAAACGGCCAATGGCAATTATGTAGCCATTGAGTCAGAGGCAGTAGATGCACGTCCCGGATGCCACACTCAGGACTTGCCTAGGCTGCCTTACCCCAACACCTGTCTATCTAGGGTTGACCCTTTGGCCACCTCTGCCCCATCCCCAGCATCTCTGATGTCCTTCCTTCACACCCACATCTGACTGTCCTATCAGCAAAGAGCTCAGCTTACTTGACCTTCGGGCCCAGCAACTTTGGAAGAGTGTTTTCTGTCTTGTTGATCTCACGGAAGGCCATTTTCTGCTCATCTCTGGCTTTCTGCAGGCGTAGAAGTTTCAAATAGCTGAAGTCTTGTAGAGGATAGGATTTGATCCGGAATTCCGTATATCTTTCCATAGGAGACACTTCTGTAAGAGAAAGCACAGTTACACAGAGAAACTCTGTCTCAAAAAACCAAAAGAGATAGATACATAGAGAGAGAGAAAAAACAGAAAACACAGCAGTGGGCCTTGAGCAGTGTGATGGCGGAGTTAGAACAGAGAATCCTGCCTGAGCTATCTGGGGCATGGAGAAAAGAAAGAAGGGGTACGGGGGTACACGCCAATCCCAGCAGCACTTGGGAGGCAGAGGTGGCAGATCTCTGAGTTTGAGGCCAGCCTTTTAGGCTAGCCAAGGCTACAGAGCCAACGAAGGAGGAAGAGGAAAAAGGAGGAGGAGGAGGAGTCGGCACCTTATAGCACCTTCCATATACTATCCTCGCTGGCAGCCCCATACTAGATCTTTCCACTGTTACACTAGATGAAGAGCAAAGCACTTAAGTTGCCTTCTGAAAGACTGACATTCAGTTTGAACTCAGTTCTATTTTATTCAAAGCTCCTCTCTCGCTCCTAGGAGATCACGTTTGGGGCTGGAGATGTAGCTCCGTTGGTAGAGCGCTTGCCTTGCGTGCACAAAGCTCTGAGTTTGATCCCAGCATCCATGGAAATAGTTGGGCATGGTGGCTTGTGCTTACTATCGCAGCAGTGGGGAGGGAGAGACAGACAGATCCTCAGGGCTTGTCTCAAAAAACAAAAAGACAAAAATAAATAAAAAATAAAAATGAATAAAAGTAAGGCTCAACTCTACACTGCCTTTAGGAGACTCGTTTTTAAAAGGCACTTGCCACTGGGTGATGGTGTGGTGCACACCCTGGGGAGGCAGAGGCAGAGGCAGAGGCTGGTGGACCTCTGAGTTTGAGGCTAGCTTGATCTACAGAGAGAGTTCCAGGAAACCCTGTCTGTGGGGTAGGAGGAAGGCACTGGCTGTCAAGCCTGGCAATCTGAGTTCAACCCTCAGACTCCACCTGGTGGAAGGAGAAAATTAACTTCTAAATCTTGTCCTCTGACATGCAGGCATGCCCTTCCCACCTACAACAAACAAAAATGTTTTCAAAGTGTAAAACAAACTCGTCTTAGTGACCTTGAATGTCATTCTGTGGCCCAGCACTTCCCCAGCCTACATTTTAAATACAAAGACACTCAAAAAGTAAACACAAAAGGATAGAAAGAGAAATATCAAACTAATAGTAATCAAAGGAAGCTAAATTAAACAGTATCAGAAAAAGTAGACCTTAAGTAAAGAATGTTCCAGAGACAAAGAGGTTCATTTTAGGCCAGTAACATAGCTCACGGTAGGGTATCTGCCTGTCCTGTGCAGTCTGGGGTCTAGTACCTCAAAAAAAAAAAAAAAAAGTTTACTTTTTTGTCTTGAAGAGGTCAATTCTATGGTTCCATAGGATACAGAGGGGGTTGGAGGAGGGGGAGGGGAAGAAAGAGGAAACAGTAGCTCTGGATTAGCTGCTCATAGAGAGCTCAGCAAGGGTACGCCCTGCAGCAAACAACAGCATATCCTTTTCAAATGCAAATGGAGCCTTTACCCGAGAAGATTGCTTTCTGGGCCTTAAAACAAATTTCCACACATTTGAGAGGATTCAAACTGTACCGAGTATTTTATCATAGAAATGATAAACAGAAAGATAGCTGGATGGTCCCCAAATCTTTGGAAACTAAATAACAGCACCCTGATTAATATTCAGTGGGTCAAAGAAGAAACCAAAAGAGAAATTTGAAAGTATTTAGAAGTGGACCATAATAGAAACAGAGCATATCCAAATTTGTGGGTTGGCATTGGTGGGGAGCTGGTATGAGAGCTGCCATTCCTCTTAGCCTGTCTGTCATCTTGTGATACTTGTGGCAAGAATCCACCATATATTCATGCATCTAGGAAGTGGTCTATGAGTTCTGTATATTCATTTAATAGCCAAATAATTCTATGATATAGGGAACACAATTTACATTTTACAGGACCCAAGGTGACACTGATGTACAAGGAGACAGTCATTTGTCCAGTGTCACACAGGACCCTGTAGTCAGAGCCTAGGCTCTTTTTTTGTTTTGTTTTGTGTTTTTTTCAAGACAGAGTTTCTCTGTATAGGCCTGGTTGTCCTGGAACTAACTCTGTCTGGGCTGGCCTTGAACTCACAGAGACCCGTCTGCCTCTGCCTTCCAAGTGCCGGGATTAAAGGGGTGTGCCACCACCACCACTGGAAGATCCACTTCTAATCAGGATCTTTCAAGTGGGAATCCTTTTTTCTTCCTCCCCCCCCCCCCCCCAAGACAGGGTTTCTCTATATAATAGCCTGGCTGTCCTAGGACTCTCTTTGTAGAGCAGGCTGGCCTTAAACTCACAGGGATCCACCTGGCTCTGCCTCCCTGAGTGAAGTAGGAATATTTTAATCCAGACCTTCTGAGCTGGGAACAGCCACCTCTAAGCTGGGCCACACCTTCTGCAGGAAGCCTGTTTAAGGACATGGAAGAAAGAGGCTTTTGCTCTTTGCTTGCTCTCAGCTTCCTAGCAAGCCCGTTCCTTCAGTGGCATTGGAGCCTACTGACTTCTTTGGGGTCCCAGAACACACTGGAGACCAGCTGAGACATTTCGCTTTGAGGACTGAAGAGCCACTGGATTCTTGGACCTTCTGTTCATAGGCAGCCATTGTTGGATTTGTTGGACCGTAGCCTGTAAATCATTCTATTAGAGGGTGCATTTACATATACAGATTTATAGATATAGATTCACACTACAACATGTACTCTAGAGATCCATGACCAATATATCCTTTGTATGACCAAAACGTGTCCATAAACAGCC
The DNA here is from genome assembly GCF_903995435.1 of Acomys russatus. Lineage (NCBI taxonomy): Eukaryota > Metazoa > Chordata > Mammalia > Rodentia > Muridae > Acomys > Acomys russatus. The sequence continues at coordinate 5,750,960 of NC_067140.1, read as the reverse complement.
AAACTACTGAGTATATGCAGAATTCAGTGCATAACAGCAGCTACTCATGGCATATATAAAAACTTAGATAGGAGCCACAGAATACACAGACACAATCGCATCTCAGGACAGACCTAAAATCATCCACAGTAGCAAAGATGTGAGAGTCCACTGACTCTGAGCCACCCTGAATATACACAAGATGGCTGAAATGGCCCCAGGCCGCAGGAACACAGCTCCCTAGGGAGACAGCTAGTTAATAAACATTTCAGATTCACTCTATGGTTTCAGCGGGACAGACATGACAGAGGACAAATAGGCTAGCCCGAGAGCCGAGGTGGAACATGCTGCTTCATCATGAGAAGCCGAGGAGGATTCTCGATGTTTCCTCTAAGATGCGAGAAGCAGGAGAGAGCTGGAGAGAGACAGGGATGGGGGGGGGGGGTGGTGGTGGTGAGAGGCATGAGTGGGTGCTCACATAGAAGACTCTAGAGAGAGGGAGGGAGCAGCCTAGCCAGCAGGCAGGACCAGAGATCAAGTTCTTAGAGCTGGGAGAAAAGGAGGGTCAAGGCCAGGGGATGCTGGTGTACAGCTTTAATCCCAGCACTCGGGAGGCAGAGGCAAGTGGGTCTCTGTGAGTTCGAGGCCAGCCTGGTCTACAAAGCAAGTCCAGGACAGCCAAGGCTACACAGAGAAACCCTGACTGAAGGAAAAGAAAAAAGAAAGTAAAGAAAAGAAGGACCAGAGTAGACTTAAGATGTCTACAATTCTGAGGACTGGGGACTGGGACCAGGACAGGGCTCTGGGGACATAATCTTTCCCCTGCAAGCTCTGCTGTCAACTGCCAGAGGTAGCCATGTGACTTACCATTGAGGTGAACTCTCAGAGGTTTATGGTCCAACAGCTCCAGCTGCTGCCAGACCCACTTGTAATAGGAACTCGAGGCCACAAGGTCCAAGAGCCGCAAGATTTCACAGCTGCCCTGCACACGTCAAGGAGACACAAGCAGAGGGTTAGACGCGGGAGAGGCAAGGCAGGTCAAGCTTTGAAGGTAAGCTTTGTGTCCACCCGACCTAAGCCTATTTTGTTTTATTTGCTCAATGCGTGTCTTTCCATATGTTTTCCTTAATAAAAAATGTTATCTCTGTGTAAATATTCAAACACCAAACGAACTAAACAGTACTGACACTGACAAAAGCCGCCATGAAGGATGTAATGACACAGCTGGTGGTGCTATGATCGGCACATTACACATCCTGTTGATACTGAGGTTTCTTTTAAATTTATAATTATTTTCCAGTTAATTTGTGATCTTAGAGATGAGCCCCCCCCCCCCCCCCCCCCGCCGTGGGGCTGAAGAGAAACGGCTCAGGGGCTCAGGGGGTAAGCTCACTGCCTGCTCTTCCAGACAGGCTCAGTCGCCAACACCCACACAGCAGCTCACAACCAGCTGTGACTCCAGTTCCAAGGGATCCGATGCCCTCTTCTGGCCTCTGCAGACACCAGGTGCACACATGGTGCACTTACATACACCCAAGCAAGACATCCTTACACATAAAACAGAACAAAAACACTTGAAAAAAAGAAAAGAAGAAGAAGCAGCAAAAAGTCACTTAGGTTCCCATGGACGGTGAGTACGATGGATGACACAGCTCAGGTAACCCCAGCAGGCAAAAATGTGGGGTTTTTTTGTGTTTTGCAAAGGCAAAACAAGAGGAGGAGGAAAGTATGGTAGCACACTTTTAATCCCAGCACTTAAGAGACAGAGGCAGGCAGATCTCTGTGAGTTCAAGGCCAGCCTGGTCGATATAGCAAGTTCCAATACAGCCAGGGCTATACAAAGAGATCTTGTCTCAAAAGACAAACAAACAAACAAACAAACAAAACCCCCAGTTATACATTCATTCATTCCCCAGGCCAAACATTATTCTATGCTATTACTTTTTGTGGGGGGGTTTCTTTTTCAGAGACAGGTTTCTCTGTGTAGCTTTGGCTGTCCTGGACTTGCTTTGTAGACCAGGCTGGCCCCGAACTCACAGTAATTCACCTGCCTCTGCCTCCCGAGTGCTGGGATTAAAAGTGTGCGCCATCACGCTCAGCTTAATTTTTGGTTTTTTTTAAAGGACTTTTTTTTTTCGAGACAGGGTTTCTCTGTGTATCCTTGACTGTCCTGGACTCATTTGGTAGACCAGGTTGGCCTGGAACTCACAGTGTTCTGCCTGCCTCTGCCTCCCAAGTGCTGGGATTAAAGGCATGTGCCACCACCACCCAGCTAGGACTTTTTTTTTTTTTTTTTTTTTAGTTTTTTGAGACAAAGTCTCTCTGTGTTAGCATTGGCTGTCCTGCACTCGCTTTGTAGACCAGGCTGGCCTTGAACTCAGCGATCCTCTTGCATCTGCCTCCTGAGTGCTGGGATTTAAAGACACATATATTTATTATTATGTATACAATGTTCTTTCTGCATGTACACCTGTAGGCCAGAAGAGGGCACCAGATCACATTATAGATGGTTGTGAGTCACCGTGCGGTTGCTGGGACTTGAACTCAGGACCTCTGGAAGAGCAGTCAGTGCTCTTAACCTCTGAGCCATCTCTGCAGTCCCTAATGCTTTCATTTTTATTCGTGTATGTGCATGCGTGCATGCATGTCTGGAGAGAGAGAGAGAGAGAGAGAGAGAGAGAGAGAGAGAGAGAGAGAGAGAGAGAGAGGGAGAGAGAGAGACAGAGACAGAGACACCAAAGGGCAACATCAGCAATCTGCCTCAATCATTCTCTACCTTTTTTTGGAGACAAGGTCTCTCACCGAGCTTGGAGCTCTCAGATTCATTAGAATCCCTGACCAGGTCTCAACAGTCGAGTAAAACAGAACAGCTGCATTTACTAATGTCATTCCATTAACATGCGGTTCGGAAGCTGGTAAAAGTGCTCCACGGCATGGCCGGGGAGGTAGCACAGAGGTTAAGAACCCTGGCTACACAGCTGGATGCACATGGTGACTCACACCTGGAATCCCAGAACTCAGAGGAGGAAAATGAGTCCAGGACAGCCAAGGCTACATAAAGAAACCCTGTCTTGAGCCTCTACCCTACCCCCCCAAAAAGAAGTGCATCAGGCCAGGTGTGGGGCACATATATTCTTAGCATTAGAGAGGCAGAGACAGGGAGATGAAGAGTTCAAGGCCACTGTGGGCTACATCGGGAAACCCTGTCTCCAAACTAAAACGATGGCTGGTGTATGGAAATGAACAATCAATATAAACTAGCTCTTAAAAAGAGGTGGAGCTGTGTGTCGGTGATAGATCTCTAGCCTATCCTGTTGAGGAGCCTGGGTTCAATCCCCAGCACGGCAAAAACAGGGGTGTCAAGACCACTTGCACAGAATAAAATATGCACACTTCCTAGAAATCCCACACACCCTACCAATTCTAAGCCACTTTTGTTGGCGTCGTCTGAGCTACTCTCCAATCCATGCTCACAGACCAACCAGGCTTTGCCAGACAAAGCTGATGGCACCATTTCCCTGGTGAGCTCAGTGCAAATCTCTCACCCTCACATGAACCACGTGCAATAAGTGGAGATGCCTGGTGGCTCTCCCACTTGCCAATGCTGTAAGCTCTTTGATGACTCCAAGTAACAGGGGACACCTGCCATAGCACGAGCGCGAAGGTCAGAGAGCAGCCTTCAGGAGTTGGTTCTCCCCTTCCACCACATGAACCTCAGCGACTGAACTCAGGTCATCAGGGTTGGTAGCAAGCTCCTTTACTCACTGAGCCATTTTGCTGGCCCTATGATCATTTTTTTTTATTTAATTCCTTCCTTTCTTCTTTCTTTTCCTTCTCTTTCTTCTTCTTCTTCTTCTTCTTCTTCTTCTTCTTCTTCTTCTTCTTCTTCTTCTTCCTCCTCCTCCTCTTTTTCTTCCTCCTCCTCCTTCTTCCTCTTCCTCTTCTTCAGTTTTTCGAGACAGGACTTCTCTTGTAGTCCTGGCTGTCCTGGACTCGTTTTGTAGACCAGGCTGGCCTCAAACTCACAGAGATCCACCTGTCTCTGCCTCTTGAGTGCTGGGATTAAAGGTGTGCGCCACCATGCCTGGCTCTAATTCTTTCTTCTTAGAACACCATGGCCTCAAGTTACTGGAGGCACTAGTCTTTTTAGATTTAGGCAGGAAGAGATCTTTCCACTTGCAGGAATTCCTGCTTTGTCCTCCTCCTATGGGCGCCCAAAAGAACTGGTTCATTTGTTTCCTCTCTTATTACACTGTCCTGTCAAGCTTGGGCCTCCTTTTCCCACTGTGTCTTCAGAACCATCGAATGCCCAGCATAGAGGCACTTGACACAGTCCTTATCCAATTAATACTTATTAAGTGTCCTGTCCCATGCTTTTAAAAATCACTCCGTGGGTTGGAGCAGCCACTCTTCACTTCCATTTAATGTCTATGAAGTCACAATGGATGGAAATGTTTTCTAGAATTCCTTTCCCAAATATGTCTCTAGCTACCTTATTGCTGCAGCTCAGAGGGGTGGGTGGCGGGCGGCAAATAACGATTTTTTTTTTTTTTTTTTTTTTTTTTTTTTTTTTTTTTTGGTTTTTCGAGATAGGGTTTCTCTGTGTAGCCTTGGCCATCATGGACTCGCTTTGTAGACCAGGCTGGCCTCGAACTCACAGCGATCCGCCTGCCTCTGCCTCCCGAGTGCTGGGATTAAAGGCGTGCGCCACCACGCCCGGCAACGATTTTGACTGTGTGTGTGTGTGTGTGTGTGTGTGTGTAGAGGAAGCAGAAACGGCTGGTCCCTTTATGCTTCTAACTTACAGTAGCCTCTTCAGGGTTTTATTATATGCAGGTCACTGGTCCCAGGAAAAGGTCTTCCTGTTCATGTTCCCTCACCTGATTCTCTATTCCCTGTTAAGAAGAACTTTTTACTATATAAGCACCACTGTCATTTCCTGCTGCAGGACAGGCTACAGTGAGTGTCCCTCCCACAGAAGAGCCGCATGCTTGGTCCCCCATCCTGAGGAGATACCATCCACTTCTGGTTCCTCCTGGGTGAGGACAAATGCATGTGCTTCATGCTGTGGGGGTTGCAGCGTACTGATGCTCTCGGTCCGTGTCTTCCCCAGTAAAGGCAAGGCTTGGACAGGAAGAGTCAGCGTGCTACCCGGGGTCCCACAAAATGGATCAGGCTTCTGGACTCGCTCGCAGGAACTGCATGAATCCAAAAGAGCTCGCCGGTAGTGGTGGCACACGCCGGTAGGATTTGCTGAAGGAGGCAGAGGCAGGAGGATCACGAGTTCGAGGCCAGCCTGGGCTACACAGTTTTTTGCCGGGCGTGGTGGCGCACGCCTTTAATCCCAGCACTCGGGAGGCAGAGGCAGGTGGATCGCTGTGAGTTCGAGGCCAGCCTGGTCTACAAAGCGAGTCCAGGACAGTCAAGGCTACACAGAGAAACCCTGTCTCGAAAAACAAAACAAAACAAAACAAACAAACAAACAAAAAAAAAAAAAAAAAAAAAGAGCTCCAGCTGTTATCCCCTGTCTCCTACGCGAGTGTTCCAAAACATCTATAGATGAGATTAGTATTAATAACATTACCAGTTAAACCACAACAAAAAATAAGTATTGTGTTACCAACTCATAGAATGCTGGAAAGTGTAACACTTAGCCGGGGCTGGACCATTCAAGCCAGTTCCGGCACTTGTCAGCCTTATGCACTCCTTGGATCTATGGGTTCAATGCTTGACGCTTGTCTTCCCCTCACCTTCTTCAGGGTGTTCCTTTAAAGCAACCAGCCTCACAGCTTCCCTCTCCAGTCCTTGGAAATCACCTATGGCTTGGCACTTGGCACTTGGCACTGGCAGCCTTGACTGTGCTCCAGATCCAGTGGAAGACACAGACAGAAAATCAGTCTTCTATCTTTGTGTCCTTTCACACCCTGGACCAAAATAACCTTGGCAAGAATGTACCAGATAGCTTCGGTGACCTACAGTGTGAGGAGATGGCAGGACAACTCCAATCCCAGGTCCCCAGAGAAGAGCTTTGGAGTCAGATAGACCTGAATTGAACCTTGTTTCCCCACTCCCTCAACTCTGTGGCCTTGGATAGCCCATCTGTAGTCCTGTGCCTCAGTTTACTCTTCTGTTAAATGAGAATGAGGGTGCTCCCAAACCTCTGGGAGGTGACTGTGAAGGCAAAATGAGATACAAGATGCAAACCACAGGCAAGAAGTGTGGTTACAGTTACCCATACTCTACCAGACTAAGAATATTACGTAGAAAGCCTCAGAAACACACACATAGTAAGTTTGGAATTGTGCGCCCTTCTGGGTGCCGTGAGTCTATTTTTTGCCATCCTACTCTGTCCTGCCTGGGACACGAACCGGGACCGGTGTATCCGTACGGCATGTGCTACCCACCTGTGAGAGACGCTATGGCTCTCACTTTACAGCTCAGCTGTGATAGACCACAGCTTATTGTCAGGTGACTTACCTAACAGTAGCCCCCAAACACAAAAATTGTGATTTTGTGATGCAAACATGCTAAAGAAAGGTCAGGGATTGGCTTCTTTAAATGTTATCTTACAACATTGCAGAAAAGGTGAGATAGTATTTCAGTATATAACAATTCTATTTTATGATTACTTAATCGTTCCTGTGCCTGACGTATAAATCTGAATATGAGATGTTAAGATATAGCCCACAGAGTCGGGTCCTACACATACTTTGCAACATTTGGAATGCGTTCCCGTCCTACCCCCAACAACAGGGGCACACCGTACTTGCCAACTCACACAACCCACTGGGGCAAGCACGCCACCATGCTTTGGGGTAGGCGGAAAGCTGGAGCACAGAAGGTCAGGAAAGGACCTGCACTGCATAGACGGTAGAATGGGCTCAGACCATGTCTGCAATCCAGAGGGCTGCAAAGAAGGCCTCTTCTTCCCAGCCTTGGCTCCCTGACCAGACTCTCTCACCTTGCAGATAAATGTGATAAATGATGAATTCACAAAGTCTTCTGACACCAGCTGTCCCTGTGAGAACTTCTCTATCCTCCCCATGGCCACCAGCTTACAGAGCTTCTCTTCAGACCAAGATTGGAACAGATCCATGCTCCTGTAGGAGATGGAAGGGAGCCTATTAGAACTTTCCAGAAAGGGGCCTTGTTCTTTGACTCTTAAGAAAAGAGTGGAAGATTTCACCATGCCTCACCCAGTCCCCTCACCCAGTCTGTGGTTAAGGTTCCTGCGTTTCCTCAAGGCTCTCCTCCTCAGGGCTCTCCCCTCAAGGGCCCCTATCTGTTGCTGCTCAGACAACTCTGGAGTTAGGCAGTACCTGGCTCCCCTAACCCTAACCCTCCATCCAGAAATCTTCTTCCAAACTCTGTTTCTGGTACACCCTGCAACTCTGGCTCATTGAGCTTGTCCCATCCCAAGGAGCAGCTCCCTACTTACTGCTCAGGCAGAGCACGCTGGCTCCTGGGCTCCCAACCAAGGAGTCCTGTCCTACCTTAGGTCTCGGAGCTTATACAAACCTCCAGCTGCCTTTGGCCCATGAGCTTCAAACACTTAGTAGCTCTGAGCCTGAGGAGAGGCCAGATGTCTGGAGTTTTCTGAAGTTACATAAAGGCCCACTCAGAAGAGCATCTTGCCGAGCGTGGTGGTGCACGCCTTTAATCCCAGCACTCGGGAGGCAGAAGCAGGTGGATCTACAAAGCAAGTCCAGGACAAGCAAGGCTACACAGAGAAACCCTGTCTAGGAAAAACAAAAACAAAAACAAAAACAAATAACCAAAAAACAAAAAACAAAACAAAACAAAACAAAAGAACACCTTTTCCCCTGACCCCCCAAGGACCAGAGTCATGAACTGCCTCTCTCTGGTTGGTGGCTCCATAGGGCTGCTAATGATGATGGCTTTCCCTCAGTTCTAACATGTTATGGGTTCAAAACTCAACTGACTCAGGCTGACTGAGAAGGTTAATTCAAGTTGATTCAGGCATCAAACACACTGAGTTCATTTCTGAACAAGACATGGGAACAGGGTCCATGCCCTGACCTCAGAGGGGTGTCTAAAAGGGAGGAAGGGGGGAGCAGGCCCAGAAAAACACCTACTGTGTGCCATGCACCAGGCCCTGCCCTCTGTCATTTCATTCCCATCCTTATAGCCTGAGAAGAGAGCTCTCACTATTCCTGTCATGAAGCACGAGACTACACCCAAGAGTTGACGCCCTATGCCAGGTTACCTCACAGCAGTCCACTTGCCTCTGCCTCCTGAGTGCTGGGATTAAAGGTGTGCGCCACCACCGCCTGGCTGGTTGGTTTTTTTGAGACAAGGCTTTCTCTGTGTAACAGCTCTAGCTGTCTTGGAACTCATTCTGTAGACCAGGCTGACCTCGAACTCACAGAGCACCTCCTGCCTCTGCCTCCCAAATGCTGGGATTAAAAATGTGAGCCACCATGCTAGGCTTGGTTAGGGTTTTTAAGAAACACAGGGTACAATGAAATAGTAGATGGGGCACCTTGTCTACTCTGGGGTGATGACTGATAGGGGTACATTAAGTGAAATAGAATGTTGAGACTTTGGTTTGGTTTGGGTTTTTCAAGGCATGGATTTCTTTGGCTGTCCTGGAACTCACTCTGTAGACCAAGCTGGCCTTGAACTCACAGAGATCTGCCTGCCTCTGCCTCCTGAGTGCTGGGATTACAGATGTGTGCCGCCACCACCAGTACCTTGTTATTTTTTAAATTAGACATAGTGTGCCATCATCCTGAGCCCTGGTACTCTCATCCACTCACTGAGGAAAAGAAAAGAAACTGCCTCACAGGGTGACTAGTAGACTAGGTAGTCTCAGTCTAATGCTCAGTCTAAATCAGCTGTCTCACTTTGTACTGCTGCACAAGGAAGGGATATTGGAGCTGAGAGATGAAGGCAGCACTTGGAGCTTGGCTGCAGGGAGGAGTTAGGTAAGGGTGTTTCAGAGCACCCAAGGCCAACAGCAACCACCAGCATGTTTCCAATGAGGGCAAAGCCAAGTACAGAGAAGAGGAAAAGATAATTGAATGAGGCGGAGTTACCTAAAGAAATTGTACCGATAACGAGTTTCCTTCTGAACTTCTTCATCCAGTTTATTTGCAAGGAAGTCTTCCCGGTCGACGACCAGGAACTCTGTTTCTTCCATGCAGACCACTGTGGCCCTCCTGACTTCAGTACTCAAAAGGCCCATTTCCTGGTGGGGAAAACTGAGGTAAGGGCAAGTGTGATGCCACACTCAGCCCTGCACCCATCTTCCCTGTGTCTGGCCCTCTTGGCTCCCCTCCATAATCCCATTCTGCGTCCCCCGCCCCCCCTTCACCCTTTATCGGTTGTTTGTGGGAAAGAGACAATAGGCCTGAACAGGCTAGAAGGGAGGGAACTCCGTGGAATCTATGGCAACCCTGTGTCTATGAGGAGTGAAACGGTGAACACACTCGCGTGTCAGGGGAAAGGTCTGCGTGCTCCCACTCGGGGCCCACATGCGCCAGTGACCTGCACAGAGGTACGCAGGCAGGCAGGGCCTGGATAAGAGGTTGGAGCAGGAATCCTGTCATACCCCCACCCCAAGCCTAAGTCCAGAAAGTGGGAAACCAATCTCGCCCCCCGCTTACCCCGAAACAGGCGCCCTTGTGCAGCAGTGTCGGGTGAGGGTCCAGGAAAGCACTGCTCCCATCCTCATCCTCAGTCACAGCCACCGTGCCCAGGTAGATGAAATAAAAGCTATTGCCCTTCTGCCCCTTCTTGACGATCACACGCCTGCGGCCAAACCTGGGAAAGGGCAAGGGGCATGGCCTCTGGTTAGGAAGTGCTCCAGACCCAGGGCTGCCTGCTCTGGGACATGAAGGAAGGCACAATCTTGGAGTAGAAGAGACTTTGGAATAGCCTGTCCCATCTGTCAGGCCGGACTCTTCAAAGCATACCTAGCCAGTCTCCTGCCTCAGTTCTGCCGAGGCTTCCTGGAGGCAAGCCTCTGCCTAGATTTGGCTCACTGCTGTGAGTGCTCAGCCGACAGCATGTGACATGTAGAGAAACGAACAGCGATAAGCACTGGCTTTCGAGTCACACCGAGCAAGCGAGCGAGTGAGCGAGTCCTGGTCCTGCACTTGGCTGAGTGACTCTCTTTGGAGCTCAGTTTCTCTCGTCTGTGAACTACAAGGTGACAGGGCTGGGATGAAGCAGATAAAGAGGCTGCTGCAAGCACTGGATGCTAAACCTGACAACCGGAGTTCCTTATCACAGACCCACGTGGTACAAGGAGAGAACTCACTCCCTCAAGTTGTCCCGTGACCTCCCAAGTTAAAGAGGGTGGGGCATCATTTCTGTAGTAGCTCTGTATCCCACTCAGGGCACAGGCACCCAAGCCTAGTACTAATAGGATTTATTAGCAGTTTTCTTTTCTTTCTTTTTTTTTTTTTGGGGGGGGGGGCATGGGTTTCAAGACAGGGTTTCTCTGTGTAGCCTTGGCTGTCCTAGACTCATCCTGTAGACCACGCTGGATTTGAACTCACAGTGATCTGCCTGCCTCTGCCTCCCGAATGCTGGGATTAAGGCGTGAGCCACCATTAACAGTTCTTAAACCTAGACCCCAATGGAAGGAATTAAAGAAGGAAGAAGGGGCAGGAGGAGACAGAAAGAAAAATTCCAAGGCTGACCAGAGTCAGACTGGAGGTGGCCATTAGGAGCTATGGCAACCACTTAGCAGTCTGGGGAGGGAGAGTGGGCCTAGGGGTACTGGCCTGACATGTCAGCTGAAAGGCTAAGGCAAGAAGATCCCCAGTTCAAAGCTAGCCTGGGCTTCAGAGTGAATGAGGCCCCCCAGGACAACCTAGTAAGAGCCTGTCTCAAAACAAGAGAGAGAGAGAGAAAAGGTTGGAGGGTGTTCTTCTGAGAGAGTGAGAGTAGTGAGAATGAGAGAGAGAGAGAGAGAAAGAGAGAGAGAGAGAGAGAGAGAGAGAGAGAGAGAGAGAGCCCATGAGTGTGAGGCCCATGTTCAATCCCCAGTACTAAGACAGACACAGGACAGACATGACCCTGCTGACACTGATCCCCTAAATCTAGCTGAGATAGACTTTTTAGATAAGCTCCAAGGCCTTCCCTGGGGCTGGGTTTTCTTTATAACTGAAGACTTACAGCTAAAATGCGAATTCCTGGTATCTTGGTACCGGGGATGACTGACAGTTGGTGGGGGTGGGGCTTAATGAGCATCACTCTGCTTTATCTCCCCCAAATCTCTCTATCCTTAATACAATCAACATTATCATTATACCACTAATGAGAATTCCAAGGTTCAAAATGTCCATCAGCTTGCTCTGAGGCACACTGGGACACATCTGCTTGCTCCATAGTTTTCTTTTTTCCTCCCTGACACCACTCTGCCAGCTTGCTTTTCTTATTTTCCCCTTCCTTCCTTCCTTCCTTCCTTCCTTCCTTCCCTCCTTCCTTCCTTCCTTCCCTCCCTCCCTCCTTCCTTCCTTTCCTCCATCTCCCTGCCTCTCTCATTCTTGTTCTTTTGAGATAGAATCTTTACAAAAAACAACAAACTGCTCTTCTCCCCTGGACTTGAACAAAGCAAATAGTTCTCTCTGCCTGAAATGGCATGGTCTACACATCCACTGTAAATCCACCTACTCTTTAAATTCATTTTATTTTTTGGTTTTTTGAGACAGGGTTTCTCCGTGTAGCCTTGGCTGTCCTGGACTTGCTTGTAGACCAGGCTGGCCTTGAACTCACAGCGATCTGCCTGCCTCTGTCTCTCAAGTGCTGGGATTAAAGGCATGCACCACCATGCCCGGCAATTAAATTGATTTTATAATCGCCACATTAATGTGTGTCTGTGTGGAGGCCAGAGGACAATTCTTAAGAGTTGCCCCTCCCCCCACCTCAGCATAAGGGTCCAAGGGCTTAAACTCAGGCAGTCAGGCTTGGAGGTGAGTACTTAACTCATTAAGCCATCTAACACTTTTTTTTCTGTAAGACTCACGACCACACCATCTTGCCCAAGGAATACCCTGCCCTTGTTGTAAAGGATCATGTCAAAAGGAGCCTAGACCTACAGTGTACATGTGGCCCCTGTGAGAGTCACCAAACCTAGAGCCTGGATTTTCAAAATGGGTCTAAGCTCTGTCTGCTAGGATGCACCCCCCCCCCCACCACCCCTCTCCCCAGAAGCCACCGAGATAGCTTCTTGAGCCATAGTTCCATATGGCCTGCCTGACTTCTCCACTATAAGACGTTACATGATAGGGTGTGTAATGAGCCCTTTAAGAGACTGGTAAAAACTAATGTTTCAAACACACAAGATAAAACCTAGCAAAATCAGGCTGGAGAGATGGCTCAGCGGTTAAGAGCACTGTCTGATCTTCCAGAGGTCATGAGTTCAATTCCCAGCAACCACATGCTGGCTGACAACCATCTGTAATGAGATCTGATGCCATCCCTCTTCTGGAGCACAGGTGTACATGCAGATAGGGCACTCATACATTAAAAAAAAATAAAGTTACACAGCAAAATCAATATGGGGGGGGCGGGCAGCTGGCAAGATGGTTCGGTGGGTAAAGGCACCTGCTACCAAGCCTGACAATCCAAGTTCAATATCAGAAATCCCCGTGGAAGAAGAGAACTGACTCCTGCAAGTTGTCCTCTGACTTCCACACATACAAAACAAACACATAAATGTAAATTTAAGCCAGGTGTAGTGGCTCAGGCCTTTAATTCCAGCACTTCTGAGGCAGGGGCAGTGAGTCCATGGCTAGCCTGGTCTGCTGAGTGAGTTTCAGGACAGCCAGGGCTACACAGAGAAACTCTATCTAGAAAACTTAAAAAAAAACAAAACAAAACAAAAAAAAAAACCCAGCTAGGCATGGTGACGCACGCCTTTAAGCCCAGCACTCAGGAGGCAGAGGTAGGTGAATCGCTATGAGTTCGAGGCCAGCCTGGTCTAGAAAGTGAGTCCAAGACAACCAAGGCTACACATTCAAACTTTGTCTCGAAAAACAAAAAACAAACAAACAAAAACAAAACAAAAGAGGCCAGGCTGATGGTAAGCTTAGCAGTAGAGCATATTCTTTTTTTTTTTTTTTTTTTTTTTTTTAGAGCATATTCTTAACATGAATAAGACTCCACATTCTATCTCCAGCACCAAGGATTGGAAAAAAAAGGATTGGACTAAATCAAGGACGCGAAACATCATAATCATAAACTTGTAGCTCCCTGACTGTCACCATGTGATGCGTGGGGCTCTGCCAGCAAGGTCACCACCAGAGGTGGCTCCTTGACCTTGACCCAGACCATCTACCAAAAGCCTCTTTCCTTTATAGCTAGCTCAACTGTAGCATCGGTAGCCACAGAAGACGGACTAAGACACCCAGTGACTAGGATGAGTGTTGTCCCTCGTTGACACTACCTTTTGCACCCGAAAAGTATATGATCTGGACGAGATGGGCTCAGAAGCCCTTGTCAGGTCATTTCAGACTCCATGACTGCAATTCCAGGACTCGAGTGACTAAGCTATGCCGCCACCCTTACCAGGGAGCACTCAGGTGACTAGCCACGTCTTTCCCATCTGTGCTCCTCCTGCCTGGCCCCACCCTAGGGTCTAGGAGCGAGGGGCTGTGGGTCTCACTGACCTTTCAAAGCGCATGACCTTGGCCAGCAGCAGCTGCAGGGCCTCTGCATAGTTCCGGTAGCAGTCTAGAACATGAAGAATGTTGCAGAGAGATTTGACCTCCTGATCCGTCCTCCAGGATGGCTTCTTCTGTGTGATGTAAATGGCCCTCTGAGGGAAGTGACCCTGGGGAGACACAGGGCCAGAGGAGTCCAGCAGGCAACTCTCCAGATTCTCGACACACAAGAGGGGCTAACATGGAACTGAGGGTTGTGTGCCTGCCGTCGGTGTGAGCGCCTTACTCACCCATCCCATCCCATCTTCACCCAGTACAAGAATCATTCCCATTTGGTGGATGAAGAGACTCAGAAAATAGACAGGCCTGCCACCTACCAAGGTAGGGAGGGTATGGGGCTGTCCTTGCTCCAGGACGTCATGGCACCCCAGCACAAGCACACTGCAACTGTGGTAGAGCTGTTCTTGCCTCAGCTAACACACTCTTCTGTGTAGGGACCAATCAAGCCCAACTCCTTAGACTGCCACTATCTATATATAGGCCATGGCAGCCACTGTGGATCCTTCCCTTTGAAGCCCCTGCCTTTTCCCACTCCTATTCACAGAACAGCCCTCAGTTCTAAAAGTCTGCAGTGCTTAGTCAGGTCCCTGGTGAATCAGGGTAAAATTTTGGGAGCCCTTCCACACCTAGCGGCAGGTATTGACACGGAATTCAGACTTCTCTCATGACCCTTTAGGAGTGAGGAGGCATAAGAAATCAGACTGTGTCCCCGAGAGCTAAATAAACAGGACCCACGCCTCCAAAGGGGTAGGGGAGGGGCATGGAGCCAGCACAGGGAGCACTAGTACCGGCTAGGGAGTCCTGTTGTCCTCCTTTCTTCAGAGAAGAGCCCAAAGGCCACTAGAGACCTAGGTCATGTCAGGTCTGAGCCACCAAGAATATGACTGACAGGATCCTTTAACTTTAAAATCGGATATTAAATTTTTATTTAATATTCAGGATTTGGTGGTTAGGCAAGCGGAAGGTAATAATTATGCTTGAGACCTCATCACACAGCCCCAAACCCCACACAGATAGAAAGCCCTTCCCTTGTCTCAGTGGGACGACTGCCGGGAAGAACATGCAACCCAGGGGGCCATGGATGCCTGCATCCCTCAGAGAGCTCAGGGCCAAACCAGAATTCACCAACAGGCCAAGGGGCTCCCCCCACCTGGCTCGGCTCTCCTCTGGCTGGGCCTCGCATCTCTCCTGTTTTGCTTTCTGCACGTTGCCCATAAGTGCAAGCCCACAAACGCTCCCAGATTGGGTCTTCTCAGTTAAACAGTGGTAACAGTTGGCATGCTAGGGACCAGGGACAGGATCGCTGTGGTCAGAACACAGTGGCTACTTCAAAGAGCCACTAGTCCAGCCTGGTCTACATAAGCAAGTCCAGGACAGTCAAGGCTACACAGAGAACCCGTCTCAAAAAACCAAACCAAACCAAAACAAAAAACAAGGAGCCACTAGTGCTGGCAAAACCTGACCTAAAACCAGCGATGTCCGCTGCTTCTTCCAGGCTGAACAGACAGAAGAGCAGACCCACCCCGACCAGGGAAGAGTTGGCACTCCACAAACCTCCTCTGCAGCAAAGTCCTGGGTATCAAACTTGATCCGGCTTTGCTTCTTTTTCTGAAAGAAAGGAGACAGAGAAAGGAGAGTTAGTAAAACTGGCCCCGGAGTTCTGCATTGGAAGCCCTTCTATCTAGCTGCCCCTGGAGTTCTGCATTGAAAGCCCTTCTATCTACTGCCCCTGGAGTTCTGCATCGGAAGCCCTTCTATCTAGCTGCCCCTGGAGTTCTGCATCGGAAGCCCTTCTATCTACCTGCCCCTGGAGTTCTGCATCGGAAGCCCTTCTATCTAGCTGCCCCTGGAGTTCTGCATTGGAAGCCCTTCTATCTAGCTGCCCCTGGAGTTCTGCATTGGAAGTCCTTCTATCTACCCCGGCCGCTGTGCTGGACCAGAAGACGTAGGGAAGTCCCAACCAGCTGGCCTTTTCATTATCTGCTCAAAAATCCCAACACTGCCCTATGCCACCACAAACAAGTGCATGGTAGAGAGAAGGAAAAGGCGGCAGGGAAAAATAAGGATAATGGAGAAAAGAAAGAGGGGCAATTAAAGAGATGGTTTGGCCATTAAAGGCTAGGCTCACAACCAAAATAGGACAACCCTGGTTTCAAGTCTCATACGGGAAGATCTTGCCTAAGGGCTGGCTGGCACAGCCATACCCACTGGAAACGGCAAACGTTGTGACGCCAGCACAGCTGCTCGACCACAGTTCCAGCAGAGCTGAGCCGAATATTGCAACTGCTGTCATTCTGTCTCTCGCTTTTGTGTTTTGGTCACTGTGTGTTGCATTCTTGGGGACTTTCTGCATTATGACTCATTTCATGTCTTTTCCTGAGAAAATTATGTCTGGGTCTTTTTTAGGAAAGTTCTAAACAAAGCTTTATCTGGCCCTATTTGGAAGGCTTCCTTGTGCCCTGGAGATTGTTAAACACAGATATGTGCTAATAAGCTGGGAACTCCTAAATGAGCCCATTATTCCATCTTCTTGGGATATCTACCCCAAGCAAACCCAAACAGCGTAACTGGTGCAAGCTACACAGAGACAACGGACAAACTGACCGGCCAGGAGAACAGGTTACAGATTCAAGGCCTCCTTTTATACTGTGCTTAGAGCTCTCTGACTATGTAGTTTAAAGATAGGGGGTTGTCCCAGCAGAGGCAGGTGGATTGCTGTGAGTTTGAGGCCAGCCTGATCTACAAGGAGAGTTCTAGGACAGTGACAGCCAGGGCTGTTACACAGAGAAACTCTGTCTTGAAAAACCAAAATAAATAAATAAATAACTTACCAGGAAACTGGGACAGAGGGGAGGGCATCCTATTGGGACTCTAAATGAGAGACGCATGGGAGAATAGCAAAATAAAAGGATACAGAGGGTCCTAGAAATCTACAAGTAGAACAATATGATAGGCAGATTTGGGCCCAGGGGTCCCGCTCAAACTAAGGCACCAGCCAAGGACAATACAGGAGGTAAACTTTAAACCCCTTCCCAGATCTAGCCAATGGTCAGAATATTCTCCACAGTTGAGTGGAGAGTGTGATATGACTTTCTCACGTACTCTGGTGCCTCACATTTGACCATGTCCCCTGGAGGGGGAGACCTGGTGGCACTCAGAGGAAGGACAGCAGGTAGCCAAGAAGAGACTTGATACCCTATGAGAATATACAGGGGGAGGTAATCCCCCTCAGGAACAGTCATAGAGGAGGGGAATAATGGGAAAATGGGGGGGGGGGGAAGGAATGGGAGGATACAGGGATGGGATAAACATTGAGATGTAACAAGAATAAATTAATTAAAAAAAATAAAATAAATGCATTGGAAACAAACAAAAAAAAAAAAAAAAAAAAAAGAACAAAATAAATAAATAATAAAAAAATAGGGGGTTTTTACAGGGTACTCCCCTGGAGGAACAGAACTCAGTAAATAATAAAATTACTAAAATAAACTTTTTATACTTTATAGCAACGACATAGTAAAAGGAGTTAGGTATCATTATTTGCTATTCATAAAAAGACCAGTTCAGCTGGGCGTGGTGGCACACACCTTTAATCCCAGCACTGGGGAGGCAGAAGCAGGCAGACTGCTGTGAATTTGAGGCCAGTCTGGACTCCAAGGCGAGTCCAGGGCAGCTATGGCTATACCGAGAGACCCTATCTTGGGGAAAAAAAAAAAAAAAAGACCAGTTCAAATATTTTCTGTTTGTCTGAAGTGCTTTCAAACTGCAAATACAGCCATCCTAAAAGCAGGCTGTCGTATAACAAATGGCTTGCTTTGGAGGAGACATTCTTTATATTCTTTAAATTAGGGTTATAGGGCTGATAATAAAAATAAAATCTCTTGTTTACATGTTCTAATTGTGACTGAACTTGTAGCCCTGGACATGTCATGAAAAATCAAACTCATATAATCTGTCCTTGGATAATCATCAGTCTGTGTTTGTTCTGTGAAACCTGTATAAATAAAGAAGTACCTGATTGCTAGTCAGTCAGAGCTGCAAGATTTCTCTGCCCACTGCCTGACTCCCTCCCCCGCCCCCCGTCCCCTCCCCTCACACTCCTTACCCCCTCAGCAGGCTCCCTGTCAATGGGAAGTCGTGCCACCCCACCCCTGCCCCCACCCAACAGTGGCCACATAAAAAGTGGCCAAGCTAGAGCCCAGCCAGGGAGCTGGCAAGAGGTCTCAGAAGTGATGACCCGACCCCATCTCCTTCCAGATCAGGGAAGGACACTTGGGAAGAGAACACATAGGAAGAAGCAATACAGAAGGCAAGCTGCCAAAGCAAGGAGCTTATCTGCAAAGAATGCCTCAGATGTTTACCTGGAGCCCACCTGATCCCTGGCCTGCTGTGAGACGCTGTCCTCCAGCACAACAGCCATTCCTGCCTCCACGAGAGCAGTTGTGGCCACTCACCATCGACCCTCAAGATTGAGCCTGTAGGGGTCCCTCACGGAGAGAGAGAGAGAGCCAAGGAGGATCTTTCGGCCCTCACCTGAGATTTCAGCTACCCCACCTGTACCTCGCTGCCAGCCGAGAGCTTTCTGCTCCACCTACATATGGTCTCCAGGGTACTAGAGCAGAAGGGTGACTCAAGGGGGTTCCATGTAGCCAGACATGCGGGAGGTGTCATCCATGCTGGGGTAGGGCTTGTCCGTGACGTGGCTGCTACATAACCCCCTCACTCGTGCTTCTGTGAGGAAGCCCAATAAACTCAGTGGTTCAACGAGGCTCCCACTGAGCGGACTTGGCACTCTGTTCTGTTGTCGGCGCCCTATCTGGAGCGGGTAGACATTTGTTTGCATTTCTCCAGGAAAAGTTTACACAACGCTGCCTTCACCTCAGCCCCTTTTCATCTCTCAGTTCCAGTGGTGCTCCTCAGGGGAGCTCACAAAGGAAGAGAGGTGATTAGTAATACAAGTCACACCCTCCATGGAAACCGAGTCTCGGGGGGGGGGGGGGGGGGGACACTCTTCTCCCGGCCCTGAGCTCCAGCCACATGACCTTCTTCTTCCTTACTGGAAGCCACTCTGATTGGGCACTGTGGTTTGAGCTCACACTGCCCTGATGGCATCTCTCACTCTCGGCCATGTTTCAGCCCCACTTTTTCCTGTTGCCACCCTGAAAAGTAGTTCATCCTTCTTTGAAAGCCAAAGCAAGACCCGTGGGTTACAGTTGAATCCTATCTCTCCCTCATCTCAGGGTCCAGTTGAAGACAGGTTGGGTTTGACCAGCACTGCCGGAGAATAAATGCTTTGGAATGTCTCCGGGAGAGGTGTGCCCTGCCTCTCCTGCCAGCCCATTGGTTCAACCTCCCGCTAAAGCTTAACTTACTGATTACTGTCCCCCCCCAAAAGGTCAGAAGTCCACCTTCCTGTCCCCCTGATGTGCCTCTGCCCTTTAGAAATTGTTCTGGGGAATTTCCAGGAATAAGATGTTAGATGAAAAAGCACAGGGTGGGCTCTAATCACTCATGGCCCTAGAGGAAGATGGGCGTGGCTGGTCCACACGCTGGGCTGGGGAAATACTGAACCTGGCGTGGGGCTGAGACACACTGAGTACCAATGCAGATATCTTTGGGGAACCGAAACCAACTTACAGATTGGTGACTGCAGTAGCTGGAATGAGAACGGCCCCATAGACTCGTATATTTGGACATATGGCCCCCAATAGGTGCAAGTGTTTGGGAAGGATTAGAAGATGTGGCCTTGTTGGAAGAGGTGTGTCCCTGGGAGGGGGCTTTGAGATTTCAAAAAGCCCGGAGGTTTCCAGGGCTCTGTCTCTACAGCCTACTTGTGGATCACATATGAGCTCTCAGCTGCTGCTCCAGCACCATGCCTGCCTGCTGCCATGCTCCCTGC
This sequence comes from Acomys russatus, assembly GCF_903995435.1. Classification (NCBI taxonomy): domain Eukaryota; kingdom Metazoa; phylum Chordata; class Mammalia; order Rodentia; family Muridae; genus Acomys; species Acomys russatus. The sequence continues at coordinate 5,731,385 of NC_067140.1, read as the reverse complement.
CATGATGGCCATGTAGTCAAACCTAAGCCTCAGCTTCTTCTGTAAATTGCCTTGTATCTTATCACAGCGATACAAACAAGGCAACCACTATTTCTATGACAAAAAGGGCTCCTGATTTACTGTTGATATAGTTTAAGCTATGACCTTCTTTGTCTGGAAAATGGGTTCATCAGAGTGACCAGGGCCCTGAAAATGGCCCCTTTCCTGTTAGCGAAGACAGGAAAGAAAACAAGGCATGCCCACAGCTTAAAACACTCAGGAAAATCCTGGTTCTGTGGTGTCCCCGATTCCTCCGTGCTCTTGTGACTACAGTTGGAAAGCTTACCATGCCTCCCTCACCCCTACCCCTAGTGTTTCATCCCACCTGAAGCGACATGTGTGAGCAGAACACAACTGGCCTCTACTCCCTTGAGGAGGAGGAGCAGCAAACTGCGGAAGAAGAATCTGGGCAGGAGCTCTCCTTTTCTCCACCACTCTCTGTTCTGCCCTAAACCCAAAGCAGCGGGCCCTGCTACTGTCCTACCCCAGAGGCCTGCCTTTGCCAGCGCTGCTATGGAAGGCGACAAAAGGCTACCTCAGGGTTCAGTCTTGGGCAGCCCACTTGCTTGATGATGCCATCTCTACCCAAGGCAAGGCTGGGAAGAACAGAGGCTATGATTGGATTCCACACATCTGCTTTCCCTTGTCTTCTCCCACAGCTGGCTTTGAGCGAGGGCTGGGAGATGTGGTGCACCCAGTACATCCCGGCAGCCCGGCTTAAGTGGGCCACTCACATCCCAGAAGGAGAAGATGGGATGCCTCTTGTTAATAGGCTCGATGATCTGATACTCCCGGAATCCCTTGAGGCCTTGGCGGAACATCTTACACACTCGAATCATCCGGATGATGTCCAGGGTGATTTGGTACAGCCCCTGCGGCAACAGTAAACCAGGTCAGTGGAAGCCTCTCACCCGGGACACAGTGAGGTGGGATTGTAGTGATGTGTGGGAGCAGTGGTGACACAGGCGGAAGGTATGCTTTGGGAGGATTGGTTGGGGTGCAAAGGTTTGGGGTGCTGGGTTTTAGAGTGTGAAAGGTTGACCCTAGGGCCTTAACCATGCTAGACATGAGCTCTACCACTTACCCACAATTCCACTCTAGCAGGAAATTTGAAAACCAGTTGAAATTGTGTTGGCAGCCTTAAACTGGCCCAAGTTGCGGGTAGACGCCGCTTAGGGCATTCTCCCCACCGGGAGCCAACTGTTAAACATCTGCCAGCACACTAACTGAATATACAGAAAATATAATTGCAAATACAGAACACAAGTAAATCTGTATGTGTGTGTGTGTGCATGTGTGTGTGTGTGTGTTTGTGTTTGTGTGGTGGGACAGAGGTGAGTTAGTTGGATCTGAAGGAAAAATAATTTTAAAAAAGCCGAGCGTGGTGGCACATGCCTTTAATCCCAGCACTTGGGAGGCAGAGGCAGGCGGATTGCTGTGAGTTCGAGGCCAGCCTGATCCACAAAGCGAGTCCAGGACAGCCAAGGCTACACAGAGAAACCCTGTCTCAAAAAACAAAAAAAAAAAAAAAACCAAAAAAAAAAAAAAAAAAAAAATCCAATACTGCTAGTTTAGTTTTGAACTTGGAGCAAAAATTCACAAGGGAAGAAATGGGTCTAGAAGCAGAGGTGGAGAAGACAATGAATTCTCCAGAGCCTTGCAAAAGGAAAGCCAGCCTTCCTGCTTTGTTTGTTTGTTGGTGTGGTGCTTATCTGCCTGTTTACTTACTGATTAAATTTACAGCCTTGCATATGCAAGGCATTGACCTATATTCCCAACTTCTGACACCATGATTTGAGCCCAAGACCACTTCTACTATACTGAAGGCTAACACTTCTGCATTATTTTAAGCCATTACATTGTAGTGATTTGGGGCCATCAACATAGCTGGCTCAGTGAGTAAAGGCACTTGATGACAAACCCAAAGACTTGAATTTGACATCTGGGACCTAAGGACGAGAGGAGAGAACCAACTCACATAATTGTCCTCTGTGATCCTCAAGGGCGACAAGGCATGTGCGCGTGCACACACACACACACACACACACACACACACACACACACGTACATGCACACACTCACTCTCACACACACACAGGAGCATAGACACACAAATACATAAATATACAATTTATAAGTAAAAGCAACTTAAAATTAAATTGTGGGGGGTGTGCTATACCAACAGTAAAAGGTAGTATCTAATCTAAGATGAGCCGCCTGTTATTTCCCTGGGAATGTGCAATTGGACTAAGGACAAATAGGCCATCCATCCCAAACTGAATTGTGGGAGTCGGGCAAACATCTTCTACTAGGCCAGCAAATATGTAGGATGGAGGGCAGGGGGGCAGTCCAGAACACAGAACAATCTGAAAGTCACTCTTGTCTTCCAAAATCCAGTCTCCTGTGGGAAACAATAGGGATATTTGAGATTCTAAAATTTATAACAAAAATTCGAGAGGCATTTATTGAGCCTTTACATCCATGGCGGCAAACTACAAAGGGCCTGGAGAGACATTCAGAGGGTAAATACTTACTACACAAGCATGAGGCTCAGTCTCCAAGCAGACAAATAAAAAAGCTGGTATGACATGCTGGTAATACCAGTGCTGAGGAGGAGTGGGTAGGCAGATCCTGGGCTTCACTGGCCAGCCAACATGGCATGCCAACATGGCCAAGCCAGTGAGAGACTCCACAAAAAAATAAAATAAAAAACAAAAACAAAACCCCAAAGTAGAAGTGCTTTAGGAACAATACTTTAGGCTGACCTCCGACCTCTGCATAAACACACACACAAGTGCACCCACTCCAATACACATTTTTTAAAAAAAGAATGCATTTCATACCACGTGCTGTGGTGCATACCTTTAATCCCAGCACTCAGGAGGCAAATGCAGGCAATCTCTGTGAGTTCGAGGCCAGCTTGGTCTACAAAGTGAGTCCAGGACAGCCAAGGCTACACAGAGAAACCCTGTCTCAAATAACAAATGAATGAATGAATGAATGAATGAATGAACAGCACTTGCTGCTTTTGCAGAGGACCTGGGTTTGGTTCCCAGCATCCACAGGGTGGGTCCTCACCTATAACTTTAGTTCCTGGGATCCCACGCCCTCTTGTGGCCTCTGTGTGTTTCTACACATACTGGTACATATATACTAATACAGGCTTACACATATACCCAAAAATACAAGAGCCCTTATGGTAAAAAAAAAAAAAAAAAAGGAATAAACATTACAAAAATAAGAAAAAAGCAGAAGGAGGCAAGAAACAAGAAAAATAAATGTCAGGTGAGAGATACAAAATAGGAAAGTGGAGCTGGAGAGATGGCTTAGTGGTTAAGAGCACTGACTGCTCTTCCAGAGGTCCTGAGTTCAATTCCCAGCAACCACATGGTGGCTCACACCATCTATAATGAGATCTAGCGCCCTCTTCTGGTGGTAGCATACATGAAGGCAGAACACTGCATATGTAATAACTAAATCTTTAAGACTAAAAAAAAAAAAAAAAAAATCTTTAAAAAAAAAAAAAAAACCAAGCTGGGCATGGTGGCGCACGTCTTTAATCCCAGCACTCAGGAGGCAGAGGCAGGTGGATCGCTGTGAGTTCAAGGCCAGCCTGGTCTATAAAAGCGAGTCTAGGACAGCCAAGGCTACACAGAGAAACCCTGTCTCGGGGGGAGGGGGGGAATTGGAGAGAGAGAAAAGAAATAATAAACATGAAACGTATGCAAATCATAAACAACAAAAAACTCAAAATGCTTGGAACATTTTAAAATATCAAAGACCAAAGTGAAGACACAGTAGTACATCCATGAGGTAAGTGGAGGAGACAGGATTAAAATAGCCTTGCTGCCAACAAAAGATAGGCCTTCAAAAAACATGCAAAGGAGCTAGAAATGTGTCAGAGAGCTTGACAGGAGCCTGGGATGTTGCATGCTTGTAGACAGCCTTTCCTCAAACATACAAGGTTCTGGGTCCCACTCCCAGATCTGCAAAAGAAAAACCAGGGAAGGCAGCCAAGAGATACTGTTGCCAGGAGCGTGGGAGTGGAGACAGAGGAAGGAGATGTAAGGATATGGATCCTTTGATTTTTTTTTTTTACTTTATTTACTTTTATTTTATTTATTTATTATTATTATTATTATTATTTTGTGGTATTTGGGATGAAGCCAAGTGCTCATTAAGGGAGTCAGTCAGCCAAGTGCTTGCCCACAACCACAGAGCCTTGAGCTTGATCCGCCCACAGAAGAAGCCAGCCGTGACACATGACAGCAGCTACAGCAGTCCCAGGCAGAGATGGGTGGATCGTTGAGGTTTGCTGGTCAATCAGCCGAGCCTAGCCACATAGTGAGCTCCAGGCCAGTGAGAGACCCTGTCTCAAGAAACAAGAGAGTGAGCTCAGTGATTAAGAGCACTGACTGCTCTTTCAGAGAACCTGGGTTTGCTTCCTGTAAAGCACCCACACGCTGGCTGACAACTATAAATCCAGCTCCAGGAGATCTTATGGCCTTCTCTGGCCTCTGCATAATACATAGAAACACATTCAGACAAAACACCCCTATGCATAAAATAAAAAATAAATCTTAAAAACAAGAACAAGATGGATGGCTCCTGAGGAATGACACTCAACTTTAATCTTGGGTATCCATACACATGCACACGCATATACACACACACACACACACATACACACACACATACACACACACATACACACATACACACTCACACATACACACACATACACACACACACACACACAGAGGGGTGGACAGATGGTTCAGTAGTTAGCTCTTCTCGACCATCTAGGTTCTATACCCAGCACCCACGGTTATAGAGAGAATCTCTCGTGTACTATATAGAAGAATCACCTGCTAATAAAAAGCTGACGGCCTGTTAGCAGAGCAGGAAATAGGAGATGGAAGTTCCGGCACAGAGAGATGAACTCTGGGATAGAGGCAGAGGGCAATTTGCTCCGGACTCTAAGGAAGAAGCTGAGGCAGCCAGGGAACAAGCCAGAGCTTAGGCCCAGGCACTTATTCATAAATAATACAGTCTCAGGGTCATTATTTTGAGAACTGGGGCAGAGGTGGAAGAGCCTGCTGTTACACACATGCTAATTCAGAACCATCTGTAACTCCAGTTCCAAGTGATCTAATGACCTCTTCTGCACTCAGAAGCCAGAGGCAGGAGGGTCGCTGTGAGTCCGAGGCCAGCCTGGTCTACAAAGCGAGTCCGGGACAGCCAAGGCAACACACAGAGAGAAAAACCCTGTCTCAAAAAAAATGAGCAAACAAACAAAAAATCAGGCAGCCTTACAGATGCTCAGTAGTTAAGGACATTCATGAAGCCCTGTCCATCCCAACACCAAATAAACTGGTCACAGCGGAACATGCATGTAATCTAAGTGCTCTGCAAGTGGAGGCAGGAGAAGCAGGAGTCCAGCAGCATCCTTGGCAGACTGAGATATAAGAGACCCCGTCTCAGAAAACAGCATATGCGGAAGCATCGTGGCACAGTGCCTGTAAACCTGGCACTTGGGAAGCAGAGTTCAAGGCCATCCTGGCTGGCATAGTGAGTTCCAGGCTAGCCAGGACCGAAAAAACAACCAGCCAACCTATGTTAATAATACAAGTTAACACATACCCAGAAAAACCAGAAGCCTTGAAAATCTTGAACATTGCTGGTGAAGATGTCAAGAGATGGACCCACTGTGTGAAAACGTTAGGATTGATTCTCACAAAGTTAAATACAGAATCACTAGCTGACCCAGCAGTTCTACCTCTGGGTACATACTTAAATCAACTGAAAATGGACATTCAAACACTAATATCATAGCAATTTTATCCACAATAGCCAAAAGGTAGAAGCAACCAATATGTTCACGACATTGTGAATCAATTATTAAGACAGAACCACTTACTAGTTTTTTCATTTCTTCCCAAGTCTTCACTTTTGTCAGTCTTGTTAGCTTAACCTGCAAAATTCAAGAGAATGGAATATTTGTAAGTATATAGATATATATTTCTAAATACACATATGAATGGGGAGTGTGGCAGTTTGAATAGAATTGTCCCCGTAGACTCATGTGTTTGAATGCTTAGCACTATCAGGAGGTGTGGCCTTGTTGGAGTAGGTGTGGCCTTATTGAAGGAAGTATGTCACTAGAGGGTGGGTTTTGAGGTCTCAGAAACTCAAACCAGTTCACTTCCTGCCGCCTGTGCAGATGTAGACCCTTTGGCGGCGTCTCCAGCACACCTCTACGCTTCCCACCACGACAGTAGTGGGCTAACCCTGGGAAACCGAAAGGCAGCCCCAGTGAAGACTCATCCTGGTCATGCCTCTTGACAGCGATAAAACCCTCAGACAGGGAGTCAGTGTTTAATGGGCAAAGTTTGCTTCGGATTAGAAAAAGAAGGAAGCTTGGGGGATGGATGGACCACAGCCAATGCCCTGTAATGTGAGTGAACTGAATGCCACAGAAGTTTCTGGGTAATACCAGTGCTCAGGGGGTGAGGGCGGTAGGGTCAGGAGTGCAAGGTCATTCTTGACTACAAAACAAGTTTGAGGCTAGCCTGGGAAACTTAGGACTGTTTCTAAAAATAACCATAATCAAAATAGTCAATTAGTACGTGGATACAAGGGAATCTCAAGCTTCTGACCAGCCTAGGCTACAAGGAAGAACCTATCTCAAAAAATAAGCAGTGTAAGCCTGGCCTGGTGGCGCACACCTTTAATCCCAGTACCGGAGAAGCAGAGGCAGGCAGGATCTGTGAGTTCGAGGCCAGCCTAGTCTACAGAGTGAGTTCCAGGACAGCCAGGGCTACACAGAGAAATCCTGTCTCAAAAACCAAAACCAAAACCAAACAAAAGCCAGTGCCAGAAATGGAGACACATGCCTAGAAGCCAGGAGGCTGAGGCACAATGACGGTGAGTTGAAGACCGGCCTGGCAAGTTCGAGACTAGTTTGGGTAAATGGCTCAGGTGGTAATATTTATTTTATGTATTATCTTACTACAGTTAAAAAAAAAAAAACAAAAAAAAAAAACTGCATTAAAGCCAGGCATGGTGGCACACACCTGTAATCCCAGGATTTAGGAGGCAGAGGCAGGCAATTTGCTGTGAGTTTGAGGCCAGCCTAGTCTACGAAGCGAGCCCAGGACAGACAAACAAACAAAACAAAAAAGAAAGAAAGAAATTAAAGGTAAGGCAAGACCACAGCATGAGATACCGGTAGACACCTATTAGCATGACTTGGTTTTTTTAATCCCTGGAGGGCGGTTAAGTCAGAAATCCATCTGCCTCTGTTAGGATTAAAGGTGAGTGCCACCAAGTGGCAGACAAGACCCATTCTATCCTGGGTCCTGAGTCCTGGTCCCACACTGCTTAGAGGGTCTACCCTCTGAACTTTACCGTTCTCATTTAGGAAGCAAAGGAGCTGTCCTGGGTTCTACAAATTAAAACATATTTATAATGTTTATCTTCTGTCAACTTTTTTGTTGCTTTTTCGAGACAGGATTTCTCTGTGTAGCCTTGGCTGTCCTAGACTAACTTTATAGACCAGGCTGGCCTCGAACTCAAAGCGATCGGCCTGCCTCTGTCTCCTGAGTGCTGGAATTAAAGGCGTGTGCCACCACGTTTGGTGTGCTTTCTCATTTCTTTATGGCCAGGAAGCAGAAAAAGAAGAAAACAGGAAGAAGCCCGGGCAATACACAGTGCCCTGGTCCTCTAGGTGGTTTTTAATACGATCAATCAAGTTGACAGTGAAGCTGGGCATGGTGGCGTACACTTTTAATCCCAGCACTCGGGAGGCAGAGGCAGGCAGATTGCTGTGAGTTCAAGGCCGGCCTGGTCTATAAAGTGAGTCCAGGACAGCCAAGGCTACACAGAGAAACCCTGTCTACTGAGGAAGCCCATCCCACCCTGCTGTATCTCTGCTTCCCTGATGTTCTGCCCAAGGACATGAATTTAGGTCCTCTGCTCTTAACTGCTGAGTCCTCTCTCCAGCCCCTCAAGCTAACTTTCCTATCCCGTCCAGAACCACCTGTCCAGGACATGGGCCACCCATAGTGAGCGCGGCCCTTCTGCATAAATGAAAACCACCAGGACAGTCCCTCACAGACATGCCCACTGACCAGCCTGATGAGACACTCAATTGAGGTTTCTTTTTCAGATAACTGTAGGCTATGTTGAGATGATAGTGCTAACAAGGACACTAATCCAAACACAAGAAAAGCTCTGGAAAAGACAGAGAGTTCTGCACAAACTCTCTTTTCAGAGCAGCGAAATGGGATCCCTGCTTGTTTTTCATCAATATTTATGGCAGGGTCACTGAGATTTGGGGCTTGTGTTGAAAACTCAGAAATAAATGATTTAGGGCTGGAGAAATGGCTCAGAGGTTAAGAGCCCTGACTACTTTTCCAGACATCTTGGTTCAATTCCCAGCAATCACATGGTGGCTCACAACCATTTGTAATATGATCTGATGCCCTCTTTTGGCGTGCAGGTGTACATGCAAATAGAGCATCCAAATATATAAACGCCTTTAATCCCAGCTCTCTAGGAGGCAGAAGCAGGTGGATTGCTGTGAGTTCAAGGCCAGCCTGGTCTACAAAGCGAATCCAGGACAGCCAAGGCTACACAGAGAAACCTTGTCTTAAAAACCAAAAAGAAAAGAAAAGAAAAGATAGATAGATGGATAGATAGTTAGATTTGGGGTCAGGTCTGGTGGTGCATTCCTTTAATCCCAGCACTCTGGAGGCAGAGGCAGGTGGATTGCTGTGAGTTTGAGGCCAGCCTGGTCTACAAAGTGAATCCAGGACAGCCAAGGCTAACACAGAGAGACCCTGTCTTGAAAAAAAAGAAAGAAAGAGAGAAAGAAAGATTTAAGATTCCTTCCTAAGAAGGATCTAAATCTAATTATAATCAGAAGGGCTAATACAACAATAACATTCAAATAGCATTCTAAAAATTTCTCTTTTCAGGGAACCACTTACTAGGTGTTTGATAGCTTTCCAACTTTCCACATTTTTGAGCTTCCCACTCTGAAAAATTAAGAAAAATAGGATTATATATATTTGTTTATATATAATATATATATATAATATTTAATCTGGAGCCTCTGGATGGATTCAAGAATACATATAAGTCGGGCATGGTGGCACATGCCTTTAATCCCAGCACTTGGGAGGCAGAGGCAGGTGGATCGCTGTGAATTCGAGGCCAGCCTGGACTATAGAGTAAGTCCAGTACAGCCAAGGATACACAGAGAAACCCTGTCTTGAAAAACCAAAAAAAAAGAATACATATAAATTATCAGAAATTATATGAAGTATATGCACATTTTCTAGGAAGAGACAATTTTCCAGACTCTATGCTGGCTAAATCATAAAAGTTTTTAAAAATGAACTTAATGTTTCTCAATTCAATTTCTAATCCATCTCCTTCCTGACATTCCATGATTCATAGGATCTCTAAGGTCCCTCCTCCCATCTATAGCAGGCTATGATTCCACTATGGATGCAAACAATAGAGTAGAGATTTAAGTCCCATGATTCTCAGACTTCCCTTCCCAAAAGGAAAAAGGTCTAAATTCTAAACATGGAACTTTGTACTCTCTGACTTATTCTTGCCAACTTTTTTTTTTTTTTTTTTTGGTTTTTCGAGACAGGGTTTCTCTGTGTAGCCTTGGCCATCCTGGACTCACTTTGTAGACCAGGCTGGCCTTGAACTCACAGCGATCCGCCTGCCTCTGCCTCCCGAGTGCTGGGATTAAAGGCGTGACTTTGCCCAGGCAATGCCTTCAACGTTTTATTATATCTTTAGCCTTTGATAATTCCTCTTTTTTCCATTTAGTAATTTACTCTCTTTACAGCCTGATCCCAGCCCCCGCGCTTGTTCCTCCCAGTCCCGCCCTCACATCCCCTCCCCCCAGTCTTTGATAATTTCACACATGTATACACTGTACGTTGATGACATCACCTTATTCCTGCCAGTAACTTCTTCCAGATCCACCTCCAACTTTGTCTTTCTTTTTTTTTTTTTTTTTTTTTGGTTTTTTGAGACAGGGTTTCTCTGTGTAGCCTTGGCCATCCTGGACTCACTTTGTAGACCAGGCTGGCCTCGAACTCACAGGGATCCGCCTGCCTCTGCCTCCCTAGTGCTGGGATTAAAGGCATGCGCCACCACGCCCGGCTAACTTTGTCTTTCTTTAAAATGTGTGTGTGTGTGTGTGTGTGTGTGTGTGTGTGTGTGTGTGTGTGTGTGCGCGCTCATTTGTTTGCGGACATTGAGTACGAATGCTGGCAGCAGCCAAAGAAATTGGATACCTTAGAACTGAAATTACAGGTGGTCATGAGCTACCCTACATGGGTGCTGAAAACTGAAAGCAGTATGCATTCTTTTTGCAGGGTGAGGTGGAGACAGGGTTTCACCATATAGCTCTGGGTGGTCTAGAACTTGCTATGTAGAGCAGGCTAGTCTCAAACCCACAGAGATCTACCTGCTTCTCTCAAGTCCTGGAATAAAGGACTGTGCCACTAAACCAGTCACAGGATGCACTCTTTTTTGTTTGTTTGTTTGTTTGTTTGTTTACTTGAGATTCTCGGTGTAGCCCTTGCTGTCCTGGAACTTGCTCTGTAGACCAGGCTAACCTTGAACTCACAGAGATCCACCTGCCTCTGCCTCCCGAGTGCTGGGATTAAAGGCATGCGCTACCACACCCTCCTTAGCCAGCCATCTCTCTGGCCCCAGGAAACTTGGTTTTCTTCCCCAATGAGCCCACCCAAGGCTCTCCCCCTTCCTTGTGGCACCACGTTGGGCCGCTTTGGTACTGACCACGGCCTGTTAGTTACCACAGGGAATGGTGGCTGTTTACACAGAGTACTCTCAGTGAGCCAGGCAGAATAAAATCTGAAATCACTAGGTCTAGCAAACTCAAGACTCCTATTTTTCTACTTCTGAAGAGAGAAGGGGAAAACAAGTTAAGCCAATCTATTTCAGAGACTAGGGAGTGGTGGACACGAGAGGCCAGGTGGGACAGAGACTCTTGCATGAGGGAGTAATAGCTAATCCACTGGGGACTGACAAGGACGCAGATTTTGAGTGGCCAGCAAGAAAAAGCCTCTAGCCCAGATTGGCATATGAAGTCTTCCAAGTCAGCAGCAACAGCAGCAGCAACAACAACAGAAAACAAAAACAAAAACAAAAACAAAAAACCCCCCCAAACACTGAAGAGTCCCTTGAGGTGACTTTCAAGGTCATCTTTCGTACCTTTAAGGGAGACATCTCCAAGGGGGCAAAATTACCATAAGGAATTCTTTCTGATGGTTGTTACTTGGCTGTTACACAAATCCTGCACAGTACTCAAAGGCACAGCAAGAATGACCCAAAACCTATCATAGGGGGCCTAAACTGACTGGTGGTGTGTCATTTTGACACTGGAGTCTTCAGGGAGGAAGTAGCTTCCATTGAGGAAGTGCCTCCATGAGATCCAGCTTTAAGGTATTTTCTCAACTAGTGATCAACAGAGGAGGGCCCAAGCCATGGTGGGTGTGACCTCCCTGTGCTGGTGGTCCTGGGCTCTATAAGAAAGCAGGCTGGGACCAGAGGGATAGTTCAGAGGTTAAGAGCACTGTTCTTCCAAAGGTCCTGAGTTCAATTCCCAGGAACCACATGGTGGCTCACAACCATCTATAATGAGATCTGGTGCCCTCTTCTGGTGTGCATGTGTACATGCAAGCAGAACACTGTATAAATAAATAAATCTTAAAAAAAAATAAAGAAAAAGAAAAAGCAAGCAAGCAAGCAGGCTGAGCAGGCCATGGGGAACAAGCCAGTAAGCAGCACCCCTCCATGGCCTCTACAGCAGCTCATGCCTCTAGGTTCCTGCCCTGTTTTTGTTCCTGCCCTGTTTTTGTTCCTGCCCTGACTTCCTTTGGTAATGAACAGCAATGTGGAAGTGTAAGCTGAATAAACCCTTTCCTCCCTAACTTGCTTTTTGATCATGGTGTTTTGTCGCAGCTATGGAAACCTAACTAAGACAGGATTTCTGTCCCTCTCTGGGGTTCAATTTCCTTTCTAGAAAATGAAGATACAAAACTTATTTGTAGCCGGGCGTGGTGGTGCGCACACCTTTAATTCCAGCACTCAGTAGGCAGAGGTAAGTGGATCTCCGTGAGTTCGAGGTCAGCCTGGACTAGAGTGCGTTCCAGACCAGCCAGGGCTACACAGAGAAACCCTGTTTCAAAAGAACAAAACAAAAACCAAAAAAACCCTGTTATTTGTGAGTAACCTGTCAAAGAGAATAAATTTACCATCTGCCAGAGGCTCAGAGATTATACTTTTTGTTTTTCAGGGGTTCTCTGTGTAACCTTGGCTGTCCTGCAATCACTCTGTAGATAAGCTGGCCTCAAACTCACAGAGATCTGCCTGCCTCTGCCTCCCAAGTGCTGGGATTAAAGGTGTGTACCACAACCGACAAGCAGGGAGATCACACTCTTGCTGACATGACCTCTGAATTTTCACAGAAATTTCCATAAAATTACTTCTGTTACATCTCAAACCCTGGGACAAGTGGCTGAGATACCTATTTAACAAATCACAGTGAACCTGGCCACCAGGTTCTCCCAGCATCCCTCAGTCCGCTTCCTGTTACAGGGTCCTCCCGGCTTGCACACCCTACCAGGTTTTATGTTTAATAATTAAGATAATGTTGGATAGAAGGTACCAGGCAGTAGATATTGTTATACAGAGTTTATTAAATGAGCATGGGCGGAGAGGGAAAAGGGGGAAGAGGTACTCCAGAGAGAAAGAGAAAGTAAGGGGGGGGGTAGGGTAGAGAGTAGAGAGGGTAGAGAGTTTGAGAGCAAGCCACGTGGAAGTTTGTCCTTTTATATGGCCCTGGGCAGGGCCACGCCCCCGTGGCAGGTAGGCAGTGGCATCACAGGCAGGCAGACTGAAGCAGAATCCTAACAGTCCTACCTTTTCCTATACTTAAAAAACGAGAAATGTTGGATTGTTTTTATATAAGGCAAGTTAAAGTTTATAAATGTAGGTAATGGAGAAAAAGAGATAGAAAAAAAGCAATAGCAACAAAATGTCCAAATTATATAGTGAAGGGTAAGGAAAAGTTCTGCCCTGAAAGTTTAAGGTGGAGGGCAGGCTATGTCAGCCATGTCCTGCAGCAGACAGGGACTGAGGGGTGCTGGGAGAACCTGGGGCTGTTTGTCCTGGGCCTGGAGCACACCATTTCAGGCTTTTGTAAATGGATAAGGGGTGAAATTAATTATCTTAACTACTTCCTGCTGACAGTAGGGCGGCAATAGGGGGTTTTAAAGGCTGAAATGTTGGCCAGGTTCTGGAAGAACAGGCTGTTGCATTTGTTGTCCAGGGTCTGAGAACACCTGCAGCTGGGAAGGGCAATGCAGTTTCCTCTAGGAGGAACAATGCAGGTCCAGCTGGCACTTGTGGGTAGCTGCTTTGATGATGTCTCAGGTATAGGAAGTCTGGCAGGATACTGGAATACAAAGTTAGCAGGGTATGGAGAAAATTCCCTTTAGGTGTGCATTTGAAACTCTTGGAAGAGCAAAGAGAAAAGGCTTGAGACAATTCTGACAATTTGTGAAAATTATGGGAGAGCAAAGAAAAGGTCTGGATATTGGGAGCTTCTTTACAGGCCACCAATTTTATATTTAAGAACTAAGATATTGATAGATAGAAGGTACCAGGCAACAGATGTTATATGGAGTTTATTAAATGAGCACCGGGGGGGGGGGGGGGGGGGGGGAAGAGGTACCCCAGAAAGAGAAAGAGGGAGGGGGTAGAGAGAGGGTAGAATACTAACACCGGGTACCCTGAACTTCACAACCCACTGTCTGGGCTCCCCTCCCCACCAGAGGCTCTTCCCAATATAATCCAGCCATTTTGGTTACCTGCCTCTTTTATACGTTTTGGGTTTCCTGGCTGCTGCATGCGGCTTCCCTCTCTCTTTCCCTCCTCTCTTCACATGGCTCAGGGTCCCCTCTAGACTCTCCCAGATGTCTCTTTTTGTTGTTGATGTTGTTTTCTTTCTTTCTTTCTTTCTTTTTTTTTAAAGATGTATTTATTTATTATTAATATAGAAGGGGCACCAGATCTCATAAAAGATGGTTATGAGCTATCATGTGTTGCTGGGAATTGAACTCAGGACCTCAAGACAGGGTTTGTCTGTGTAGCCTTGGCTGTCCTGCAGTTGCTTTGTAGACCAGGCTGGCCTTGAACTCACAGAGATCCACCTGCTTCTGCCTCCCGATTAAAAGCAAGCGCCACCCCGCCAGGCCCTCTGAAAACCCTTTTTAAAGCCTCGTCTTTCCCAGAGCTTTATTTACTCCTGACAACAGTAAGTACTATTTACAATTGGGGGTGGTAAAGCAAAGAAGCCCTGTAGAGAAAATGCTAGCAGATGGCCTGACTCCAACACTCTAGACAGTGGCAGTTCAACAAACCATTCTACAAATTGTACGTGTAATTGAAAATTTCATAGCAGCTGTATTTTAAAAGTAAAAAGACACAGGTAAAATTCAATAATATAGTTTATTTGACCGCATATATACAAAAGAACATAACAAACACTAATGTGCAGTAAATATAAAAATCTTTTTTCTTTTCCTACACATACTCGCGTGCACTCTACATTATGCTACGTCTCAATTCTCAGATTTCTTTTATTGTTGCTGTTGTTTGTTTTTCAAGACAGGGTTTCTCTGTGTAACAGCTCTGGCTGTCCTGGAACTCACTCTTTAGTCCATGCTGGCCTCGAAATCAGAGAGCCACCTACTTCTGCCTCCCAAGTCCTGGGATTAAAGGCTGCAGCCGCCTCAGCCACCACCACCCGGCCCAGGTATTTACATTTCAAAGGTTCAGTAAACACATGTAGCTAATGGCCACCATATGGGACACCCTTAATTACAGTCCACTTATTAATCTTAAAGTAAAAAGGCTGTACCCACAGAGCCACCTTCTTTTGGTTTTCGAGGGCAAGCAAAAATAATGACAAAGAACCCTTGCGCTTTTTTTTTTTTTTTTTGGTACCACAAACGTCTTAAGAACCTTGCTCAGCCGAGGTTTGTGAGGGGGGGGGGGGGCAGAGCACGCCTTTACTTTAATCCCAGCACTTGGGAGGCAAAGGCAGGAGGATCGCTGTTAGTTCAAGGCCAGCCTGGTCTACAAAGTGAGTCCAGGACAGTCAAGGCTACACGGAGAAACCCTGTCTCGAAAAACAAAACAGGACAAAATCTTGCCCCAATATTGTGTTATCCTCAAAATAAAGCAATAAGGCGAATTCTATTGCACATAAGCAGGCGCCTGTATGTGTACTTAGAATCTCGGCTCACCCTGTAGGCCAAGGCTGATCTCTAGATCTAGGATAGCAGGCTTTAGGGGGTCTTTCTTTCTTTCTTTTTAAAAAAATTATTTCTATTTCTTTATTTACTATGTACATAGTGTTCTGCTTGCATGTTCACCTGCACACCAGAAGAGGGCACCAGATCTCACTCTAGAAGGTTGTGAGCCACCATGTGGCTGCTGGGAATTAAACTCAGAACCTTTGGAAAAGCGGACAGTGCTCTTAACCTCCGGGCCATCTCTCAAGCCGGGAGAGGTCTTTCTTAAAGCAGTCGGAGCCCCCGCCCCGCTGTCCCAACCGCGTCATCCGACAAGCCCCTGGCCAGCCATCACTCTGTTTACACGGGCCTGTGGGCACTACCCCCTGGGAGAGAGAGGGGCAGCATCTGCCCCAGCAGGCGCAGGTCACCTTCGCTTGGGGCGCCGCCTCACTCTCCGTAACCTCCTTGGCTTCCTCCTCTTCCTCCGTCTCTTCCGACTCCAGTTTGGAACCCGAATCCGATTCCGTCTCTCTGGGCGTCTCCATCTTTTCCGCCTCTCGCTTCTGCAGCACCTCCTCGTACACGCTACTCAAACTCTGCAAAGAGATGAGGTCTGAAGACCAATGGCGCCTCCCGACGTCAAACCTCACGTGACTGGTGGAGGGCGTGGCTTCCGGGCTCTCCAGGCTCGACCCGCTCTCGGGGAGGTCCTCGTAGTCGTCCATTTCCGGCCGCCGCGGAGCTCCACCGGTGGAGGTAAGCTAGACTCGCCCGCGCCCTCCCGCCGAGCCCTCGTCCGTCCCGGGCCGCGCGCGCTCTGCTCTTCAGCCCGGTCTCTCCCCGCCCCCTCCCCCGCGCAGACGCAGAGCCATCCGGTTGTTACGGGACAAAGGGTGACGCGCTGAGCCGTAGTCATGGCGTCGCCTGAGCTCAGCCTGGCCGCCCGCAGCCCCGCGGCTCCGCCCGAGACGCAGGAAGGAGCGGGCGACTGTGCGGACCCGCAGCCGCACTCCGTGAGCTCCTCGGCCCCGGAGCTCCCCCGTGCCCCCGCAGCTCTGGACGCCGGCCCGCAGGCTGATGCCGGCCCGCGGCCCGGCCCTTCCCGGCCCGGCCCCGAGACCTTTCGCCAGCGCTTCCGGCAGTTCCGTTACCAGGACGCGGCGGGTCCCCGAGAAGCCTTCCGGCAGCTGCGGGAGCTGTCCCGCCAGTGGCTGCGGCCCGACATCCGCACTAAGGAGCAGATCGTGGAGATGTTGGTTCAGGAGCAGCTGCAGGCCATCCTGCCCGAGGCGGCCCGGGCTCGGCGGCTGCGGCGCCGCGCGGACGTGCGCATCACTGGCTGAGCGGCGGAGCCCGGGGCTCCCTGGACTGATACCCAACCCCGAGTTAATGAAAAGTTGAATTTGGACAGCTCCTGTGTCTGGTGTGTCTTTCGTTCCTCCTCTGTTTGTCCGGCTTATTTTCCGTACTTGTTTCCCACCTTTCCTGGGATTCTGGGAGCCTGTTAGAGAGTAAGGGCTTTCATTTGCTGTTCCCGGACCAGTGGGATGCTCGGGGCTGTGCCTTAGGCGTGAAATTTCTCTTCTCACCTTGTTGCCTAGATCTAAGCAGCATCGGCAGTTTTTTCCCCCCCTGAACCTGAGTTTTGCAAAAGGCCAAGTTGACGACTACAGTCCTCTAGTGCTACATTTTACCCTTTGCCTCATACTGTCTAGTACCGGAGCAAATTGAGCAGTAAAGTAACTAGCTTTATTAAATGCTTATTTCAGCCGGGTGTGGTGAAGCACACCTTCAACCCCACCACGTGGGAGGCAGAGGCAGGAGCATCTCTGTGAGTTCAAGGTCAGTCTGGTCTATAAAGCGAGTTTAGGACAGCCGGGGCTGTTACACAGAGAAACCCGGTCTCAGAAAACTTAAAAAACAAAAAATACCTCATTTAGTAGTTGTGCACTCAGAAGGCTGAGGCAGGAGGATCTCTGAGTTTGAGGGTTTGAACCTCCCCCCCCCCCAAATCAAGCAACATAACTGATGTTAGCAAGAAAATCTCTACATGAACGCTTTCGCTTCACTTTGGTGGCTTAAGAATCAGTAATTGGAATCAAAACACTGAATATACAGTGTCCAGTGACTTGACAAGTCTCCCGGCTTCAACTGTGGCTCGGTCCACCGGCGTTCCGCGTTTATGGTGATCATTGAGAAATGTTTTGCCTAAAATTCAATATAGGGTTTGTGACCATTTAAGGTTAAAAACATACTGGTGGCAGAGAACCTCTGCCTATTCCTCTCCTTTGTTATGTTAGCTTACTCAACATTCCTGGGCATGCCCAGGGGTCTCTGGTTTTAGCCCCT
This sequence comes from Acomys russatus, assembly GCF_903995435.1. NCBI lineage: Eukaryota > Metazoa > Chordata > Mammalia > Rodentia > Muridae > Acomys > Acomys russatus. The sequence goes on along the minus strand of NC_067140.1, from coordinate 5,713,638 downwards.
CACCTCTACCAATGTTGCAAGGAATGCAGAAGGCCAATTTTCCCTTGAGGATTCTGCTGAGGTGGAGGTGTGTGTTGGGGGCTGGGTTGGGTTTGCTGAGCGCGGGTGGGTGAATCTCCGTGTGGGGAAAGCATGGCTACCTCGGCACAGGAGCCAGGCTCGGGTAGAAGCTGGTATAGGCCTTTTGCATTTGATGATTTGAAAGCATTTCGTATGTTTTCATGGAATTTCTTGGTAGAGCTTGTCTCTCTTCCTGTAGGAGACTTTTCAGAGTAGGCATGCTTTAAAAGATAATGATTATATAGTCCACACGATCATCCACCTGGCGGGCTGCTTCCTGAATGCTGAGATTTAAGATGTGCGCCACTACTGCCTGACTATACTACATATTTTAAAAGCAGTGTAAAGCATTTTACTGTTTCTGGGTTATGGTGGTACACTCAGGAAACTAAGACAGGATGACTGCAAGTGTGAGGCCCAACTTTGGGTTGCATGACAAGCTCAAGGCCAGCCTGGACTACATTGCAAGACTGTCTAAAAAACAACCAGGTGTGGTGGCATAGGCCTTTAATACAAGCACTTGAGTCAGAGGCAAGGAATATTTGTGAGCTCTAGGCCAGTCAGGGCCTCCAAACCATTTCTATTTTCTACTTCAGTAATATGTGACTGACACCTAGGAACAAGGACCTGTTTTATTTTTTCCAGATACAGAGGTTTGCATGTTTTGCAAATATTGCTTGAGAGCAACACTCCTTATGTACAGTGCCTTCTGTCTAATAGCAGGTAAACAGATACATATCCACAGTGCAATGTTGGCTCAGCCAGGATCCACCTTGCATACATAAGAATGACTGATAAAACCAGAACTGTCTTGTCAAGGTGACTTCTATAGGTGGATAGTTTTGTTTTTTAACAGACAGAACTTAGGTAGTGCACATCTTCCTAAATGGTATCATCATTGCTTGCAAATAACAGATTCCAGTGCTCCAACTTAGGGGTGAATTCACTTTGACCCAGGAACTGGGAGTGGAGCCCCTCAACATGGCTTTAAGTTAGGGAGGAACTGAGGTTATCAGAACATGGGGAGTTTGCTTTGCTTCCCCCAAAACAAAAGATTAAATCCTTCACAAAAACCTAAATGATCAACCCAGTAACAACCACGACAAAATTCAGATCGTTCTGTTTCTGTTTCCATCTTTGAACAGGACACAAAATTGATTGCCGCCCACGGCACAGCCTCCCCGGGTGGGATGCTCAAGGGTAGGCACAGAAAAGAAGACCTAACTTCAGGGCCTTTATTACATTTGTGTGGGTGTTTGTCACAAGACAACCTGACGGTGTCAATTCTCTCTTCTGTGGGTCCTGGGGATTGAACTCAGGTCAGCAGGCTTGGTGGCAAACACCTCTACCAACGAAGCCATCTTGATGCCCCCAAATCAGAATCTAATATAACAACCATTATGCATCGCACAGATGTAGCTATAGGTAATTCTCTTTTGTGTCTTCCTCTTTCAGACAACCATCATACGAATCTCAGAATGCAGCTATATGATAAATTATCCAGAACACCAAAGTCATGTAGACATGGAGCAGTTCTCCCCATAGCAGGACTATCAGTGTCAACAGTGGGAGGGGGCTGTGCTGGCCTAGTTGTGTGTCACCCACTCCCTAAGCTATGCCAGGCCAGCTAGTGCCCTCCTCAGGTCAGATGGTGAACAAATCACTAGACAGGGCACTCAGTCCCTGAAACTTCTCTGTACACAAACCTGAATTTATGGCCACAGTGACCTGTTGAGCCTGAAGCGTAACCATTCTCAAGGCAGCTAGACTTGCTGCTGTTGCTACTAACATTGGCTCCTTGATGTTTACACAGTAAATATTTGCAGCCTAGAACTTTAGAGATTCCAAAGCTGAATATGAAGCTGTGGGTGTTGATGGATAAATGTACTTTGATGCTTGCCTTTAGTGGTGCAGAAACTGGTAAAAATGAAAGTCCTCAAAGCGCGGGACCTTTGAAACTTTGCCTAGTAAGGTAAAACCAAACAATATAGCAATGACACATGGAACCAGAACCTGCGAAATAACACAAATCTCTCTCCAAAGGTACAAACAAGTTGTACCTGGACCTTAAGCAGCATAATCACCTTCATCTCACAAAGACACAAGGACAGGAAGTTTAAGTGTACCGGCCACTGCTACGCTAGCCTCCAGGGAAGAAAAGAGCGGCACGCAGAAGCTCAAGTTTGTTGATGACAACATAAAATAAGGTAATTCCCATGTTATTTGTAACAAGTCCTTACAGTAAAAGAGTTCAAAAAGTTTGGGAAACTTTTTTCCTTAACTTTAAATAGAACTGGAAAGCTGTTGAAATTAACAAGTGGGTAGAAAATGCTGTCCTTTGGGTTCCAGACCCTGCCTGCTTCCTTCTGGAATATTCCTTACAGGTTCTCATTACACCAAGATTCCAGCTCTTCCTTCAGCAGTTGCGGCCACAGCCACAGCCCAGCCAACTCTGGGGTAGCAACAAAACCTGTCCCCAGCACCGTGAAACCATGCTGAGCAAATGATGCCACGAGGATGCCTTGGGGCTCCTGCTCCTTCCCACACGGCACCGCACAGTGACGTCCCAACGCTCCAGTGAAGCTGAAAGACGAAATGGGTGCCTGCTGCCCACACACCACACCAGGCAGAGAAACCAGAGGGGTTGGCACATGCCTCAACCTGACCAGTCAATTAAACATGCTGCAAGTTGAATTTATAACTCTGCAACTAGATTTGTTTTGTTTTTTTGGCTCTCATTTCACTTCTCATCCGTGGCACGATTCCAAGTGAACATGTGCAAAGACTCAAAAGCTTCGTTCAACGATGTGCACAGAAGGGGATTTCTAAGACTATGTGCTGCCTTCGTGGTTGGCTTCCAGATCGAGTGCCCCCAGCAGCCAAAATGGTCTCTTTGTCCCGATGTCCATCACACTCCTGGCTAAATCCCTGAAGTCAGTCAGTGTCACGTGCATTCAGCATGCTAAGTTTATTTACTTAAATATGCGAAGCTCCCCTGGCAGACATGCCAGGATCGTGCTCCAAATGTCTTAGGTGCCCGATTTCATGTGGAGCAGCAGAGGGCAATCTGCTGCACCTTGCCCAGGTCCGTCAGCAGCTGCTTGATGCAATGCTTGAGCTGTGGAAGCCTGGCCAGCGGCTCTGGGGGCTCCAGTTCCCCAGTGTAGTCCAGCCAGCTCTCCAGCACTGCAGGTAGAAGAGAGAGTGCAGTGAGTCCTCACAACTTGACTTACAATGACGTCAACCTGAGCCATTTCAACCCAGGCTGCCTCGATGCTAGTGCCCCACAAAGCACTGCTCTAATACCAAGGTTTGCATGTGAACTACCCCATAGGCTTATGCTGAATGCTTGGCCACTAGGGGTGTGCCTTTGACAGGTATGCTGAGATCCCATCCTCTCTGAGTCCTGTCTGCCATGTACTCCCAGCACCATGACAAGACCACACAACCATGGAGTGGATATGAGACTAGGAGCACTCAGGCACACTTCCCCTCAGGCTATTTTGTCAGGTATCTGGTTACAGCAGTGACAATATAAATGCGTCACAACTGTGCGGTCCAGTTAGTGACAGAACGATTGATGTCTGTCCTCTCCAATACAATGGCCACCAGCCAGGTGAGACACAGCTGCTGAGCTCTGAGGGGCAGTGCAGCTAAGGAACTCACTTGAACTGAACTCACTTTTAATTATGTTAACTAGCACACAGTGCTATTGTGCCACAGCAGAGACAGAAGGCTCTGAAGACAAAGCTGTCCTATGTTGCCAATAGAGCACATTGGGGTGCCAGAAAATGAAGCATCTACAGAGATGATGAGGAAGTCTAGGGTTTTGTTGTTGTTGTTAAATCACTGTCAATTCTGTTTGCTTCAATATTCCTGATACAATTATCAGCAGCACAAAATATATTTATTTTCTCCCTTTAAAAAGTTAGTGTAAAGCCGGGCATGGCGCACACCTTTAATGCCAGCACTTGGCAGAAGCAGGTGGATCACTGTGAGTTCAAAGCCAGCCTGGTCTACAAAATGAGTCTAGGACAGTGAAGGCTACACAGAAAAACCCTGTCTTGAGCCCCCCCCCCCAAAAAAAGAAGTTAGTGTAAGCCTGGTGTGGTGGGTACAACTTTAATCCCAGAAATCAGGACTCAGAGACAGGTGGGGCCAAGAGTTTGAGACTAGCCTAGCCCACAGACTCTGTCTCAAAAACTAACCTGTCTCCTAAATAAAGGCTTTAAATATCATCCTTGATTTTTAAGCATTCTTAGTACCTCTTCAAGACATGGGAGTAAGTGGGCTCCAACCAGTGGGAAGCCAGAGATTACTACCTCAACCACTATCCACTCAGAGAACTCACTCAACAGGGAGTTGAGTGCTTGTGCTTGAGGGCACCGACAGCTGGATGTCAGTGGATCTGTCCCTCCACCTTCATCTTCCAACAGGACAGCCTCATTTCCCGACACCCTGTTGATGAGAGTTCAAGTACTCTCATCGTCCCCTCTCCAACAGAAATAGCATCAATTAAAAAAAAAAAAAATCTTAAAAACAAAAACAAGATCCTTCTATGTAGCTCAGGTTAGCCTTGAGCTCAGTCCAGCATCAGCCTTTTGGGTGCTAGGATTATAGGCAAGAGAACCACAAGCTTGGCTGCGTTGTGTTAGAACTCTCTTTCCCAGTATGGCTGCAACTACACAAGTGTGTTGGCCACACCTCATGACTGAAGCTTCTATAACAAGGCATTTTTCTTGCAGTAATTTTATATGTGAGGTTTACAGCCTCAGTTTCAGGCTTCATAGCTCCACTGTAATTCATGGAATCCTCAAACATGGTTATTTACAAATTGGGTCTATTAAAAACTTATTACATTTTCTTGTGGGACTCTGTCTTTCCTTCCCACAGGTAGATTTCAGGGCTGGGGCTGTTGGGCTTTTACTTGCTAGGCATTTCTTTAGGCCTAGTGGCACCTTTATAATTAAAACAAATAACCAGTAATAATAAGTAAACAATCATGAAAGTTTCTTTTTTCTTTAATTCAAAATTAAAAACTAAACTGGGTGTGGTGGCGCACACTTTTAATCCCAGCACTCGGGAGGCAGAGGCAGGTGGATCGCTGTGAGTTCGAGGCCAGCCTGGTCTACAAATTGAGTCCAGGACAGCCAAGGCTACACAGAGAAACCCTGTCTTGAAAAACCAAAAAATAAAAAAATAAAAACTAGAAGTGATAGCTCAGCCAGTAAAATACTTGCCCTGTCAGGACCTGAATTTGAGCCCCAGAATTCACATTTTTTTTCATTTTGTAGCCTCCGGAGTGCTAGGACTAATGGCATGTGCCACCACGCCTGGCTAGAATTCACATTTTTAAAAAAGGGCTGGGGATGGTCACCTTTAATCCCAGCCCTCTGGAGGCAGTTTGGTCTACATAGTGAGTTCCAGATTAGCTAGAACTACATAGTGAGATCCTAGCTCAGAAACAAACACAAAACAAAACAAAACCCAAAACACACACAAAAAAATTTAAGCACAAGTTAATTCCCTAGGGTGGGAAGATGGCTCAGTGGATAATGTAGTTGTCACACAAGCTTACAGAGTGTAGAATCTACATAAAGAATATACGTAAAGCCAGATGTGGCAACACGAACTGATAATTCAAAAAAACCTACAGAGAAAGGAAAGGAAGACAGGAGATGCCCTGGAAGCTCGCAGGTCAGCCAGGCTGGCTTATGTAGTGCTGAACAAAAGACCCTGCCACTCAGCCGGGAGAACGAGGGCTAGCAACCAAGGACTAACACCATGACCTCCACATCTACGCTGTGGCACAAAGTGTGCTCACACATCAACATGCACCCTGAAAAGGATCTTTTTAAAGATTTTTTTTTTTTTAATGTGCATTGGTTTTGCCTGCATGTGTGCTTGGGGATGCCACCTCCTCTGGAACTGGAGTATCAACCATGCTGTCATGTGGGTGCTGGGAATGGGTCTTCTAGACCACAGTGCTCCTACCACTGAGCCATTGCTTCAAACCCCTGCAAACAAAACAAAACAACCCTAGCCGGGCGTGGTGGCGCACGCCTTTAATCCCAGCACTCGGGAGGCAGAGGCAGGCGGATCGCTGTGAGTTCGAGGCCAGCCTGGTCTACAAAGGGAGTCCAGGATGGCCAAGGCTACACAGAGAAACCCTGCCTCGAAAAAACCAAAAAAAAAAAAAAACAAAACAACCCTGAGTTCCCCTCAGAACTTAATAAAAATATGCTCCAATTATTTCCAACAAACCGGCTCCACTCAGTCTCCTGTGGCTATGCCTTTCTTTATTTTGGTGGTGCTGAGCCTGAACACAGCTCCCTCGAGCTAAGCACACTACCATTAAGCTCCTCTTAACTCTGCAGAGTCACCACTGCAGAAGGACCTGACAAGTGAAGCAAGAGCCCTGAGAGCGCCACACTTTGGTTTTTTGCTTTTGTTTTTGTTTTGTTTTTCAAGACAGGGTTTCTCTGTGTAGCCTTGGCTGTCCTGGACTCGCTTTGTAGACCAGGCTGGCCTCGAACGCACAGTGATCCACCTGCCTCTGCCTCCTGAGTGCTGGGATTAAAGGCGTGTGCCACCACCGCCCAGCAGCACCAGACTTTGTAAAAGTGCCTAATAAATATTAAAAGTTAGGCTTGTCTTCACTGAGGGGACAACTAGGCAAGATGAGGCTGTCCCTGGACAGGCAGGCTGTGGCCTGCAGAGGGCAGCAGAGGCGAAGTGCAACGCCAGGAACCTACCATCCAGCTCCTTCTCAATGGAGTCCATCCGATGCGTCACTTCGTCCTGAAGAGACTCCACGTGCGTCAGCAGATTAAACTGCCACTGGTGCTGCGAGCTCACCAGCCCTTCTCCACCTCTGTCCAGCAGCTTCCGAGCAGGGGCTTCTTCCGGCAGGACCTTCTTGGACATGTATTCCTTCACCTGGGCATGCAATGATGTGTACATCACTAAGCAGAAAGAGCCCATTCCTTCTCCAACTGCCCAGCATTTAGATCTCTCTGAAAAAAGCAGTTACCGTCCCCATCTTCCTGCTGCCACGTGGGGCCTGATGGGACCCACGGGCTCAGAAGGCCCTGCAGGTGTGCCCTCTAGCTAGCCCGCCCTGAAGCAGGCCTCTCAGAACCGCAGGGCTGCCTAAAAGAAGGTCAGCTGATCACAGTGCTCTTTCATGAGTCCCGCCTTTCTCTTGGTGAACATGTGGCCTTCAAGAGTGAGTTCCTATCGACAACATGGATGTCCTTTTCTGAAGTGCCAGTCGGCAAACTAGGGGGTTGCCCAGATGAGAATAAGATTCTCAGATTTTACACTGTTTCCTTTATAAACGTATCTAGTCCACAGGACTGATAGCCTTTTACTATACAGTCTGGGATCTCAAATTTGGGATGATAACAATTCAAAGTAACATTTAGGACTTTCTGGACACAAAGCAATATCCGAAAACTTCCATGGGTCTGATGAGGAAAGCCAGAACCAAAGTGGCTGAGCCTGGGCTTGGAAAGACCTGCCGCAACTAGGCTACCTTACCATCCTGGCTAGCCTTGCTTAGACACTGGCAGGATATAGGCTGAAGGTGCAGTCCACAGCCTGGACGCAGAGCTGGGATATCCTCTTGGCAATACGCAGTGGTGTGCCTATGCTGTTGAGGCTAGCTCCCAGGCCCAGGGCTGGGAAGGAAGGATGAGCAGGACAGAGAGCTGCTCCACCCGGCAGACAGGCAGTGGCGTGACACAGGGACTCACAGCAGAGTGATGTAAAACTAGCAAGGACTCAGTAACAAATGAAAGGCTGGCTTTTGGGGAAAATGCTCAAAGTAGCAAGTACTTAAATGAAATTAACCTGTCTTATGAAAGAGCTAAGAAAAACACCATACAGTTTTGTTGAAAACATTATGTCTAACAATATACCGGACTATGTTCATACTAATAATTAGCACCTAAGAGCAATTGTACATGATAATAAAGAAAAAACAATTTTCAGCCAGGTGGTGGTGGTGCATGCCTTTAATCCCAGCACTCGGGAGGCAGAGGCCGGCGGATCTCTGTGAGTTTGAGGCCAGCCTGGTCTACAAAGTGAATCCAGGACAGTCAAGGCTACACAGAGAAACCCTGTCTCAGAAAAAAAAATTTTTTTTCCTTAGTACTATGTCTTCCAAGTTTCAATAATCAGCTTCTCTACTGAATACCTCCTCTCTCTGTTCCTGACCAATCCCCTCAAACTGTGTTATTTTGTGGGATTTCCTAGTACTGATGACCTTTGGCTAAAGTGGGTCCCCCTGACTTTGTAACCATCTTAAGAGGGGGAGAAAACAAACAAACAAACAAAACAAAACAAAAAAACCTCTGATGAGCAAATTTAAATACTTTTATTAAAAAGTGTCTTCAAAGGCTGGGTGAAGTGGCACACGCCTGTAATCCCAGCACTCGGGAGGCAGAGGCAGGTAGATCTCTGTGAGTTTGAGGTCAGCCTGGTCTACAAATCGAGTCCAGGATGGCCAAGGCTACACAGAGGAACCTGTCTCAACCCAACCCACGCCCCCAAAAGAAGTATATTCTAGCCCAGGAGGAGGACTTATGAGCAATCGGCCACTAAGTGAAGAGTAAGTATAGGCACGTCACCTACCTTTGGAGAGCTGGGTTTGGAGTCGGTGTCCCCTCTGCTCCTGTCTTGGTCAAGGGGCCAGCCTAGGCGAGGGGAGAGGGGATCGTCACCATTCTCACAGAGAGGGCTGACTGTGTCATCAAGGGCCGAGCCCCTCGTCTCCACCACCAGCTTCTGTTCCACAGCGGGGTAATAGGCGCGAGGCTTCTGGTAGCAGTGCTCGCTGGTGATATAGGACTCTTCCACAGACCGTGACAGGGGCAACGGCTTCTCTACCGCCCCATTCAAAGTTCTATAGCTCGGGGACTCATCCTTGCTCCTGGCGTCTGTGATGTGGATGTGTCTGGAATGCAATCTCCCCTCCCCTGAGTGCTGTTTCCAGGGCTGGCACCACAGCTGCAGATCAGGGTGCTCCCTGCTTCTGTGAGGAAGGCAAATGGAGAAAGTTTTTAGGGTAGCTGGCACACTGCAAAGCTCCTTGACTTATAAACCTTTCCTCTGAGGGAGAGCAGCCTCTACCTGGGGTATCCACTCACATACCACACTGGAGTTTAACCATGGAGGACACTTCCCTGGGCACCCACTGCAGGCACAGCGGTGGGACTGGCCTTGGCTTCTGAGCATCAGCAGCTAGCTCACTCAGGCTCCTCCTGGCCTCCTCCTTGGGAGCTTGTGCCATGGTCTGACAGCTACCAGCTTTGACTTTAAGAGTCAGAGAACACATCTGAATGGAAGTACTCTATTGGTGTGAAGGTATTCTTCAAATGTGGCTGATGCAGGCAGAGGAGATGGCTCTGCTGGTGAGATGATGGCTCATCAGGAAAAGATGCTTGGGGCCGAGCCTGATAACCTGAGATTGATACCCTGAACTACATGGTAGGAGAGAACCAACTACCAAAAATGGTTCTAACCTGCACACATATACCATAGCACACACACACATAAGTAAAATGCAGTGAAAACAAATGTGGCTTTCCTAAAAATAACCTAAACTCAATCAACTACCACAGTAACCCTGACATGCATTCAGTTACCAAAATGCAATGGTGCTGATGGATCTGATGTGGGAGGCCCATGTGCGAGTGCGCCCACAACACTGTAAAGAACACCACAGCCCCGCGGAAGCGTTCTTCTGGTCTTCTAACCCAAGGGTCATTATGCTCATTTGTTGGGTCATGAGCAATTGTGAAAGGCAGAAAAGAGCAGAGGACAAAAACATCACAGTATATTGTTCTCAGTGGAACAAGTACATTGAAGTTGTGTGTATTTGTTAGTGATGTTGTCTGACGTGTGTGTCTGTACACACGTGTTAGGAATTGAGTCCAGGGCTTTGAGAACACTAAGCACTGTACTTACCTTCTCAGCCCTCAACTCTGTGTGTGTGTGTATGTGTATTTTTTTTTAAGCCTATCATTATTTTTAAGATTTATTTTATTTTAGGTTTTTTTTTTAAGACAGGGTTTCTCTGTGTAGCTTTGGCTGTCCTGGACTCGCTTTACAAAGGACCAGGCTGGCTTCAAACTCACAGAGATCTGCCTGCCTTTACCTCCCCAAGTGCTGGGATGACAGGAGTGCACCACCTTGCCCAGCTCTTACTTTATCTTTTTAATTATATGCCTGTGCTCAGGGTGTGTATGTGGATGTGTTGAGTATAAAAGCTTAGGAGGTCAGAGGAGGGCCTGGAGCTGTGGGCCACTAGCACTTCTGAGCTGTACAAAATGCGTGCTGGGAACCACACTTGGGTCCTCTGCAGGAGCTGTACGTACTCAGAGCCATCTCTCCAGCTCCCTCCAGCATAGTTTTATATTAAAACTTATTTTTTAAATTACATTTATTTTGTTAGAGGCCATTGCCCAAGGCATATGTGTAGAGATCAAAGAACAACCTGTAGGGTCAATCCTTTCCTTCTAACAGATTGATCCAGGGATTAAAGTCAGATCCCTAGTGTTGGCTGCAAGTGCCTGTATCCACTGAGCCATCCCACTGCCTGCCTTTAACTACGCAGAAATTCTCTTAGAACTTGTGATCACTAGAAGGAAGAAAGAGAAAGAAGACAGACTGAGAGAAAGGGACGATAGTAAATGGTGGCTTGACACTATCCTCCAGAGCCTACCAAAAGCCACCAAAAGCCAGACATCCAGCTTCTTAAGGCCTAGTACTCTTCTGTATGAGCAAAAACTCTTGGACAGAAGTTGTTAACAATGGCTTTTTAGTAGACCTTTGAAAAACTTTATTTTTAATTGTGCGTGCACATGCTTGCACTTGCATGTGCAGGCAGATGCTCTCAGAGGCCACAGAGGGCACTGGATTTCTTAGAGTTAGGGTTACAGGTGATTGTAAGCGTTGGCCAACATGGGCACTGGGAACTGAACTCAGGTCCTCTGGAAAAGCAGCAGGGACTCTTAGCTGCGGAGCCATCTCTCCCGTGCCTCTGGCAGCAGATTTAAAGCTTCTCTGCCTATGAATCATGAGTGTTTTAGGGTGAAAGGATAAACAAAGTGTGATGTGCATATAATATACATTTTTGCCTTAAGAAGAAAAGAAATTAGCTGGGTGGAGGTGGCACACTTTTTTAATCCCAGCACTCGGGAGGCATAGGCAGGTGGATCTCAAAGTTCGAGGCCAGTGTGGTCTACAGAGCTAGTCCCAGGATAGCCAGGACTACATAGAGGAACCCTGTCTTGAAAAAACAAAACAGAACAAAACCAAAAAAGGGGAAAGAAATTCTGATATACTGCATGGTTTCTCCTGTGAGATATCTAAAGAAGTTGAAGTCATAGGGACAGGAAGCAGAATGGTGCTGCTGGGGCTAAAGGAAGGGAGACCTGGAGATTGCTTAATGCATGGAGAAATCAGCCGTGCAAGATGAAGAGAGTGCTGGAGACTGGCTGCATGTCAATGTAATGACTTTCTAGGCACAAAGATGCACAGAAAAACGGCTAAGAAGTAAAACAGGCAGGGGTTCCCGACTGTACCCCAACTACTCTGGAGGCCAAAGCAAGAACACTTCTTGAACTCAAAATCAGCCTGGGCAAAAAGAAATTAAAAGAGCCGGGTGGCCCATGCCTTTAATCCTGGCACAGAGGCAAAAGGCAGGAGGCTCTCTGTGAGTTCAAGGCCAGCCCAGTCTATGTATCTAGTTCTAGGACAGCCAGGATTAAATAGACTCTGTCACAAAAGAAATTTATAATGATAATAATAATAAAATAAAAAGAAAGGTTCAGGTGGTAAATTTGGCATTATGAATATTTAACCCTCAAAACTGTCCATCCAAAGACAACACAAAGCAAGCTGCAAATGTGTACATCATAGCACAATGGCTAACAACCAGAAACCCATTTCTCAAAGTTTGAGACATGGTGGAAGGACAGAACCAACTCCTGCAAGTTGTCCTCTGACCTCCACACACGTGCCATTTGTGTGCACACACATACACACTTGTAATAAACTGGGGAAGTGGGGGGAGACAGACAAACTAAATGCACACTCCATGTGCTGGTTACAGTGCTGTGTGCATGGGTATATGCACTTACTCAATTAAATAAGGTCTTAAAATAAGTGAACATAATTACATGTAAAATAGTCCTCAATAAAGTCAATTCTTCTACAAAGAAATGCTTATCACATAACTTTTTTCGGGGTGGGGTAAGGCAAGGGTACTGATAATCAGAGACACACCCATGCTAGGAAAACACTCTACCTCTGAGCCACATGTTCAGCACAGCAACAGAATTTTTGGTCCAGGCCTCAGAGTTGCCAGGCTTTGCAGCCTTGCAGCTTCTCCAGAGCCCCCAGCTTCAGGTGCCACACTTACTGCAAGATGCTCATCTTGAGCTGCAGGCCGTGAAGAACCTCAATCACTCTCTGCACGTCCCCGAGGAGCTGGTGCGTGGCCACAATCTTCTTAGCATTCTGATGGGAGTAGTTCTGTTCTAGAAATGCCAGGCCATGCATGTGTCCCCGGCTCAACCACTCCTTGTCGTACCAGTACTTGAAGCCAGGCCTCTGACCTAAAGTGGGGACATTAAACGGTCACACTTGGCCTGCGGGAACCCAGGCTGTGGACCCCGGGCTGCCCCATTGTTGATCCAGGCACCCAGGTTTCCAGAAGGGCTGACTACTGTTTGCTCACGGTTACTTGGCACCTGCTCTATGCTTGGCCTTGCTAGGTATTGGAAATCCGGCCGGAATACAGCATGGTCCCTTCCAGCAGCCACGAGGACGAGAGCACTGCTCAGATTCTGATTCAGTTTCTCCTGCCTTCCATCTATCTCCCCACACCACTCTGCACCCTCTCTTCCTTTTTCTTTTCTTTTTGGTTCTTCGAGACAAGGTTTCTCTGGGTAGCCCTTGCTATCTTGGACTCACTTTGTAGACCAGGCTAGCCTCAAACTCACAGCGATCCATCTGCCTCTGCCTCCCGAGTGCTGGCACCACAAGTGCCTGCCCGTCTCCTCATTCTTCTAGACAATCCAGACAGGGTCTTACACTGGGGCTCTGACCTCCTGCTCCCCCCACCTTCCGCTTAGGGAGTTCTGGGATACAGATGCACACCAGCATGTCTGGCTGGATGACCTCTGCATATTTAAGATGTACCTTCCCCCCTCCACTCTGCACATCCCACAGCCTGTGACTCCTCACAGAAGAGAAGCCAAACCCTACCTCCAACTATTAAGGCCACAAGGTCCTTCCTGCTCTTTGCACTCCACCCGTATCATGGATTTCCTGAGTTTTAGGCACACACACACATGCATGCACGCACGCACGCACCCTCTTTCTCGACCTGACATCTTTCCTCTAGTGCTCCTCTGGCTCTGTAAAGGATGACCTGGGTGGCTCCAAGGCCCTGCCCATTACCAGCCTCCTTAGAAAGGACAGAAAACAAAAGCTCAGGGATGCAGCCATTCCCCTAGGCTGTTCCTTCAGGGCTGGTCCCTCCCCATCTCCTCAGGCAGGCCTTTTTGCCACTAGTCAGCATCAAAAAAGCCTTTTCAGGGTCCTGGTTACTCTGTCATTGCTTCACCTGCACACACAATCTTATGTTTATTTAACTTGCTTCAACTTCTGTTTTCTGGCCCCAGTCCTATGAAGAGCCAGAAGAAAAGGAACCATCTTATTGATGGTTGCAGTCCCAGAGCCCAGCAAAGTGACTGGAGGCTCCAAGCCCCTTTCCAACAGTACCAACTGTCCCTACCCACACAGAGGATAGGGCGCCTTCCCCACCCTGGCCCCTGCTTCCCATTGCTACATGACAGGACCTGGCTGGCTGGCTCCAGGGTCCTGCTCATTACAAGCGTCCTCAGCAAGGACAGAAAACATAGGCTTAGGGACTCAGCAGTACTTCCTGCACCTTCCAACAGGACTCAGTCACTCTTCGGTCACTATAAAAATCCTGAACCCAGCTAGCTACGGTGGGAGGGAAAGCCAAGAGGCACAGACAACCCGTGTTAACCATGAACCAACTGATGCAGCTCAGAAACTGAGCGAGACACTCTCAGCGTGGCGACTGTACACAGCATGCCTTGGCTCTTCCCCGCCTGGGCAGTGATGCAACGGAGGACAGGAGTGCCCTCCACCATCCCTGAAATGCCATCAACAGAACCACACGCCCCTCCTCAGAGCTCTCAAGGAAGGAGTGCCTCACTGCTCAAACGGGAACAAGAGCTGAGCAAGGCCCTGAGCAGGAAGGACGGGCTACTCCATGGAGCACTCGGCACCGTGGGTGGGCTCCAGTCAGACCCACGGAAGTTCCAGGCTGCTGCACCACTTAGTGTTTCTCCAGTAACAATATCAGGTGTGGTTTTCACTACATTTCAAGAATGCTCTAGGTCAAGGTTAGGCCTTCTACTAGGGAAGCATCTTCATACACATTTCCTTCCTGCTAGGTATAAGAGAACCAGCTACCAGGTCAGCTTCCAACAAAGGAGAGAAGAGTCACCTAGCCACTAGCAAAGAAGTTCACCAAGGACACAGTGTCTCTCGAGCTGTCTGTGCTAAGGAAGAGGTCACATACTGCTCGCATACCAGCTCCAGCACTCTCTACCTGGAGGGTCTTGGCAAACATAGCAGGTGTATTTTTCAGGTACGTTTTCTTCCAGCAATCCCATGCAGACCCCGTGCTGCCAGCACTGGCACTCTTCACACTGTGAGAATTAAAGAAGCAACAAAACTTAGAATGCAGGAAGAGCCTAGAAGCAGGGCCCACTTACCAGCAGGGAGCACTCACTACTGACTCCTACCCAACAGAGCTGCAGCCACACAATGACCCACAAGGCTGTCACTGACAGCATAGAGGTTTACACATGAGTGGACATACTAAGTTAAAAAGCCCTTAAGTCTTTAGTCCCAGGAGCCATATGAGCAGTGCCTATATGAGCTATCGACTCCGGGATGTGTAGCGGAGCATGCCTGTAATCCCAGCACTTGAGAGACAGAGACAGAGTTCTCTATCTCATGCCAAGCTCAAGACCAGCCTCAGTTACACAGTGAGACCAAAGCCAGCCTGGGATACAGTCTCAAAAACAAAATACAAAACAAAAATTTACATCAATTGAACAGTGCTGCTCAGTGACTGCTGCCACGCCCACCTCACAGCTTCTACTTCCTGGTCACTTTGTTGAGGTTAACAAAACCTGTTCTTATTCTTAGAGAAAGGACACCTTAATGTGGCAAAGAAAAGTAACTTTCAATCATGTCTCAGACGTGCATTACCTGTGTCACTTCACACAGTCCCACGTCTCAACCTAGACTTCAGTTTCCCCAGTGCAGATGGGATGGCTATGTTCCTGCCCCAATCATGGGCTGTCTGTGAGGAACCATGGGTCACATGCACAGCCTCCCATGACAAACTCAGCACACAGCTTCACATTAAGTCCCCTCGGCTGCCTGGAGCCGTCATGCACTAGCTCTTTGCGTTTATTCTTAAAACTTGCCAAGCTGCACAGGTCATCGGAGGCGCACAGGAACCAGCACAAGCCCAACCAATGGAAAGGCCCAAAGTCTAAAGGCAGTAATGAAGAAGAAAGGCAGACTCCTAGAGGGCTACCCAAACACCTGAGGCAATTCCAACCCAGAACCCTAAATCCTAACTACCCAAACAACAGATTGCTCTGGAAGGTAAACAGTGAGCTTCCAGTCATGAACCTCAGTCGTGGGTCACCAGCATGGCAGCTCAAAAGCCACAGCTCAGACAGCATTCACCTCCTGGAGATAGGTTCCACGCAACAAAGGGCTTCCCAGCCAGGTGTGGTGGCGCACACCTGTAATCTCAGCACTCTGAGAGGCAGAGGCAGGTGGATCTCTGTGACTTTGAAGCCAGCCTGGTCTACAGAGTGACCCAAGGACAACCAAGGCTACACAGAGAGAAACCCTGTCTAGGAAACAACAAAAACAACACCAACATCAAAGGACTTCCCTGGGCAGAAAAAGGCCCCTTTGAAAACTAATGTCATCAGTACCAACAGGGACAGAGCTGGAAGGCAGAGCAGCTAAGGCCTGATCAGGAACTCCTAATTACTGATGAGCAAATCAGTTCAGAAAAAAAGAAATATGTGTCCTTGTTTCTTTTCTTGTTACTATGATAAAAGATTCCAACCAAAGCAGCTATCCTAGTTGCTTTCTATTGCTGTGAAAAACCACAACCAAGGCAACATGGGAAAAAGGGGCTTGTTTGACTTGCAGGTTATACAGTTCATCATGACGGGAAGTCAGAACAGAACTCAAAGGCAGAGACCGAAGCAGAGTCTATGCACGATACTACTTGCTGATTGCTCTCCACGGCTTGCTCAGCCTGCCTTTTAGTTTAAATACACCCAGTTCCACCTGCCCAGGGATGGCACTGCCCACAGTGTGCTGGGCCCTCCCACAGCAATTATTAATCAAGAATACACCACACAGGCTTGCCTGCAGGCCAATCTTAATGGAAGCATTTTTCAGTTGCGGTCCCCTCTTCCACGATGATCCTAGCTGCATCAAACTGACAAAGAAGTAACCAGCACAGCAACTTGAGGGAGAGGGGGCTTATCTGGTTCACAACTAAGGGCCCAGAGCAAGCAAGTCAAGGCAGCAGGAGCCTGAAGCAGTTGGTCACGTGGCATCCACAGTCAGGAGGCAGAGAGTAAGTAAGGAACACTGAGGCTGCTCAGCTCTCCAACCAGAGAATGTTGCTGCCCATGGGAGCATAACTGCTTCCTCAGTTAACATCATCTAGGTAATCCCCCAAAGGCCCGGATCCCAAGTGATTCCAGGCTATATCAAGGGGATAATTAATATCACCCGTCATAATAGTCAAGAAAACAAAGGCAGAGAGAAGCAGGTAACAGAATAATAAGTCAGGCAGACACGGTGACATCCGCCTGCAGTCCCAGCATGCAGGAGGCAGAGGTGGGACGACCTCAAGCTCCAGGCCTGCCAGAGTTACAGAGGGAAACCCTGTCTCAAATACAAAACCAAGTCCCTCTCACTAATGATTGAGCTGTGAGAACCAGGATTCATCAAAAATTTAAGAAATAAGAACCAAGCTCCAAAATTCACAGTGACAACTCTGTTCCTGTGATTAACCTTAGAAATACATACACACAAGCAAAGTGGCAAAGTGGAGTGTGCTGTGTCCATCAAATGAATGAGAACAAGCACAGGACAGCTAAGGATAGGCACCACACAAGAGCTCTGAGAAAATCTAAAATACCATTTGAGGAACATAAAGACCAAAGTCACTGAACCTGGACACAAGTCACTACTATGAAGACTCCAACTCTACTTGGGCTGATGATAAAATATTGTGGCTCTTTAACTAAGCAGAACTCTAAAATTAGCAGTCAGAAGATTTATGCAAAAGAAGAAAAAGGAATGGGGGAGGCTAGCTCTGCTGGATACTTCAAGAAAGAGGCTCAAATGCACAGAGAAAGGCAGTAAATTAAGCAACATTTCAAAAAGGGAGCACACTGCCAGTAAACTGTGAAGCCACAGCCCTCGCTCCACCCCAAAATAAACTGCAGGAGGATAAAACATACATAAGGGCCAAGTGTGGTGGCACACGCCTTTAATCCCAAGAGGCAGGAGGAGCTCTTTGAGGCCAGCCTGGTCTACAGAGCTAGCTCATGGGCAGCCAGGGATACACAAAGAAACCCTGTCTCAAAAAACACAAAAACAACAATAAGAACAAAACCCAAAAAACAAAACAAAACAAAAAAACCACCACAAAAAACAACAACAACCACCCCACCAAACCACTGTAAATAAGGTGCTAAAAACCCTCTGGTTAGGCGTGGCATTGCACACCTGCAATCCCAGCACTCAGGAGGCAGAAGCAGGTGGATCTCTGTGAGTCCAGGATAGCATGGGTGTTACACAAAGAAACGCTGTCTCGAAAAACCAAAAGAAAAAAGAAACCTGAAATTCTAGAAGAAACCACAAAGGTCTACACTTAGGAAGCAGAGACAACACAGCATGGTAGCATATGACTGTAATCTCAACACTTAGGAAGCAGAGGCAGAATACAGCAGTTTGAGGACAAACGGGGCCACAGAGAGAGACTGTGGTTGGCCGCATTAGCTTGAATCCAGAACTACCTGTGAAGAGTCTCTCCCTAGGGGTTGTCTAGATCAGGTTAGTTTGTGGGCCTGTCTATTCAGGATCATCTTGGGGAAGGCTGAGTAGAACACCCTCCCACTGTAGGTGGCACCGTTCCCTAGGCAGGGGATGCTAAACTTTGTAGGAGCAGAGACAGTGAGCCACACACAGACGCAGGTATTAATTAGTTCCACTCTTCTTCCTGACCACTGACACCATATGATGAGCTGGCTTCATGCCCCTGCCAGCATGCCACACTGTAGCCTAGGTACCCTCTAGAACTGTGGGCCAAGCTCACTTTTCCCTTAAGTTGCTTTGTCAGGATATTTTATCATAGCAACAGAAAAGTAACTAAGATAAAGACTCTGACCCCCTAAAACCCATCAACTAAAAAGAAGACAAATTCAACAATGAACATTAAATCAAATCAACTTCAAAATTTGGTGCCATGTATATAAAACAAAGAAAGCAAATAAAGGGGGCTGGGCCTGTGCTTCCTAATAGATGTAGTCTATCCAGAGAAGCATGGTGGGCATGGAACACCTGCTGCCAGCGTGCGGGCACACACGCACAAACACACAAGTAGCAGAGGCAGACAAGTTATAAAACCAGACTCGACTTCTTCAGGCTACCAGGGAAATTTATCTCAAAAGAGAAGATGAGCCCATGAAGAAGACTGAATTGTCACTCCACACTCTGAGTCCTCCTTGTCCAGCCCTCACTGTGTGATCACAGACAAGGCCTTCCCTTTTGGCCTTAATTTAGTTCTCTGTCATCCTCCTCATGGGCTATTTTCAGCAGCCTAGAGTTCCCAGAAAGCAAGCTCGGTTGGTCCACTGCTGTCAGTGCAATAGAGGGCTGCCCACAGACTCACTCTCACTGCTGGCCTCACGTTCTCTCCTCTGACTGTGTTCTGGAAACTCTACTTGCCTGAATCATGAAGTCATTTTCCTCCTGCACTTCACAGATGCAACGGACCACCTCAAAATCATAGCGATCGTCACCTTCAAGCTCCTCATCTGGGTTGGTGGTCACATCGACATCTTGACCATATTCCTCATCACTCCAAAGAAAACTCTCAGAAGAGGACTCGCTCAAATTATCCTCCTCTGGAAGGAAAGAAAGGGAAGCCACAGTCACTATGCTAAACTTACAGATAACATCTGTGTACACCACACTGTCTCAGCCCCACTCCCCAGGGACTTCCACAGGCCTGGAAACAGAACCCTGCTCTCAGGGCATGTTGCTAGAACAGCTCACGTGACCATGCTGCCTGAGCGGGGCTGAACTACATGTCCTCATTTCACTGAGGAACACAAAGGGGCTCCCAGCATCCCTGAGCTCACTGTCAGAAGAGTGGCCTCTCATGAACCACACAGTCATCACCCAAAGGACTCTAAAATGTTCCCTGGCTGTTCCCTAACCCACCAGGGCCTGGCTTATAGCCATCTCCATCCCCAGCCACCTTTAGAGTTCTGCATACAGTAGGGAAAGAGGCAGGGTCAACTGCAGGAATAAGACGAGACCTTGGCTCCTGACTACTTACAACAACTGGGTACTTACTCCACAGCACCCACTGGTCTTATACCACATGCTTTCTCACGGGTGATGAGGGAGAGGGAGCTCTCTTACCACATGCTTTCAATTTCCCTTTGTGGTTTCCGTTATCTGAACCATGGAGCTGTGGGCTCATATGGACCCCAGGCTTGTGTGAGGACCCACACCTGCTGACAGCAAATGTTTTGGGTGGAGAAGGCTCCTGGGAGGTGTCACTGATGTCCTCGCTGCAGGGACATTCTACAAGAACAACAACAGGCACAAATGAGTAACCCCAGGCACCATCAGGCATCCCACCCCATCCAATAACAGCCTTTGAGTTCAGAGAGCTCAAAAGCCTGGGTGCAGCACAGCACAGAGAGGGCTGAAGGCAGGCACCACTGAGAATACCTCCTTCTTAACCCCATCCCACCTTCATTTCTGGTAAAATGTTTTTGTAAGGCAGAAGGGGCACTGAGAATAAAACACGGCATTTCTTTAGCTCCCAAGGTTGCAGTGGAGATTTTCTGAAAAACTGCTTTTGGGACACAAGCAAACCCTTCAAGAATCGAAGCTTTTCCTGAGAGTTGGATGTTTAACAGTTATGCAAGTAAACCAAGCAGATCACACACACCTGTAGCCTCAGGGTGTGAGATGCCGAAGCTGAAGGGCTGAGAGTGTGAGAGCAGCATGAGCTAAAGCGCGTGCTAGGGCGGCCTGAGCTACAGAGCATGGCCATGTCTCACAGCACTCGAGGGAGCACTAAGAGTTATTTATGCACTCCCTGTGCTCATCCATATACTTCCTGTCACAGGACACAGTGGCCAACGCAACAACTGGGGAGGCACTTATAAGGGACAGTCAAACTTTCTAAGACTTGGGTGAGGGGCCAGTAAGATGGCTCAGTGGAAAAATAAACTTGCCACACAAGTCTGATGGTCTAAGTTCAGTCCCTGGAACCCACAGTGGGAGGGGAGAACTAGATCCTGAACATTGTCCTCTGGCCTCCACAAGTGTACTGTGGCACGTGAGCCGTGGCACGTGGACACCTCTGACCTCCACAGGTGTGCTGTAGCACGTGAGCCGTGGCACGTGGACACCTCTGACCTCCACAGGCATGCTGTGGCATGTGAGTTGTGGCCTGTGGACACCTCTGACCTCCACAGGCATGCTGTGGCATGTGAGTTGTGGCCTGTGGACACCTCTGACCTCCACAGGCATGCTGTGGCACATGAGCTGTGGCGTGTGGACACCTCTGACCTCCACAGGCATGCTGTGGCACATGAGTTGTGGCACGTGGACACCTCTGACCTCCACAGGTATGCTGTGGCACGTGAGTTGTGGCACGTGGACACCTCTGACCTCCACAGGCATGCTGTGGCACGTGAGTTGTGGCGTGTGGACACCTTCTCTTATACACATCCTAAATGCACATGCAACAACAGGAATCAAAGTAATGCTCATTGGTTGAATGTTCTCCCTCAACCCACCCCGTATTCCAGGGCCCATGCTAAGGCTGAGTTCACAAAGCCCAGGAAAGGCCTGCAGGTCTTTCTTAAGCAGGGAAGCTCTCCATGGAAAATTACCAGGCTTAGCTTTCTTTTTCTTTTTCTTTTTCTTCTTTGGCTTCACTCTCACAAGTTCTTTGAATTTCTTCTCTTTATTTTTTTCCTTCTCTTTTGCAGCTAGAATTAAATACAAGTTCAAGAGTTGTTATTTAAGAGTTTGTTCTCAGTTCTGGGATCTTGTTCTTTTCTTAGTAATTTTAGTATGCCCAGGCAAAAAATAGCACACAGCCCTTGACCTGGTCCTGCCTTGGGGCTACATTCCCCTTCACGGGGCCTTTAGGTCTGGGCTGCTGCCTGCAACTATGAACAAATCTGGATGAAACGTGCAGTACCCGTTCACTGTGTGTCTCAGCTGCCAAGCTGAGCAATGAGAACAGTGGCTCAGGAGCCTCAGAGCTCACAGCATTACCTGGTCCTTTAGAGGAAAGTTTGCTGAAACTCAGGAAGCAGAGGCAGACAGATCTCTGTGAGTTCAAAGCCAGCCTGGTCCACATAGCAAGTATCAGGCCAGCCAGAGTTGCTGCATAGTGAAACTTTATCTCTCAAATAAATAAATAGATAAAAATTTTAAAATAAGGCTGGGCATGGTGTCGTGCACCTTTAATCCCAGCACTCAGGAGGCAGAGGCAGAGGGATCACTGTGAGTTCGAGGCCAGCCTGGTCTACAAAGTGAGTCCAGGACAGCCAAGGCTACACAGAGGAAACCCTGTCTCGAAAAACTTAAAAAAAAAAAAAAAAAAAAACACCACCACCAACAACAAAAAAACCCACTCTGTGGTACAATGAATAGCACACTGGACTTTTGAAGGCAACAGGAAGGTAAGAATGAGAGGATTATTAATCAGGATGTAATGTGAATAAATTATAATAAAAATTTTTGAAAATTAATTTTAAAATAAATAAGTGAAGTTCAAGGCCAGCTAGGCTACGTTGTGAAATTTAGTCAGGAAAAAGAAAAACAAAACCAAACCTGTACACACACACACCTAGACCCGGACACACATACCCGGATACACACAGACTCAGACGGACAGATGGACACACATAAATTCAAGTGCAATCTATCTTCTAAAAGCCTTGGGGCACAAGCTCTGTACACTGTTCCCAAGATGGGAAATGGGAATGGACAGAGACCTATGTTCTATATGACCCCCACTGCACCCAAAGGAGCAGGCTTCTCCCTTCAATTTATCCTTGCTACATAAGCAGTGCGTCCCAGAGTCTCTCTACCCTGCCACTACTGTGCAACACCTAGCAGATGTCCAACCTGTGGCCCTTAGCCATAGGCATCAAGGGACAGCTATGAATGCAGCCCAACACATTTGTAGGCAGCAACAACATGCTACACTGTCACAATGTTGGGACACCCTTGAATTCAAAGGGGTTGGCCATGCCCTTTCCACTGCAATAAGAGAAGGTGACATATGAGTGACACTGATGTATCTGAACTTTGTTCTGTCTCTCAGTCCCTCATCCCTAAAGCTGATATTTTCTGGCAATATTGACAGAGCTTTGTGCATGCTATACAAGCACTCTGTGACTGAGTTACAGCCCAAACCCTTACATTTTCTTTCTCTCTCTCTCTCAATTTTTTGAGACGGGGTTTCTGTGTGTAGCCTTGGCTGTCCTGGAACTCACTCCATAGACTCTTGAATTCGGTGATCTACCTGCCTCTGTCTCCCAAGTGTGGCATTAAAAGTGTGCACCACCGCTGCCCAGCTAAAATTTCTATTTTTACATTTCTATCTGCAGTGCGATGGTATATAAAAAAGGAACCTCTGGGAGGCATGTGAAATCATGAGGTAGGACTTTCCTCATAGAATTAATGTCCTTCTAAGAAGGAACCAGAAATGCACCTGAAGATGCAGGAAGAAATCCTTTACAAGAACCACACTAGTGGGCTGGGGAGATGGCTCAGTGGTTAAGAGCGCCGCCTGCTCTTCCAGAGATCCTGAGTTCAATTCCCAGCAACCACATGGTGGCTCATAACCATCTGTAATGTGATATGGCGCCCTCTTCTGGCTTGCAGGAGTACATGCAAGCAGAGCACTGTATACATAATAATAAATAAATAAATCTTTTTTTAAAAAAAAGAACCACACTAGTGACACTTTGGCCTAGGAAGTCCCAGCCTCTGGAACCGTGGGACAGAAATGCTGTCCCACATGTGGAAGTTGCCATCCTCTCCCTCTGCACAAGTGCCCAGAACTGAAGTCCTGACATCAGGCTCTGCAGGGAGCACCTCCGCCAGCCTCCTACACAGACAGAGGCTTAACCCAGAGAGAGAGGATCATGGGTAGGAAGAGAAAGCTTTCTTCTCCTGTGCTCACTGCCTATTGCGGTTCTCACATGGGTCATTTTCTCATCCTTGGAAAACCTTGGCTTTAGACTCAAATGCCCCTCTGGGCACCAGAGTGTTAGTTCCTGCTGCCATCTGCACTGCTTACTACGGTACTAGACAGTTTGTTGGCAGGGCAATAAAGCCTAGCATGGCAAACAGGCTGATCTAAGTTAGCCTGGACCAATTCTGACTCCAGCATTCTGATCTCCTGCTCAATAAGCAACTTTCCCTGTGGTGATCTCTGCTTTAAAAGAGCAGGCATGGGCTCTGCAGAGTCTTCAATCTACAACCCCACTCTGAAAACTAGCCATGCCCTGCTGGGGCTTGAGCAAAACTAGGGAAAGCCACTAGGATGGCAAGTGCCCCATGCTGCAGCTCAGAGCTCGCTTCCTAGTTAGCCCTAGACACTGGCCTTCGTTGGGCAGCTCATTCTACCTCAGCCTTTAGTCTCACCAGGTACAAAGCCAACTGAAGGAAAAAGAGCTAGACAGGCCAATAAATTGAAAGCCTACTCACAGCTGTGAATTTGAGGCCAGCCTGGTCTACAGAGAGAGTTCCAGGATAGCCAGGGCTATTACACAGAGAAACCCTGTCTCAAAAAAAGAAAAAACAAGAGCATTGCACATGTGGTTCAGATTCCTAGTAAGTAGCACAGCACACATGAGCAACCTTAACCCTGACACATTATGTCGTCCTAGACCCTGAACAACTACAAACTGCCTGCTCACTGTGCCAGAGATCTTAGATCCTTTGGCACTGCCCCACTGTTCCAAAACCACCATCTTATATAGACACCAGCAGGTGTCCTAGAAATCCCATATTGCATCTAATACTGGAAATGGTGCGCGCGCGCGCGCGCGCGTGTGTGTGTGTGTGTGTGTGTGTGTGTGAGAAACAGAGAGAGAGAGAGAGATGTGGCATATGTACACAATTGTGCATGTGTGCTCACCCTTGCACACATGCATTCTTCTCACTCTTTTCTTCATGGTCTTTGAGACACAGTCACCGATCATGGAACTCACCATTTTGGCTAAGCCGGTTGGTCACTGAGCCTCTGAGGCTCATGTGTCTCCTCCCCACATCCACAGTTCTGGGTGACAGCCCTACACCATGGCATCTAACTTTTTTACATGGGTGCTGAGGATCCAAACTCTAGTTCTCATGCGCACACTAAGTGTTTTACCCAGAGCCATCCTCCTAGCTCAACAAGTAGACACTTCAATAAAAAAGATCTAACCAATCACTCAGGCACGGAGGCTCACACCTGTAATCCCAGCACTTGGGGAGACAGAAGAGGGTGGATCTCTGTGGAATTCAAGGCCAGCCTGGTCTACAAAGTGAGTCCAGGACTGCCAAGACTACACAGAAAACCCTATCTGGAGAAACCATACCAAAACAAAACAAAAAACAAAACAAACAAACAAACAAACAAACAAAAAAAAAGAAAAAAAGAAAGAAAAAGAGAAGGGAGAAAAGGGGGTTTCAGGCTGGAGAGATGGCTCAGAGGTTAAGAGCACTGACTGCTCCTCCAGAGGTCCTGAGTTCAATTCCCAGAACCACATGGTGGCTCACAACCATCTACAGTGTGATTTGATGCCCTCTTCTGGCCTGCAGGTGTTACATGTAGGCAGAGCACTGTATACACAGTAATAAATAAATCTTTAAAAAGGTGGGGGAGGTTCTCTGCTAAGATGGAAAGGGAAACTTGGTGTGCTGGTGCTCTGTAGTTTCTGTACTAGATAAGCAAGTTTTAGAAAACATCTTGAGGTGCAGTAAAGGGCTTAAGGGTTCACACCTGAACACAATGACAGACTCAGGTGCATCCTTTTTTGGATTAGAGACAGGGTTTCTCTGTGTAGCCTTGGCTGTCCTGGAACTTGTTCTCTACAGAGAACAGGCTGGCCTCGAACTCACAGAGATCCGCCTGCCTCTGCCTCCTGAGTGCTGAGATTAAGCCACCACTCAAATGCCTTTTTAGTGAGCTTTTGTCCTGACAGGAATGGGCCAGGGATCTGAGAGGGTGTCATGACGGCATCCATCTGTTCTGAGCCAACTTCTGCTGACTTCAGAGCTCCTTTGCTTGATGGTCCCTGCTCATCTTGGGAATGTCCCAGCCTTCAGCGGGAACTCTCTCAGTGTCACGTGAACAGAGAGTGGTGCAGCTTCCTGCTTCCTCCAGGGGCTTCAGTTCCATGACATCACTCCCACAACCCACTTCATCAACTAGACCAAACCACCTACTGCAGCTCTCCATCTAGGAAATGCCAGAGAGCACCCCTACACACCCGCACCCCACACACAACACAGAACCAAGACACTCACTTGGGGAGCTGGCAGACACCCGCTTCCTGGTCAGGCTCTCTTGGCTGGCTTTGTCGGGTACCACAGAGCCCCGAGTCTGCACATGCTTCGTCCCCGGGCTCTCCTCTGGCTCTGGCGACTTCTCCATCCCGTGGAAATACTTCATATGATAGTGCAACAGTTTAGCCTTGCGGAAAAACTTCAAACAGTCCACAACCTTGCATCGAAACTTGTGGTCGAGGTCCACAGATGGCACATTCAATGTCACAAAGTCCTCTGTTTTCTTCAAAGTATTTGGAACTGTAAAAAAGAAAAAGAAAGAAAAAAAAAAAAAAATCCAACAAGTCAGGAGCTCTGGGTTTGTGCTGGCCATTAAGGAACACGCGTCAGCATAAACCAGGGACAGCGGCAGAGCAGCAGGCACACGCTGCTACCACCTCCCAAAGCACTGTTTGGGGAGAAGAAACCCAGTGTCCAGGAAACAACCCTGATTCAGTGTTGGAAAGAGGAAAGTGACGCAACTCTGAGACAGACTGGAACAAGACCGGCCCTTGTGGCTTGTGAGCTGGACCAGATTGAGGTACACCACCATTCTTTTCTTGTTGTTTTTGAGACAGGGTTTCTCTGTGTAGCCTTGGCTGTCCTGGACTCACTTTGCAGACTAGACTGGCCTTGAACTCACAGCAATCCGCCAGTAAGTGCTGGGATTAAAAGCCTGCACCACCACACCCAGCTCACCATCATTCGTTACCAGTCTCTATGGACTCCTAAGGGGTTTGGGGCTAGAGAGAAGGCTCAGACTGTCTGCTCTTCCAGAGGTCCTGAGCTCAATTCCCAGCAACCACATGGTGGCTCACAACCATCTATAATGTGACCTGATGCCCTCTTCTGGCCTGCAGGTGTACATGCAGGCAGAGCACAATAATCACAATAAATAAATTAAAACAAAACAAAACAAAAACTTAAGTAATCGAACAGAGGGTTGACTTTACTCAGCTTTGGCTAAAGACTGCAAACACACAAAAAGAAACTAGCAGTGGATAGGAGGGTACGAGAATCCAGAGGCTTAATGAGCAAATTCAAAGTCCAAGCCTCCCATAGTCAAACAGGCAGAGGGTAGTGGACTGTAATTCAGCATGATGGAGTAAAGCTGCCTCAGAAACTCAGCTCAATGGCTCGGTGTTAGGAGTGGACACCTGTTATCCCAGTACTCAGGAGGTAAAAGCAAGAAGGCCTCAAGTTCAAGGACAGCCTGAGCTACACTTGGAGAAGATCAGGTGCAATTCCCAGTTCCTACATGGTAGCTCACAACCATCTATAACTCCAGCCTCAGGGGATCTGACACCCTCTTCTGGCATCCTTGGGCACTGTATACATGTGATGCACAAATAAACATGCAGGCAAAATACCCAAACACATTGAAACATACAGGTAAATATTTTTCTCAAAGGAACGAAAAGATACTGTTTATTAAAGGTCTCCCTTCACAGTTCCCTCAAGCCAATAAGAGTAATTAATTATCTTTTGCCCTCCAACTCTACACCACATCCTTAAGGGACCTTTCTGTGCATGTAAAGTTCCCCTTAATGTACTGACACACTTTCCATTAGGAACAGGTCACATGCCAAATCTCTGGTACATACCATGACTACTTTTGCAAGTACCATCAAAAGAAAAATATGTTTAAATCTTAAAGTCAATCTAAATTAAACAGCACATTCCAAAATCGGGTTAGAGGTCTGTCTGGTGAATGCAGTTATATAATTAACTTCAACAAAAACTACAACATAAAAAAAACAAAAAACAAAACACACACACAAACTACAACATGGACACATGCCAAATCAGAAAGCCTTCAAGAAATTTTCTGCCCATGCTAAGAGACAAAGAAGTCCAAATTATCGACAGGTAAGAGGGAAGGTAATCTGAAGTGGCACGGGCTACATGCTGTTCAGATACAGAACTCTAGATAAAGAACATCAGTATAGAATCCAAATTTCAAACCTCTAATCTTACTATGTAGCCCAGGCTGGCCTTGAACTCAGTCAGCTTCAGCCTCCAGAATACTGTGACTACAGACACGAGCCTCCATACCAGCACTAAAATTCTCCAGAGAAAGAAAGAAAGAAAGGAAGGAAGGAAGGAAGGAAGGAAGGAAGGAAGGAAGGAAAGAAGCACCAGCCTCTGCGAGCATGAGGCCAGCCTGGTCTACACAGTGAGACCCAGTCTTGGTGCAAAACAAAAAGACTTCTTCCCTCCAGGCGTGCACTCATGCATAAACACATACACACCCCAGGTTCTCTGGAATTTCTTCCTCTTGGACAACAAAAACCTCTCATTTATTTATGTAGGGTTATTTTATTATTTAATTTTATGTGTATGGCTACTTTGCTTGCATGTATGTTTGTGCACCACATGCAAGCCTGGGGTCTGTGTTAGGTGCCTTGGAACTGGGGTTACAGACAGTTGGTAGCTACCAGGAATTTAGCCAGGTCCTCTATATTAGCCAGTACTCTTAAATGTTAACTAAAGTAGTTCCCATTTCTGTAGATTTCTGAAGGTTAAATATTTACTAGTTCAAATGGTTCAACCTAACCATCCCCTTCCATAATATCTCAACAATTACCAGCCAACTTCAACTATTACGGCATGAGCAAACTTATGGTCAAAGTGCATCAGGACTGGCAGCAACTATCTGCGGGTGACAAGAAGTCAAGTACAGGTATGATGAGCCCCAACATTCTTGAAGTGTGTTTGAAGCTCTGGGTTGTGATCTATTTGCTTGTAATGGGAAAGTTGAATACCAAAATAGAAACATCTTTGAATTAAAATCTACGGGGCTGGAGAGATGGCCAGTGGTAAAGAGCATAAGCTGTTCTTGCAAAGGACCCAGGTTCAATTCCCAACACCCATGTCAGGCCTGGGCTTCAGTGTCAAACCACCTGTGATTCTAGTTCCCAGGAACCGAACACTCTCCTGGCCCCTGTGCGCACTGCAGTTGTGTAAATGCAAATGTGTGCGCGCACACACACAATAGTGTGAGCTAATTCCACAAGCAATCACCATTCTCACCATTCTCACCAGTCAAGAATGTGGACCCAGCTAGATCTGGTAATATACCAGCAATCCAATGCACTAAAGAAGCTGAGTGTGAGCGTGAGTGTGAGGCCAGCCTGGGAAACCCCCAAATTCCAGGCCAGCCTGGACTACACTACATAGAGACCTGGCCTCAAACAACAAAACAATAAAATAAGGGGTCATGTGTAGCAGAGTCCTAGCATGCACAGAGCCCTGACTTTTACCTCTAGCACTGTATAATCTGAGATGTTACACACTTGTAACTCTAGCACTCAGGACCCAAAGGCAGGAGAATTGGAAATTCAAAGGTGACCCCAGTTATTTAGGGAGTTCAAGGTCAGTCGGGAATTCAGAAAGTTCTGTCTCCAAGCAACCAAACAAAGCTGCATAATTGTAGTACACACACTAGCCAAGGCACGAGGCACGGAGCAGCACTGCGCGGCTGGAGAGGGCTCCATGCCTGGATGGTCTGTTTCAAACTCAGACTCCCCGCTCACTCCCCGAGCCTCAGTTTGCTCAGGTGCAGCGTGGAGATAATAATGGCAACGCTGTCACTGAGTTGTAAGAATTGAAAGCGCTTTAGAGAGCTGCTTAGCATTTAAGTGCACAATAAATATGGGATAGTGAGCCGGGCGGTGGTGGCCCACACCTTTAATACCAGCACTCGGGACACAGAGGCAGGTGGATCGCTGTGAGTTCGAGGCCAGCTTGGTCGACAAGGCAAATCCAGGACAGCCACGGCTATGCAGAGAGACCCTGTCTGGGGGAAGGGGAAAAAAAAGGCAGAAAATGTTTTTACAAAATAAAACACATCTCCATAAGCAGGCTCAGCTTGTAGGTGTCTAAAATTTAGACGAAGATAGCTACTGTAATTATCAACTAAATGTGAACTGCTTCTCAATCGCCTCTTGCACACGCTAGCTGAGGAGCAGATTACTCTGTGAAGCCCTCAGTTTTGTCTACATATTTCTAAACATGTGAAATCCAAAATAAACCACAAAGCTCCTGGTGTGTGGAAGCAGCGGAGTCATGACGACCCCATAGGAACATCTTTTATTGGAAGGAATCAGGGAATTTATTCTGTGAAGCCAAAGCTGTCCTGAAACTTGCTATGTAGACCAGGCTGACCTCAAACTCACCTGCTTCTGCCTTCTGAGTGCAGGGATTAAAGGTGTCGGCCACCATGCCTGTCGTGTGTGTGTGTGTGTGTGTGTGTGTGTGTGTGTGTGTGTGTGTGTGTGTGTGTGTGTGTGTGTGTGTGTGTGTGTGTTTGTGTGTGTGTGTTTCCTGCACGACTCATGGTACCATGTTCATGCCTGGTACCCATAGGGGCCAGCAGAGGGGGTTGGATCTTCTTGAACTGGAGTTACAATTACAGATGGCAGTGAACCACCATCTGGGTTCTGTGTAGGAGCCCTGCACCTCTGCAAGAACAGTGAGTGCTCTTAACTGCTAACCCTAATGAAAGAGCAGTCCAGTAGCCAAGGGAAGCCCTCACAATAGTCTTCAGACCAACACTAACTAACCGTTCTACACTTGATAGTTTCTGGAGCCAACTCAATTTCATCTTTATAGACTATCAGTTGCCTAATCATTTATCTCCTTACTTATAAACAGACTCCAAGGTGTGGCCTGACTCTGTTAAATTGGGACACAGGACCTGGCAGTCTACCATTGCAGCAAGTTTCTGAAGTCAAGAAAGTCAGATAAGCTGGAAAAGCTGTCCCCAAATCAGATTCTTCTTTGTACTGCTAAGACAAGGAAGCTTGGCACCTAGGTGGCTCTGAAGGGTGGCAGTGCCAGGATCACACAGGCTGAGGTAAGCAAGGAAGACTCCCTAGGGAAAAGAAAATGCCAGGTATCACTAGGACAAAGCTCACAGCCAGCCAAACCAAGAGCTCTTTTCAAGTCAAGGATGGCAGTGCTAACAAGGCAGAGAGTGTCCATCAAAGGGGACGATTTGAACATTAGGAATCTTCAACTCCTGCTGTCTAGGTAGTTGAGCATCCAACACACCTAGTGGTCCTCTCCCCCTTGTGTAATTCCTCCATCCCGCCCTTAAAGTCTGAGCCCCATCTGAGTCTCTAGCTAAATATGGCAAAGGGAACAGGACCTCCTGCTTGTGAGGCTTAAGTCCTAGCAGACGGTCTCTCCTCTGCTGGTTTAACAACACAGGCTGCATTCTGAGCCACTGCCCACAGGCCAACGTGCAGATGACCCAGAAGGGCCAGCAAAACACTGAGGCTTTCAGTCATCACCACCTTCAAGCAGCTAAAGAGTGAGGTCCTCCCCAAAAAGTTTTCAGGGGAGCCCAGCCCCAGACAATGCCTGGCTAACAGACTACAAAAAAATAAAAAGATTCAAAGCCTTTGTGTTTGGCACTGGCTGCTTTCTTCCAGGGTCCTTAGTGTGATTCTCAGCACCCAAGTGGTCACTCACAACAGTTTCTAACCCCATTTCCAGGAGCTCTGAAGCTCTATTCTGGCCTCCAAGGACACAGGCAGGAACGTGCTGCTGCACACACAGATATAGACACAATACTCATACACTTAAAAAAATTAATGAACATGTTAGATCTATATTATAATTTTGTTTGTTTTTTTGTTTTGTTTTGTTTTTTGAGACAGGGTTTCTCTATGTATCCTTGGCTGTCCTGGACTCACTTTGCAGACCAGGCTAATCTCCAACTCAGAGATCGGCCTGCCTCTACCTGCTAAGGGCTGGGATTACAGGCGTGTGCCACCACTGCCTGGCCTTTTAATTTCTTTTTGTGTGCCCACTGACAATTTCTGAAAACCTAAGATAAAGACACTAATGATACTCAGGCTGACCTAATTCTCAGCACCATCTTATTTTCCAAAGGCATGACTCCCCAGCAGAGCCTCAGTCCCGCAGGCTAGCACTGCCTGCCCCAGTGGCCGCTTCTGCTCTCACATCACACCTCTGCTCACGGCTCACACCTCTGCTCACGGCTCACACTCTGCTCACGGCTCACACCTCTGCTCACGGCTCACACCTCTGTTCATGGCTCACACCTCTGCTCAGGGATCACACCTCTGCTCACGGCTCACACCTCTGCTCACGGCTCACACCTCTGTTCATGGCTCACACCTCTGCTCACTGCTCACACCTCTGCTCACGGCTCACACCTCTGTTCATGGCTCACACCTCTGTTCATGGCTCTCACCTCTCCCTGCCATTTTTCCCTGGCTCACACCAAGTCTTCACTTCCATCCAGACCCAGCTTGCTCAGCATATGGGGAGGGATCCAGATGGCCCTCTCTGGCAGGGATCACATGCCACCCACTGCTGGCACAGTGACTACATGCTGTATCTCATCTCTGGAACGCAGCATCTGCTGCTGGATTCTGTTACCTACTACTTCTCTACCCGGATGAAAGGAGCTCCTTCTCACCGTCTGGTATTGCCTCAGCACCCAGACCTAACACAGCTGGCATCGACGAGCAACATGCTGCTGGCCCTGAGCACCTGCACCTTCTAATGTGTTCTGTGCAGTAATACCATATAATAAATTATTTCCACAGGTCTGTGAAAGAATAATTTTCTCTACTCTGAAGCAATGAAAAACAACCCAAGAGGGACCCAAACAGATTTCAATTCATACTAGCCAAATGTTGAAATGAAAATGTCACAATAAACTTAAATGTCCATGAATTTATCAGATAAATTAAAGCAAGTCTACATTATGTATCTTTTCAAAAATCAATTAACTTACTTATTTTTGGTTTTTCAAGACAGGGTTTGTGTGTGTGTGTGTGTGTGTGTGTGTGTGTGTGTGTGTGTGTGTGTGTGTGTGTGTGTGTGTGTGTGTGTGTGTGTGCGTGTGTAGGTAGCCCTGGCTGTCCTGGAACTTGCTCTGAAGAGCAGACTGGCCTCAAACTCAGAGATCTGCCTGCATCCTCCTCTCAAGTTCTGGGGATTGAAGGATGTAACCTTTTCTTTAAGAGATGTAGTCTCATGTATGCCAGATTGGCATGAACTTTAGATCCTCCTGAGTGCTTGGATGGCCTGTGTGTACATCCAGATCTGGTTTCTGTGGCTCTGAGGTTTGAATCCAGGCTTCCTCCAAGCTAAGCAAGCACTCACTCTACAAGTACCTCCTGGGCCTGGGTTATGGAATTCTAACCAAGCATTGAATGGAACCAATAGGGCTAGCTGGAGCCCTTGCCTAGATGTGCGAGGCTGCTCATCCATCCCCAGCAGTGCAGAGGTCGGGGGGGGGGGGGGGGGGGGTTGGAGTGAAGAAGCCTAGGCACAGGCCTATAATGCCAGCACCTTGGGGTTAGAGGTAGCAGGATCAGGAGTCACCCAGATGTGCACAGGGAGCATAAGGCCAGGCTGGTAGGCTGGGCCACACAAGACCTGTCCAAAAGTCAGGGAAAAGACACAGGGGAAGAATGAAGCAGGGCTGCGCTGCATTTACTAATCTGTTGCGCTTCAAGATACACTGCTAGGTGAAAATGGCAAGCTGTCACTACATGTTCAATGACCCCATTTATGCTTCTAACTAACTAACAACAACAACAACAGCTAAATAAGAACAACACAATGAAAGAGCCAGATATAATGGCTCAAGTCTAAGAACCCCAGCACATAAAAGATTGAGGCAGGAGGTTTGCTGTGAGTTTAAGGGCAACCTGGATAGAAGAGTGAGACCCTGTCTAACATAAATAAATTATTAGGGATGGCAGGGGATCCAGCTCAGGTGACAAATGGCTGGTTGCTTTGCACAAGGCCTTCAGGCTGGCCTGGCACCAAGTATACTGAGTTTAGTGGCTGGCAATCCCTGCACACTGGAAGGAGACAGGAGGATCAGGAGTTGAAGATGTCTTCACCTACACAGCAAGTTCCAGGCCATTCTAGGATACAAGAGCCCTGCCTCAAAATTAACTAAGATTATAAAAGGGCATTGTGCTTTTTTTCCCTATCAACTTTAGAATCATGTACACTAGGAAAAATTAAAAGAGCAGATACAATAGTGACTGGGTGTGGCAGAAGGTGTGTGGGGAGAAGCTCGCACTGCGCTCAGGCGCACTGAAGCTCCACTTCATGCAGAAATTCTATCTGCTAACTCTTGTTGACAGTGAGACAGGATGTTTTTCTCTGTGCACCACACCAGCCTTGAACAAGCTTCGTAGCCTAGGCTGGCCTAGAACTCACTGGTGGTCCAGGTTAGCCTCCTACTCCAGCCTTAGCCTCCCACAGTGCAGTACGTGCGGGAGCCATCGTGCTCTTCTTCATGCTCATAACGTTTCCATGAGCCTGAGCTAATTTCAAATCAGATTTACTTAAAAGTATATACAAGGCTGGGCCTCCCAGCACTCAGGAGGCAGAGGCAGGTGGATCGCTGTGAGTTTGAGGCCAGCCTGGTCTACGAAAGGAGTCCAGGACACCCAAGGCTACACAGGGAGACTCTGTCTCAAAAAACCAAAGCAAAAAACAAAAAATATAGCAGGGTGTGGTGGTTCACACCTTTAATCCCAGCACTCAGGGAGGCAGAGGCAGGTGGATCACCGTGAATTCAAGGCCAGCCTGGTCTACAAAGTGAGTCCAGGACAGCCAAGGCTACACAGAGAAAACCTGTCTCAAAAAACAAAATACATAAATCAATAAATAAATATACAAAGGGCTGAGGGTTAACTCAGTGGTGTAGCCCTTGCCTGATTTGGACATAGCCCTGGGCTTAGTCTAGCACTGTAGAAATAAAAAGGCCCAACTAGGTGTGTAGCTCAGTAGCAGAGTGTGAACTCAGTAGGAGTGACCTGTGGTCTAGTCCTTAGCACTGGAAAAAAGATAACACATACAAAAAAAAAAAAAAAAAAAAAAGATAACACATACATATATGTACTTCCATATGTATACACAACCATATATGTGTGTGTGCACGCATGCACATGCATGCAATAAAGAAAAATATGTTGCGGTCTAATAAGATGGCTCAGTGGGTGAAAGTGCTTGCTGTGTCACCTGACAATGTGATTTTCATTTCCAAAACACACATAAAACGAAAGAGGAGAGAAGCAACTCACAAAGTTGTCCCCTGACCTCTATGGGTCTGGTCCCAGTGAACATTTCCTGGCTCTCCCACAGAATATAAATTTCTACATACATACAAACCAGGAAGAAGCACTCAACATCTATTCCACAAGATGGCAGTGCTGCCCTGAGGGCCTGGGCTTCTCTGAACTCGGTATGTTGCCTATGCCAGCTCCAACAGCTCACACAGATTTCTCCCACGTGACTTCATCTAGGTTTAGGAACGCCAGGGCCCAGGGCCGTGGCACCAGCCTGGAGAGAGCTGCCGCTGCTCCCTGCTCCCTGCAGCTGTTTGCTGACAGCCCAGCCCGCTTCCTGCTCACTTACATAACGACTGCATTCCTGGCTCGTGAGTGGCCTTCTTCCCAGTAATCCTTCTGTACCATCTGTATTTCCCATAAAGCCCTTGTTCCTCAATAAACCCCAGGAACCCTATTCTGCTTCAAGGACAACATACTGCTCCCTTTTAGCTACAGAATTCCAAAGGAGAGCGCCTCCCCCCTTCCCCAAGCCTCTTTTCAGAGTGGACACGCTATTGTGACAAGTGCCTGGGGACAGGTGGGCCTGCACCCCACAATACCAAGTTCCTCGAGGCAGAAACTCTGCTCTCTTTTGGTTGTGTCCTCAGCGACCAGCGGTTCTGGGGTGGAGGAGGACACAACAGGGAGGGCAGGACGTGGGGTCAGACTAGCAATCCCTAGTTGCTTCTTAACTTACCAGGCTCCTTTGTCTACTGTGAGTTACACTTAACTTGAAAGTCAAGATTTTCCTCCACAAATTCCTCAAAGCAAATGGCCTCAGCCTGACGGTAACTTCCCTATTCAGCCTTAATCTACTTTAGAAAGCCTGCAATTTTAAGTGAGACAGCACACACTGATAGTGTCATGGGTTACATAGTGCTTTGCCCCCCACCTTCCAAGGCCCTCCTTCCAACCCTGCCTAAACACGACCCCTCCCCCAGAGGCAGTTAAGAACACTAGGACAAAGCATGCCCATGCATCTCTGTAAACTGAACAGCCACAACTCTCTGGCACACAGGAGGGGCTCAGAGGGTGAGTTCTGAGCTCAGTTCCTCCACAGCAGGCACACAGGGCTGTGGTCATAAGGAATTCTGGAGCCCAATTTTGATTAGCCATTCTGTTGGAAAGCAAAGCAGATAAACATACTTGGTGATATAACAGTCCATAGACGCAGCTCCCCAAAGTAAGATGATCACGTCTAAGGCTCTCTGCTCAAACAAACAAAAAACATTAAACAAACAAACAAAAACCCTGAGTTTCTGAAAGTTAGAACTCTTCTAGCTGGTATGCTAAACAGGCCTAGTTAACTTAACAGGGCAAGACCTGTTAGTGTCCAATATTCTGGTGACAAATAACTTCTGTTCACTTTTAGCAGACAACCAGCCATCAAGACTCTGTGGGTTACAGCTACTGATCTAGGACCCACATAAGCCTATTCTTTGCCCCATGTTAGATGCAGAACATTCATGGATAAGATGGTCTAGAATAAGCCCTGTAACATGGATGTAACATCTATTGATTAAATGAATAGATGGGCAACACAAACACACACACACACACACACACACACAGAGAGAGAGAAAAAACAACAGTTAAAACAACAAGTTCTAGAAAGTTAGGAGAAATCTTTTAGAGACAATAGAGAAACTAAACAGGTTACTTCTTTCAAGTGATCAATAAAATTGATAAGTTCCAAGCCAAATTTACCAAAAAGGAAAATGGTAACAAAATTAAAAATGAACTAAGTCTAGCATTAAATTTTAAAAATTGGGTCAGGAGTGATGGTGCAATCTCAGCACTGGGAAAGCAGAGGCAGGCAAATCTCTGTGAGTTCAGGGCTAGCCTGGTCTATATAGTTAGTTCCAGGACAGCCAATAACTACATAGTGACATCTTGTCTGAAAGACACACACACACACACGTGTGCGCGCACATGAGTGTGGGCACAAATCAGGGTTTCTGTTTTGTTTATTTCTTTTTCTTTTGACAAGAGCCTCACTGCGATACCCTGGCTGCCTGGAACTCTCTATGGAAATGAGGCTGGCTTTGAACTTATGACGATGCTTTTACTTCTACCTCTCCAATGGGCAGATTACAGGTAGAGAAAACCAAAAGAAAAATATTATTCATGAAAGACAGAAAAACAACATTATTGGAAGAGCACCTTTTTAAAAATTTACAAAGTAAAAGCACAAGCATACAGTACAGCATGGTTAAGTTAGCTCTAAACACACACCTTCCACGACCGGAACCTCCTGGGCCTCAGCAAGAGGAGACGCCGGTTCTGTTTTCATAGTGTTCTCTCCCATTGACTTGCTGTTCAACTCTAAGCCTGCTGCCCCTAGTCCATCCCCAAAGGGGTGGCAAGTTAATGCAGATGAGACCTGGCCAGTTTCCAGTGGAGATGTCAACTGACCTAGACAAAGAAAGAAAGAATGCTTGGGAAACACACATATATATACAATCAGGAAATCCAGGGCCCCAGAGCTGACTAAGAAGCCAGCGATGCCTTAGAGGACATAAGGCCGCGCTTCGGTGGGATGGAGGGAGGGCTGAGCTTGCGTCACTCTTGCAAAAGACTCCAGCACACTTCCCAGCACCCATGTTGGGGGTTCAAAACTACCTGTACCTCCAAACCCAGGGCATCTAGTGCCTTTCTGTAGACACTGGAACAGACAGACACATTTAAAAGAACAAATGAACAACAGACAGGAAGGAAGGAAACCAAAAGAAAAAGAAAACGAAGATTGGTAGCACACATCTTTAATCCCAACACTTAAAAGGCAAAAGCAGGTGGATCTCCTCAGAGTTCGAAACTCGCCTGATCTAACAGTGAGTTCCGGGCTAGCTAGAGTTATTTAGTGAGAACCTGTTCAAAAAAAAAAAAGAAGGCTGGCAAGATGCTTCCAGAAAGACAACCTATAGTCAATCCCCAGTGTCGAGTCCACACGTTATCTTCTAGTCACACATACCATGGCACACATGCACACGAATTAATTAATTAATTTTATAATGTGATTTTTTTTAAATTAAAGAAAGAAAGGTCTTCCACCCATACAGCTAGGAGTGTAAGTACCTCAAAGAAGCTGACTTAAGGGAAAGAAGGTCAGCAAAACTGCATATGGAGCGAGGCAGCATCAAAAAGGCAGAGAAACCAGGCATAGTGTCACACGCCTTTAATCCCAGCCCTTGGGAGGCAGAGGTCGGTGGATCATTGTTGAGTTCAAGGCCAGCCTGGTCTACAAAGTGAATCCAGGACAGCCAATATTATACAGAGAAACTCTGTCTTGGGTGTGGAGGGAAGGGCACCAGGCGTGGTGGCGCACACCTTTGATCCCAGCACTCGGGAGGCAGAGGCAGGTGGATCGCTGTGAGTTCGAGGCCAGCCTGGTCTACAAAGTGAGTCCAGGACAGCCAAGGCTACACAGAGAAACCCTGTCTCGAAGAACAAAAAAACAAAACAAAAAAAAAAAAACAAAAGAAAAAGAAAAGAGCCACAAGTTAGGTGGCCTCTAGCTGCCTGTAACTCCTGTTCTAAGGGATCTGACCTGAGCTCTGCAGACACTACATGCATATGGAGCACAGGTGGCTTGCAGGCAGTGCGCGAGCATACACACACACACACACACACACACACACACACACACACACACCTGTTCTGGACTCACCTTGTAGACCAGGCTGGCTTCAAACTCACAGCAATCTGCCTGCCTCTGCCTCCCGAGTGCTGGGATTAAAGACATTATATGTCTTCAACACAATCTAACACAGAAGCTAATACAGAAGAATCTAGATTGGTTCTTAGTAGACAGGCACCAGGCTGGTCAAATAATTCCAAACCAGACCCTGACATACCTTCGGCAGGTTCCTTGGTGCTGGGTGTCTTGTCTTTTGGAGGATCCGTATCAACCACATGAACCAGATCAGGTACAACTGAGTCAGGATCTAGGATCTCATGGGTCCCATTAGTGGACAGCCTGGAGGACCGTCTCCTGGACAAGTCTTTGTCACTGTTTTCAGAGCGGTTTTTTGACTGTTCTTGAGCTGCAAACCATTAATAAAGTTGTGCTCAGAGATCAAGAGAAGAGAGACTCCGCTAATGCAGACTTCTGAGCTGGTCACTCCAAGGGCTTTCCTACAGAGACTTCTGGAATGTCAGACTGATCTCCTTTCCCAGCTTACAGTAAAACGAAACCTCTGCTAGGAAGGACTCTTACCTTGTTCCGAATTCACAGTCTAGGCTAGAGAGAGCTTACTGCCAAATGTCAAGACTGCACAGACTGAGAGGGTACGCCGAGGCATGTGTCAGTCTCAGCAAGAGCTCTGCTGGGAGCTGCCAACACAAGGCTGTATGCAGACACCCAAAGCCAGCCATGGGTCATAAGAACCTTATTTAAAGCCACCACAAATGCTTTTTGAGGCCAACATGTTTGTTTTCTAGTCAAAAAATAGTATCTCTAATGTTCTGTTTTTTCAGACAGGGTCTCTCTATGTAGCCCTGGCTATCCCCAAACTCAGAGATCAGCCTCCCTCTGCCTCCCTACTGCTGGGGTTGAAGGTGTGTGCCATCATGCCTGGCCGAAGTTTTTCTTAGCACATGTGATCCATCCTTACTAGGCTATATATCTCTGAAAGAATCTGAATCAAATATAATATAGAGAATTAGATATGCTATCTCTAAGCCCAACACAAATACAGTGCTCGCTGCTTCTAACAGAGACTACTAGCTCAGTCACATTCTACCCACATAAGCTCATGTATTCGAAGACAGTCACTAGTGATTGTAAGGAAAAGGGGCCAGGCAAACACAGAGGCTAACGCAGATAATTTATCAAATTTTAGCCACATATACATAAATTGGAGACTCACATGAATTTTTGTCAAGCCGGGGACGTTTTAATGGGATGTCACTTCCTTTTGATATTTTCCGTCTCCTCAATTCCAGTGTTATTGGTTGCAAAGTTTGAGAGTTTGAATCCACAGCTGTAATATATACAAAGCACATAAAATGTGTGACATTAGTGCCTAATCCTGCATCTTTATACAAATAAAAACACATATGTATATGTATTTTATATACAGAGAGAAGACATCGTTATAGATAGCAGATATATTAAGACTCTATCTCAAAACACAAAAGAAAAACAAGAAAAACCCCAACAAAACAAAATCACATTACTAAACTCTAAAAATGAACAACCGTACTGAAGATAAAAGACAAGACAATGAAACGAATGAGGAACTGCTTCTTTGGGAAGATGGTGGTGCTCTGCAGACTGACTTCCTGTATCTTTTGTGGTCCTACCTAGAACATAGCATTTCTAAACCTTTCCTGTAAAAGACTACACTCCAACATGAAGGTGTGTGGGCATGGGCAGTACAAAAGTCTTTTGGCAGAGGACAGGGGAGGGATAGTGTCCTGCTAAGTTACCAGGGTAGCCCAGGATTTGTAATCCTCCTGCCTCGGTCTCTGGAGTAGACGAGATTGCAGGCATGCACTACTGAACATGCTCCTGTGGTCTTGCTTTATTTAGACAGCACAGTAAGCCGACGCTGGTCTCAAACTGCATAAATAGCTGGAGGGGGGAAGATATGATGCTGATGATGACTTTAAGCTCCTGATCCTCTTGCCTCTACCTCCCGAGTTCTGGGGTTACAGGCAGTCATGCCAAGTAAGACTCCTGCAGTCTTGGGGAGGGGGACCAGAAAGGAACAGGATCTCACATAGTCCAGAACTCTTCAAAATGACCTTGTACTCTCTAGATAGCCAAAAACAATCCCACCCCCACCCCTCTCAGGTGCTGGGATTACAGGTTTTTCCACCGTGTCTAACTCCTTCAGCCACTTTGAGCATTGAATCTTTTCTGATGACCAGTCCAGAAAAAGAACAGAACTAAAACTAAACAAACCCAGACCTGAGCAGTACTTAGAAGACGTGTGACATGGATTAGGGCTTGGTAACTGCTTCCAGTGTCTACCTGGCAAGTCAGCTGTCACTGGTTCTAGGTGTCTTTGTTTTGCTTTGTATTGTTTCGAAGCTCTAAATGAAAGCCAACACAAATGTCAGGAGCCTACTACCTACTGTGCCCCAGCATGCTAACTCAGCAGGCCACCAGACCCTGGAGAGCACTTCATTCTCTATCTTGAAGTCTAAGAAGCTCTCCCTCTGAAAGATGGAAATCCAAAAAGAGGCAGAAGAAAGATTAGGGAGCCTGGCCGCAAGGCAGAACTCAGGGTGCGAAGGAGAGGCAAAAAGACAGGAGAGGAATGGGAACAGGAAGACGGATAAGAAAGGAAAAGGAAAGGATGTCAGGTCAGCAGCTTCCGGGAGGCCTTTCCAGGGGCAGAGGGAGAGAGAACCCAGTGCGGCGGGGCAACCCCCACCCTGGGCTCTTGCTATAGTCAGTCTTTCCAACACACCAGCATCACTCTCTCCCTAGTGGTGCAACACATATTCCAAGCTAAACATCAACAGCAAACTATCTGTTCTACACAGCTCAGATTCTGCTCCCAGTCAAGTCTGTGCAGCGAGCTCTGGGCTTCACCAGGCCAATAAACCCATGCTCCTACATTTCTTAAAAAGACTGCTGGGTACGCAGCGCAGCGTCAGACAAGCCTCTTTTCCTTTTGATACCACATATAAACAAGGACCACACAGAACCTGAGCATCTTCCTAACTCTCCCCACACAGCTCATGTGGGGAGCCCATCGCCTCCACACAGGTGCTGCCCAGGGAGGTACAAACGCACACAAGTGGAACCTGTCCTCACAGGGCCTCGTACTCTATCTGGACAGGGGCACAGCTAGTACCACTCTTGATGCAGAGGTCAGCTCATCGGGGTCACGCAAGCCTTAGGTACTGATGCTCAGTTCCTTCTCACAAGGCAGTCAAGACAGCAGCTACAGTGAAAGGACAATGCTGTCCAGCAGAAACACAACAAGAGCAACAAACGTAAGTGCATGTGACCACATTTTAAAGCAATCATATTAAGAAATTTTTAAAAAGAAAGTAAGTTTAAGACTATATTTAAACCAATCCATCTAAAACATTTCAACATGTAGTAAATATAAAAAATAGAGAAGGCTGTGGGTGTAGCTCAGTGGCAGGCACAAGCCTTGCTTATCACATCGAAGTCCAAGGTTTGCTCTCCAGCACTAAGAAAGAAAGAAAGAAAGAAAGAAAGAAAGAAAGAAAGAAAGAAAGAAAGGGAGAGTTGAGTGTGGTAGTGCAGACCTTTAATCCCAACACTAACGGAGTGATCTCTGAGTTCAGGGCCAGCCTGGTCTACAAAGCTGTCCTGTCTGGCTCCAGGACAACCAGGACCTCATAGAGAAACACTGTCTCAAAAAAACATGGGGGCGCTTTTATTCTATATATTCTGTGTGCGTGCGTGCATGTGAGCGTGCGTGTGAGTGATGTGTCTCTGGAGGTCACATGACAATCCAGAAAGTTGGTCCTGGCATTAGACTCTCTTGCCATCCCTTTTTATATTTGACAAGGTGGCTGGCCCACACAGCTTCCAAGGAATCTCTGGTTCCTGCCTCCAGGGATTGGTAATCTAGGATTGCAGGCACATACTACCTCGTCTGGCCCTTTTGTGGGTTCTAGAAAGCCATACTCAGGTTATCAGGCATGTACAACAAGTGCTTTACCCAGTCTTCTTGTTGCTGCTACTTGTTTAAAGAGGGGAAACACCTATTTCATCTGAGACAAGATAGGCTATTATCTGGTCTCCTATAAATTGGAACTCAGATTTGAGAACATGTCCTTAAGAACTACTATAGGGCTGGAGAGATGGCTCAGAGGTTAAGAACACTGTCTGTTCTTCCAAAGGTCCTGAGTTCAATTCCCAGCAACCACATGGTGGCTCACAACCATCTATAATGAGATCTGGTGCCCTCTTCTGGCCTACAGGCACACATGGGGACAGAGTACTGTACAAATAATAAATAAAATCTTAAAAAAAAAAAAAGAAAAGAAAAAAAGAACTACTACAAGCTGGAGAGAGGGCTCAGCAATTAAAAGCACTGACTGTTCTTCTGAAGGACACAAATTCAATTAATTCCCAGCACCCACATGGCCACTCACAACTGTCTGTAACTCCAACATCTGACACTCAGACATACATGCAGGCAATGCACATTAAAAATATATAAGCTGGGAGTGGTGGCGCACACCTTTAATCCCAGCACTTGGGAGGCAGAGGCAGGCGGATCACTGTGAGTTCGAGGCCAGCCTGGACTACAGAGAGAGTCCAGGACAGCCAAGGCTAACACAGAGAGAG
Source organism: Acomys russatus (assembly GCF_903995435.1). Taxonomy (NCBI): domain Eukaryota; kingdom Metazoa; phylum Chordata; class Mammalia; order Rodentia; family Muridae; genus Acomys; species Acomys russatus. The sequence continues at coordinate 5,670,207 of NC_067140.1, read as the reverse complement.
ACCTTGTCTCAAAAAAAACCAAACCAAAACAAAACAAACAAACAAAATATATATATATGAATAAAATATGGGCTGGGGTGATGGCTCAGTGGTTAAGAGCACTCACTGTTCTTCCAAAGGTCCTGAGTTCAATTCCCAGCACCCACATGGCAACTTTCAACTGTCTGATGCCCTCTTCTGATGTACAAATGTAACTGCAGACAAAGCACCCATATATGAAAATAAATACATCCTTAAAAAAAAAAAAAAAAAAAAATATATATATATATATATATATATATATATCTCTCATATGTTTCCCACTAGAGATCAACTGTTATTCTAGTTTTGACAAAATATGTTTTATGTCAAATTTTACATTTTAAATTATCTACTGAGACTGTTTAAACTTGTATGAAAAAAAAAAAAAAGATATTGTGAGCAAGGGATATAGCTCAGTGGTAAAGCATGTTTTTATCATGTGCAAGACTATGGGCTCAGCTCCCAGCCCAATTAAAAGCAACAATAACAAACATAAACAAACAAATTATAGATGTTGCTTGAAAATGGGAAGAGGTTCACAGTTTTTTAATGTTCATGCAGAGAGTACACAAAGAAGAAAGTCTAAAGACTACAAAGGCATTCAGTCACCGGTATGGTCCATCTATAACTACCAAATGGTTTGAAGAACAAATGTTTGGCTTAGCCAAAAAGATAAAGAAAACTGGAAAAAAACCCAAAACTTGTTTCATTCTTGGTTACCTAGAAGAATTGCAAACTTACACTGCCCTTCTTTTCTTTCTTTTTTTTTGGGGGGGGGGCGGGCTGGGGGGCTTTCTGAGGTAATGTTTTATTCTAATACGGGCTGACCTGGAACTCACTATGTAGCCCAGACTAGCCTTGAACTCATTGCAATTCCCTACCTCAGAGTTTACACTACCTTTAAATAATTGGGTATTAAGCCCTAAACCTATCCTGAACCCTTAACTCTTACCAGTTTAATTAACCACATTATCTTACTATTTAGACTGAAATTTCCCCATCAATAAACATCTTTTAAAAGCTCAATGTCTTTGGGGCAGGGTCTCATCATTATGAAGTCCAGGCTAGTCTTGAACTAACAATCCTGCTTCTGCTTTCCAAGCGTTAGTGTCACAGGTGTGAGCCAGGATGCCTGCTAAGAGCTCAACTTCAAAACAGCCCTTGGTCGTGTTTATGTGTTTGTCTTTGGTGCTAAGGCCTGAGCCCATGGCCTCACAGGCCCGAGTGCACTCTGCCTGCACCTCCAGCCCCGGCCCTCAGACCCGTCTTCTCCTCTCCTCTTTCGTGTCTGCCCATTAGGATGTTATTTCCTCAGGCTGTGGGCACATGAGCAGGAAGAAGAAGGCCTTAGCTCCCTTGGCTCTTTGATGGAAGATGAGGTTTCCACCCCAGCTCAGTCACGGTCACACTCCCAACACGTCCACCTGGACACACACCTCACTGAAATTCAGCTCCACGGGCACGGTTTGTTTTCAGGTCATAAGCAAGCCACAAACACGAAGGACTGAAGTACAGAAGGCATAAAGAGCCACAAAGGCCACAGGAGGGCAGGCACCGCGCACTGCAGAGTTGCGCGGGAAACTCACCAGCAGGAGCTATGGAAGGGGGTCTGCCTCGCTTCCTTTTTGGCTCCTTCAGGCTCTCCTGTGGACTCTTCACAAGGTCATTTTCAGGGTTCTTTTCCACCTGGGCGTCCCTGTCATTCTCTGAAATGTTCTCCTTATCTTCCTTCTCGTTCTTGGGGAGGCTTTTTTCGGACACTTTGCCCTTCTCTGAGCAGAGCAGCTTTCCTTCTTTGTCAGGCTGTTTGGGCCGCTTTTCTGTCTTTAAAACTTTTTCCACTTTGTCTTTCTTCACGTTGACGGTGGCTTTTCTCTGTTCTTTAAACTTCTCTCGTTTCTCAGAAGATGATGAAAGACTTTTGTGATCTGTCTCTTTAGGCCTAGCATTACCCACAATATTCTAAAATGAGCAAAATAGCGATCAAACACTTTGTGATTACTTGCAAATACACAATCAGGAGGCTGCTTGCACACTTAGGAAGACAATGAAGACACTACGGACACAGGCCAGGTCACACGATGCACAACACCAGGAGAGTAGCTGAGCTTTGAGAACCAAGCCTGCGTTTAAACACAACTGCCAGTCTCAATCCTTCTGAGACGCCAGTCTCCCTTCTGTGATGAGGAGCCACGTGAGACTAATTAAAGGGATGCCACCCAGTGGAACCCTCGCCTGGAGCCATGTTTCTAACACAAGCAGTCTAACCTTATCCACGGCTTTTCAGAGGCCCAGTGTACGCTGATGCCTGGACTTATGTAGAAAACAAACTGGTAACTAGAGGCTTTGGAGAAAACTGTTCAGAAAGCCCAAGCCAGGCCAGCAGCCAGCCTCCTCTCCTGGTGAGACGTGTGCACTCCAGCAGCCCACCCATCAGGCTCCTACGCTCTCGAATGTGTTCTCCATTGAAAAGCAGTACTGCTTCTAATTTGTTACTAAACCTTTCAAATTCATCCTAAAGTTTTGTGTCCTGGTGTGCCTGACTCCTAACAAAGCCAACTCTGAAAGCCACAATTTCTAAGACTATAGTTAAGTTTATGCACAAATCACTTTTCTAAGATCTCAAGAGAAGACAGGGATCCGTATGTTCACATGGATCCCCAGCACACACATTCTAGGCGTGTTCACATAGGATCCCCAGCACACACATTCTAGGCGTGTTCACATAGGATCCCCAGCACACACATTCTAGGCGTGTTCACATAGGATCCCCAGCACACACATTCTAGGCGTGTTCACATGGATCCCCAGCACACACATTCTAGGCGTGTTCACATGGATCCCCAGCACACACATTCTAGGCACACTGACTTTTCCAGAAGCAGGAAAGGAGTGCTTAAATGCTCAGCAGCCAGAGAACAATTTGTCCCACAGGGAAAAATTATAAACAGTGAGACTTTTTTCTTAGTCTCAATATTATTCTGAAAAGAGCCAGACACTGAGAAGAAGAACTAACAAAAAGTACGCAGTTGCACCCCCTTCTGGAAGGGTGATGTCAGTTCAGGTCAAAAGACTTGAAAGTTCCTACTTTTGAGTTGAAATGAAATCCCAAAAATGGAGTTTGCTAATATAATAATCAGACTTCACAGCTGAGCAGAAATACCCTGATGTGCACTTGGAAACCAACCTCCTAAGGGAAGTGTATATGCAGACTACAGAACATTGCAGAGCCACCAAAAAGTTACAGCCTCAGAGGACAAAGGAACTTTGGGGAATGTTACATTGTTAAGAGAAAAGAACAAGCTATGGACAGTAACATGCACTTGACTCCAATTTTGGAAATAACACACATGCATATAACAAAAAACCAGCAGTACTCAGGGAGGCAGAGGCAGGCAATCGCTGTGAGTTCGAGGCCCGCCTCATCTACAAAGCGAGTGCAGTGGGCAGGGACCAGCAAGACAGATACAAACAAGCAGAAGCACTTTGTCTGAATGGGCCAGTTTTGCTCTCCTGCTTGTGAGTGCTTTTCAGATTTTCTAAAACAAGCAAACATTCTTTTTATAAACTCAAGACAATTAAATGTAACTCGAGTGTAAATTACCAAAACATTTAGAGTAACATGGTTCTACAGTAAAAATTTGACCTATTCCAATGTTGTATGAAAAACTTGCAGTCATCTCAAGTCAAAAAGACCACAGCCTCTTGGCAGGTAGGGGTGTGTGTCTTGGGGCTACAGGTCTGTCTTGGTTGCCTGCTGGGACCGGAGTAAGGGGAGACACTCAGAGGCAGCTGGGAACCAAGTTGGGAATCTCCCATCCCCCCACCTCCAGGCCATAGTCAGTTTACTGGCTCACACCTCTATCCCAGCACTGAGGTGAAGGAGGAGATCACCATGAGCAGCTAGAGAACAGCCCAGGACAGAGAGACTCTCTGTCCCAAAACACCATTTTGTTTAAAAAGCTGAACGTGTGTTCTCAGCTGCTCAGGAGCCTGGGGACCTCTCTTTCCTACCAGCTCCATGCAGCTCACACTTCAGTTCTTCTACCTGCATCAACTCATTCCACAAAACTTAATAAAAATGCCACGTTTATGGCCAAAAGAGCACAGTCACGTACAGGTGTGGCCATTAGAAGCCCAAGAGGCAAGCAGAAAGAACGCAGGCCTCAATCGTCTTAGCAAGGCTTCGCATCTCCTCAGGGTTTTCCAGAGGAAAACCAGCAACGGCTTTCTGAGGCTCCCGGGCTTCCTCGAAAGTTCTCCTGCCTCAGTGCTTCCACAGAATCCGGTGACATCTGTGTCAAGTCGAAGCACTTGATCACAGGAGAAGAAGACCCAACAGGCCACAGCATCCCTAGTTTTGTCAACTTCTGCCCAAAAGGGAGGGTGTGTCAGGACTAAAGCCTTTGGCCATCCTGCTGGAGTGGTACCGTCAGTAACTATCAGAATTAAAGCAGCCTCAAAACACTAATACACAAACTTTGTTATGATTAAAACCTGAGGAGAAAGGAGACTAAACAGGGAGAACTAATGAAAAAAGTGTTTCTAGGAGGCCCAGAGCTCTGGGGCTGTATTTCCAGAAGCAGAACTTGGGCTTTATGCTCAGGCAAGGCAAATGTGTCATCATGACACTCAATTGCAAACTAGGTACGTCTAGCTGAAGTGGCTGCAAAGTGCACGGCGCCGGCAAGCTGTAAGCTCCCACACTATGGCCCTGAGTCATGTCAAAAACACAGCTAGCCAAGGACAAGGTGTGCTCTAGTCCTCAGGTGTCCAACAACTCCCTGTGCTGGGTGAGGAGTGGGAAGAAGGGAGCGGACAGCTGCCGAGACACTTGGAGAGAGACGAGGACAACAACAGAAATCAAACAATGGGGACTGTGCTCCGCACTGTGAAAGAAGAGAATCTGTTTTAAAATGAAAGAACAAAGAACACAAATATTTACAACTTCTGAAAACTTGTTATTACTTTCTAGTGAAACTATCTAATGGAGGAAATAAAGACGTGTCATCAGAAACACACATAATGTCTTTATTTGAGAAACAAAAGTACAATGTTAGCATAGTTCAGAACACAAAGCACAAAACCACATTTCTCACCTGATCTTTGGAAAAAGCTTTGACATGTATATGTTTGACAGTTTGAACTACTCCATCATAAAATTTCACAGTGTAAGTACCTAAAATTCAAGAAGATATCATGATTTTAACTTGCTGTTTCATGAAAGCAGCAACTTTTACAGAACACACACAAAGGATCTCCAAACACAATAAATGTAAACAGTTTAAGAGCCACACTGCAGGCAGGCTCAGCACAGTGGGAGAGCACCCATTTAGCTTGTACAAGACCTTAAACTCAAGGCCTCGTACACACACACACAAGGCAAATTTAGCTCTCTACACTTATTGGTCAATATTGGTTTGCTTTTTATCTATACAATTCAAATTTCACTTTAAATATTTTATGTTGTTTTATTAAAATAAGAATTATGTGCACTAAATTTGACCGCCTCAGCCAAAAAAAAGCAACAGAAAAAAAAAAAATTAACAATCTAGAACAATGCACTTACTAATTCCTTACTGAGTGAAATTTACACCTTATTCTTTTATCCTGATTTTCTGTCTTGAAGGACAGTAATCATCTTTTTTAGAGGCTGTGTGAACCTTAAGATCTGTGAACCTATCTTGCCCAAAATCCTAAATGCTGCCAGGCAGTTGTTCAATAGGAATTCTGTGAAAAATTAAAACTAGAAACCCATATAATCGAGTGTGTGTTCGTGGATCTCTTGATGCTGAAGATTGGCCTTGTACATGCTAACGCCATGCTCTACCACTGAGCTACACACCAACCCCTCAAATCTTACCTTCCCAAAGGATAAGAGCATCCAACTATAAAAATCCTTATTAGCTGCATCAAAACCAAAGTTTTCTAATTTTTACATCTTATAACTGATCCATGTCCTGCCTCCTCCCTGCTTTTCCTGGGGATTTAGAGTAAGAACCACACTCACTCTTGCCCAGTGGCCTGCTAATAACACGTCCTAGATCATCAATGACTCATACAGTTCAGGTGTCAGCACCCATTTCCCAACAAACAAAACCCCTAAGAGGAAGAGGAGGAAGAGGAAGAAGGTGAAAAAGAAGAAGAGAGTGAAGAAGAAGGTGAAGAAGAAGAGGAGGGTGTGGAAGGTGGTAGTAGGGGAGTTAGGAGCTCCCTGTTACTTCTCCACTGTCCCCTAGGATATGGGGCCAAGCTAGACCCATCCTCCTCCCGGGCTAAACAATCTTCCGGCTTCAGCCTCCCACAAACCACCATGCTCGGTTCTTTCCTCTCCGCTGCTCACTCTCTTCCCACCCCACCTCTCCTGCAGTCCTAAGCAGGGCCTGGCCAACAGCTAGTCCCCTCATTAAGTCAAGTCTGAACACCTGCCTCGCTAGGACTCAAAGTTCAATGCAATCAGAGCTCAATGATTCCCAAGCCTACCTCTCAATCCATCAAATCCCCACAAGCTCAGAGTGCCTCACTATTTACCCACCGGCACCTGCAACATTTCCAACTTGTCTTTTTTTTTTTTTTTTTTTAAGTTAAAAAAAATTTTTCTTTTGAGATTATATAGTTGAAAATAGCAGTTGTACGTTGCTGCTGGCTCTTACCAACTCGCAAGCTCTTTGTTCTGTGTCTGAGAAGGGTCTCAGAACAGAACTTGACCTAGCCTGGTACACACTGTGTGCAGCAAGGGCTGGCTGGATCTCAGCTGTCAGCCTACTCGACCCTCCCAAGTGCTGGAGTTACAAGCACAGACCACATACCCATCTCCACATTATAACAGAGGTTCTTTCCCACTCAGAATGCACCACCCAATGCGCCTCAGATGCCAGCTCACATGACCAACCACGTAACAGTTCAGTAACAGCTTCCTGGCTTCCCAGCTGCTGGCCAGCCTCCCCTGTACTGGCCTTCTGAATCCTCATTTGTCACCAGACGAAGCTCACGCTGGGAGCTACTGGCTCGTGAGTCAATGGTCAGCTCTTCAAGACCAGAAAGCACGTCTCAACTTCTTCACACACGGCACACAGCAGCCCAGCGCTCAGCTGCCAAACTAGCAAGATCAGCAATTCGAGAAGTGCTGCTTACCAGCCCAGCCCACCTCGGAATGGGAAGCTTTGGGGGAGGGGGGCACGTGTGGGTTTCAGCAAGCTCTCCAGGTGGTTCTGATGAGTGCTGGGATTACAAGCGTGCACCACTGTGCCCGGCTTGGAGATATTTTCAAGTTCTAAAAGTAGAAGAACGGACCACCATCTTCAGCAGTTCAGGAATTCTTTTTGAAGTTAACTCTTCCTGATGGTAAAAGCCTTCCAGGAGAGGTCCCCAAGCTCCACATTAAATTTAAGACAGAACTTTAAGACAGAGCTAGGAATGATACCTCATGCCTGCAAACACAGCATTCAGTAGGCTGTCAAGTCCAGCCAGGGATCCTGTGTAAGAGTTTGTCTCAAAGCTGGGTGTGGTGGCGCACGCCTTTAATCCCAGCACTCGGGAGGCAGAGGCAGGCGGAGCTCTGTAAGTTCGAGGCCAGCCTGGTCTACAAAGCGAGTCCAGAACAGGCAAGGCTACACAAAGAAACCCTGTCTCAAAAACAAACAAACAAAAAACAAAGAATATGTCTCAAAAACAGACAAACAACAAAAGGGCTAGAATCAGAACCCACTGCTGCCTGCTGACTTCCGACCAGTTCTTTTCCTATTGCCCACTGCCCAAGCCCTGATGCCTAAGAAAACCACAAAGCCAGAACACCAGCTGGCCACTATGAAATGAGCCAAACTCTGGCTAAAGGTTTGGAGGCCCCATTGCTAAGTAGCAATATCCCACTCCTGACCCTTTTGACACCCAAAGGACTATAAGCCATCCTCTTGAACCGTCCTCCGGTGCTCACACTAATACAGCCTATCAAACAGACCTCAGGAAAGAAGACATGAGCGCGGCCTAGGCCCACTTCTGCGGGAAGGCCCAAGTCGACGTTTCAAGATTCTATGTATAATGTAGAAAATCATCTCCCCTGTGGCTGGAGAGTGGTTAAGAAGAAGTGCTGCTCTCCTAGAAAGTGTGAGTGAGGTTCCCAGCAGCACATCCTGTGGCTCACAGCTGCCTGTAACTCCAGCTCCAGGGAATCTGACACCCCTTTTCCAGCAGTCAGAATGCAGAAGGGGCGTGAGAAGCCAATAGCAGCTGCTGCGCTAGCTCTTCTCCTCTGAGGCCTATACCGGCAGAACCTAGGCCAACCAGAGCTAGCTGAATAGTGAGATTCAGTCAAAACTAAAAGAAAATAGAGCCGGGCGTGGTGGCGCACGCCTTTAATCCCAGCACTCGGGAGGCAGAGGCAGGCGGATCGCTGTGAGTTCGAGGCCAGCCTGGTCTACAAAGCGAGTCCAGGACAGCCAAGACTACACAAAGAAACCCTGTCTCAAAAAACCAAAAAAAAAAAAAAAAAAAAAAAAAAAAACAAAAACTAAAAGAAAATAACACCAGGTTTGGTGGCCCATAAACTCAGGAGGTGGGACACTGGAAAACCACCACCACCAAAGTCCACAGAAGAGGCTTAGCTCCTGAGCACAGGCATGCCTGTGACAGCAGAGTGCTCCTCCCCAAACCTTGTCTTCAGAGCTATTTTACACACAGCCTTGCTTTCTGCCACCCAACATTTCCCAAACCATCCAAGCAGAACTGTATACCCAGCCTTCTCTACTCTTTAAGACTGTCTCACTAAGCTGCCCAGTGTAAGAAATAGTTATGTCTATTATAGGAGGCATGCTGAGAGCTCACTGGTTACAGATAAGCAGGAGGTGCCAGGCCCTCCCTGTCTTAGAATTTAGAGTTGGGAAGTTACAGGTTTGATCCTACATGATTGAGCCCAGGATCAGAAAATGGGGCACTGTCAAGCCCCAAATCATTCAATAACAAGGCCATGTGACCTAAACCAGTAAGATGGACAACTGGGAAGGAGACAAGTAAGTTCTGGACTAGAAGACTGGAACTTCTAGCATTCAGGGATGCTGAAAAGCGCTGTCTTGCAGGAGTCAGCACCAGTCATTTTTGCCTTTCCTCTATGCTAGCGTCCCTTTCTGTGGGATTGTGTGTTAAAAGATTGCTTTGTTTTCGCTAGTCTTGTGAATTTATTATCTTTCTTCCAGTCTGGCCTTGAACCCATTCTGTAGACAAGGCAGGCTTTGAACTATGATCCTCCCGCCCTAGCTTCTTGAGTAGCTGGGACTGTAGGCCTGTACCACCAAGCCTAGCTTCTCTCTCAGACTTCTAAGTGCTCAAATGAGTCCTGAGCAAGAACAGCAAATGGCCCATAACCACTTCACAGGGCAACTACCAGGACCTTTCCCCCAATCAGGGCTCCCAAGAGACTACTAGGTATTAAAAGGCCAAACCACCTACCCACCAGGCTGAGCCAACCCACAGAACACAATAACATGTAGCCAAGGACAGCAACAATAAAATTAACACCTACCTAAGACATCATGAGATCATTATTATTTTTTAAACTCTAGGGTGAGCTATGGAGATGACTAAGTCAAAAGATTGGGCAAAGCCAGGCGTGGTGGCACACATCTTAATCGCAGCACTTAGGAGACAGAGACAGATGAATCTCTGTGAGTTCAAGGCCAGCATTATCTACAAAGGAAGTTCCAGGCCAGACAGAGCTTCATAATGACCTCATATCTTAAAAAGAAAAAACAAAGCCGGACATGGTGGCACAGGCCTTTAATCCCAGCTCTCGGGAGGCAGAGGCAGGTGGATCACTGTGAGTTCGAGGCCAGCCTGGTCTATAAAGCCAGTCCAGGACAGCCAAGGCTATACAGAGAAACTCTGTCTCGAAAAACAAAAAAAAAACAAAACAAAAAAAAAGCAAAAAAGTGTGGAAATGACTTAGCACAGATCCTGTCACAGAGATCTAGTTTTCACACCAGCAAGCCACCCTGAGCAGAGCACCATCACCTCTTCTGCAGATAACACACTGACCACGCAGCCAGCTCTGGCACGTGTGGACCAAAGTCTTCCTTTTACTTCCGTCTGTGCAAAGCTGCTCACAAGGTACCAACCTCCCCATACTCCAATGGATAAAGAAAAACAAAAAAGAAGTGCTTCGGCAGAGACCTGAGAAGACTAGTTCCATAGCACATCCTGTTAGAAACACAAGCTCCAGGCACTGGCCCAAAATAGACTGAACTGGGGGAAGGGGGAGCACATGACCTAGAAATACGTGTTTAATTAGGAAGAAGACTTGCTTAGTGCAATCACCCTCAACCCCAGCACTTAGAAAGCAGCAACACAAGGACTGCTGCAAGTTCAAAGCCAGCCTGGTCTACACAGCAAACCCCAGGCCAGTCTCAGCAGCGTGAGATCAGGAGGAAGGAGCCGACCTTGGTGCAAAGGCTAACCACTTGCAGGCTCCTCAGGGAGAAGGCCAGGGCATCAGTGGTGCTCCGCTGGCGCACAGAGCCCTGACCGTCTTATGGCTCTGATTCTCCAAATAATTTTGGAGTTGCTCCAATGACTATGGATATGGAAGTACAGGCTAGTAATGCAACTCCTAGTCGGAGGCAGAAGAAGCCCTTCAGCCCACACATTCAAGGCCAGCCTCAGCAACCTAGCCAGACTCTATCTCAAGGGAACAAATGTTTGAAAGATGAGTCAAAGAGCTCCAGACAGGAGCCAAGGTCAACTCGGCAAAGATGAAGTCACACAAACAAAAAAACCTGAGTGCAGAATTCTGTCTTTTACTCCTACATAAGCTTGGTTGGGGACTAACATGCCTACCAACTTCGCAGTAAATATGACCCTCCACTGCCAAAAAAATAAAAAAAATTTAAAGATTAAAAAAAGCTAGGCATGGTGGCTGTACCTGTAATCTCAGTACTTGGGGAACTAATATAGGGGGATTTCTATGCACTCAGGGTCAGCCTTGGCTGCTCAGTGAAAATACTCTAGCCAGGAGTATGGAATGAGATTCTAATTTCAAACACAAAACAGGCCGGGCTGCGGTGGTACACACCTTTAGTCCCAGCTCTCTGGAGGCAGAAGCAGGTGGATCATTGTGGGTTCAAAGCTAGCCTGTCTACATAATGAGTTTTAGGACAGCCAGGGCTACATAGAGAAACCCTGTTTCAAAAACAAAAACAACAACAAAAACCAGAAGAAAACTAAACTCAGGTGGCTGAAAGGACTTCATAATCCCAGCACTCTGGAAGTATGGCATCAAGTCCAGGGCATCCTCAACCACATAGTAAGTGCAAAGCCAGCCTGGGTTACAGGAATCTATCTCAAACAAACAAAAAGGCTGTTGTTTAGGGCTCCCCATGGCAGTGGCTGCTACTCCCCCACTCTCTCCACAGCCTGCTCAGCATCAGGAAGTTAAACAGAGGAATGCACAAACTGTCCTTCACTGGGTTCCTCGTCCTCCTAGCCGGGGAGACCAGACAGGAAATCACAGGGCACCCTGCCAGCACAGTGCCTCCTCTTCACAGAGCCCATGTGGCTACTGAGAAAACCAACTGAGTCAGGTGGAGAAATCCAGGTGAGGAAGGAAAAGAAAGCAAGGGCTTGGAATATAGCTCAGTGGTAGAGCCCTATCCTGGCATGCACAAAGCCTTGGGTTTATTTAATTCCCAGTACCAAAACAGACAAACAAACAAACAAAACAGAAAGTGAACAAGGGGAGAGAAGGAGAGAAGGGTGGGGGCAAGAGGGCAGAGCAGCAACCAAGCCCACAGTCCTAGAATGTTTTTGTGTTTTTTTTGTTTGTTTGTTTGTTTGTTTTTCAAGACAGGGTTTCTCTGTGTAGCCTTGGCTGTCCTGGACTAGCTTTGTAGGCCAGGCTGGCCTCGAACTCACAGTGTCTGCCTGCTGGGACTAAAGGCGTGCGCCACCATGCCAGGTGCACAAGTCCTAGAATGAAGCAACATGAAGTAGGAAGCCCTCCTTACTCTGCCAGCCCATGATAGGCCCACCCAAGAACTAGCAGACAGGGTGACACAGCTCAGAGGAAAAGAAATCAGCATCCTCACTTCCAAGCCAGGCACAGAGCTGAGCTCCCTCAAAGGCCAACTTTCCCAGCATGCCTCACTAACCTCCCACTTCAGGATTTAGCCCACTCCATATCCTCTCACCCTCTTCCAATCAATCAGCCTCAAGAAGCAGCAGTCAGTTAAGTCTCCTTCATGGTTCTTCAGTTAGTAAATGAAGCAGGTGGAAATAAGTCAGAGCTACTGAACCCCAGGGCGGCCAATGCCCACAGCAGAAGCCCAGGGCCTCGAGACTCTCCCTCCTATAATACAGCTCATGAGAAAGCAACTGAAAAATTTTGCATTTTTAATTTGCAATGCTTTAATTACCCCAGTTATTTTGTTATTAGGGTTTGACTTGATTTGTTGTGTTGTGCTTTGTTCCTGAGGCAGAGTCTCACTGTGTGGCCCAGGCTGGCCTCTAAACTCAATATGCAGTCCAAAGATGACTGCAAATCTGGGACCCCTGGGCTCTAGTCTAGCCTCCTAAGTGCTGAATTAAAGGCATGTGCCAGCGTGCCCAACTGTAGCTGCCCCAGCTTAAAACTGCTAATCAGCTACAGCTTATAATATAGCCAATAATGTTTATTCCTTAAATAATTACTTCAAAAAAAAATTTCACAGCCACCCCACATCTAGGCCCTTCTCGTCCTTTCCAGGATTTGCCTGCACTGTCCTCCGGCCCACTGTCCACTGGCTTCACTCTGCCTCGCTAGGTCTTTTGGTTGTTTTCATGACACCAAACTCAGGGCTCTGCAAATACTAGATATAAGCTAAGTTCCTAACACTTCTGCAACCGCTGTGAAGCCACGCCTCTACTTTTTTCTAAGAGACCACTTGCCTCCCCACAAAGCTCCTAAAATCCTCTTCCTCCATCTGGCCCCCCAGCCATGCATCTGATCGCCTTCCCTCTCTCCTCCACAGACTCTGCTGTTAAGAAATGACTCATGCAACTCCCCAATATTTCATCCCAGCTGAAAGACCGATGTTCCTCAAAGGAGCACCTCCAGGGAGTCTCACTGGAGGGAAGGGCATGACTTGGTCAGCGCTAACCACCCTACAGCTTTTCAGGCCATTTATAAACCTAAAGAACTCTCAGCTACAAAAGCCGGCACGTGAAGAAAGACATCTTGAAAACAAGAATCTGGAGAAGCAGAATGCATACTCACCTAATTATGTCTATTTCTAAAAGGACTCGGGGGTTTAATATGTGAGCTTTCCCTGCAAACAAGCTATCTGTTAATAAAATGTATGTGAAAAGCACTAATGAGATGCTTTTTGTTTTTTTTGTTTTTTGTTTTTTTTTTTATGAGATGCTTTTTGAACACAGGCTTATATATAACAATTTAAGAAAAGATGAAACCACCCAAATAGACTTCTTATGAACTGGAAAATCAGTCCTTGTGTAGATAGCTCAAAAGATGGAGCCTCACTTTTCCCAGACAAAACTTAATCATCCCAACACTTGGCAGAGTACTTAATAGACAGCTAAATAAGTTCATGGAACGAAAAGCCAATGTGGGCCGGGCATGGTATATATATGCATGACTTTAATGCCAGCACAGGAGGCAGAAGCCAGTGGGGCTCTCTATGACTTCTAGGCCAGCCAGGGTTCACAGCGAGATTCTGTCTCAAAACAACAACAAAAAAGACCAATGGCAGTTGATATTGGCTTTCTGCTTTGTTTTGCTTTGTCCTTTCTTTGCTGTGCAGTGCTTTGGATTGGTCCAGGGCCCCAGGCGTGCTAGGCCAGTGCTCTTATCACTGAGCTATATCCCCAGACCCTCAATCTGACACAATGAGACTCTGGCTGCCCAAAACATCCTCCAGAGATCCAGGCTACAGTCCAGACACCCAGCTAGAGTATGCTGAGGAAAGAGTCCCTTCTGACCTTGTGGACCACTCCCTTGCACTCTTTTTGGATCACACTCTCTGCTCTGTCTTCTACATGTTCAAAACTGCTAGGTAACCAACCACACTTAGGATCTGTATCCCAGCGTCTCAATTTCTACCCTAAAATCACCTATATCCACAAAGCATATTTTCAAATGTTTGTTAATATTTTTTTAATTCATGAGCAAATTTAATTTGTTCACAAATAAATAAAATAAACAACTGTATTTATTTCACCAAAATACCAGGACAGAAACAACCCACAGACTCGTCAGCAGACTCCACTGTAATTGGCTGGGGAAATAATGACTGAAATTTAGTAGCAAAGAATTAATGTCCTTTCTTTTTCTGGGGATTGAACCTATGGCAAACGCCTCATTTGTATCCAGCTTTCTTTCCATTTATAATCTCTCCATAGTGCCAGACATATTAGCTGGAAAAAATATTAGCAGGCAATAAATACTGATACACTAACTACCAAGGACTCATACTATATACAATTCCCCTACAGCAAAAAAAGAAGCAGCTGCAACTGCAACCTTACCATCCTTGTTCACAGCAGTGACTTTGGCTGGATAGAATCGACAGTCAGACCAGCAAGCAAGCACTTGCTCATTTATTTGAAATTCCTATTAAAAAAAAAAAAAAGTAAATGTCCAGTTACCAACTGAATTTCATAGAGTGCACATTACAGCAGCTAGGATGAGCATGACGGGTAAGGGAGGCCACTACAGTGCTGAGAATCGGCAATCCTAGCACTCAGGACGCTAAGACAGGAAGGACAAGGGTTTGAGTCAGTCTTGGCCACACAAAAAGATTCTTTCTCAAAAATGAACGACGGGCTGCCAAGATGGCTCAGTGGATAAGGGCAAGTGCTGCTGGGCCTGACAACCTGAGTTGTGTCCCTGGGTACACATACCAGAACAAGGGACAACCCTCCAAGTTTTCTTCTGATGTCTAAAATCCATGCTGTGGCATAAGTGCACACAATACATACCATAAATAAACAAGCAAATAAATAAATAATAAAATAATAACAAATTAAGGGGGAAATGGGTCAGGCAAGACAGCTCAGCAGGTCAAGGCATTAACCACCCCCCAAACCCAACAAGCTAATTTCAATCCCCACGACCCACATGGTGGAAAGAACTCAACTCCTGAAAGTTTTTCTGCACATGTGTATCATACCTACAAAAATAAACATCATTTTAAATTTAAAAATAATACAACTTGGGGGTGGAGAGATGGTTCAGTAGTTATGAGTACTTGATGCTCTTGCAGAGGACTGGGTCCCAGCATCCACACGGAGGCTCAACACTGCCTTAATTTGTTTCCAGGGGATACAGCATTCTCTTTTGGCCTCTTCAGGCACAAAGCACACACACAGAACATATACATATATGCAGGCAAACACACACACATACACATTTATACACACATAAAATAAATAAAAGCACACCAATGAGAGTGGATTGGAATGGGCTATTGAGATACAAGGTGATTCTGATCTTCAGCACAGGAAGCCAAAATACAGTGAGGCTGGGCTGGAGAGATGGCCCAGGGTTAAGAGCACTTGTGTTTCTTGCAGAGGACCTGAATTTGGTTCCCAGCACCCACATGGTGGCTCAGGACCATCTCTAACAACTGCAGTTCCAGGATATATAACGCCCTCTTCAGACCTCCACAAGTACCAAATACATGCACACAGGCGAAACACCCATACACATAGAATAAAATATATAAATAAATCTTTAGAAAGTAGCTGGGCATGATTACCCACAACTTTAATCCCAGCACTTGGTAAATAGGAGCAGGAGGATCTCTGTGAATTCAAGGTTAGCTTGCTCTACATAATGAGGTCCAGGACAGTCAGGACTACATAGTGAGACCCTGTCTCTCTCAAACAAACAAACAAATAAGAAGGTTAGGACACACGAGTCCCTAAGCCACGAGTCCCGGGCAGGCACCTACTAGCACTGAGACAACCTTGCCCTCTCTGGCATTCATAATGAAAGGGACTTAAGTGTCCAGGACCACCTGAGAACACACCTAGCGCAGGAGCTAGAAGGAAGGAGGCCACTCCAGCTCAGGGCCGCAGCACTCTTGGCATTTCACACCACCCACACTACTGCTGGTCCCTGACCACGGGAGGCGCTCATGCACCTTCCATATTGCATGCTGTTTTCTCTGCACAGTTGGCACTCATAAGTTCTACAGAATGATCAAATGGAGCAATACTGAGCAACCCTAAATCGGAAGGGGAAAAACAAAACAAAAAGGCCAGCCAGAGTTCAAGTTCCTCAGTGAGGTTTAAAGGGAAACTAGAATGCAAGCTGAGGCAGAACCCAAAAAGTAAGGGCTACCACAGAAGTCTCAATGTCTGTTTTAAACAAAAATAAAGGTTTGTGTACCATTTTGAAAGCAATTAAAGCTCCAAGCACAATGATGAAATTTAGAAAAGGGAAAACAGTCTAATCAAGTCAAATTCTCCACTGGCTCATAAGACTTTGTGTAAAGCCGAATGTGGTGGTGCACACCTTTAATCCCAGTAGAGAGGCAGAGGCAGGTGGATCCCTGTGAGTTCAAGGCCAGCCTGGTCTACAAAGCAATCCAGGACTGCCAGGGCTCTTGTTACACAGAGAAATACTGTCTCGAAAAACAAAACAAAAACAAAAGACTTTGTGGGCTGGAGAGATTGGTCAGAGGTTAAGGGCACTGGCTGTTCTTCCAAAGGTCTTGAGTTCAATTCCCAGCAACCACACAGCGCTATAATAAGATCTGGTGCCCTCTTCTGGCATGCAGGCACACATATGGGCAGAATACTGTATAAATATTAAATAAATCTTAAAAAAAAAAAAAAGACTGTGTAAAACAAGCTAAAGATCCACCGCTTAATAAATGAAGATTAGTACAGCAAATGATTGTCAAAGCTACCTTATCTAGTGTACAATATTCTAGACACAGTGGGTCTAGATTTCAATCATTCAACAATTTGGTGGGATGATATTTTTGCTTATTGTTGGCTTTAAGATGGGTCTCATGTAGCTCTGTTGGCCTGGAACCTCCTGTGAAACCAGCTTGGTTTCCTGCCTCTGCCTCTCAAGTACTGAGATAACAGTTCCACTGCTCTGGTTTGGTTATTCAGTTTTTGACCTCTTGATCCTTCTCTTCCTCCACATCCTCAGAGTTGGGATTAGAGCCATGTGTCCATCATTTCTGGCATGGGGGGGTTGGGAGCGGGTTAGATTGTAGCCCAGGCTGGCTTCAAACTCAAAGCAATTGATAAACCTTGGCCATCCAAGAACTAGAATGAGCTACCACACCTAGCTTTTTATAAAAATATTTCCTGAAGATCTACCATATACCCAGTAGTATTTTGAAGACTAGGAAAACAGTGGTCCTAAAAGAGAAGACAAGATCCTATTCATATGGATGGAACCCTAATAGGTTACTTTATGAACTACTATTATCAATTGCACCAAACACGGGAAAACTGGACGCTTAAGGAGCCCTGGTCCAGAGAGACCTCAGGGTCATTACTGCAGGCCAAGGCAAGGATTGCCCACTGACAATCCAAGGCTAGACAGAAACTGCCGGCAGCTGACCAGGCTCGTTCACTACAGAACTCCACTGGTTGACTACTCACAGAAGATCCATCTTCCTCATGTAAGCCCTCTTTCCTCAGCTGTATCTTCTCTAAAGGGCGCAGGTAAGGACTGTCCCAGCAAAACCACTCATCATAACGATGGTTCCAACGCTTGAAATGGATGAGAACTTTCCCTTCTTCGTAGTCAATGTCTTCAATGTGAGCCGGGTACCTGAGTCACAAAAAGGGAGATTACTTTAATGTCTACTAAGAATGTCTAGGCCTCTTCCCACAGAGCATAACACCAAAGTATTTAAGACCTACCACTTTGTTGTTGCTGTTGTTTAATTTTCTTATTTGTTTTTAAAGATTTATTTATTTGTATGAGTGTTTTGCCTGCATTATGTTTGTAGACCACTTATGTGCCTCTTGCAGTCCACAGAGGCCCAGGGGAGTGGGTTCCTCTGGAACTGGAGTTACAGATGGTTCTGAGCCACCATGTGGGTTCTAAGGAATCAAGCACAGGTCCTCTAGAAAAGCAGCCAATGATCTGAACTGGTGAGCCATCTGTAATTCCAGCACTGGAGAAGCTGAGCAGGAGGACCATTGCAAGTTCAAGACCAGTATGGGCTGCAAAGCAAGACTTGGTCTGGAGAGACACCTCAGCAGGTAAAGGTGCCTGCCACCAAGAAGCCTGATGCCTGAGTTCAATCCCTGAGACCGACATGATGAAAGGCGAGCCAAGCCAACTCCTACAAATTATTCTCTGACCTCCACATATATACCATTCTGTGTATGCACACACAAACATAAATAACTTTTCAATACACCTTACAGCAGGTCCTGTCTCAGAACAAAACAAAGCCAGTATGGCAGTGTGATTCTGGGCAGAGAGGGTAAGGATGGTCAAGGTCCTCCTCAACCACACAGCAAGGTGGAAACCAGCCTGGACTAGATGAGACTCTCAAAGGAGCTGAGAGTGAAAAGCTCACGCTACTCTTGTGAAAGACCCAACTTTAGTTCCCAGTATGAAAACTGAGTGGCTCAGAACTGCTAGGAACTCCAGCTCCAAGAGACCTAATACCTTCTGGATGCTGAGGGCACCAACACTTATTCACAAGGGCACAGAGCCACGCAGACAAAGGCACAGGCACAGACACAGATGCGCACGCGCACACACACACACTATTAAGTAAATAAATGAATTAATTTGTTCTTATCTTATGTGTATGGCTGTTTTGCTGCATTTACGTCTGCCTGTGTGCAGCACGTGCTACCTGGTGTCAACTGACACCAGAAAAGGATACTAGGTCCCCTAGAACTGAAGTTATAGCTGTGAGCTGCCATAGAGATGCTGGGAATTGAACCCAGGCCCTCTGGAAGAACAGCCAGTCTCAACTATTGGGCCATCTCTCCAACCACAAGTAAAATGTTTTGTTTTTGTTTTTTAGACAGATATCATCATGTAAAGCTGGCTGGCCTAGAACGTGCTATGCAGACCACATGGCTTCAGACTCACACAGGAGTTTTGTTGTTCTTGTACAACTGCCAAGCTGGCCTCCAACTTGTGCTTTGCCTTCCAAGTGTTGGAATTACAGGAAATGTGTACTGTGTTAGGGTAGTCTACCATTTGTAGACCTAAAGAAAACTCCGTGGGTGGCTCTACAGTGGCCAAGGGACACAGTTCCTGAAAGTGGTCTGTCTTCTCTATGTCTCTACAGTGACAGAATTAGGGCTACAGAAGCAGCTCAGCAGATAAGAGCACTTCCCGCCCTTGCAGAAGACCACACAGTGGCTCACAACTGCCTGCACCTCCAGTTCCAGAGGACCTGGTGCCCTCTTCTGCCCGTGCAGACTCCTGCATGGGCTTGAAGCACATCAACTCAGGTACACACATACCCATAAAGCATAAATATTTTTGTTTATTTTTTAGATACAGGGTTTCTCTGTGTGTAACCTTAGCTGTCCTGGAATTCTCTTTGTAGACCAGGCCAGCCTCGGACTCACAGAAATCCACCTGCTTCCACCTCCCAAGTACTAGGATTAAAGGTATGGGCCACCTTTGTTTGTTTATTTTGTCTTTCCTTAACAGGGTTTCTCTATGTAGCTTTGGCTGTGCTGGACTCTTTGTAGACCAGGCTGGCCTCAAACTCACAGCAATCCACCTGCCTCTGCATCCTTGAGTGCTGGGATTAAAGGTGTGCTCTGCTAATAAAAATTTTTAAAATAAAAATTAAAAAAAATAAGTGACCAAATATATGTCACTCCTAGATGAGGGGGCCTATCTGTGTAACATAAAAGGAAAATGCAGTAATGACCATCTTAGAGATCGACCCAGTAGGACTTAATACTAGATTGACCAAGTAGAAGATCAAAGTTGCTGCCTGCCTTGGGGACTGCTTAGCTTCCTCAGGCACAGCTCTCTATTTATTGCCTTTAATGCAGCCAGTCAATTACAGGCCCCAAGGAGAGTCTACACATGTGCTCTGGCCCCTGGCCTTGAGGCAAACTAGACTTATGAACTGACTAAGCTTTCAGACTATGAGGTGGAACTACAGGAGGTTAGCAATAGCAACTGCTTTCACCACATAATGTCAACTGACTCAGTCTGTGCATCTCAATAACTACAAGACAGGCTAGAAGGGATGGGCAGAAGTTAACATTTACAGGCAGGAAAAGGAAGACAGAAGACTCCTTTGTAAATCAACACTGTAGCTAGAACTCACATTTCTTTGCTTTTTCTTTTGTTTTATTTATGTTTAGTGTCATGTGTAAGGGTGTTTTGCCTGCATGTACATCTGTGTGCCACATATATGCATGCAGTGCCCTTGGATGTCAGGGAAAAGTTGGATCCTCTAGAACTGGAATTACAGATTGTTCTGAGCCATCAATAGGTGCTGGGAGTCAAATCTGGGAGCTCCGGAAGAGCAGTGCTCTCAGCAGCTCCGCCTAGCCTGGAACTCGCAGTAAGCCTGTGTCCACAGGTAGGAATCCCACAAACAGCAACACTTCGAACAACAGAAGACTCTGTAATGAGAGGAGGAGCCAGAGAAGCAAAGGCAGGGTAAGGGGCTGAGGAAGAGAAGAACTCAGGACACCTCTGTAGAAGAGGGGTTGCTTGGCCTCAACTCTGGAAGATGGCAGGAGTTTTCCATGTGCCATGAGGGCTTCAGAAACTGGGCACTGTGGCACACATCTATCAACTCCACACTCAGGAAGCAGCAGCAGCTAAGTCGGGTTCAAGCTTATCTTTAGGCACAGAGCGATTCTAACGTTAGCCTGAGCTACAGACTTTATCTCAAGAAAGAAATAGTTTAAAAAGCAGACAGAGCAGGGCTGAGGAATGCCTCAGGGAGCGAATACAGTCTGGTTAATCAGAGCACAGAGGAAAGAAGGCAACAAGGATTTTAGGAAACAGCAACTTTGCCTGACCCTCACCAGCAGTCAGCTATGGCCTGGATGGTGCTTCCCAAACAGTCCTGAGCCGGCAAGATGGTGGCCAGCAGGCAAAGGCACCCGCAGCCAAGCCTGACAACCTCAGTTGGATCACATGGTGGAACGAGAAAATGGGTTTCAACAAGCTGTCCTCTGACCTCCATGCACTCACAAATATTGTTTTAAAAAAGCAGTCCCCAGCCAGGCAGTGGTGGTGCACGCCTTTAATCCCAGCACTTGGAAGACAAAGGCAAGCGGATTGCTGTGAGTTCAAGGCCAGCCTGGTCTACAGAGTGAATCCAAGATAGCCAAGGCTACACAGAGAAACCCTGTCTCAAAACAAAACAAAAAACCAAAAAAAAACAAACAAAAAAAAAACCAAAAAAACAAAACAAAACAAAACAGCAGTCCCTGTCCCAGGGGATGGTGGTCTACAAGGTCTCCAGGGATGCTGGCTTACAAGGTTTCCAAGGGATTCACTATTATTTCTGAAATCTGGACCATTTTTTTATCAGAACTTTCTAACTCAGTCCCATAAATGGGACAAAAAAAGACTAACAACCTGACACAGTGGCTTGCATCTGTAATCCCAGCTCTCACTGCCACAGCATGCCTCAGCCTGGGCTATAAAATTTGGAAGGGAAAAGAGAGGGAAGATGGGGTTAATGAGAGAGGGAAGGAGAGAGAAAATGAGAAAGAGAAGGAAGAACAGAAAAACAAGGACATAAAAAGGTTGAGGTGCCAGATCACCATCATGTAATCAAGAACTACCAAAAGAGTTGTTTGCAATTAACCTGCATGTGTAATTTCTTCCCAGCAGTCCTCCCAATGACGTCAAATGTCTCAATCCTAGCCATCACAACCCTGTTTGTAACCTTCACCTTCACCTGAAACTGGCAAACACGCACAGCAGAGCAGATGCGCCTTAAAGAACACTAAGAGGGTGAAGCAGCCACAGGCGTCAGTTAACCCACGCCCAGGATAATGGGATCTTCAGCAGCAGGAACCAGGCTTGGTAAGAGTCCACAATCTTACAGCTTAATCCCTCCACTTAGGACCAAAGCAGAAAAATCATCTAACAACTCTACTACCGTTCCCAGGAGGATCCCCAGCCCCCAAAGTTCTTTTTCCTTCCCACCGGTCCTTAAGTTGTCTCCCCACATGTACAACTATTACGTGTGTGTGAGTGTGTCTCTGTGTGTGTGTGTGTGTGTGTGTGTGTGTGAGAGAGAGAGAGAGAGAGAGAGAGAGAGAGAGAGAGAGATGGAGAATATGCAAGCTTTCTTCAGAGAGGGAGAGAGTGAGAGAGAGAGAGAGCGCAAGAGAGAGAGAGAGAGAGAGAGAGAGAGACAGACAGACAGACAGACAGACAGACAGACAGACAATATGCAAGCTTTCTTCAGAGAGAGAGACAGAGACGGAGAATTATACAAGCTTTCCTCAGTGGACTTTCA
Source organism: Acomys russatus (assembly GCF_903995435.1). Taxonomy (NCBI): domain Eukaryota; kingdom Metazoa; phylum Chordata; class Mammalia; order Rodentia; family Muridae; genus Acomys; species Acomys russatus. The sequence continues at coordinate 5,647,750 of NC_067140.1, read as the reverse complement.
ATGAGAACACCCTGAAGCAGACCCTACTTCCTGAGGCTGCAGAGGCAGGAAGGGAACTGAATTCAAAGTCAGGCAGAACAGAACAGGTCTCTGGCCAGCACTCAGCCCAGGTGGCCGCTCATCCACAGCAGTTCTCATTCTGACCTTGAGCCAATGTTCAGAACAGACTGAACTATCAAGACCATAAACAGACACAGCACAGGAGCCCTCTAAACATGTCAACATCTTCACTGCCTCAGATCTCACACCAGAGGAAACAGGGCCTTTGAAAAAGGTCCACACAAGCTGGGTGTTGTAACCCACACCCTTAATCCCAGCACTTGGGAGACAGAGGCAGGTGGATCGCTGTGAGTTTGAGGCCAGCCTAGTCTTCAAAGTCAGTCCAGGACAGCCAAGGCTACACAGAGAGACTCTGTCTCTAAAAACAAAAACAAAACAACAACAAACAAACAAATCTTAAAAAAAGAAAAAGGTCCACACACGTGCCTTCACATGGTGGCTCTGATTAGCCTCTGCTTGTACAGGGCAGAAGGAACACTGCAAGACTTCCAAAGCTGGGTCATACGAAAGTCCCTGTTGGTGCTGGCTGGATGCTCAGCAGTTAAGTGCACTGAATGATGCTTCTCAGAGGACCCAGGTTCAATTCTCAGCACCCACTTGGCAGCTCACATCCTGTAACACCAGTTCCAGGGGATCTGATGGCCTTTGTGGGCCCCAGGTACACACATGACATGATGCACAAACATATATGCAGGCAAAACAGCCATACATACAAAATAAATAAAAGGTTCTCCATGGTTTGTTGTATGTTGATTTATAGCTGACATAATTTCTATCTCACCAGCTAGGTGTCTTATATTGCCTAATCTAAACATATTTTTCACCATAAAATAAGTTAATATTATATAACTACATGGTTAAAATAGTAACCCTGGGCTGGTGAAATGGCTTGGTCAGTAAAGGCATTTGCTGCCAAACCTGATAACCCGTGTTAACCCCTAAAATCTAAATATTGGAAGGAAAATAATCACTTTGGGGGGGGCGGGATTCAGGAGGGGGTCTTGTGTAGGCCCAGCTGGCCTAGAACTGATGAGGCTAGCCTCCTGCCTCTCTCCATTGAACACTGAGACTACAGGCATAGGGCACCACACCCAGCAAGTTATGCGTGTTGCAGTATACACAATACTGCAGCTTTTGCTTATATGCTCTTGGGTTCCCATCACAAGAGGAGGGAGCACAACTAGGTGCTACACTGTGAAAAAGAGTATTCCTAGGGAAAGGTCTATATGGCGGAGAATCAAGGTGTTCCCTCAGGAACTCACACCCAAGTGTCACCTACATGAACAAACCACTTTAACCTGCAAGCCTGAACCAGAACAGCTCGAACCTCCCATGTAGGCTGCTCTTGAATTCCGGCCCACAGAAACTTGGAGGATAATAAATGGTTAACCTTGTTTCAAACCTCAAACCACTAAACTCTAAAAAAAACTTGTTACAATGTAATTAAGAACTAACAAAGTAGCATTTGCAGGATTCTGGTGGTTTTCTACAAGTGGAGCCTGTACGTTAGAGGCTCCAGACCTGGGGTTTTCCAGTTGGAGAAACACTTCTGAAAGCGACTGAATAAACCAACATATGTAGGCTCATTCAGGAAAGGACCAGGCTGAAGAGACCCAAATCTCCTGTGGAGTACTGGGAAAGGCTGACTCTACAGGCATGTCCCAAGAGTACAAGCAGCCAGGTCTAATTCAGGGATACAATGTTGACTTGTTCATACCATGGGCCCCCAAGCCCTAGAAAGGATGACTAGTTGCCCAGGCTTGCCCTTCAGAGTAGCCATACTACCGACCGTAAGCCTCCTGCTCATATTAAAACAACTGGCAAGCGTGGGCAGGGATCCAGTGCCACCTACTCCCTGACCCCCAGCCATTCCCCAACCACAGATGCATGCAAAACAGCAAGGTGGAGAGTAAAGGAAAGAACCTAAAAGAGGAATGCTCGCCCCAGGGCTAGGGGTGTAGGCCAGCGGGCATGTGTTAGCACCTGCAACACCTTGGGCACCATCCTCAGTCCTGCCAAGACAAAAAAACCCCACAAATATCAGGACCCACTCCAACTGGAGTAAACAGGAACTTTATGGACTATTAATAACTCATGTGTAAACTGAGTGTGGTGGTTCATGTTTATGATGCTAGCACTAGTGAGACTGAGACAAAAAGATTTCGCAGATTTTGAGGCTAGCCTAGATTTCTCAGAGCAAGTGCGATGCTATCTGAAAAACAAAGAAATAAGGGCCATCAAGATGACTCTGACTTAGCAGGTCGGTGTTGACACCTGAGCTCCATCCCTGCAACCATCGTGGTGGAAGGAGGAAAATGACACCTGCCAGTTGTCCTCTACAAACACACAAACTAATTTTTAAAATATAACAACAACAACACATCTGGGTGTGCTGGTGAATTCCTTTAGTCCAAGAACTTGAGAGGTATAATTCAAGGCCAGCCTCATCTATAGATTGAGTCCCAGGACAACCAAGGGACTCTGTGCATGGCTTGCTACATGATTTATAAAGGACCCTGCAATAAAGAATCCCATAGAGCTTTACCACAGTCCCCCAAGGACTAAGGAGCCATTACCATCACTACATTCATTTTACATGTGAGGAAAAAAATAACTGAGTGAGCCAGGTGTGGTGGCGCACACCTTTAATCCCAGCACTTGGGAGGCAGAGGCAGGCGGATCGCTGTGAGTTCGAGGCCAGCCTGGTCTACAAAGCAAGTCTAGGACAGTCAAGGCTACATAGAGAAACCCTGTCTCAAAAAACCAAAACAAAACGAACAAACAAACAAACAAAAAACCCTCAGTGACTAACAAGAGGTATAACCAAGGTCAGCATCTCACTCCTGTAACTCCAAACATTGGAAGGGACCTCTGCTCCGCTCTGAGCTCACACATATAAACCCTAGTAGTGACACATCCATAGATAGTCTGTCCTTTTAGCTATCCAGGAGTGCCATATCCATAGAGCGCCTCTCTCACAGCTATCTAGTAGTCTGTCTAGTGGCTAGCCCAGGATTTGCCTTTATTTTTGGCCCTGGATTGAGGCTGCTTCCAGACTGTTCCTTATATAAATAGTCTTTTCGCAAACATACAGCAACTCGTGCTTCAGGAGTCAGAGTGGGCCTCTGTTCCTGGCTCAGAGCACACAGCAGAAGCCAGAGACTTGTATGCATAAAATCAACACTCCAAGCCATCAGCAACCTTTGCTGGAGAGGATGGGGATGAAAGATATATTTAGCAAAAAGAAAGAGCCAGCTACTAAACTTTAGGGAAATTCTACTGGTTTTGGGGGCCAGCCTTCCTTACTCCTTTGCACCTCCACTAATCACCATCTGATCGGTTCCACTCAGGAAGCATCTTCGTCTTGAATGTATCTTTCCTCTCTGTCCCAGTCCACTCACCAGCCATGCTCAGGATAGTAAGCAAGCCCTGAGCCCCTCCCTGCAGGGCTTCAGCTAAGCAGGCCTCAGTAATCACTGAGTCTGAACAGACAGTATCAGTTTCCTGCTCCTGCCAGAGATCCAATATCTTTTTTCTGCTTAAACCTCCCCTTCCAGCCCCCTCTCCCACCATTTCTGCTTAGCATTCACGTTACGTTCTCTCTCTCCCTCCCTCTCCCTCTTTCTCTCTCTCTCTCTCTCTCTCTCTCTCTCTCTCTCTCTCTCTCCTCTTAATAATACACAGTGTTTTCAAGTGCTTGAAGTATTCTAAAATACTTCTGCTGCTGTCTTTCTGCCACCTCCAGCTCTCACTCTCCTGGAAACCATCCTATCCTTCAGTCTCACGGCTCAGCAGCTCTGCAGAGGACTTGACTACCAGCACCCAGAACTCCTGTTCTAGAGACTCCACCCTCTTCTGACCTCTGAGGCACCAGGCACACATGTAGTGCACATACATACATGCAGGCAAAGCACTCATAAACAACAAATAAAATGAATAAGCCTTAAAAAAAAATACGAGCCAGGTGTGGTGACGCACACTTTTAATCCCAGCACTTGGGAGGCAGAGGTAGGTGGATCGCTGTGAGTTCAAGGCTGGCCTGGTCTACAAAATGAGTCTAGGACAGCCAAGGCTAACAGAGAGATCCTGTCTCCAAAAACAACAACAACAACAATAATAATAATAATAAAATAATGAAAAAGGGAAAAGGAAAAGACTTCAACTTCCTGGCCCCTTTCCCTCCTCTGTCATAACTGCCTTCCAGCCCTGGTTATGTTAGACTTCCATGTCCCTAATCCCCCGCAATCAGGATTCTGAACATAGGCAGAGAAACACTTAATAAGCTGTTGGTGCTGCCAGGACCCACTTGAAATGCAAGGCTGCAAACAAGGCTTCCTTCTGGGGAGGAGCCACGCAACTCAGTGAGGGGACAAGCAGTCTTCTGATGGGTCCAGTATCATCTTGAGCTTGGCTGGGTGGGATGGTGCAGGGGGGTGTGTAAGGAAGAGGTCATCAAGCCTTAGCTTAGGATGTGTGTGTTCCTCAATAAGGTCCTTTCTAAATAACCCCACCCCACTCTGACAGTTTTGTCATGCAGAGCCCAAGTGACTCTAGAAATCCTAACCTCTCTCCTCAGCCTCCCTAAGCACTGTTACTACAGGTGGACACCTAGCTCAGTGAAGACTTTTAAAATAACATAAAAAGGGCCAAGTATGGACCAGCAAGATTGCCTGACCAGACGGGCGTGGTGGCGCACACCTTTAATCCCAGCACTCGGGAGGCAGAGGCAGGTGGATCACTGTGAGTTTGGGGCCAGCCTGGACTACAAAATGAGTCCAGGATGGCCAAGGCTACACAGAGAAACCCTGTCTCGAAGAAAAAAAAAAAAGATTGGCTGGCACGGTAGGGGGTAGGGGGGTACGGGGGTGGGGTGGAGAGCTGCTGCCAAGCTTGATGACCTGAGTTCAGTTCTCACATGCCCAGACATTAGAAGGAAAGAATGCTTCCTGCAAGTTTTCCTCTGATCTCCACACATGCACAAAAGGCACATGCCTGTAACTCTAACATTGGCAGGTGAAAACAGAAGGATCAAGAATTTAAGGCCATCCTTTGCTACCCAGCCTATTCAAGGCTAGCCTACAGGACAGGAGGCTGTCAAAAGACAGAGAGAGAGAGGAAAAGCAAAATAAAATATAAGAAGTCTATTTGATCAGAATGTGGTGGGTCACAATTGCAATGTCAATACTTAAGAGGCTGAGACAGAAGGAGTAAAGTGAGTTCAAGATAAGCACGGGCTACAGAGGAAGAGCCTGACTTAAATTAACAACAATAAGACAACAACAATAAAACAAAGAGGATGTATATGCATCCCCTTTGTTTAACGCCTTCCATCTGAAAAATGATATGAAACTTCATACCAAAAACATTTTGTCAGGCTAGGAGAAGACTCAATCAATAAACTGCTTGTCATGCAAATAGTGACTTGAGTTCACAAAGAAGCCACGTAGAGCAGCACGGATCTGTAATCCCAGCTCTGGGACGGCAAAAGTTTGTCAATCTCTCTGAGTTCAAGGCCAGCCTGATCTACATAACTAGTCCCAGGCCAGCTGGGGCTACACAGTCAAAGCTTGCCTCAAAACAACAACCAAAAGACCTCAGATCTTCGTTTCTGACTCAGAGAAATGGATGATTCTGAGACTAGAGCAGAAAATATACAAGATGAGCCTGTGATGGCCTTCAGGGCCAGAAATAAGCAACTCTTAAACACACCAACACATACATACACAAAAAGTGATGCATGTCAAAGGGGCACAGAAGCCAACTGAAAGCTGCCAGGAAACAATGTGAACAAGAAAACACGGTAATGCTGGACTACAACACTAAGTGTACAATCAAAACCTCAGTCCATACTGATAGAACTAAATATAAGGAGGCTGAGCACAGTGACCCACACCTATAAGCCCAGCACTTGGAGGCTGAGCACAGTGACACACACCTATAAGCCCAGCACCTGGGAGGCTGAGCACAGTGACACACACCTATAAGCCCAGCACCTGGGAGGTTGAAGCAGGGAGACAAGAGTTCAAGGCAAACCTGGCACTGAGTGAGACCCTCAATCAATCAAGCAAACAAGCAAATATTTCTGTAAGTACTCATCTCTCAAAGAAGTGAACCAGGACAGAAAAGATGGTTCAGAAAAAGCCGGCTGCGGTGGCGCACGACTTTAATCCCAGCACTCATGAGGCAGAGGCAGGTGGATCTCTGTGAGTTCTAGGCCAGCCTGGTCTACAGAGTGAGTTCTCAAAAAAAAAAAAAAAAAAAAAGAAAGAAAGAAAGAAAAAGAAAAGATGGTTCAGATGTTGAAAGTACTTGCCCTAAAGCCTGATGACCTGAGTTTAACTCCTGGAACTGAAATAAAAGAGGAAGGGAAGGGAACCCGGCGTGGTAGGGCATGTCTTAAGTCCCAGCATTTGGGAAGCAGAGGTAGGTGGATCACTGTGAGTTCGAGGCCAGCCTGGTCTACAAAGCAAGTCTAGGTCAGCCAGGGCTACACAAAGAAACCCTGTTTCAAAAACAAAACAAAACCAAAAAAAAAAAAAAAAAAAAAGAGTAAGGAAAGAATTGCCTGGAAAACTGGCTTCTGACCTCCACATGTGGATCACAGTTACATGCGCGCACACACAGGAAAAAGCACTTGGATGGATAGATGGATGCATGGATGGACCAAAACTTTCCACTCTTTAATTGTGGGCCAAAGGAAGTAAAGTTCTTTACAAAATGTGAAGGAACTAGGAAAACTTTTAGTAGAGAACCTACAGATGCCCAAGATAAGTATCATCAGGGAGGAGGCACACAGACGTGGTAACCATGGCACTTCATCTCTGTGGGCTTCCACTGGTAAATGCTAATTTACCATGAACAAAGCACCAGACAGTCCCAGGTAAAGACCATCGTGGCTGTCTTCTGTGGTCTGCTCCCTCTACTGGAATGTCGTCCTCTAAAGACCACCTGTCCTAATTGCCACCAATCTCAGCATGAAATTAACTGTTTTTCCCCAGGAGTTTTCATAGGAACCTTGTACAGAGAATGAGATCTCCTCACAATAGAACTAATTGCAGGAACTTTGCTCCCTATTCCAGGTACCAGATTCAGCATGGGATCAAAGCCATACCCCAGGAGCTGGAGCATGGTTCAGTGACAGAGCCCAGTCTAGCATACTCAATGCCCTGGGTTCAACCCAGAGGACCAAAACACACACACAAACGAGTCAGATGTACATATAATGAGTAATACATATCAAACCCAGCACTCAGAAAGACAGGAGGATTACTGTGAGTTTGGGCTACAAGGAAGTACCAGGCTTACCTAGGGCTGGAGAGATGGCTCAGTGTAAAGTGCACTCCCCCTTTTGCAGAACACTAGAGTGTGGGTCCCAGCGCCCACATCAAGTGGCTTCCAAACCACCTGTAACTCCAGTTCCAGGAGATCCAACATCCTCCTAGAGCACTGCACTCAGCACACTTTTAAATAATAATAAAAATAGCCACATCGCTAGCATACTTCAGAAGCCAGTCTGCCCTTTACTGTTATTACTGTTTCCCATCTCCAATCCTCAGTGAGCTAGAGCTCCTGCCTCTTTACTTTTTGAGGTAAGGTCTTACTCTGTAGTACAGCTGGCTCCCAACTTCCAACAATCCTCCTGTGTCAGCCACTTGAGTACTAGGATTGAATTATAAATGTGCACCACTGTGGCCAGCTGAGACCACGTATATTCAAATCCCAAATTCAAGCTGGGCATGGTGGCTCAGCCCTACAGTCCAGCGCGTGGGAGATCAGGAGGCACCCTCTGCTACACGGTAAGTCCACAGCCAGTCTGGGCATGGTGGCTCAGCCCTACAGTCCAGCGCGTGGGAGATCAGGAGGCACCCTCTGCTACACGGTAAGTCCACAGCCAGTCTGGGCATGGTGGCTCAGCCCTACAGTCCAGCACGTGGGAGATCAGGAGGCACCCTCTGCTACACGGTAAGTCCACAGCCAGTCTGGGCATGGTGGCTCAGCCCTACAGCCCAGCGCGTGGGAGATCAGGAGGCACCCTCTGCTACACGGTAAGTCCACAGCCAGTCTGGGCATGGTGGCTCAGCCCTACAGTCCAGCGCGTGGGAGATCAGGAGGCACCCTCTGCTACACGGTAAGTCCACAGCCAGTCTGGGCCACATGATGCTCAACACAGACAAGTAAGAAGCTGACCACTTTCTAACTCTAACTTTATACAGCTTAGTCACCTGCATTGGCCTGTGGCCTCCTGCATAAAATGGGCATAATAAAAGTAGCTAACACAGCCGAGTGTGGTGGTGCACGCCTTTAATCCCAGCACCCCAGAGGCAGAGGCAAGTGGATCGCTGTGAGTTTGAGGACAGTAAAGGCTACACAGAGAAACCCTGTCTCAAAAACAAAAGCAGCTAACTCAGAGTACTGTGAAGTACTACATGCAAAGCTTTCAGAATCAGGCTTGGCACTGAGTAAATCACCGGGCATGTGTAAACAACTGGCAAACACAGGGACCGCAAGAGCGTAGGCTAACAACACTTGCCCACCAAGGCCAGCAGCACCAAGTACTCGCTCTATCTCTGAACTGCCTCAGGGATCTGTGCGACCCGATTTCATTCCACAGCACCCAGTGTGATACCATCTGATGCACGTTTGTGGAAAACTCAGAAAGGACGATATTCCTTCCGTGGAGCCCCTTCCACTGTTGGGAGATCCTCCTCACTTCCCATAATAAATCTATGTTCACACTGCTCTCATAACACACACAAGCCCAAGCAAACATAAATACACAAACATACACATAATTCCTAGAAAGGAATTTTAGATTTATTTACTTTATTTTTTAGATTATTTTTTTAGATTTATTTATTGTGCATACAGTGTTCTGCCTGCATGTACATCTGCAAGTCAGAAGAGAGCATCAGATCACATTATAGATGGTCGTGAACCACCATGTGGTTGCTGGGAATTGAACTCAGGACCTCTGGAAGAGCAGTGAGTGCTCTTAACTTCTGAGCCATCTCTCCAGCCCAAGAAAAATTACTTTAAAATAATAAATAAATGAAACAGTATAAGAAATGAAGAGAAGTCAGGTATCAGTGGCACAAACCTTTAATTCAGGAGGCAGAGGCAAGTGGGTCTCTGTGAGTTCAAGGCCTGCCTGGTCTATAGAGTGAGTTCCAGAACGGCCAAGGTTATACAGAGAAACCATGTCTTGAAAAGACAAAATGGAAAAGGAAGGAAAAAGGAAGAAGAGAAGCTTGCCATTGCCGAGTTACAGAAATAAATACAGTTTTAGCTGCGTTCAAGAGTCAGCTTCTTTCCTAAGCCAGCACCGGGGCTCAAGAGGAGACATGGCTACTGGATATGTGAATCCACAAAGCGGCCATGCCTTGGACATGCGCCCAGTCTGTCTTGTTCACTTGTTCACTGTGATGAGCTTACATTATGTAAGCATGGGGAGGCCCTTTGTGCTGAGCACCAAATAACCTAATTAGGGTCGATGACAAGAAGAAACCAGAAGGATGGGCAAGCCTGGGAAAGGCTGAGCCATATGGGAAGCCTGGGAAGCGCTGGCTAAGGACTATGGCGTAGACTCAAGGGAAGGATGCCACTGAAAACTGCTTCAAATGTAAGCAATGAGCAGAGAGAAACATCAGTTCACCTTTTTTTAAAATTAAAAAAGAAGGTGGGGGAGAAGGGAAGTTGGCTCAGCAGTAAGGAGCACATAGTGCTCTCACAGGGAGCTGGGCTTTGGCTACCAACACCCACGCTGAGCAGCGTCTACACGCAACTCCAGCTTGGGAGTGCAATGCTTCTGGCCTCCTCAGGCACCTGCACTTAACATGCATATGCACTCACACACTCAAAACAAAATTATAAATAAAGGCGAAGAGAAGGCAGGCATGACAACGCACACATCTGTAACTGCAGGATGAGGGATAAGAGGACTGGAATTTTAATTGGAAATCAACCTTGGCCACATAGCAAGACCCTGTCTGTCCTCTCTTTCTTTTCTTTTCCTTTCTTTCTTTCTTTCTTTCTTTCTTTCTTTCTTTCTTTCTTTCTTTCTGTAGCCCTGGCTGTACAGCTGTACTGGAACTTGCTCTGTAGACCAGGCTGGCCTCAAACTCTGAAATCTGTCTGCCTCTGGCTCCCAAGTGCTGGGAATGAAGGCATGCACCACCACTGCCAACTAGCCTGGAGCACACAGAATGTCAGAAACAAGAAAGACCCTGGCTCCAACATGGTAGAAGGAGAGAACAGACTACAAGGTCATCAGCAACCTGTTCTGACCTCCATGTACATGCTGTGATACCATGTGCATGCACACTTACACATGTGTATACACACACACACACATAAAAAAAGAAACCAAATGTAAGGGACATTGCAAAATCAGATCTTTTAATTCTTTGCACATGAAACAGAAACTATGAGCACCTGCCTAGAAACATAGTAGGGAGAATATGGCAGAAGATCGGGAAGGCAAGAGAAGCTACTTCACTGTGCTCGCGGCGAGAGCATGAATGGGCAGCCTGCTGCTGGGGGCAGATGGTGCACTGCAGACAGATGACAGGAAGAGACGGGAGCGTCACGCAGAGCAAGCACTTTCTATCACATCCACGCAACATCTCGACTAGGAAATGGAAGCCTGTCAGCTTAGCCAGTTTATCTGCACAAGCCTGGCAGTGAGCAAGGCAGGCTGAATTGCCCTCCAAAAGAGGAGCATGCCCAGAAGCCATTGCTCCAGAATAAGAACCGCTTTTGGTCTGAGTTTTGATTCTTGAAACAGGGCCCTGGGCTGGAGAGATGGCTCAGCGGTTAAGAGTACTGCCTGCTCTTCCAAAGGACCCGGGTTCAATTCTCAGCACCCACATGGCAGCTCACAACTGTCTGTAACTCCAAGATCTGACACCCTCACACCAATGCACACAAATTAAAATTAAATAAAAAGTATTTTAAAAAAAGAAAAGAAAAGAAACAGGGCCTTGGTAGCTGGTCTAGAAATTACTATGTAACCCAAGCTGGAGCTGAACTTTGACAATCCTCCTGCCCCCGTCCCACTGCTAGGCTCACAGGAGTAACACACCACATGCTGCTTGGTTCCTGTTGCTGTTTTCTTTCCACTGCAGGCCACTGAACCCTGTCTTCCTGCACGTTGGGCAGGCACTCTGTGTTTGCTCATGCTTCCTTTTGTTTGAGACAAGGTCTCATATGTAGGCCAGGGTAGCTTCTTGAGTACTGGGATGGCAAGTACACTTTTATTATAAACTCCAGGCCGGATGTGGTAATGCATTCTTTTAATCCCAGCACTTGGAAGACAGAGGTAGAAGGATCTCAGTGAAGCTGAAGCCAGTTCTCCCCACAAAAACAAGTAAAAGATCCCAACTGTATTACTTCTTTGGGGCCTTAAATCTTGAAAACAAATCTCTCCTGTGTGATTTAGAAATAAATCTGTGTGAGGACCCCAGAGCACTGAGATCAGGCAGAGCTAAGTGAGTCTCCGACTCAACAGTAAAAGTTTGTATCTTTATAGACATTTGACCCTGAGCCTCAGCTCTAATAGGCCTTTATTGTATTTCAGTCTTTATCTTAGTGCTAGAGATTGAGATCGAGCCTGGATGGTCTAGGTATGTGCTCTACCACTGAGCTGTGTCCCTCCAGTGCGCAGACGAGCATTTCTGAGGGGAACTAAATGTAAAGCCACTGGGGACAGCAGGCCTCACACTGTCAGAGCAAACCTGCAAGCATGTTAGCTGTCATTCACTGCTATTGGCCTAGCACACAGCACACTGAGACGAGAAAGATCAGGCCCAAACAACACAAGCCAGCGTCACTGAATGCTATTACAGGAAGCATCCGCCCATACCGCTGCTTTCTGTTCTCCATGTGCTCTGCTGTCACATACAGAGAAATATGATTCAGCCGAGCCATGTGGCACATGCCTTTACTCCCAGGACTTGGGAGGTAGAGGCAGGTGGAGCTCTGAGTTCCAGGCCAGCCTGGTCTACAGATTAAGTTCCAGGACAGTGAGAGCTACACAGAGAAACCCTCTCTGCCTCCCTCCTAAACAAAAACAGAGAGAATATCAAAAGTGTGATTAACTCTTTTATGCACCCCCGCCCCCCCCCTCGGTTTTTCTGTCTGTGCAAGTAGCAGCATATCCAGAAACACTGCAGGCAGAGGAATCCACTTGGAGGCAGAGTTTGCATTTGGAGTCAGACCAATTGAGGCTCAGATCCCGGCTCTACTGTAGGGCTCCTAGGCCACGCCTGCAGGGGAGTGGGCATAAGACTAGCTAGATAGAGCATGTTCAAACCCTGGAAATCTAAAACTTGAGATGTAAAGTCTCATCCTGAGAACGGAAGGTGTGGGACAAAGCTCTCTACTTGTTTCTGTGCCTGCCTCAGGGGCCTGTGACACAGCCCCAGGTGAGGAACGTCAATTAAGACACGCTCCACCAGCCTGGCCTGTGCGCAAATCTCAAAGGGCATTTTCTTTCTTTCTTTCTTTCTTTTTTATTTTCTCTATGTAGCCTTGGTTTCTCAGTTATCTTGGCTGTCCTGGACTTACTTTGTAGACCAGGCTGGCCTTGAACTCACATCGATCTTACCTGCCTCTGCCTCCCAAGTGCTGGGCCCCACCACGCCAGGCTGGGCATTTTCTTGATTAACAATTAATGTGGAAACACCTTGCCTACTTTGGCCATGCCATCCCTGGCCGGGTGGTCCCGGGTACATACAAGAATAAACTGAGTGAGCCTCCAGGAGCAAGCCAGTAAGCAGCACTCCTCCGCGGTCCCCACTTCATTCAGTTCCTGATTCCAGGTTCCTGGCTTGGCTTCCCTTGGGGATCAACTATAAACCAGACACACGTAAGCCGTTCCTTCCTGAGCTGTGTTTGGTCATGGTGTTTATTACAGCAATAGAAAAACAAGCTAAAACAGACATGCAGGCTGGAATGTAGAAAGAGTGGTTGTCTAACATGCAAAGGTCCTGGATTCAATCTCCACTTCTCCTTGGTGGCCAGCAGGGGGAGGGGAGAAGCAGCCGCCGACAAGGCTGGGAAAGGGCTTGCTGTGCAAACATGAAGGCCTGAGTTGAAGCTCTGGCATTCCTGTAAAAGCTAGGCACAGTACCCATTGCGTGGGGAGGGAAGAGCCAGGTCTCCCTGGCCAGCCAGTCAAGCCAAAACAGCAGTGAATGACTCTCTCAGCAAATAAGGTGGCCAGTGATGGGGGTTCCACTTTATGCTGCCTTCCACATGCATACACAGGCAAATGACCACCATACACGCAAATGCACTTGAAAACATGTACATACATGCATACACACACACACACACACACAAATACACAATAGCTGAAACCAATATAAGAATTACAGATGAAGCAAACAACCTAAAAGGTGTTCACTATAAGCGATTCTGTCCATGACCAGTGGAATACAAGCAAACTACTTTTTCTTTATTTCTGAGGCGCAGGGGCCTCTCTCAGGGCCTCACCCATGACAGGCAGCATTCTATCACCAAACTCACTCTCTAGGTCTTTACTCCTAAGAGCGTGACCAGCTGTCTGCCCAAGCGTTTCCCAGTTTTCCCTACACCCCAGAAATCAGTCAATCTATTCCAAGATAAGTATCACAAGGCTGAGCTCTTCCTTAGAAAAACTCAAAAGGTTTGTTTTCTTAAACCTCTAATTGCATTTGGGGCACCTAGAAATAACCAAGTTCTAGGATGCCCTTAATTACAATGACTGTTGTAGCTGTTTTCTTTTTCGTCTTGTTTTTAGTCAAGGTCTCCTGGATTCTCAGCTGGCCTCAAATTCACTAGGCAGCAGATAGGTTAACCTTGAACTTCTGATACCCTTGCCTCTATTTCTGCAAACTCTGATTTATCCAGTGCTGGGATGCAAACCCAGGGCTTCATGCACGCTAGACAAATACCCCACCAACTGAACCTGAACCTCTGCTGGTTAGTTTGTTTTCTGGGGTCAGGATTTCACTCTATTGTCTATGCTGGTCTGGAACTCACTATGCAGGCTATGCACCAGCTCTCAAGAAACTTCCTACCTCATCCTCTGGCTGCTGAGATTACAGGTATGTGCCACCACACTTAGTTATAGTTAGTTTTTTATTTATTATTTGTACAGTATTCTGCCTGCATGTATACCTGCAGGCCAGAAGAGGGCACCAGACCTCATAGGTGGTTATAAGCTGCCATGTGGTTGCTGGGAATTGAACTCAGGACCTTTGGAAAAACAAACAGTGCTCTTAATCTTTGAGCCATCTCTTCAGCCTCTTATGTTTAGTTTTAAGACTGGTCTTCATTTACAAGCGAGTCCAGGACAGCCAAGGCTACACAGAGAAACCCTGTCTTGAAAAAACAAACAAAGAAAAAAGACTGCTCTCCAACTATTCAGTATGACTCTCAGACTAATCCCAATGGCAACATTACCCGTGACCACATTTCCAGGAACGTTCAAAGCATCTGACAGCTCAAGGACCAAAGGCAATAACACAAGTCAGCTGGAGAGGCCAGGACTTGTAACGCCAACGCTTAGGAGGCCGGTCTATCAATTCAAGGTCAGCGTCGTTACCATGTCACACAAAACATGGAGGGACCCCTCAGCTTCAGTCTGATCACCCTGAAGAGAGAGCCTGTGAATCGCAGCTCTCAGGCATCCTACCTCACACCCAGAAAACACGAGCGTTGTGACGACGTGAGGCTGTTCCAGTCCCTCATCTCCACTCCGAGCTTGCTTCTAGCCCTTCTGTCAGACAGGCAGCCAAGAGTGAAAGAGCTTTCTTTCCCATGTGACCTCTGCCCTGCTTTCCCATAATTCCCTCATCAAACAGGAAAAGGAGAAACAGTGTGACCCAGGGATCCCCATACCAAAGAGAAAAGGCAGTTCTGTCTTCTAAACTTAAATATCCCTGTATCTTCTGAGACCAGATAAGCTGAAAACACCACAGCAGCACCACTCTATCAGCGCTTGTGAGACTCCCTCCCTAAAGTGCTTTAATTAGCAGAAAAAAATATATATATAAAAGTACCAGTTTTTTAAACGGTCCCGAGCTTCCAACTGGGCTCCCACTTCAAAGCTGATTCCTCGTCTGTTAGGTGGATGCTTTGTCATTTTCAGTCATCAACGAGGCTGCTTTTATTCTCCTGAAAAAGCCAATTAAATATTTATGAAACTTGGGAAAGTCTGCCCAGGGTATAGCATCACCACCACACATTAAAAAAACAAGCAGGCATTATTCAAAACACCCAGCTCCATGACCCTATCAGCTCCCTGTCTGTCTGGTGCCACCTCTCCTATCAGGTGTCCCTACCAGCAGCACTCCTGTGATCTCTGAAAATGTGAAGGACTCTCTCAGCAACACTCACCAGGGCTCACCTATGAACTACATCCCTCAGAATGCCAAAAACCAGCTGCTCTCATGATTAAGTTCAACCACTCACTGAGGCATTCAACAAATATTTGTTCAGAGATTACTTAGTCAAGACTCAAAGAGACAACCAGGAGCATGCCTTTAACCCCAGCACTTGGAAGGCAGAGGCAGGCAGATCTCTGAGTTCGAAGCCAGCCTGGCCTACAGAGGGAGTTCAAGACAGCCAGAGCTACACAGAGAACCTCCCCCAGCCCCTCCTGCAAAAAAAAGACTCAAAGAGACACACAGTTCTTATCTTCAAAGAGCTTTCAGATTAAAATGTAGCCAATAAACAGAGCTCCAATTCCTATAAAAATAAGAGCTAGAAAGAATGGTGGCTTGGCTTGTATTGCCAGCTACTTAGAAGGCTGGGGCAAAAGGATGCCTGAGCCTCGGGTTGACGGCAACTCTGAACAACAAAGCAAGAAAAGCCAAAAAATAAAGAAGACATACCAATGGCAACTGACCTCACTTTTCAAAGAGTAGACAAAAGTCGTCCGACATAGCTCAGTTGCTGGGGTGCCTGCCTAGGATGAACGAGGCCCTGTGTCAGATCCCCAGGACGAAATAAAGCCATGTGTAATGAGAACTTTGTAATTTTGGTTTCTTTAAAAAACACAGAAATAAGCTAGGCGTTGGTGGTGCACGTCTTTAAGCCCAGCACTCAGGAGGCAGAGGCAGATAGATCACTGTGAGTTCGAGGCCAGCCTGGTCCCTTGTAATTTTTGGCTATTCTTGGAACTCTTAATCCTCTGGTGCTTTACTTTCTGTGAGTTCCTGGTGAAGCCCTCAATAGGTTTTGTAGGTCTGATTCCAGCAACTGAGGCTGGAGGATTGTTGAAAACTTGAGGACTGCCTGGTCCAGTTTCAGGCTAGCTAGGGATACATAGCATGATCCTATCTCAGACAAACACTCTGCTCAGGTAGGAAACACAGAGAAACCCTCTCTCGAAAAAAACAAAACAAAACAAACAAACACAGAAATAAAAGCAGGGCGATCCACTTGCCTCTATTTCCCAAGTGCTGGGATAAGGCATGCACCACCACACCCAGCTCTTTCTATGAGACAAAGTCTTATTCTGTAGCCAGTTTCCTGCCTCAGCCTTTCTAGTGGCCAAGATAACAGGTCCCAAACTACTTCATTTCCTGGCCACCATTCTGCAGGCTTCAAGGTTACTTCAAGGTTTCTCCATTGCCAAGGGGGTACACAAGTAAGGCCCCCACCAGTTTGGATTATTTATGTATTTATTTATTTTCCCCAGATGGGTTTTTTGTTTGTTTGTTCGTTTAATAGCCTTGGCTGTCCTAGAACTAGCTCTGTAGAACAGGCTGGCATGGAACTCAAACTCACAGAGATCCACCTGCCTCTGCCTCCACCCAGCTAATTTTTTAAATTTTTGAGATGGGATCTCATGTAGCTGAGAATGACCCTGACCTGGACCTCTACCTCCTGAGGGCTGTGGTCACAAGAGAGTGCCACAGCACACAAGTTTCGAGCAAGCCCTCTACCAGCTGGGCCGCATCCTGAGCCCAAGCCCTCCACTGACTCAATCACAGAACACCAAGCCTCCAGCCCCACCCTTCCCTGACCCCATTGAGGCTGCCTCAGTAGCTGACTTCTACGAGCCTATTCTCTGGGAAAATAAATTAACATAAAAATAATAAAAATATGATGGAGAGAGAAAGGAAGGCATCCCATGTAAGCCTCTGGCCTCTCCATGAAAACACACACAAGCAGGAGGGCATGGTGGCATATGCCCATATAATCCCTTGGGAACTTGGGAGGTTGGAGGCGGGAGATCCAGTTCAAGGCCAGTTTTGAGTACGGGACAGTGTCTGCAGGTCACTCTGGGCTACATGAGAACAAGGAACTAAACTCAAGTCATCGACTCCACTTAACAACTGCACTGCTGGCTGGGCTGTGGTGGCGCACGCCTTTAATCCCAGCACTCTAGAGGGAGAAGTGGGCGGATCTCTGAGTTCAAGGCTAGCCTGGTGTCTACAGCTGGAATTGCAGGACAGCCACAGGACACAGAGACTCTGTCTTAACAAAACAAATAAACAAGCAAACAAATAAAACCTACACTGCCAAGCTAAACATGGGTCTCTGAAGATGGGGGCCAGAAAGGAGAGAAGCAGCTATGAGCCCAGATTCTGGTAGGGCGGCCTAAACTGGGATGTCATGTCATGCCTGAGCCTCAGGCTCCTCCCCTCTAATAGAGTAACTGCACCTTGTGCTTCCAAGAGCTCGGCTCACACTAAGCAGCCAAGGCTATTGCTCCCACAGTCCCTAGCCAAAACAACCCAGACTGCGTGTTGTTCCAGCCTCTAGGACCTTTGCAGAAAAGCTGCTTCCTCCACCCGGCCTTAGTCCCAGCCACAGGCATCAGTGCTTCCCGTCAGGGTATCGGCTCTGTCTCCTCCCCTGCCATCTAAGCGCAGGCACGGCTCAGTATTGGCTTCAGCTGAAGCCCAGCAAAGGTGAGGAACTCTGGAAGGGCACCCCAGCATCTACATGACCTTACATGAATACACTTGTTTTTATGTAACCTCAGTCTCTTCACTAGGAAAGAGGAGCTAAAAACAAGGTCAGTAGCATCCTCTATTGGATGAAAGGACTTCATTGTGCTAAAATTCCAAAAAGCTAAAAAAAATGTACAGACTATTAATACCCCTTGGGGACACAGAGAGGGTGGCAGAACCTAAGGAATAGAGCACCTGAAGACAGGCCATTATTTTGTGTTTGGGATCTGAGAAAATGTTTTACTTCTTTTATCATCCCTGGGGGCTGCAGCCAGCAAGCACCCACTGTCTAGAGACTGTACAGACTAGAGTCTGGAGTGAGGCTTGGTTTTTACAAGGGGCGGGGGTTGTTTGTTTTTCAGACAGGGCTCCCTATGTGGTCCTGGCTGTCCTTGAACTCACAGAAATTTACCAGCCTCTGGCCTCCCAAATACTGGGGCTGATTACAGGTGTGAGCCACCTAACTTGGAGTGGATTTTGTGTAGATTCTTTTTTCTTTTTCTCCGCATTTCCTATTACTGAGATAAAGTTTCACTCTGTACCCCAGGTTAGCTCCTGCCTCGGCCTCTAATGGGCATGAGCAACCATAACCTGGCTACCTGTGTGCTCTCTCTGAAAGTCTTAGGAAAACACAGCTAAACTAAGTTTTTCCCTGGAAAAACAGCCTTTGGTGTTTATAGAATGTTTAAAATACACTATTTAATAGACAACTAATACTCTTATGCTTTAAATATTAACTTTTATCCCTGATTGTCCTTAGCTACTAAGTAATTCCAGGAAATAGCTAACATCTGTTAAATTTTGCCACATTCCAAATCCTTGACAAATATTTCACTCCCAACAATGCAGAGAAACAGGCAGCAGTGAGCAGCACCCTGTAACGGAGGAACTTAGCTATGGCTCCTGGCTAGGCAGAAAAGCTGAGATCTTAAGAAGCAAGCCACTACAACTATATAGCTTTTTATAAACAAGGCCTCATAATATTGGAAACCAGGTCAAAAGCCCCTGGCTGAGGTAGCTACAGGCCCTGGGGGCTCTGCTATTTATTGCTCTGCTAAATGATCAACCAGCTCCTAGATGTTTATACCCGCAGATCCGTGCAGCTCTCAACCCTGCAACCACGCTTCTTTTGAGCATCAGTTAATTCAGGGACTCAGAACTGACCAAAGCGCTGAGAGTCAATGGCAGGGAGTGTCCAGCCCTACACGGCTCATCTTTAGCAGCTTCCCGCCCGCAAAGGAACATCCTGGAAGAAGAGGTGGAAAGAATGAGAGCCAGAGGCTGGGGAGGGCTGCTGAGAACTGCTGTCCTCTGGACATGGCATGGCTGTTGCACACAGGAAGCCACAGCAGCTGCGCTTATTTGCAGGAAACTTCCAGGCACAAGGTCAAGCCAGCCAGAACGCTAGCACAGACAGGGACTGCCGGGCTGTGGGAAGCTGATGGCTAATGGAAGAGGGAGAGTTACTTTTCTTTAAGGACGTGCCCATGTTATGGTGGATGGCCACATATCCATGCAAATATGGGTGGCACTAGTTTTGAGTTATTTAAAAAAAAAAAAAAAAAAAGGATGGGGGCTGGAGAGATGGCTCAGAGGTTAAGAGCATTGACTGCTCTTCCAGACATCTGAGTCCAATTCCCAGCAACCACATGGTGGCTCACAGCCATCTACAATGTGATCTGATGCCCTCTTCTGGCCTGTAGGTATACATGCAGGCAGAGCACTGTATACATAAAAATAAATAAATATTTAGCCGGACGTGGTGGCACACGCCTTTAATCCCAGCACTCGGGAGGCAGAGGCAGGAGGATTCCTGTGAGTTCAAGGCCAGCCTGGTCTACAAAGTGAGTCCAGGATGGCCAAGGCTACACAGAGAAATCCTGTCTCGAAAAACCAAAAATAAATAAATAAATAAATAAATAAATAAATAAATAAATAAAAATAATAATAATAATAAATATTTAAAAGTAAATAAATAAATAAAGGAGATGAAGCCAGGAGGGGAGGTGTGTGTGGGGATGGGCATGTATGATACTGCTGACTATGTGTGTATACATACTTATTGGCTGCTTTAAGGCCTTTGAGCAGGGGTGGTTGTGGGCAACTGTAAAGCCCGCGATTCTGGAGGCTAAAGCAGCAGGAGCACAAATGCAAGGTGCACGCCTAGGCTACAGACAATACTCTATCTGAAAATATTAGGATTAGGGGCGAGAAAGATGACTCAGTGATTAAGAATCCAGGTTCAGTTCAGAGACCCACATGGCAAAAAGGAAGGATGCTATCTGACCCTCCACACCTAAGCTGTGTCAGGAGTGCCCTTCTACATACACAAATATAAATGAAATAATTCAAAATCTTAAAATAAAAATTAAAAATGCCTCCTGGCAGAGCTTGGCAGGACATGCCTATGGCCAAGCCCTCAGGAGGTATAGGAAGGGTTAGGAGCTCAAGGTCACCCATCCTCAGCTGCACAGCAAACCGGAGGCTAGCCTGGACTACTGAGATCCTGTCTCAAAAAAACAAAAATCAAACCCCTCCAAACTGGTCTTTGGGTTACTTACAATCCTACTGATGGGGGGGGGGGGACTGCTATGTTGTCCTTTTTGAAACTGAAAGGTCAGGCATGGCAGCACAAGTCTGTAACCCCAGCTCCTGGGAGGGGTGGCAGGAGTCAAGTGCCCACACTTCCACAACCTAGGTGTCTCAGTATCTGTGTTTCTATAGAAGCAAGAAAGGCAAGTCAATCCACCTAGTTGTAGACAGATAGAAACACACACACACACAAACACACACACACCATTCTTTTTGAGACAAGGTCTCACTATACAGCTCTGGCTGGCCTGGAACTCGATAGAAGGCCAGATTGGTCTCAAGCTCAGAGCTGTTCCTGCCTCCTGAGTGCCAGTATTAAAGGTATGGTGGGGAGTAAAGATCTAGACCTTTTTCACATGGGAAAGAAACCTCAGAAATCACAGGCTTAGCGAGGTATGGTGACACACACCTTTAGTACCAGCACTGGGAGGCAGAGGCAGGCGGATCTCTGTGAGTTCTGAGGCCAGCCTGGTCTACAAAGAGAGTTCCAGGACAGCCAGGGCTACACAGAGAAACCTTGTTTCAAAAATCCAAAAGAAAAAAAATAAAATTAAAATTAAAAAAAAGAAAGAGGGAAGGGGGAACCACAGGCGTGTGCTAGGAAAGAAGACATCGCGATGCCCTCACCTACAGCACCTGGGGCTGGCCTGGTTCTTAGGGTCATGCTCCTTCACGGAATAAAAGCCTCACTGCAAACTTCCCCAAAGACCACTAAACTCAACACCACATCCCTTTCCCACAACCATCCTATTTACACTCGGTGACTAATACCAGACTCTTAAACTTTTTACAAGATTTCTTAAAGCTCATTAGTTCCATTACTTGACCAAACAACCAGGGGCCAAATGGAGACCCAGGCAATGATCCAACAAAGCTATTAATGTTACAAGTCAAGGTTTCGATCTTGATTAGGTTACCTCACTGTTAGTCAAGAACCAACAGGACAGTCAGACAGAAAGCACCCTCCCTTTCTCTAAACTCCATCAGAATTGAGAGACTAAAAGGCACACACCGGTCATCCCAGTACTTTCAGGCTGAGGCAGGACAACTACACAGCACACAGCTACAGAGCAAAACCCATCTCAAAGAAATAAAATAAGGAAAAAACCTGGAGAGATAGCAGCCAGTGCTCTTCCGGAGGACCTGGTTTCAAGTCCCAGCACCCACATGGCAACTCACAGCCTTCTAGAACTCCAGGTCCAGGAGATCCAACACCTCTTCTAGCCTGCCTAGGCAGTGCATGAATGTGGTGCACAGGGCGACATGCAGGCAAAACAGCCATACACATAAACCAAAAATCAAGCCACCCTGTGGTGATGCATGACTTTAATCTGAACACTTGGGAGGCAAATCTCTGAGTTTAAGGTTAGTGTTGTCTACAGAGTGAATTCGAGCACAGCCAGGGCTACACGGAGAAACTCTGTCTCAGAAACAAAAAATAATAAAATAAAATAAAATTTTAATTTAAAAAGGAGGGGAGCTGAACATGGCGGCACACATCTCTAACCCTTGCACTCTAAGAACAGAGCGGCAGATGGATGCCCCCAAGCCTTGGATTAAAGGCCTGTGCCACCACCTGCCCAGCCCCTAAATGAGCTGCTTGAGAATGTCTCCATAGCTGCTGCTGAGACACGTGATCTGACTCATCACCCTCACTTCTTGGGACGTAATTTGGAGAAGAGAGAGGTGTGTGTGTGTGTGTGTGTGTGTGTGTGTGTGTGTGTTATATGTATCCCAGGGGCTTAAACCCTGGGAGGCTCTCATTCTAGGCAAGTACTCTATCACTAAAATGTTGGGGTTTTTTGTTTTGGTTTTTGTTTGTTTCATCTTTGGTTTTTCAAGACAGGGCTTCTCTGTGTAACACACTTGTGGAAAACTCAGAAAGGACTATGCACTTCAAGTTCCAGCTCTAGGCCAGAGTTGGCTAGAAGAAGCCTATAGTGTGTGGCGGAGGGAAGGACACTTGGCTCTGTGGGAGAGCACCTGCCCAGCATATAAGGGTCCTGGAACTCACTCACTCTGTAGCCCAGGCTGGCCTCGAACTCAAAGATCTGCCTGCCTCTGCCTCTGGAGTGCTGGGATTAAAGGTTTCTAACACCACAACCCAGCTCTAACATTTTTTTTATGTAGTGTGTGTATATATATATATACTCTATTTGTGTGTATGCCTGCAGACCAGAAGAGGGAGGCATCAGATCCCATTATAGATAGCTGTGAGCCACTATGTGGGTGTTGGAAATTGAACTCAAGACCTCTGGAAAAGCAGCCAATGCTCTTAACTGCTGAGCCATCTCTCCAGTCCCTCCTGGATAGTTTTTGAATGGTATCTGCACTTAGTATATTTTGGTTTGTTTGTTTCTTTCTTTCTTTCCTTCTTTCTTTCTTTCTTTTCCCCAGACAGGGTTTCTCTGTAAAGCCCTGGCTGTGGCTGTCCTGGACTCAATTTGTAGACCTTGAACTCACAGCCTCCCTCTGAGATTAAAGGCATGCGCCACCATGCCCAGCTTTGCACTTAGTATGTTTTCAAAGTTCAGACACAAAGTTTTAAGCACTTTAAAATCCATCTATAAAAAATAAAAATAAAATAAAATAAAATCCATCTATAATGACATTTGGTGCCCTCTTCTAGCCTGCAGGTGTACATGCAAACAGAGCACTGCATACATAATAAATCTTAAAACAAAACAAAACAGGCATGGTGGCGCATACACTTAATTCCAGCACTTGGGAGGCAAAGGCAGGAGGATTACAATGAGTTTGAGGCCAGCTTGGCCTACAAAGGGTATTCAGGACAGCCAAGGCAACACAGAGAAACTCTATCTCAAAAAACCAAACAAAAAACAAAAAAAGAAAAGAAAAAAAATCTTAGAGTAAAAGAACTAAAAAGATATTTCACTCACCCAAAATCTCCCCCCCCTACCCCCCAAGACAGGGTTACTCTTGTAGTCCTGGCTGTCCTAGACTCACTTGTAGATCTCCCTGCCTCTTCCTCCGGAGTGCTGGTATTTAAGTCATGAGTTCGAGGCCAGCCTGGTCTACAAAGCAGTCCAAGACAGCTAAGGCTACACAGAGAAACCCTATCTTGGAAAAGAAGAAAAAAAAAACCTGCTTTTTGTGTTATTTGAGACAGTCTCCCCTAACCTAGGCTGACCTCACTACGCAGCCAAGGATGAACCTTTGAACTCTTGGTACACCTGTGTTCCACCTCCCAAGTGCCGGAATTCTAAGCTTTTAAGCATACTCCACTTCATCTGCCTGCAAATTGCCATTCACCTTTAAATGCCATGTACTTGCCCTGCTAATTAAAAAGGGGGGAAGAGTGGGGCAGGGAGGAGGTTAGGGACCTGGACATGATGGTACATGCCTTCAATCTCAGCATACAGGAGGCAAACATAGGATTCTCACATGTCCAAGGCCAACCAGATCTACACTGACTCAACCAGATCCTGACTCAAAGAGGAGAAAAAGAAGGGGGGCTGCGGAGATTGCTAGGTGGATAAAACGCCTGCTGTACAAACAGAAAGATCTGGGTTTAGACCTCAGCACCCGCTTAAAAGCCCAGTTTGGCAATGCTCACCTATAACCCAAACCCAGCACAGCCAGGAGAGACAGGTGGGTCCAAGGGGGTCCCTTAATCTACTAATCTAACCAAAATGGAGATCTGAGTTCAATGAGAGATCCTATCTCAAAAAGTAAGATGGAGGGAGCAGAGCTCCGGCTTAGTGGTTAATAGCACTCGCTGCTCTTCCAGAGGATCTAGGTTCCAGTCCTACAACCCACATGACAGCTCACAACTGTCTATTAACTTCCAGGGTACCCAATGCCCTCTTCTGACCTCATAGAGCACTGAATGCATGAAGGAGACATACATGAAGGCAACACAAAATGTTTTTTTAATTAAGTAAGATGGAAAAGTAAAAAATAAAGTGGAAAAAGCAAGTCCAGGACAGCCAAGGCTACACACAGAGAAATTTGTCTCAAAATAATAAACAAACAAACAAACAAATAAACAAACAAGCAAACAAGCAAGCAAATAAATGTGGAACTGGAGCCGTTAGTCACAGTACTCAGGAGGTGGAGGCCGGTAGTTCTCGGTAAGTTCCAGCCCAGTTTGGTCTTACATAGCAAACTCCAGGGCAGTTGGAGCTAAATAGTGAGTCTGTCTTAAAAAAAAAAAAAAAAAAAGCTGGAGAAATGGGACAGTGGTTATGAACACTGTCTACTCTTTTAGAGGTCCTGAGTCAATTCCCAGCGACCACACAGTGGCTTAAAAAAAAAAAAAAACCACAACAGGCAGAGGAGGGGAATCAGGTAAGAGGTAATGATGAGGCAGATCGCTGTGACTCTGAGACCAGCCTGGTCTTGGTCTACATAGTAACACTTTGTCTCTAAACAAATGAATGATATATAAAGAGGCTAAGAAAGTCAAGCACGGTGGCAACGGCCTCTAGTCCTAGGACTGGGGGAGGCAGAGACAGCCTGCTCTACAAAACAAGTCCAAGACAGCCAAGGCTACACAGAGAAAACCGTGTCTCAAAAAACAAAACAAAAAATAAAAAATAAAAAGGGGGGAGAGGCAGAGACGCTAAGTGACTGAGCAAGAAGAACCTTAGCTTCCGAAACTGCCCACATCTCACACACAAACACAAATACTACAAATAAACTAAAAGGCTGAGTGCGGAGGGAAAACACCTAACCCTGCGCTATTTTAAAGCATTTACAAGTAAATATGGTCATATACAAAACACAGCCTGAGAGGCAGCTTCCCCCTAGTGGCACAGAGGCAGCCAACACTGAACGGAGAACTCGGACTTCT
Source organism: Acomys russatus (assembly GCF_903995435.1). Taxonomy (NCBI): domain Eukaryota; kingdom Metazoa; phylum Chordata; class Mammalia; order Rodentia; family Muridae; genus Acomys; species Acomys russatus. The sequence continues at coordinate 5,622,334 of NC_067140.1, read as the reverse complement.
CTGAGAATGTCAGGTAGTCCTGAATGAAACACAGCCCACCGCTGACAGAGTACATTAAGTCAGAAGAATGTTGACACTGGGTGTGAAGACAAGCTGGCTGTTTGGCTAGAAAGGAGACAATGCCAGCAAAAATGACTTGGGACAACGAAAGCACTGGCAGCCTGCCCACTGAAGCATGTGAAGGAAATGAGGCCAGCCACTGGGCTCTGCTTCGAGCAGCTGGGTTTCTAAACAGTTCCCACAGATTCCATGAGGGGTGGACCTTGAAATCATCAACTGCGGAAACCACGCACCTTTAATTCCAGCACTTGGGAGGCAGAGGCAGGCGGATCTCTGTGAGTTCAAGGGCCAGCCTGGTCTACAAAGCGAGTACAGGCCACCCAAGGCTACACAGAGAAACCCTGTCTCAAAAAAATAAAAAAAACAAAAACACAAAAAAGCAAAGAAATCAACTGCTCAACTGGGGAGCATAAGTGATTTGCCTGAGGTCACACAGGAGTGTAAGAACTGGGAGCATTGCCAAGTCCAGATCAAATCTGTCACTGAAGATAAACTGACATTGTGTAAGGAATGGACAGGCAGATCAGGGACACAAGACAGTCTAGTCATTCAGGTTGGTCCTGATCAAGGCCTGGAACTGGATCCCATTGGAAACCAGCCATGAAAGCTAACAGGGAAACAGATATGATGATTTAAGAGTCAGAATGGAAGAACTCACTAACAGCTGGGCTTAACTAGCACATGCACAGAATCCTCACACTTGGGAGTAGAGCCAGAAGGATCAGGAGTTCAAGGCCAGTCTAAACTACATAAGAATCTAGCTGGAATTGCTGGGCAGTGGTGGCGCACATTTTTAATCCCAGCACTCGGGAGGCAGAGGCAGGCGATCACTTTGAGTTCAAGGCCAGCCTGGTCTACAAAGTGAGTCCAGGATGGCCAAGGCTAACACAGAGAAACCCTGTCTCGAGAAAAAAAAAAAAAGAAAGAAAAAGAAAAAAGAAATATCCTGTAGAGCACAAGGTCATCTAACAGTGTCACCAGCTCACCAGCACTGCCTTCTGGACCACTGCAGATGTGCCAGCAGCTTCCATTCAGGGACAAGCACCTCGCTTTAGCCTGGTCCATCTGAAGAACCAGAAACCAAAAAGACACTCCGATGGTGTGACTCCCTTCTCACAATAACAAGAAGAATCACAAACAAGCTGGCGAGGAAGCACTTACTGGAAAGGCTATGTCAAATGTATCCATCAGAGTTGGGGTACAATGGCTCAGGAGCACTCGTCTAGAATGCACAAAACCCTGGCTCAAATCTCAGCACCCGAAACCAAAAAAAAAAAAATCTCTTTCACATTTTAGCATCGCATATTTAAGCAGTTACATGGTGTAGCTGGGTTAAAAAGCTACAGACCAGCCAGAGACAGTGGGAACTGTCCACAGGACCAGAACATAAGGGAAGAAGAACCTTGAGTTCCAGGCCAGCCTGGTCTACAAAGCGAGTCCAGGACAGCCAGGGCTACACAGAGAGACCCTGTCTCGAAAAAAAAATTGTGTGTCTGGGGGGGCTGGAGAGATGGCTCAGAGGTTAAGAGCACTGGCTGCTCTTCCAAAGATCCTGAGTTCAATTCCCAGCAACCACATGGCGGCTCACAACCATCTGGGGCCCTCTTCTGCAGTGAAGGTATACATGCAGGCAGAACACTGTATATATAGTAAATCTTAAAAAAAAGAGATGGGGCCGGGCGTGGTGGCGCACGCCTTTAATCCCAGCACTCAGGAGGCAGAGGCGGGCGGATCGCTGTGAGTTCGAGGCCAACCTGGTCTACAAAGTGAGTCCAGGATAGCCAAGGCTAACACAGAGAGACCCTGCCTCGAAAAACCAAAAAAAAAAAAAAAAAAAAAGAGATGTGTGCCTAGCCCAAAATGGTGGTGCATGCCTTTAATCCCAGCATTCAGGAGGCAAAGCTGTCAGAAGCCAACCTGGTACACAGAGAAACCCTATCTCAAAAAGACCAAAGGGGGTGGGTGTCTGAAGGAAGGGAAAATGCAAAACAATAGGCCAGCGCTTGATTAACTCTCCGTTTTCTGTTCTCAGTGAGCACTCTTCAGCTGTATATGGAAATCTGGCTACTCAGTGTGAAGATCCAAGACAGGCTGGAAATGTGAGAGCACACTGCAGGGTGAGAGACTCTAGGATAGGGCCCGCGAGGTCGGCCTTACAGCACTATGCGGATGAAGCAGGAATGGCCAAAGACAAGACGAATACCTGTTCACTTCAGCAGACCTTTTTTTTTTCTCGAGACAGGGTCTCTCTGTGTAGCCTTGGCTGTCCTTGACTCACTTTGTAGACCAGGCTGGCCTCAAATTCACAGCGATCCGCCTGCCTCTGCCTCCCAAGTGCTGGGATTAAAGGCGTCGCCACCACCGCCCGCTCAGTAGACCATATTTTATTAGGTACTACCCAGACAGACTTCCATTTTCTTTTTTTTAAAGAAACGTAGTACTTACTAACAACGCAACAGGGCACACAGGATTTATTTCTCTTTCTGAAACACCTTCTATAAGTTCTAGGGTTTTAGTGAACACAAAGATGTGAAGCAGTTTAGCTGCTCCAGAAACACAAAGGACAATTTCATTCATGATTCAACTGAGTTCAGGGCACTTCCCCACAAGGCCCATTAATTCCTACAGACTGGGGGGGGGGGGGGTGACCATCACCCCAGCATCCCTAGGAAGCAGGTTGCCTGGCAAATGTCCAGTTTCCAAATGAGAAGCAGGACTCGATCTTGAAATGTTGTATTCCTGCCCCATCCTACTGGTATAGCTTCCAGACGTAAACTCCCTCCCCGCAGCATGCCCTCCTCTAGCTACAGAGTCAAGTGCTGCCCAAAGCAAGAGAGGTCAGGAGCAGTGATCCCCTAAGCAAACCCGAAACTGCAGCGGTGGAGAAATGAACGCCCATGTCAAGTCTGGAGCGGGTGGGAACCTGTTGATGGAGGCTCCTAGCTGTTTGTAAATTGGTTGGTTTGGTTTTTGGTGTTTGTTGTTTGTTTGTTTTTGAGACAAGGTTTCTCTGTGTAGCCCTGGCTGTCCTGGACTCCTTCTGTAGATCAGGCAGATCTTTGTGAGCTTAAGGCCAGCCTGGTCTACAGATCAAGTTTCAGGACAGCCAGGCCTACACAAGATAAACCCTGTCTTTAAAAAAAAAAAAAAAAAAAAAAAAAAAAAAATTTTTTATAAAAAAAAAAGAAAGAAAACAAGGGTTAGGCGATGGTGGCTCATGCCTTTAATCCCAGCAATCGGGAGGCAGAGGCAGGCAGATCGCTGTAAGTTCGAGGCCAGCCTGGACTACAAAGCAAGTCCAGGACAGCCAGGGCTACAGAGAACCCCTGTCTCAAAAACAAAAACAAACAAACAAACCAAAAAAAGTGGAAGAAAACAAGGGAAGAAAGAGAGAAAAAGAGAAAAGGGGAAGAGGATGTGTGAGGAGGAGTGGAACCTACCTGAGCAGAGTGTTTGTCTGAGATAGGATCTTGCTATGTATCCCTAGCTAGCCTGAAACTGGACCAGGCAGCCCCTCAAGTTTTCAACAATCCTCCAGCCTCAGTTGCTGGAATCAGACCTATAAAAACTATTGAGGGCTTCACCAGGAACTCACAGAAAGTAAAGCACCAGAGGATTAAGAGTTCCAAGAATAACCAAAAATTAGAAGGGACTTCCTTTCCTTTCCAAAAGCCAGGCAGCCCTGGTCCAGAGGCCACCTCCAACAAAGAGGAAGGCAGAGGAGAAGTGCTATCACCACCAGATGAGCAGAGCACAGTCCAACAGGAACCAGAAGCCAGAAAAATGCCTGGACAGGGAACTAAAAGAGAATTCCTCAGGCTGGAGAGATGGCTCAGAGATTAAGAGCACCATCTGCTCCTCCAGAGGTCCTGAGTCAAATTCCCAGAAGCCACGTGGTGGCTCCCAACCATCTATAATGTGATCTGTTGCCCTCTTCTGGCCTGCAGGTGTACATGCAAGCAGAGCACTGTATACATAATAATAAACAAATCTTAAAAAAAAAAAAAAGAATTCCTCTTTGCAGAAGATAAACTACATATAAAAAGTCTTGTGAGCCAGGCACAGTAGTTCTTGCCTATAACTGAGGCAGGAGGATTCCCCAGTGGGTTGAAAGACAACCTGGACTAGCTACCAAGCTCCAGGATAACCTGAAATACCACATGAGACAGTCCCTCACACCAAACAAATGAAAGCCACAAGCATGGAAGGCGGTCCTGTCAGGCTGGGGGGGGGGGGGGGCCTTTGCGGGGAAGGATAGGACTATAAGAACTGTGGTGGGGGAGACGGGGACATGACCAACCAACAAAAAAGAGGCCATAGACAGTGTTTTACAGATATGCACCCAACAGAGGAAGGAAGACCAAAGAGTCACACTAAAGCACCTGGGAGAGCACATATGAGGAATACAGTTCCAAAGACAGAAATAAACTGAAGACTGAACTATTCTGAATGGCAGAAAAGCTTTTAAAAAAAGAAAAGAAAGGGGAACTATAGAGGTGGCTCAGAGGTTAAGGACACTAACTGTTCCTCCAGAGGTACTGAGTTCAAGTCCCAGCAGCCACATGGTGGCTCACAACCATCTATGATGTGATCTGACGCCCTCTTCTGGCCTGCAGGGGTACTGCAAGCAGAACACTGCATACTGCATACATCATCATCATAAAAAATACACACATCTTTTAAAAAAAGAAAAAAAGGTGGAGTGTGGTGGCGCACACCTTTAGTCCCAGCATTTAAGAGGCGGAGGCAGGTGGATCTCTGTGAGTTCAAGGCCAGCCTAGTGTACAAAGCAAGTAGGAGGCAGAGAAGAAAAGAAAGAGAGGAACTCAGGGGCAGCCAGGACTAGATAGTAATTCCAGGATCACTACACAGCAAAAACTGGTTTCAGAAAAGGAAGGGATGCACAGGCCTGTAATCCCAGCACTCTGGAAGGCAGAGGGCAGGGGGATTTTTTTTTTTTTTTTTTTTTTTTTGAGGCCAGCCTGGTCAAATCCAGGACAGTCAAGGTAACAGAGAAACTCTGGGAAGGGGAAGGGGGGAGAGGGAAGAGGGAAAGGGAAGTGGGAGGGGGTGGGAAGAGGGAAGGGGGGGAGAGGGAAGGGGGAGGATGGAATGGGGAAAGGGAAGGGGGAGGTGGGGAAGAGAGAAGGAAGAAGAAGGAGAGGAAAGGGAAGTGGGCGGGGGGTGGGAAGAGGGAAGGGGGAGGGGGGAAGAGGGAAGGGAAGGGGGAGAAGAGGGAAGGGGGAGGGGGAAGAGGGAAACAGAAGGGGGAGGGGGTGGGAAGAGGGAAGAGGAGGGGGGGGAAGGGGGAAGGGGCAAGGCACGACTGGCTAGCTAGATGGCTCAGCACTTGCAGACAAGAATGGCCATCTGGGTTTGCTTCCTAGGAAGCAGAGGATAAACTTACTGCAAGTTGTCCTGTGACCACCACATGCATGTCGGCACACACCAAATAAATATTCATTTTCAATTAGAAAAAAAAAAAGAGGTGGGAAACGGTGGGTGGGGGGTGCTAAAGCATGACTGACCATGGTGGCAGAGTCAGGCGAGTCACTGAGTTCAGGCCCAGACTGCTCTACAGAGAGTCCCGCACAGCCAGTGCTACACACAGTGAAACCATGTGTGTACGACCGACTAGTGGGAGGACTCAGGAGAAAGGCGTGCCCAGAAGCACATACTGCACCCCGAGGGTGGTGTGTTTCCTGCTAGAAGAGATGCATCTCAAACCTTGAAAGGACACAGAAAGCAAACACACTCTCAGAGAGAAAACCAAGACTCCCCCAAGAAACAAGGTAGCTTGGAGAACACATGAAAAGTACAGCCCACGGCTCGGCGGTAATGGACACGCCTTTAATCCCAGCACTCAGGGGCAGAGGCAGGCGGATTACTGTGAGTTCGAGGCCAGCCTGGTCTACAAAAGGGAGTCCAGGACAGGCAAGGCTACCCAGAGAAACCCCGTCTCGAAAAACCAAAAGAGAAAAGAAAAGTACAAGCCCAAGGACAGACCTAAGGACAAGTCTGGAATCTCCTTAGAGGTGAAACTATACTATAGGAAACTATGCGCCATAAGCATGAGGATTTGGACGAGAACGTAGAGGGATGTGCACCCGAAACTGAGGACAAGAAAAAGAACTGCTCCCCCAATTCACTAACTTCTGAAAGCATACCAGATTCGAGGCCTGGAAAGGATTCCTCCTCGCAGTTGTGGAATGTATTAAAGTAATCCAAAACTTTGGTTAGTGACCTGACTTCTGAGGAACCTACCAACGGACTGAACCCCAAACTGAAAAGGGAGAACTGCTAATTAGATTTGAATATGGGAGTGTCCCCTCAGTATGGGGGAGCAAGAAAAGAAAAGGGAATATGCCTTCAGTTCGTTCTTAAAGACGGTTAGAAACTGAGAGAAAATCCCAAGACTAGAGGTTAAGGAAGGGGAGCGACGCCCAGATTTTCCAAACTAAAGAAAGGGGACACTCCCATACACCAGGGTCTTGAGAAAAGGGTGTGCTTCCCAGAGCAGGATAAGAAAGGCACACCAAAAACTCATTCCTGCGGAAGAGGAAGGAGTGTAGGCTGCATCCCTATCTCGCGGCCCTTGCTGGGGGTGCAGCCCGGGCACCCTTCCCCACCCCCACTGGCCCGCTCCGCGCCCCGGGCCCGCACCTCGCGGCCCAGCCCCTCGGGCCGCGCTGATTGGACGCGGCGGCCGTCATTCCCGCGGGTAGCCGCAGTGATTGGGCGGCGCTCCTATGCCCGCCACGCTCTCAGCAGCGGTCCCCGGGCCTCCCTCCCGGGCTGAGTGATCCGGGGCTAGACGGGGAACGGGACTGAGCCAAGGTCCCGCAGTGGCCGGAGCGTCCACCCCCGGTCCCGCACGCACGGCGCGCGCGCAGCACGGGGCCTGCCCCCGCCACGGCCCCAACCAGCTGGCTTCGCGTCGCCGCGCCTCGCCACGAGCTCACCTCACGGCCCGGCTCCTGCTGCGCCGCTCCAGACCAACCGACAGAAGGACTGTGCGCGCTGCGCACCACGTGACCCCGGGGACGCGCCCAGCGTATCCCCCGCCCCCCACACACACGCACCATCGCCACCACCGAGTGACGCAGCGACCCGGCGGTCCCGCCCCGTGCCCCGCCCAGGCCGGTCACCGGGACGACAGCGCGAGCAGGCCACGCCCATCTCCCTGACGCGGGAACACTGAGTCGGCGCTCACCCGTGACCGCTGAGGCTAGAAGCCAGATCCTGGATGTTGCCCATCTGCGGTTGTAATCGGCCTCCTAAATGCGTCTGGAAGTCACCCACGTCCCTCCAGCCCACCCCCGTCATCGCTGTTTACTGCTCATTACTTTCCGTCTTCCAGTACGTTCTTCACTTCGCAAGGGCTTTTCAAAACGGCTTGTTCCCTTCTCAGATGAAGAGCGAAGTCTTCTAGCTCCATTGTCACCAGTCTTTCTCGTTCTCACATGCAGTCTGCTCTGTGTGCTCTGCCTCTTTCAAGTCCTCAACGAGCCTTCTCACCTCTGTCTTTGCTGTCATCGGTAGAAAAAGCTTCTAACGGCTGCTGGGGGCGGAGGGGAGGGAAGCTGTATTTTGTCTCCACCAAGGTCCAATATGCAACCACAACAAAAGGGAGGTTTTCCCAGTGGGACTTAGCAAGTGCCAAGGAGAAGTGTTAAAACTGTTATTTACAGGGGCGATCTTGACTTAATTTGACACTGGAAGAAACCAAACTTTCGCTTCTTAAATTGTAAGTCTAATCACATCACGTTTCTACACTCCTTAACCGGTCAATCAATCTATCCGTAAGCATCCTTTGCCTATTGCTCATCTGCCCACACCTTCAGCCGTTCTGGACTTGGGGCACTGGGGGCGGGGGGAGTTGGTTGCTTGGTGGTTTGGCTTAGTTTGGTTTGGTTTATTGGGACAGAGTTTCTCTGTGCAGCCCTGGCTGTCCTTGACTTGATCTGTAGGCCACAGACTGACAAACCTCAAACTCACAAATATCTGCCTGCCTCTGCCTCCCCAGGGGTGGGATTAAAGGGGTAGGTATGCTGTCAGCATCTGACCTCGCTGTTCTGTTTTTCTTTCTTGTTTATTTGAAACAGCCTCAGAAAGTAGCCTTAGCTAGTCTGGAACTCAGTACATAGACAAAGTTAGCCTTCAACTCACAATGACCCACATCTCTCTTCCCTTAGCATAACTGAGATTAAAGGCATTGCCCACAAAAAACACAGCATTCATTCAGGTAGTGATGGCTCACGCCTTTAATCCCAGCACTCAGGAGGCAGAGGCAGGCAGATCAATGTAAATTGAAGGCCAGCCTGGCCTACAAAAGCAAGTCCAGGAAAACCAGGACTACACAGATAAACCCTGTCTCGAAAAACCTAAAAATAAATAAATAACTAAATCCCAGCACTCTCTGTGAGTTCCAGGATAGCCTGGTCTACAGAGCAAATTCCAGGACAGCCAGGGCTACACAGAGAAACCCTATTTCGAAAAAAACCAAAATAGTCAGGCATGATGGTGCACGTCTTTAATCCCAGCGCTCTTGGAGGTAGAGACAGGCAGATCTCTCTGATTCCAAGCCAGCCTGGTCTACAAAGAGAATCTAGGACAGCCAGGGCTCTGTGTAACAGAGAAACCCTACCTCAAAATAAAAAAAGTAAAAACAAATTTCAAAAAATATTTTGTTGTTTTCTGTTTGTTTTTTTTTTTAATTCACCTTAGGGTTTGTTTGTTTTTCGTTTTTTGTTTGTTTGTTTTTTGTAAAGTCTTTGTTTTGAGACAGGTTCTCCTGGCTGGTCTGGAACTTACAGAACCCACCTAACTTCCTCCAGAGTGCTGGAATTAAAGACATGCATCATGCCCAGCATAAATGGGTTTTCTTGATTTAGATTATCGTAGTTCATTTGTCTGAGTATTTGCCTTCGTGTATGAATGTGTCTGGTGCCCACAGTGGTCCCTTGGGACTGGGTTAGTCGTGGCTATGTGGGTGCTGGAGCCCAACTGGAACCTCTAGGAACAAGTACTCTTTTTTTTTTTTTTTTTTTTTTTTTTTTTTTTTTTTTTGGTTTTTCGAGCAGGGCTTCTCTGTGTAGCCTTGGCCATCCTAGACTCATTTTGTAGACCAGGCTGGCTTCGAACTCACAGCGATCCGCCTGCCTCTGCCTCCCAAGTGCTGGGATTAAAGGCGTGCGCCACCACGCCCGGCCGGAACAAGTACTCTTAACTCTTAAGCATTGAGCACTCTTTCCAGGTTCTAAACAGAGATATTTGGTTTTGCTCTGAGATGGGGTCTTACTGTATGTAGTGTAGGCTGGAACTCCAGCTTACAAATATCCGCCTGCCTGTGCCTCCAGAGTGCTAGGACTAACAGTGCTCACAGCTATGCCCTATTAATGAGGTTTCCAACACCATATTATAAAGTCCCCTGAATAAAGTCTATCATCCTGGCCCGGTGGTGGTGGTGCACACCTTTAATCCCAGCACTCAGGAGGCAGAGGGCAGGTGGATCTCTGTGAGTTCAAAACCAACATGGTCTACAAAAGAGTCCAGGACAGCCAAGGCTGACACAGAGAAACTTTGTCTCAAAAAACAAAAACAATAATAATAATAAATAGGGCTGGAGGTCCTGAATTCAATTCCACAAACACATGGTGGCTCACAAACATCTATACTGGGATCTGATGCCCACTTCTGGCATGCAGATGTACATACAGATAGAAACTCATACATAAAAAAATAAATAAATAAATCTTTAAAAAATAATAAATAGGGGCTGGAGAGATGGCCCAGAGGTAAAGAGAGCACTGCCTGCTCTTCCAGAGGTCCTGAGTTCAATTCCTAGCAACCACATGGTGGCTCACAGCCATCTATAATGAGATCTAATGCCCTCTTCTGGCATGCAGGCATACATGCAAGCAAAACACTGTATACTTAATAAATTATTATTAATAAAAAACCATAATAAGGGCTGGGGAGATGGCTCAGAGGTTAAGGGCACTGATTGTTCATCATCCAGAGGTCCTGAGTTCAATTCCCAGCAACCACACGGTGGCTCACAACCATCTTATGTGATCATACACCAGCAGGTATATGTGCAGCCAGAGCACTGTATACATAGCAAAATAAATAAATCGTTAAGAAAAAACAACTATAATAGTAAATAAATTTTTAAAATAATAAAACTAAACATAAGATACTAAATTAGAAGCCGGGTATAATATCACACTTCTTTAATCCCAGCACTTGGAAACCAGAGGCAGGCATGTGAGTTCAAGGCCAGCCCAGTCTACAGAACAAGTTTGAGGACCAGGCAAGTCTATCCAGAAAACCCTGTCTCGGGAAATAAAACAAAACAAACAAACAAAAAAACTAAATTAGGAAACTGATCTTCCTCTGGGCAAAACTTAATACAGAACTTTAGGACATTTACAATGAAGTCTATCATAAAAATAGGGTAAGAGGGCCAGGCGGGGTGGCGCACGCCTTTAATCCCAGCACTCAGAGGCAGAGGCAGGCGGATCACTGAGTTCGAGGCCAGCCTGGTCTACAAAGAGAGTCCAGGACAGCCAGAGCTGTTACACAGAGAAATCTTGTCTTAAAAATAAAAAATAAAATAAAAATAGGGGAAGAGTTGGGTGGTAGTCTTGGCACCTTTAATCCAGCACTTAGGAGGCAGAGGCAGGGGGATCTCTGTGAGTTTAGGAGCCGCCTGGTCTACAAAGTGAGCCTAGGACAGCCAAGGATACACAGAGAAACTCTGTCTTGAAAAAACATATATGTACATGTTTTTCGTATTATATGCTTTTCGTGTGTGTGTGTGTGTGTGTGTGTGTGTGTGTGTGTGTGTGTGTGTGTGTGTGTTTCAAAATAGAAAAGCAAGCCGGGCGTGGTGGCGCACGCCTTTAATCCCAGCACTCAGGAGGCAGAGGCAGGCGGATTGCTGTGAGTTCAAGGCCAGCCTGGTCTACAAAGTGAGTCCAGGATGGCCAAGGCTACACAGAGAAACCCTGCCTCGAAAAACCAAAAAAAAAAAAAAAAGAAGAAAGCAAGCTCCTTAGCTCTCACAGGTCAGCCCCAACACCCAACAGAGTTCTGCAACCAGACAGTGTGAGAACTCAGGAAGTTAGAACCACAAACCAAGCAGCTGCAGCTCCCACCCGAAGCCTCTCCACCACAGTGCCTGCCTGCCCCAAGCGCCTTCAGTCAGGCTGGCTTGGATGGAAAGTTCCTGAGACTTCCGGATTTAAGGACTCCTGAGAGGGAGAACTGAGTAGTGTCCCTTTCTAGCCTTTGGCGAGTCTGAGGAGGGGAGCAACATGGGGACATTCTTGTCCTAGCTGAAATGGGAAGACTATCTACCAGACCGCAAGAGCACAAACTACGTCCTAAGGCACAACACAGTGCTTCAGGGCCTTTAATCTGCAGCAGAGAGACAGAGGCAAGGAGAGCTCTGTTCAAGCCAGCCTGGTCTAAGTAGTGAGTTCCAGGCCAGCCAGAGCTACATAGTGAAATCTCCGTCTCAAAACAAAACAAATAAAACATGGGCCTGGAGAGACTGCTCAAGGTTAAGAGCACTGGCTGTTTTTCCAGAGGACCTCTGAGTTTTATTTCCAGAATCCAGTTGAAAGTTCACAACTGTTGGGCCAGGTGTGGTAGCCAGGATAGCCAAGACTAACACAGAGAGACACTGTCTCCAAAAAAAAAAAAAGCTGGGCATGGTGATGCACGCCTTTTTTTTTTTTTTTTTGGTTTTCGAGACAGGGTTTCTCTGTGTAGCCTTGGCCATCCTGGACTCACTTTGTAGACCAGGCTGGCCTCGAACTCACAGCGATCCGCCTGCCTCTGCCTCCCGAGTGCTGGGATTAAAGGCGTGCGCCACCACGTCCGGCGATGCACGCCTTTAATCCCAGCCCTTGGGAGGCAGAGGCAGGCAGATTGCTTTGAGTTCGAGGCCAACCTGGCCTACAAAGAGAATTCCAGGACAGCCAAGGCTACAGAGAAACCTGTCTCAAAAAACCAAAAAATAAAATAAAATAAAAATTAAATAAAATAATCTTTTCAGGCCGGGTGTGGTGACGCACGCCTTTAATCTCAGCACTCGGGAGGCAGAAGCAAGCTGATCGATATGAGTTCGGGGCCAGCCTGGTCTACAAAGCGACTCCAGGGCAGCCAAGGATAACACAGACCTTGTCTCAAAAAAACAAAAAACCAAACCAAACAAAAAGAATCTTTTCATTCTGTCTTGAAACACCACCCCCCCCCCAAAATAACCTTTTTGGGACTAGAGAGATGGCTCAGCAGTAAAGAGCACTGGCTGGCTGTTATTTTTCCTAAGGACTCAGGTTCAATTCCCAGCACCCACATGACAGCTCACAGCTGTCTGTAGCTCCAAGTCCAGGGAAATCTGGTACCCTCACAGACATACATGCAGACAACAATCAATGCACATAAAATAAAATAAATAATCCTTAAAAAATTAAAAACTTTTCTTTCTGGAGGCAATATAAGATCATAGTTACTGAAGAGTTCCATCTAATGAAGTAAAGCCTAGGTCACTAGGGTAGAAAAAGTAGTGAGTCATTATTTTTATTTAGTTTTAATCTATGTGCATTGGTGTGAAAGTGTCGATCTTGGAGTTACAGACAGTTGTGAGCTGCCATGTGGGTGCTGGGAATTGAACCTGAGTCCTTTGG